>NW_012138302.1:15490112-15544724 GCF_000956105.1 Propithecus coquereli
AGCCTCCCGAGTAGCTGGGACTACAGGCATGCGCCACCATGCCCAGCTAATTTTTTCTATATATTTTTAGTTGTCCAGATAATTTCTTTCTATTTTTTTAGTAGAGACGGGGTCTCGCTCTTGCTCAGGCTGGTCTCAAACTCCTGAGCTCAAACAATCCACCTGCCTCGGCCTCTCAGAGTGCTAGGATTACAGGCGTGAGCCACCACGCCCAGCCTAGATAACTTTTTAAAGTCAGATTTATTGTATAATTCACATACAGTTAAATTTCCCTATTTAGTTTATAGTCTTAACAAATACATAGAGTTGTGTAACAGCGACTGTAATTAAGATGTAGAACAGTTTTATCACCCCAAAATTCACTTTTGCTCCTTTGGAGTCAACAAACCCCTTTTCCCCCAGGCCTTGGTAACCACTGATGTGTTTGCTGTCTGTATAGTTTTGCCTTTTCTGAAACATCATACAGTTGGAATCATACGGTCTATAACCTTTGAGTCTTGACACCTTAGCATGCATCTGAGAGTCATTCATGTTGTCGCATACATTGGTAACATGTTCCTTTTTTATTGCTGAGTAGTATTCCATTGTACGAATTTATCAGTCTATCCCTTCTCAGTTTAAGGATGTGTAGGTTGTTTCCAGTTTTTGGTGATTATGAATAAAGCCTCTGTAGCGATTCACACACCGGCACTAGATAACTCTTTTAGCCTCATCTGCAGCTGTTCCCCACACACCATATGCCAAGACTAAAGTGAGCTCCACTGTGCTCGGAGCATTCCTGCCTTGCTGCTATAGCTCACATCCATCTCTCCTTTATCTCCTCACATGTCTCCTCGTCTTCCCCTTTCAACTCTGTTCAGATTTTACCTTTCTTTCAAGGCGTATCTCAAAACATCTTCATTAGCACTTAGGTGCTTTAGGGCATTTATTTTACTTCATATTATAAACATTCATGTTATCATCTCTCCTGTTAGACTAGTGTGTCTTGTGTGTGGGAACCAGGATTGAGTTTCATTCTACTTTTGTTTCCTTCTAGCACCTGGCACAGACTTTGCCATTTTAACAGCTCAGTTGATATCTACGAATGAAAGGCTAAGGTCCTTGGTGCCTGTGGTCCTGGTGAGCGAGGAGCAAATCCACACTATTCATAGAACACAGTTGATTGCCTCCAGGAATCCTTCTTCTCTGTATTGGCAGATATAATCTGGGTTAAAAAAGATCCAGATCTTGTTACTTGATAGCATCACTAGTATAAGTTTCTTCAAATGCTTTTGAGTTAGAGTGGAGGGCATATAATATCACCCCTAGTTGAGAACCACTGTTCCGGTAGATTATGTCAGGGAAAGCTGATTGCTGAACACTTATCCACAAAAACTGACTTGAAAGTTGACTTATGATTCTAACTATGAAAATCACTCATCAAATTTAGGAGAGAGATGAAAAATGATTAGAGCCACCTAGCCTGGAGAAAGAAAGCATGGAATAATTTTAAAATATGGATAATTAATTTCTTTGTATAATTCATTGGATGAATTTGGTTATAATGAGATTGGGAGTTTATATATTGCTACATAAAAAATTTCACACATTGTGTATGTGATTTCTCTTGGGCTTAGGTTTACCTAGGACACCTAACACTAGGATGTCCCAGCAAACTTCATCTGCCTCCTTGGGTTCTCCAGAAGGCAATAAACGGAAAGTGGCCTTCTCTGAGATCACATCACCTTCTAAGAGGTCTCAGCCTGATAAACTTCCGACCTTGTCTCCAGTTCTGAAAGCCCCAGAGAAAACTGGAAAGATTCCTCTCTCTTGTACTGGGGGTGACAAGAAGGCTTCACCTGAATGTCACATGATCCTGAGAGCCCGGATCACAGCTTTGGAAGCCACAGAGATTATCAAGGAGAAAACACTTTCCCCTACCAGCGGGGGACAGAGATCCTCAGTGATGCCTTCAGTGATTCTGAAACCAGAAAGCATCAAAAAGAGGTGACCAGGGATATTACCTGCAGAGCAAATTGAAATCCTTCACATAAGGTTAACTGTGTGGGTCATAGTACGAAAAAATTAGAACAGTGGGTGGAAAACCTATGACATAGAGTCCCTAGAGAGCTTTTTGAAAAATACAGATTTCTAGGCTTCTTCCCAGACATAGTGAATCATGCTCCAAGCATTGGGCCCAGGAATCTGTATTTTGAAATGCTCTTCGGATGATTCTAATATGCCCAACCGTCATTTGGGGATCACTTCTATAGAAGATAATTTCCCAAACATGCATTGCTTCACAGTTCTGGATTTTATTAGTTGCTGTGGCTCTTTGCCACAATCAGTGTTTTGTTTTTTCTTTTTTTTTTAATTAGAAACCATTCTTAAATATATATAGTATAAGAAGATAATGCATCTAGAACAGTTTGGCTAGATAATGTTTGTAGATAATGGGCTATACAAATAAAAATGTGACAAGCCAGAAATTACACATTTCAGCGTTTGCTGCTCAGAAACTATAGCACCTGGCTCGTTATAGGTTGCTCAATAAATGCTTTATATTGAATATATAGCACATTTCTGCTAACCTTGATCCTGGGTGGACAGTAAATTCATAGATACATCAGAAGCAAAAAAGGACAAGAACCTCTGCCTGGGATTAGTATATTCTGGTTTCTAATGAGTCTAATTTAAATAATAAGGTTTAGGCAAGCTTTGATCTCTGGGTTTGAATCAAACTTCAATTATAAACTTTTTAACAAAGTGTGATTGGCTCTTTTCTAAAGTAGCTGTAAAAAGAATAGGAGCCAGTCAGACCACCTGACTATCTTTGAGTGTCTGCTGTGGATCCTTCGTGCCCAAAGCTGCCTCCCATAACCTTGCTGTAATATCTTGCAGGGGTGCAAAAGAACCAGAAGCTCAGAATGAAGTTACCTCTACTCCCCATCGTACCTGCAGAAAGAGTTCTCTCTTAACTTTGAATCGGATTAGGCAGCAGCTTCGGTAAGTCTGCTCCGTGGCAGGCAGAAAAACATTGCTGCCATCTGTGATATCTATAATCTTATCCCTTAAAGCCTCTTATATTGTTATTTGCCAATCCATTGAAATTCACCTTTTACTTAGCATGTCTGGAATTAATGTTAAGTTTCACATAAATGTCTAAGTTTGAAAGGGACCAGAAATCCTGTCCTGGGCTTAGATGGCTCCCATGGCCCTTGATCATCATGCTTGATAAGACTAATGTGGGGTGGGGTGCCTAAGAGCATGAATTTTGATTCTGATAGATCTGGATCTGAATCTGGGCTTTGTCATTTACTATCTGTGTAACCTTGGAAAGGCTACTTAAGCTTTCTAAGTCTGAATTCCTCATCTATAAATAGTAATAACAATATACAAGTCACAAAGTTGTTGTGGGGTTTAATGAGATAATATAAATAACACCAGGGCAGAGTGTCTCTGTAGCAAGCACCTATATTGCCTGGCTACAGGAAATACCCTGCAATACCTATAATCCACACTGATCTTTATGGAGTTCTTATTTAGACTTGAACACTGAATATCAGAAAATATGTCCCCACCATTCAGGTTTCTAGGTAATAGTAAAAGTGACCAAGAAGAGGAAGAGATTCTGTCAGCAGCAGAAATTTCAAACTCAAGCAGTGAGGAAGAAGAGGCTTCCATGCCATCCCGTCCAAGGAGGACACCCAGAAGAAGTGTGTCCAGGAACCTACGATCTTCCCTGAGGTCATCCTTAGAGACCCCCTCCAAGACGCCAAAGAAAACCGTATGGTTTTTTAAGTTTATTTTTCAGTGAAGCATCCCTCTCAGTTTAAAAGTTGTGAATGTTGAGGTCACCCAATTAGTAACAGCTGGATTCTGAGCATAGGTCTGTTGTACTCAAAGCTTTTCCTCTTGGAATATTCATGGAGGAAGGGACCTAATGAACTGTAGGACTGAAAATGAATCCATTGATTTTTGAATTCAAGTTCCTCTTAAGGTACATAATCAAATGGCCAAGAGCCAAACTTCCTGAAGTAAGTAAACTGATGCCTCTTTGCATTTCTTACAAAGAGCACCAGCAGAGTGCTTTGCACATGCTTAGGACTCTGGGTACTGCGTGCAAGGCTGCTGAGCTATAGTGCTGGCTTTGTTGTCCCACTTGATATGCCTAAGAAACTGGGAGTACTACTTAGGTACTAGTAATGAATTGGAATTGGTAACAACAAGATGGAACTAAGAAGTAAAAGGACAGCTTTTCTGTTTCCTGTGGAACTTAAGCAGAACATTAAAAGGTATTAAGAAAAAGAGGTCTTCTCATGTTCAAGTGTATTATAGAAACATTTGAATTAAAAAAAGTTAAATAGAAGCAGCATCTTGTTCTTTGGGACACAGTTTAGATGTGCTTAGTTAGAAGATTTTTCCTAAACCTGATGTCCATTTCTCCATATGAAGATGTGATTGGGCTTGTCAAAGAAAAACCTCTAGGGAAAGGAATCCAACAGATTATATTTGCACTAGAAGCCATCTTACCTGTAGTTTCTGAGATATGCAAAAGATTACCCTTGTTCTGGTTTGATTGTATCTCCTGGGTTCCGCCCAAAAGAAGGGATACAGGGCTGGGCACTTTCAGCCTAATAAAATAGGTCAAAAGTCCCTCAGGCTTCTTGATATCTTCTCAGCAAGGTTTTGTTATTCCTTTCCTGTTTTCTCCAAAATTAATAGATATAAACAGACAGGGTCTAATTGCTTTCTGCCTAAGGAAGAGGTAGAAAGATTATCACTGTCTAGCCAGGCTGAAAGCAGAGGGTAGGTAGAGTGAATTGCCCCCACAGAAGGGAGTGCTTTGTAGAGACACCATGAAGATGAGGGTAGCACTAGCAGGCCTGCTCTAGTGAGCCAGTAGCAAGGAAGAAAAGAGAATAGGGCTGTTAGCCTAGACTGATGCAGTGACCCTGGGGTTTGGAGTGGAAAGATCTGGTGAGGTTTCTCCAAGGACTGTGCCATGGACTGTGGTAGTCCCGGCCTATGAACAAAGTGTATGTGTAATGTGTGACGAGAGATGGGGACTCATGGCACTTTATACAGGAAGAAACTAAGAGGAATTTACCACCTCTCTTCCTTTTATCATATCAGCATGAATCACATTTGTTGGTGTCTCCTGAATGGTGTTTTGCTTTGTTTTTCATTCTGAAATAACTTCTTTGTTTCGAATATAGTCCAAGCCTAGAACTCCACGTCTTGCCATTCCTCAGATCCGCAACCGAAACCTGGCCGCCCAGGAGCCTACCAGCGTGTTGGAGCAGGCCCGGCTGAGGTAACGCTGCTCTTGGGCCCCTTTCAGATAGCCAGGAATGAGGGGCAGGAATGACTAGCAGTCACTAGTATATGTAATTAAGGTAGCGAGTAAAATGAATGTGTGTGTTTAGAAAAAAGGAACCTCTCAAGCAGCATCTGGTTGAGCCAACCTGGATAGGCCTGGGAGGAGAGACCTTCCAGTCTACAGCCATCATTTCCTCAGGGATGGAAGGTGGTTAATCAGGACAGTGCCTCTTGCTTATTGTGCCCTTTAGAACCATGTGGAGACTTTTCCAAAATGCATGTTTCTAGATCCTGCCAAAAATCAAGCAGAATCAGAACCTCCTATGGGATGAGCTCCACCCACATGATTTGAGTAGAGAAAGATGCCATGGGTTATGAGGCCAAGTAGAGGGATTTGAGAATGAAGGCATTCCCTTGCGTTTGAGGTTGAGTTGTCATGTGGAAACTGTAGACAGGTCTTTTCCATTTATCATTGAGTAGGTGGTGGTGAAATGCTTCTAAAGTCTTCTCTTTTCCTCATTTACCACCAACCATAGGCTGCATGTTTCTGCTGTACCTGAGTCTCTACCCTGTCGGGAACAGGAATTCCAAGACATCTACAACTTTGTGGAAAGCAAACTCCTTGACCATACTGGAGGGTGAGTGATGCTGAGACAGGCAGGTGGTCTGGGGAGGAAGGCCTCTGCTAGTATGCCACCTGAGGTGTTATGGTTCAACCGATGGGCTTTCCCAGTATCAGCAGAATAGACAAAACCATTGCTGAAGCCTAAAGCTGCTGAAGCAGCTTTTGTCGTCAAAGTAATTCTATAGGAATAGAAATTCTGCCTTTCAGGAAAAAAATGAAACTGGCCTTTTTTTGGTAGGCAGTTTGTATACAGCACTGCTAGTGGAATGAATGATTCTATATAAATGGGTCCTTATGTAGTCAAGATGAAGTGAGGAAAAAAAAAAAAGAAAAAAACAGGTCCTACTTTTATCAGCTTCCAAGGCCGTCCCTACTGCCCCCATCTCCCCATTTCAGGAGTCTTAGTCCCTCAGTACACATTCCCACATTCCAAAATGATTATGCGGTCAGGTGGCTGGCACAGACCTAGCCCATGAGCTTTCCCTTCTTGTTCTAGGTGCATGTATATCTCCGGTGTCCCGGGGACAGGGAAGACTGCCACTGTGCATGAGGTGGTGCGCTGCTTGCAGCAGGCAGCCCAAGCACATGATGTTCCTCCCTTTCGGTACATTGAGGTCAATGGCATGAAGCTCACGGAGCCCCACCAAGTCTATGTGCAGATCTTGCAGGTAAGCGAAGCTGTTTGGAAAATACAATTTCTTAGTGACACACAAAAAAAGAAAGGCTTGCTTAATTTTGTGTGTATCTCACGTGTTTATGATACACGGGCATTGTCCTTTGTGTAGAGGTGGCAAGGGCAAGAAAGGTGGAATTCTTACCCTCAAGGACCCTGAAGTCTAGGGGCTGGATAGTGGATGACTGGAAGCTGGTCGCTACCAACAAGGCAAAACCATGGGCTCACAGGTGGCAGTGTGACAAACTATGGCAAAGGGGTCAGTAGCAGGCCAAAGTTTGAACCTTGCTCTTTCATTCATTGGCTGTTGTCTTGGAGCAGGTTATAGAATTACGTAACAGTGATTTTAGTGGGGGGCTTCTGAGACCAGCCTGTGATTCATTTGCATTTCAAATGCACAGACTTTCTTTATCTCCTTTTTTGGTGCCTTCGCTTATCCTTCCAGGTTATGGTTAGGCTAAAGTAGACGGTATAATATAGGATACTGAATTCCTCAGACTAAATAGCTTCCTCCATTTATGGATTTAACTTTAAGCCCAGGGGAGTAAAATCCTTACAGTTTACAATTGTTTTTCCCCTAATGCAGAAGCTAACAGGCCAAAAGGCAACAGCTAACCATGCGGCAGAACTGCTGGCAAAGCGATTCCGCACTCAAGGGTCCCCTCAGGAAACCACCATCCTGCTTGTGGATGAGGTAAGGTGCCCACGGGAGGACTGGAGAAGAAATGGGGCATCCAGGAGTACTGGGTGGGAGAGGAGTCCTGGTTGCTTTCTACATTATCCGTGCCCATTCCCTGGTGGTGAGAGGCATGTGTCAGTTGACTGCCGTGCTGCTTCGGTGCTGTGACCTGGTTATGAGTCTTCACTCTGGAGCCCTAGCTCGGGCTCTGATTGACCCTGCATCTCTCCTTTTCCCTGGAAGCTCGACCTTCTGTGGACTCACAAACAAGATGTAATGTACAATCTCTTTGATTGGCCCACTCACAAGGAGGCTCGGCTTGTGGTTCTGACCATTGCCAACACAATGGACCTGCCCGAGCGAATCATGATGAACCGAGTGTCAAGCCGACTGGTAGGTTCTAGGGCAGTTCTCAAGCCCTCCTTACAGATCCGTAAACTGAGCCAAAGAGTTCTGCAAAAATGAAAACATAGAAAATGAAAATAAATGGGGAAGTTCAGAAATGTGATTTCTGAAATGCTTATAATTTCTATGTTGGAATGAAATGTGCATGATTTTCTGCAAACTTTCTATCTTTTTGGTGTTCTGCTACCTGTGTACTTTTAAACTGTACCAGGCCCTGGTACAGGTTTAATTATTTTAAAAAATGTTTAGTAGGTGCTATTGCTCATGTCTGTAATCCTAGCACTTTGGGAGGCCAAGGTGGGAGGATCACTTGAGGCTAGGAGTTCAAGACCAGACTGGGCAATATAGCCAGATCCTATTTCTTAAAAAGAAGAGAGAGAGAAAAAAAATTAGCCAGGTGTGATGGCACACACAGATAGTCCCAGGTACTCAGGAGGCTAAGGCAGGAGGATCGCTTGAGCCTGGGAGTTCAAGATTACAGTGGGCTATGATCACGTCACTGCACTCCAGCCTGGGTGACAGAGTGAGACCCTTTCTCTAAATAAATGAATGAATCAGTGAATAAATTTTAAGCACTTACAAGCTGCTAGGCAGTGTTAGGTGCTTAGAGTAGAGCAGCGAACCTGGCAGACTGTCTGCCCTTGCTGGCCTTGCAGTTCAGCAGGAAGCACATCACATCGTGAAAAGCATGATGAGTGAAGCCAGGTGCTGTGGTAGCGCATAGCATAGACCTGAAGATCCTCCCACCCACTTTAATCAGAGCACCTCCGCTTCTATTTCTAAATGATTCTGTTAGAATAAAAGTTTCTTAAATGAAACAAAAAAATAACTTGAGAATCACTGCCCTCCGGGATACCACTGGCCATTGTCAGTAATGATAGTAGCTGAAAACAGTGGTAGTCCTGGGATGAAATGTGTAAATCGTTATATGGGACTTGGGAATCAGGCTTGGAAACTCAAGGGTGGCTTTCCCCCTAGATAATTGATGGGCAATCAATGATCTTGTTCCTCTGTCATTTTGGTTCCCCAGGGTCTTACCAGGATGTCCTTCCAGCCCTATACTCACAATCAACTGCAGCAGATCCTGGTGTCCCGTCTCAAACATTTAAAGGCCTTTGAGGATGATGCCATCCAGTTGGTAGCCAGGAAGGTAAGTCACCTTCGGGGAACTCTAAGCAGCACCCACAAACCAGTCAGCAAGTCTTTGCTGAGTACCTACTGGATATGAGGGCATATGCTGGGTGCTCTGGGGATGAAGAGAAATTTAGAAAGTCCTGTAAAAATAAATACCAAAAAAGAATAAATAGAAATAAGTAAATAAATAAATGAAAATAAATTTTAAAAGAAAGGAAGAAAAAATCCAGAAAAATTCCTTAACTATTGTATGATTGATTAGAAGGCCATTAGTATTGTCGGCTTCTAATACAAACTAATATTAATTGATTCAGAGAGCAAGCAGTTTTGTGTAATGAAAGAGCAGTATAGTCAAGTAGGCAAACCTGGTTTGAATTCTGGCTCTGACACTTAGTAGGCATGTAGCGTATTATAGGAAAGTTACATCAAAACTTTTTCTCTGAAAAATGAGAGTGATAATAATTACCTCATAGGGTCATTGTAAGAATTCAGCGATCGTGTCTGTGACATGCCTTGCAAGGCACACACTGCATGCAGGGTAGGTCTGAGGTGTTGGATGCCTACTTACACCTTCCAGTTTACTAGGAGAATGGCAGGGGAATGAGGGAAGGAGGGAAGGAAGGAACGAACCACACATCCACAAATATTTTAGCACTTAAAAAAATTATAAACTTAATTCTAGTTTCTTCTTGCCCTTAACAGTCTGAACCCTGAATGGCTACAACAGCAGCGCATGTCTGTGCCTCCTGCTTGGAGCCGGGTACTATATTAGGTGCTAGGGTCAGAGGTGAGCCGGGTATGGTGCCTGTCTCCAAGCTGTCCTTTCTAGGAGAGAGAGCTTCATTTAAGATGATTTGTTTCATCAGCTCAGAGCCTAAAATAGTTTTGGCAGACAAATCTATGTTGAGGCCCAGCTAACAGGATATTTCCAAGAAGTTCGTACTAGAGCCTTCAGAATAACCATTATTTTAAGAATTATTTTACCATCATTTCACCATTATTTTAAGAATCATTTGTTAGAGTTGATTTTTGTGAGAGGTGGAAAGTTCAGGTCCTGTATCAGTCTTTTGTTTGAGTTGATTATCATCAGAGATGAGAAGTGCTCATTTCTTTAGACTGAAACAGGATCCGCACTTTTCACCATTATCTTAAGAATTATTTGATTCATCAAATGACTTAAGACTGTCTTAAGCCTAAGCCTAAAACTGAATTAAGCCCCTTACCCACCTAGCACCAGGGTCAAAACAGGCAATTTTTCCTGCCATCCCTTCTGTGGGATGGATTTCATTCATCCTCATACTGAGGCTGCAGTGGAGGCTGAGTTCCAAGTTCATGCCAAGGCTCCTATTAGATTCCATGTTGGATGGACCCTGGATTTTTCTTTCATCTTCCTTGCCCTAGCAGCAGTCAGAAAGGATGCTTAGGGTCCCCAAGGTTCATAGATGAGGCGCTGCTCCACCAGGCTGTGGGGGTGGTGATAGGAGGAAAGAAGGGATGAGGCAGGACGTACACAGCATCCTTACCAATTCAATGTGGGAGATTAGAGCAAGGGACAAATATAAGCTGATGTGCATATTTCTGTCTTGGGTTATCTGAAAAGTGATTTTTTATTGTGAATGTCTTAAATTTGAATTCAGGAAACAAATAATACACGAAACATTTTAAGTCACCTGTAATCCCACTTCCCAAAGATGATTACTTTTAGTGTCTTGGTGTGTTGTGTATATATACCTATACCATGAATTTTGGAAGGAAATAATCATTTTGGGGATGTTGCCAGGCAGAGTATGATGGTAGTCAGGTGGATGGTAGACATGCTGGCAAGTGCTGACAAGTACTGGAAATACAGAAACTGAGATCCTTGCCGGCTACAGTGAGTCAAAAAATTCCCTTTGTGAGACTTAAAATGCAAGAGGCGTTATAAGTGGGCTTGGAAGAGAATAGAGGATTCCCTAAGGGGCCCAGGAGCACTGGCAGAGCCATGGGCTTGTGAGTTGATCTGATTCATCTAACAAGACAGTGGTTTTGATTCAGGGATTAGAATCCCATGCACAATATAATCATTCCCGTGCTTCCTCAAGGCTCCTTGCCAGGGTTAAGTACTTAACTTTAGGCTTAAGTCAGTCCATTGCCAACACCACCTTTCCTTTTCAGCCGAACACAGAATCTATTGATTCTTTTGGGTTAAGATGGCCTCAGGAATAAAATAATCCCTCTTGGTAGGTAGCAGCCCTCTCCGGAGATGCACGACGCTGCCTGGACATCTGTAGGCGTGCCACGGAGATCTGCGAGCTCTCCTCCCAAAAGCCTAACTCCCCTGGCCTGGTCACTGTAGTCCACTTAATGGAAGCTGTGGATGAGATGTTTTCATCATCATACATCACTGCTATCAAGTAAGCTGCTCCACAGTTGAGGAAGGCCATGGAAACATGTTTCCCTTCCTAAGCATTTACTCATTCAATCTACATTTACTAATGACTCAGTTCTTTATCTAAGGGGCATAGTCTAGTCAAGGAGACAGAAACAAACCTGGGATAACAGAAGTACACTTGCCATTTATTGAGCTATGCTACAGGTGCAGGTGTTTGGAGAGTAAACGTGCTATGGGAACAAGAAGGAAGCAGATAATTCTCTCACACAGAGTGGTGTGCTCAGCTCTTGAAATGAGGGTGTGGGTATTTTTGAGATACCAGTATATTTCCAGATGTAGTTCCCATGTTCCCTCACTTCCAAAGTGGCATTTTCTGTATTAGTTTGAGACATTGGGGCTGAGGGGGAACCTTGCCATATAACACAGGAGAAAGTATTCCCCAGCTTTTTCTCTTTCTTCTCTGAAGACACAGAAAAGCTTTGTTTGGCTTTCCTCTGGGCTGGTGGTACATCCACTTACAAGAACTCACATTTCCTCATTTCCTTTAAGAAACTCCTCCGTTTTGGAACAGGGCTTCCTGAGAGCCATCCTTGCAGAGTTCCGCCGATCAGGACTGGAGGAAGCAACATTTCAACAGGTGATCCCCTTTTTTCGAATTCTTGGTTTTGGTCTGGGGCTTTTAAAATATGTGGAAATTTCAATCAATGTATATCAGTTTGTCTCTATCTTGTGCCACCCTGACTATGTGAAAGAACATCAGACCAGCACCTATTTTTATGTGATATTTTATCGAGTTGCATGAGAAGAGAACTTTGGCAACTGGTTTCTGCATGTTAGTTTGAGGGCCTACTATGTCCCAGACACTGTTCAAGGAGTAAGATGAACAAGACAAAGTTACTGCCCTAATCCAGCTTATGTTGTAGTAGGGGCAAGGCCATGTTTGAAGACAGAACAGGTCAGTTTGAACACTGTTTGAACATAGTTTCAAGTAGATCAAGTAAGGGGAATCAGAGGGCTCGTGCCTCAGTTTACTGAAGACTGGTATCCCTAGGTACTTGGCTGCCTTAGAAGAGGAATTATTAAAGGTGTTTGAGTGTGTACCTGAGTGTGTATGTCTGTGTTTCCGTATATTCTAGACATCTTTATTTACCTAAAATAGGTCAGGGAAACATTTTCCTTTCAGCTACTTCTTTAATGGACTGGTTATAAATTCTTTTATAAATATTTAGTTGCTGTTCATGTTTTGCTCATTATTGTCCTCCTACAGTCCGAGACAGCTCTTCTGCAGAGAGTAACTTTCATTGTAGTTTGTAAAAATTTCCTGAACATCTACAGTGTGCCATTCACTGACGGGTGCCATGAACCCTGAGCTGAATTGGTTAATATCCTTGCTCCTGACAAGCTCCAAGTCTTGCTGGGGGGTGGGGTGGGGTGGGGTGGGGATAGACTTGTAAATATTTAGAATGGAGAGTGACCAGAACTGCTACAGACTTGTCTGATCCAGCTTTAGGGGAGGAATCTGTGTTTCCAGCTATCCTCCTGCCTCCCTATATTTCTTTACAAAGGGCTTTTATACTTTTCCAAGGGTCATGCCTTGGCATCTGTTCACACTATCCGATAAGGAAATTGTCTAGCAAAATTTGACTTGAATTTTGACATTCTCAACTGTGGAACTCTCAGTTCTGGAGTCCTGGAGACCAGGACCATTTGTATAACAGTGACATCACTGGGGCACCCATTGATGCCTTCTGGAGTATTTGGTATCCTGGATACCATGTGTCTAATTTTCTTAAAAGAAGAAATAAATGATCAGATACAGCCCCAGGACTGCCTTTCTTCTTAACCTTTGCTTTGCTTTTCGTGTCTAGATATATAGTCAGCATGTGGCACTGTGCAGAATGGAGGGGCTGCCATACCCCACCATGTCAGAGAGTATGGCTGTGTGTTCTCATCTGGGCTCCTGCCGCCTCCTGCTTGTGGAGCCCAGCAGGAATGACCTGCTCCTTCGTGTGCGGCTCAACGTCAGCCAGGATGATGTGCTATATGCGCTGAAAGAAGAGTGAAGAGGCTTCACGAGGAAGGACTGTGATCTGCTGTTTTTGAAAGAGCTTGATTTCCTTTTTCTAAGCACATGGAATTATTGTAGCAAAGTATACTGAACGGAAGTGGCTGTCATATATTTTGGAATTTTCCATTAAATAATTTGCTTTTTCCAAAGCATTTTAGAAGTCATCACAAACATCAGTTGTAATGATTCAATCATTATAAAACCAAAACCAAACTTTCCTTCCTATAATAGGCCCTCCCTCAGACTTTTATTTCTGTTACTAGCCCTGCCATTTATTTAATGATAATATACCATATATATAAGTACACATCATACCTGTATGTATATAAAATAGTTCTGGGAGAAAATATAAGAAATTGGTTACAGTGGTTGCCTCTGGGAAAGAACTGAATGGCTAGGGTCAGAGTTTAGAGTAGGACTTTTCACTGTATAACATTATGTATCTTTTAAGTTTTGAACAACTGAAACAAAATTTAGCTTGTAAAAAAACTGCTGGAAATAGTATCAGTGATAAATAATCTCTAGCAACAAAGAGTTAGAAAATGTAATTTTTAAAAAGGTACCATTTATCATAAAAACTAATCTTTAAATATAATGGATTTATATGGCACAGAAAATATAAGGTACCTGGGAATAAATCTAATAAAGAGATGCAATTAATCTCTAGATGCAAATAAATTCCAATCAGAATCCTAGCAGGGTTTTTGGTTTGACTTTGCAAGTTAATTCTAATAATTATATGGAAACCAACAACAGGACAAACTGGCATCTAAGGCCTCACATGAGGTACTGAGAAAAAAACAGCCTCATGCAATAGTCCTGTCAGTGTTTGGCCTAATAAGAAAAAGGAAAAATGGATAAGTCATCCACAAAAGGAGAAACACGAATGTCCAACAAAATGGAAACAGCAAAAGAGGCATGCAAACCAAAACCATTTCACATCTATTAGAAAACCTTTCTGTGATGACATGGAACTGGAACCCAAGTGCCCCGCTGATGGGAGTGGAATAACTACTTTTGCAGATAATTTGGTGATAATTGGTCTGGAAAATGCAAGAAATCCTATAGGCCAGCCATTCCATTCCTAGGTATATACCTAAAGAAGTTCACATATGTACACCAGGAGTCATGTACAAGAATATTTAAGCATTTTTTGTGATGGCAAGCCATTGGAAAAGTGACTTATTTTCATACTATGGAATCCCATACAAAAATGAAAATCAGCTAACTAGATGAAATATACATACCAGTGTGGATGAAGCTTACTAACAGTGTTGAGCAGAAAAAAGTTGAATTACTCAGTGTGATATTAATACCAATGATAAACATTTCAAAGCTTGCAAAAAACTACTACGTGTTGCTTAAGGATACGTACGTATATGGTAGAAATAGAAATGCTCAGGAATAACAAACACCAAATTCAAGATAGTGGTTCCCTCTTTGGGAAAGGGAAGTTGCAATATGGGAGGCGTACAGCTGGTTTCAAATATAGTGTTTTTTCTTAAACTTGTAATAGGTGCCCATGTAGTTATGTTAATTAACACACAAGGAACTACTGAGTGCCTACTATGTACCATGTACTGCCCCAGACACTGGAGATACCTTGGAGAAGAAACAAAAATTTCTGCCTTTGTAAATGTGAAATATTGTATGTCTTTGTATATATCTTAAATATTTCCTACAAAATTTTTAAAGGAATGAGAAATATGGAAGTAAAACATCAATTTAAAAATGGTAAAATCTGTCTCTTCTCTGGGAAATCACCCCAAAAGCAACAAGCAGATGGAAAAGCTGTTTGTCCAAGGAAACTACAAAACCATAATAAAACAGTTTAGGACTACAGTCCCAATCCCCGCGCTTTGGCCCAGTACCAGTCAGTGGCCTCTTAGGAAGTGGCCTGCGCATCACCGCCTAAGCTCTTCCCCCCACAAAAAAATTGTCTTCCATGAAATATAGGAACCGTTAACCAGCTGTACAGCAGGAGATGAGCAATGTGGGCGCCAGCAAAGCTTCATCCATATTTACAGCCGCTCCCCGTCACTCGCATCACCGCCTTAGCTAGGCGCCCCCCATCTGTGGAAAAAACTGTCTCCCATGAAACCGGTCCCTGGTGCCAAAAAGTTTGCGGACCGCTGGTTTAGGAGGTAGGCAGAAGTATGTGAGGAGGCAATGTTTTAGATCGAAGAGACTAGAGGATGTTTAGAGGTTGCTTTTGTATTTCCCTGGGCAAGTAATTTTCTCTGAGCCTGCGTTTGTTTCGTCCAGGGATCATGGCCATCTTGTAAGACTGGGATTTGAGTAAGATCCACTAAGAAAAGAGACTGTTACAAGCTTGGCAGAGAAGAGGCACGCGCCATTTTTCTTTAAACCCCTAACCCCACCCCCACTCCCAATTTGATTGCACTGCGGGGTAAAGGAGTACGAACTTAGAATTAGATTAAGTGTTCGAGGTGTGATCTCTGCTTGTCTTATCTGAAATTTTCAACTGACTAGAAAGGGTGACCTTCAGGTGAATTACTAAGAAAAATAGGGTGAGCCCCACTGCCATCTCCTGGAGACTTACAAGGACACCGACTAAGGTGGCAGGCGGGCAAGCCCCCCGAGGGGCGGAGCGAGGACCTGAGGCGGGATACGACCTGCGAGCCGGAGCTCAGTGGCGTGGGACTGAATGAGGGGGGAGGCTTGGCGGAGAAGCTGTAAATGGGCAGGGGCCGCGGCGCACCTGCTGCGTTTGCGCAAGCAGCTGGGAGCCCCAGCGGAACCGCCCAACGCTGTTGCTGCGCTCTACCTGCCCGAAGGCGCCTGCGCGCTGCAAACCCCACCCTTGGAGTCACCTGTCGGAGCGCCCCGCCAGCTTCGCTCCGCACATGCGCATTGCGAGCCGCCCGGGCATTGGAGTCACGTGTTGGGGGCGAGCCGCCTCCCGCGCGGGCGCTTCCTGTCGCTGTAGCTGCCGCTGCCGCCTGGGGTCTGCGGGAGCCCCAGGGCGGTGTCGGGCCGGAGAAGACCGGGATTTGGTTCGGATCCGCCGCGAGGTATGCCGCATACCCGCACCCGGCATGGGGAGAACTGGGGACGGCGGGGGAGATGGAGGCGGCTGGGCGGGGCAGGGCAGGGCAGGGCTCCGGCGTCGCCTCCCGCTGCGGACTCTGCCGCCCCACCTCTGTCCTGAGCCAGGCCTGGCTCCGACATCTGAGCCGCAGGCTTGGAGTGTCTGACCGACCTCGTCTTTTCCCTGAGACCGGTTACTCCAGTGGCCCCGGCTCAGTTGACGGCCTTGCAGTTCACCCAAGTCACCGAAATCTGACACCCGTGTGCTCACATCCAGTTAACCTCGGAGCCCTGTTGGTTTTACTTCCTACGTCTGGAATTCGTCCACTCCTCTCCATCCTCACCGCCACCCCCACGTTCCCTCAACTTGCCTGGACTGTTGCAAGATGCTCCATGCGGAGACGGCTTCCTACCTTCTCCCTCTTGCTTCCTGTGCACCTTCCCTTATGCAGCTGGAGTGATGTTTCTGAAGCGCCGACCTGATCCCATCCATTCTTTCCCCATTCCCCTCAGAATAATGCCCAAACTACTTATGCTTAAAGGTTTCTCTGTTTTGCTGCTGGTTCAAATTTCCATCTTGGTTTGTACCATTTCAGGTCTCACGTGCATGCCCCGGTAATACCAGGACTTTAGTTTCCCTGTGCAGGCCAATTTGTTTCTCTTCGATTATCAGGTTGTTCCCTCTGCTGGGAATCCTGTTCCCCATACTTCCCCCCAAATTCTTCATGATTCAGTCCACACATCACCTCCTCTAAGGAGCCTTTAATGTCTGTGCTGGAGAAGGGTTCACCTCTGGGCACACACAGCCCTTGGAGCAACCCTGTGTAGTGAGTCTGTCTGTACCATGTAAATGGTCCTTGAAGGCTGAGACCATGGTAGATTCATTTCTGCACTCCCATTGCCCAGTACAGGGTCTGACACATAGTAGGTCCTATGGGTGGTTATGAGATCTTTGAGAGAATCAAAATGCTGAGTCAGGTTTCTCTAGAGCAGAAGTGTCCAATGAATTTTCTGTGATTATGAAAATGTTCTGTATCTGTGTTGTCCAATGGTAGCCACTAGCCACAAATGGCTATTGAGCACTTGGAATGTGTCTAGTGTGGCTGAAGAACTGGATTTTAAATTTTATTTAATTTTAATTCATTTAAATTTAAACTTAAGTAGCCACGTGGTTTCCATAATGGACAGTGCTGCTTTAGAGTCTTTCTGAATTCTACCGAGCCTTGTATACACTCTGAACTTACAGTTACTTTGTTGAACCCGCTTTCCAAATTTGAGTCAGTTCAGTAACTCTGTTGTGTGTCCACACTCCCCTCTTTTTTTGTAAGACAGGGTCTTGCTCTGTTGCCTGAGGCTAGAGTACAGTGGTGTTGTCATAGCTCACTGCAACCTCAAGCTTTGGGGCTCAAGCGATCCTCTTGCCTCAGCCTCCTGAGTAGCTGGCACTATAGGTGTGCACCAGCATGCCTGGCTAATTTTTGTGTTTTCTTTTTTTTGAAGAAGAAGACATGGTTTCCATCTTGGTCAGGTTGGTCTGGAACTCCTGGCCTCAAGCCATCCTCCTGCCTGGTTCTCCCAGAGTGCTAGGATCACAGGCGTGAGCCACTGAGCCTGGCCCTTACCCTCCGCATTAAAACCATTAACAGGCTGTCCCCATTCCTTCCCCATGTTGCTTGCTTTAGTGCTGTAATTCCAACATTAGTAATTCATCCCTTGGTGTTAAGCATTGCCGCCTTTGGAAGTTTACTAACCACAGCTTACCAAAGGGAGCACTGTTGGCGGCAGGGCTTATAGGTACTCCAGCCTGAGTCTTTTCAACTCCCCACCAGATAGGTGTCTAGGCTGCGAAGATGCCAGGGCCAAGACCTCGGAAGGGCCCTCAGACCAGTGGCCAGGGTGTGGCAGCTGCCAAGCAGGTATGAACATAGCCTCCTACGCCCCTGGACCAATTGGGGGTTGGTGGGTCTCTAGATAGCTTGGGTAAACTGGGTCACCTGTGTGGTTTCCCCGTTAGTTCACGGACTTTGAGGAGTGCCTCCTGGAGGTGGCAGATCCCTTGGAGGCCCTGTGACCAGTTCCTGCTACTCATAGGTGGGGAGAAGGTTCAGGAACCACCAAAGTTTAGGGTGTTCTGATGGGACCTCTGCTCTCACGAATTCCTCATATAGGGTCACAACTTTGCTTGCCAGCCAAGGATGCCAGGATTTGAGGGCTGCAGTCAGTGAGAGGACTTTGCTGCTTAGGACAGAGGGCTGTAGCCCAAGTGGAAGTTAGGGTCTATCCTCCAGTTTTCTCCCTTCATTTCTTCTGAGCCCAAGTCTTGAGACTTCTTAGTCCATTTTTATTGTCTTAAAAGAGGCAGGTAAGGAAGGTGGTAGGGAAGAGTGTATAGACTCAAGTCAGAGACCTCATTTTAAATTATGGCTTTGTCACAAGACTCAGTTTCATCTGAACATTGGGATAAAAACAGGACTTGTCTTCATGTAGTCTAATTCATGGAAACAGAAAGTAGAATGATACCAGAGGCTGGAGGGAAGGAAGAATGGGGAGTTTCATGAGTAGAGAATTTCAGTTTTGCAACATGAAAAGAGTTCTGTGGATGGATAATGGTGATGGTAGCACGACAGCATGAATGTACTTAATACCATTGAACTCTACACTCAAAAATGGTTATGATGGTAAATTTCATGTTATATGTGTTTTTCCACAATTAAAAAAAAAATAGGATCCAGCCGGGTGTGGTGGCACATGCCTGTAGTCCCAGCTACTTGGGAGGCTGAGGTGGGAGGATCGCTTGAGCCCAGGAGTTTGAGGTCACAGTGAGCTATGATGACACCATGGCACTATAGCCTGGGTGACAGAACGAGACCCTGTCTCAAAAATAATAATAATGAAATAAAAATAAATAGGACCTACTCTTCAGGATTGTGAGAATTAACTAAGATAAAAATCATAAAATGCTAAATACAGTGCCTAGCAGTTATTACTGTTATTGTTAGTAATAATAACGGCAGTATAATCTTACTGGGTTCTTCGTAGAGTCTCTAGAGAGATAAAGGTCCTGTAATGTTGCAGGCCTCAGTTTCCCTTTCTGCACATCGGGCTTCACAGACTGAAGGGGCCACTGGCTGGTATATTGGGAACCCCACGTCTGGCTCTGGGGCTGGGCTCCACGCTGCCTCATTGTGCGGTTCCTAAGAATCCTGTTCTGCTCTCAGCTGGGACTCTTTGTGGAGTTCAGCCCTGAAGACATGCTGCTAGGGGCAGATGAGACTGAGGATGATGAGGATCTGGAGGCTGAGCTGCTGGCCCTCACTGGGGAAGCAGGAACCACAGGCAGGAAACCAGCACCGAAGGGGCAGGGTGAGTTTGTGACACCGGGCTGGGCACAGTGATGGGACCACTTGGGTGCAGGTTGGTAGTAGGGGTGTCCTCAACTTGCAGCTGGGAGGAGCCAGCCAGACCCTCTGTCGTTCTGGTGTCCTTGTGCCTTCTGCAGCACTCCCACCGAAAGACTTTCACTCTGCTCACACCCTGTGTGATGGGCACTCTCTCCTTCCCCATTGTGGACAGATCTGATTCTGTCAGGGCTGTCTGAGGTCCCTATCCTTAGCTCTAGCCAGGGTACTGGCATAGTGCACAGACTAAGTTGGGTACATAGTAAGTGCACAGAAATTGTATTCAGTGATTAAATGGAATATCCCTCTACAGCCTGGACGAGGACAGAGACCTTAGGCCTGGGAGGATGGCGGGGGGTGGGGGGTCTAAATATTTACTCATTTCTCACCAGGAACCCTCAGAGAGAACCAGCTCCCATCCCTTGTGTCCCTGAGCTAAGGACAGTGGGAGGACCTGGGAAGGGGCTCACTGGTCCAGCCCTGCTTTGGTGTTAGACACACCTGAGTTTGACTTGTTGGATTTCAGTGTTAGGAAAATTAATGTTGAAGTGTCTCAGTTGACTCAATATATAAAAAGGGGATAATATTACCCATCTTACAGAATTGACGTGAAGCTTGATTGGACTTTAGAAATCTTTAAAGATGTGAGAGGTATAGTTGGAGGGAATGGATGGATATGTCTGTGAATAACTACTGTAGGCATTAGTGCAGAGAAGGAGCAGCTTGCTGCCTGCTGGAGGGTCTAGGGAGGTTTCCCCGCTGGGGGGCTTTTGAGCTGGTCATAAAGGAAGAGCAGTTTTCCAAGTTGGACTTGGCTGTGGGAGGGAAGGAGGATTTCTGCCGGGGCGTATTTGCCAATACAACAGATTGAAGACCCTCCTTTGCCCATCCTGACCTTATCTGAGTTGCCCTGACCTGCTGTGACCCTCTTCCTCCAGCCCCCCTGCCCATGGCCCACATTGAGAAGCTGGCGGCGGACTGTATGCGGGATGTGGAGGAGGAAGAGGAGGAGGAGGAGGAAGGGCTGGAGGAAGATGCAGACCTGCTGGTGCGTCTGCCAGGCTGGTGTCCAAGGGCTCTGCAGTCAAACTCAGGCCTGGCAGAGGGGAGGGCTGTGGAGAGGAGCGTGTTCTCTGACTGAGCGCGTGCCCTGCCCTGCCCTGCCCTGCGCTGTCTTCCCGGCTGTGAGTGTGAGACTTGTCTCCTTTGACCCCTGGTCTGAGCTCTGCAGTTGGGGATTCTCAGATTTGGAGTCTACTGATTTCAAGGGTATCCTCAGTCAGATTTAAAGAAATGTCTTGGTAAAGGGGACTTCCAGGTACACGGCGGGGGGGGCCCTATCGTGACTGTAGTCGTGAGGCCCCTATGCTCCTAGGACTTGTTTATCTCCCCAGACTGAGCTGCAGGAGGTCCTGGGTGTGGATGAGGAGGCTGGGCCCCTGGATGGTGATGAGGCACCTGGCCCAGGCATCTCTGAGGACAAGGGACAGGAAAACGTTGAACCTCCAGTGCAGACAGCCCTCCTGACGGCTTCGGTCTCGGCGGCTCAGGTGGGTTCTGGAGGGGCCCCCATGTCCCTGTGTAATGTGCACGTGCTGTGGCTCATGCTGCACAGCTGCAGGGACCTTTCCAGGACCCTCCTCCAGCAGTTGCCCTAAGCAGAAACCAAGCCCGAGACACTCCTCCATGGCTGGCTAGCCTCAAAGGCCTCTCTGTTCTCCCAGACCACCCCCAGAAGCCATTTCCTGGCCTCCACTGATTGTTTGGACCTCTGTATTTGCCTCTGACGTGGCCTCTGGCCTCTCCAGTGAGTCTTTGCTTCCTACCTTGCGGCTTTTAGGCTCTTCTTTCTCCTGGAGTCCCAGAGCCCCATCTTCTGGGCCAGCTTCCTCTCGGGGAGAGAATGGCAAGGGCCTAGCTGGCCCTGGAGTGGCCAGGCCCTGAGCTGAATTACTCTATTTACAGGCCGGAGGGCCTCGGCTGCAGGTTTTGCTGGAGGAACGGATTCACAACTACCAGGAGGCTGTGGCTAGTGCCAAGGAGGCAGGTGAAGCAGCCAAAGCCAGGCGCTGTGAGCGCGGCCTGAAGGTGAGCTGGGTGAGGCTGGAGAGCTGGGCTGGAGGAGTGAGGCTCCGGGGGAGGTGACGGGTGGGGGTTGCGCCAGTAGATAGGAGGCCTCCCGCCAGCCCTGTGGAGGTGATGCCTGGCCTGTCTTTGAGTAGGGTCCAGGCTGAGATGGCTGGCTGGCTTTCTGAACTAGTTTTCTTCCTCAGACTCTGCAGTCCCAGCTAGTGGCTGTGAGGAAAGGCAGGAAGATCAATGAGGACGAGATCCCACCTCCAGTGGCCTTAGGCAAGAGGCCTCCAGCCCCTCAGGAAACAGCCAACAGGAGCCCTGAGGCAGACCCCCCAGCACCCCCTGCCGCGGAGCCAGGTATCTGAAGACGGCTAAATCCTGGGCTAGTCCCCAGGGTCCTAGCCCACAGCCTGCCTCCCTGACCTGCCACTGTCCATTGCCATCGGTCATACCTTTCCCAGGAGGTCCTCAGGCTATCGAGACCTGTAGCGTACCGGGAACCCAGAGCAGGCACCTCCTTCTTTGACCTTCAAGTCCTCTCTGGGGGCTTTCTGTTTCCCTACAGACAACCCCTCCCAACCTGAGACAAGCCTCCCAGGCAGCCTTGGCACTTCTGCCCTGCCTGATTCAGACCCAGACCCAGACCCACGGGCCTTGTTGTCATCCCGGCAGAGAGAGTACAAAGTGGCTGCCCTCAGGGCCAAGCAGGCTGGAGATCTAGACCGCGCTCGAGAACTCATGAGGATCGGGAAGGTATGACATCTGGCTCAGAGGCCCTGTGTCCCACCCCTTGTTTTACAGGGGGAAGAAACTGAAGCTCGGAAAGGGAGCTAGATCGGGGTTCTTGAGTGAGACTGGCCTGAGGGAGAGTTGTTTCAATCCAGGCTCTTGGGGTTCCCTGGCTTATGTCCACACCTGCTTTTCTTGCTTCTGCAGAGATTTGGTGCTGTCCTGGAGGCCCTGGAGAAGGGGCAGCCTGTGGACCTGAGTGCCATGCCCCCAGCGCCTGGGGGTCAGTGTGGGAATTGTGGGGGCATCTGCTCAGGCTGGGTTGGGGTTGGGGTTGGGGAGGAGTACTGGGCTTGCAAGGCACCCCCACCTACACCTCTGCTCTGGGTCCCCAGATCTCAAGCCCCTCCGACAGGCCTATGAGGCCCCCACAGCACCCTCAGTCATTCCCCCAGCAGTGGAGCAAGTGCAGCCAGTGATGGCCTCTGACATCCCAGCAACACCAGGTAGGATAGGATGGTGGAGACTGGAGTGGGGGCCTGGTAGCAGCAAGCAGAGCTGATGTCCTCTCCTTCCCCTCTTCAAGTGGCCCCTACAGAGCCACAGACGGTGCTGGACGCCCTGCAGCAGAGGCTGAACAAGTACCGGGAGGCAGGCATCCAGGCCCGGGGCAGTGGGGATGAGCGCAAGGCTCGGATGCACGAGCGCATTGCCAAGGTGGGCCTGCGGCTGTGCAGCCCCTGCCCTGTGTTGGCCCTTCCCCTGGCTGGCTGCTCTCTGTCTCTCTGCTCTTCCAGCTGGCTCTTTTCTGAGTAGTCTTCATCTGTCTGTCTCTCTCTTTGGAGCTCTTGCTGCTTCAGGGCTTTTTTTCCTCCCTGGCCTGCTGTCTTTCCATCAGTCTTCCTCTCCTTGCCTCCCTCTGTGTGATGGTGGGCAGGGGCACATGGACTGCTGCCCACCATGGGTCCCTTCTCTCCTTCCCGTGCAGCAATATCAAGATGCTATTCGAGCACACCGAGCGGGACGGAAAGTTGACTTTGCTGAGTTGCCTGTTCCTCCAGGTGAGTGGGGCTTGGCCTAGGGGCTCTATGAGGAGGTCCCTGGGCAAGAAGGGAGAGACAGGTAGGTGACTTCTCATGCATCTGCCTCTACCCTATGGAGGCACCCAGCCCACACAGAGCCAGACAAGGCCCCCGGCAGCCCTGTGCTTCCCTGAAGCTACTCCGCCCCTCCCAGCTCCGTCTTTCTCGCCACAGGATTCCCCCCCATCCCTGGCCTGGAGCCCACCATGGGCACTGAGGAGGATGCAGTGGCAGCGACTTTGGCAGCTGCCCAGAAACTGGCCTCAGAGGATACAGCCCCAGCAGATGAAGATGAGGACAAGGTTTGGCTGAGGGTGCAAGACTGCAGGGGTTGGTGGGAAGAAACAGCAGATGAGCGGTAAACCCAGACCTTGTTATTGTCCATACTAATAAGCCCAGTGAGGTAGGAATTCTTTTCTCCATTTTCTGGAGAAAAAGCTTTGCCAAGGGTACCCGGCTAGGAGGTAGTAGAGCTAGGATTCAAACCAAGGTCTTTCTGACTCCAGAGCCCAGGTTCTGTCCTCATTACCCTGATGTCTCCTTCCTATTGGGGAAGTTAGAACAGAGAGCTTTTGAGGCTTCTAGCTGTGAGGTCTTTTAGGGCTCATGCAGGGAAGCCACCATCTCCGGTCCCACAGTGAGTTAGTGCGGTGTTAGGAAGATGGCCCAAGTCTGGGAGCTGCCGTGGCCATGGTGGGGAAAAAATTCCCTCATGACAGCCTCTGGGGCACCTGCAGGGTGAGCCCCCAGTGCAGGCCCCAGCGGCCAAGAAGCCAGCGCGGCCTCTGGTCCCTTCATGCCAGCCCCTGCCTGAGCCCAAGGCCTCAAGTTCTAAGGAGTCACTGAGTCCATCTGGTGAGTTGGGGACAAGGAGGGTAGAGTGGAAGGTCTAGTGAGGGCCAGGCATGGCCCTAACTAGCGGCCCTCTCCTGTCAGTGCGGGAACAGCTGGCACTGCTAGAAGCACGGAAACTGCAGTACCAGCGGGCAGCCCTGCAGGCCAAGCGCAGCCAGGACCTGGAGCAGGCAAAAGCCCACCTGCGGGTGGCCAAATGTCTTGAGGCTCAGATCATCCAGGCCCGAGCCGGCCAACCTGTTGATCTCTCCAAGGTGAGTCCCACCTGGTTAAGCACCAGGACTTCTCAGGCAGAGGCGGTGGGTGCAGGCTTGACAGGCAGGGCTACGAACTAGGTCCGCTTTGGGGAGGAGATGGGATTTGGACAGGATATGATGAGAGCTGGGAAGGAGCCCTTTGCTTATGCCTCTCTACTGCATGGCCCCCACAGAAACCGGGGGAGGGCAGGTGGGCTGCCTGTGTCAGAAATGTTCCAGCAGCTTGGGGCAGAATGGGAGGCAATGAGTTCCCGTCGTTGAGAGTTTAGTAGAAGCTGAAGAAACATTTAGCTTGGATTCCTGCCTTTGTTGGGCTCACTAGAGGAGTAATCTGACTCTTGGGGCCCGAGGGGCCTTGTGACCTGGGTAGGTGCCTTCGCCCTTGACGGATGAGGAGGGCGACTTCATCCTCATCCACCATGAGGACCTGCGACTCTCCCAAAAGGCTGAGGAGGTGTATGCCCAGCTACAAAAAATGCTTCTGGAGCAACAAGAGGTGAGTAGGCCCCTTGCCTCTTCCTCCCCTTTCAGTGTCCCCAGCCTCCCTGTGGAGAAAGACCTGGAGCTCAGGCGTCAGCTCTTCCACCAATTGGCTGTGTGACTTTGGGCAAGGTACTTCCCCTCTCTGAACCATGTTTTTCTCAACTATGAAGGAGGTAACACCCTTCTTTCAGGGTGGTTACGAAGTTCAAACAACAGAGTAGCAGGGAAAGGACTTTGTAGATGGGACAGGAGACAGATGCACATGTGTATTTATGTGTGTATCTATCTGAACTGCTGCCTGTCCTTCTGGAAAGTCTGCCTTCTGAGGCGATGTTTGAATTAGGGTTTCAAGGAAGGATAGGGGTTTGCTAAGTGAATTTTGGGGAGTGGCTGTCTTCAGGAGAGGAAATAGCAAAAGGCTAGGCAGAAAAGTGTGGTGGGACCTGGGAAAGTGCCCTTGTATGTGTTGGGGGAGGAGAGAGGTGAGGCTACAGAGAAAGGCTGGAGCTTTAAGAAGTCAGGCCTTGAATGCCAAACCTGGGCAGGTGCTGCTCTGGGCTCTGGAGTCATTCTGGGCCCCTATTTTCAGAAGTGCCTGCTGTTCTCCAAGCAGTTCATGCACCTGGGCAGTGTGGCTGAGACTACCCGGTAAGTGCAAGGGCTGGGGCGGGGCGTGTGGGGTGGGGAGCAGAAAATGAGCCCTGTCATGCTGATGTGCATACCCCTCCCTGTCAGGTTTGAGAAGCTTGCTCAGGATCGCAAGAAACAGCTTGAGATACTGCGGCTGGCCCAGGCCCAGGGTCTTGACCCTCCCAGCCACCACTTTGAGTTGAAGACATTCCAGACTGTGAGGTGCCAAGGCCTGAGGGAGGCAGTGGCTCTGTGCAGGGGCTGGGAGCTGAGGCTGGAGACTTCCCAAGCTTGGCCCTGCCATGGGCACTGGGGCTGGTGAGAAATAGGCCATGGTGCCTGCCAGGGAGGAGCTCAGAGCAGTCTGGTTGCTGTGGAAAGAGCTCTGGACTGGGAGTCAGAGACGAGGGTCTATGTACCAGTTCTGCCGCTTCTAGCCGGGACAAGCTGTTCCTCCCAAGGCCCACTCAGCCAGGCAGGTGGGCACTGGGAGAAGGGACCTTGTTCCACTGCTCCCCTTCACTTTGAGCTCTTTCTCCTTTCTTCTTGGCTATAGAATCTTCTCAGAACTCAATAGCACGGAAATGCATCTGATTATTGTCCGGGGAATGAACCTCCCAGCCCCGCCAGGTAACCCTAGTGCCACCCCTACCCAAGGAGGCTCTTGCCCTGACACTGTACCCCAAGCCTGGGCTCCTGGCTGCTCGGGCTCCTGGCTGCTCTGGCTCCTGACTCCCTTTTCTCCCTCACAGGGGTGACCCCTGATGACTTGGATGCTTTTGTACGTTTTGAGTTTCACTACCCTAACTCGGTGAGGTTCAGGTAGAGGGTAGGATCCTCTGAAGCCCACCTTCCATTCCAGGACCCTGTGCTCAGTTTCTCCCCATCCCTGGGAGGCCTGGCTGTAGGTTCCTGGCCCCGCATGCCTGTTTTTACAAGCTGTCCTGGCTTCTCTCTCTTCTGCTTTAGGACCAGGCTCAAAAAGGCAAAACAGCTGTGGTGAAGAACACAAACTCTCCAGGTGAGGGCTACAAAGCATCCCTTTGTCCTCTCACTCTGTGGGTAGCATTGGTGGTTCCAGAGTGCTTTCAGATCTGTTATCTTACTTTGTGCACTCATCTTGGGAGATAAAGGTACTATTAACACTCTTCTTACATAGCTGGGGAAATAGGCTCAGAGAGGTAAAGGGACTTGCCTAGGGCCTCATAGCAAGGTGGC
Source organism: Propithecus coquereli (assembly GCF_000956105.1). Lineage (NCBI taxonomy): Eukaryota > Metazoa > Chordata > Mammalia > Primates > Indriidae > Propithecus > Propithecus coquereli. Next base: position 15,517,148 of record NW_012138302.1, read on the forward strand.
ACAAATGGACTGAACCCAGGAATTCTTGCTCCAAATTCTTCCCACATTGTTATAATCTATGTCTAACAAGAATAGAAAAACTGCTTACAAGGCCAGGACCTAGATGCTCTGCCACCCTTTCGTGGCGGTCACCCTGAACTGCAAGCAGAGAGATTGAGGGAAGCCAGCCCTGGGCCTCTGTTTCCACTTCCTCAGGAAATCCGTGGGAGCCAAGTCCCTCTTTGCCTTCCCCTCTTGCAGAATTTGATCAACTGTTCAAACTAAACATCAACCGAAACCACCGGGGCTTCAGGAGGGTGATCCAAAGCAAAGGAATCAAGTTTGAAATCTTCCACAAAGGGTAAGCCTCCTGTCAGTCACACTACCAAGGTGGGCTGGGAGGAAGGAAGAGCATTTCTGTCCCTGCCGCCCCTGCTGCTGCTCTGTTTTCCTGCATGAGCTCGGCCGGGTCATGTCTGCCTTCCTGCCCAGTCCTGTCCTCTGCTATCTCTTGGCTCCCCAGATCCTTCTTCAGAAGTGACAAGCTTGCCGGCACAGCACAGCTGAAACTGGAGCGGCTGGAGAATGAGTGTGAGATCAGAGAGATCATGGAGGTAGGGCCCAGCGGGTGGGCAAGCCAGAGGACTTGGTAAGAGAAGAGCCAATAGTCAATGATCACCAGTTCCTACTGTAGGTTTTTTGCACTCATTACTTAATTTAAAGTTGTCTATAAGTGTGCTTTAGGATAGGTGGTGTCCTCATTTTACAGATGAAGAGGTTTGAAAGGTCAGAAATCTTGTGGTGGGACCCACCAGAATGCAGCTAGTCCATAGTTAAGAATCAGTCCCCAGGTAGCTCCTTAAGCTTCCGTGAACTCATAGGATTACCCAGACTCTTTGAGCTTGCTTCTGACAAATGAGGAAACTTAGGTCAGAGAGGAAGAGGGGGGTCACATAAGCTTGTACAGTGTGTCCTTGGAAGAGCTAGGACCTGACTGATACCTGTGTAGGCTGGTGCTTTTCCCAAAACAGCATACTTCCCCCTGACCCCCACCCGCTACCTGTCTGGGAGCGTAGTTCTTACATGGGGCCTGGTCTATACTAATAGGCCCCACCGAGGGTGCTCAGACTTCTTGGGCCTGTTGCACTGCTGTGCACTCCAGCTTCCCCCTCTCCTGCCCAGAAGAGGGAATAGCGTGGTGAATGGGAAGGAACCCGTGGCCTGGGCGCTAGTCCTGATGGCCACAGAGTCACCCACTTCTCTGAGCCATCTGTAAAGTGAGGGTTTGGACTCGGTACTTTTTAGACTGCTCCTTGAAGTCGTTGTTTCTTCCAGGAGTTGCCATGGGGATTGACAGAAAAATGGAGTGAGCAGAGCTCTAGGTTTTTCATCCTCAGTTCAATGAGAGCACTGATGCTTATCTAAATTTATATATTTCTTTTTTTATAAGACTTACCTAAAACCACCACTACCACCTCCAAACAGCAGGAGGGCAGGGTTGTCGTGAAATGGAAGCTCCAGTGTTAATACCACAGGACACCTTAGCCCCTCACTTCTTTCCCTGGAACATAGGGACCAGCCTCCTCCCAGCCCTTGTCTCCTCAGTTACCATCTCCCTCTCCATGGTCCTCACAGGTCCTGGATGGAAGGAAGCCCACCGGGGGGAAGCTGGAGGTGAAGGTGAGGTTGCGGGAGCCTCTGAGTGGCCAGGACATGCAGATGGTCACTGAGAACTGGCTGGTCCTGGAGCCCAGGGGCTTGTGAGGTGGGTACCTCTCTGGGCCCTTGGAACTGCTGCCCCTGGTTTTTGCTAGGGCCTTTTAGAGACCCTTCTCTTTTCAACTCATTTCTGGGGAGAAAGCTTGGGAATTTCTCATCTATGAGGAAGACCAAGAGGCCAAATGGTTGGGTCAGGTTCATGAGCTGCACTTCTTATGTTCCTCAATAGAACTGGGGAGGAGAGGTAACCTTCCAAGGTTTAACTGTTTTCAGGAAATCCTTTCTAAAATCTGTTTGTTTTCACTGCAGTTTAGACTTACTACTGTGCTTTGCACTCCTGTGCAACAGACGGTAAGCGCCGGGAGAAGAAGCCAGCGACTGTGTGCAGGAGCTTTGCTGGCTTCAGAAGCCTTTGTACATAAGAGAGATGCTGCTACACAAGCACCAAAGACCTGTTAAGCACGTGCACTAATGACCTTGACCCTCGTCTTTCCTGTTGCTGGCCCCTCCTGGGCCTCCACAGGAACAGGCTGGATTCCAGGAGCCCCTCTGCCCACTGCCTCCCACGCCCCCTAATCTGGATGAAGGCAAGGACACCCTCATTCCTCTGTGCCATGGAGTGCTGCAGCCCCTTAACTCCCGCGTAGCAACTGTGCAGCTTACCCCTGCCCCCAGTTGCACCATTTCTGGATGTGCCTTTAAAAGATAGATATAACTGTAAGGGATGGGAGAACTCGGGGGTGATCGGGAACCTTCCCTGCTTAGGGTGGGGACAGGGTTCTGTGACTCCAGTGGGTCAGTGGCAGCCTGTCCCAGACAGCTCCTTACCCCAGCTCTGCTGTGCCTGTGCCTTTGTTCCTGACAGCAGCTGCACCAGCCTTCCTGCTTCCCAGAGGACTTAGTGGAAGAGGAAAGTTATTTTTGCTACTAGCTGGGTGGGAAGTAAGGGGAAGGGTCTACCTTAGGTTTGGTCCACCCACCTAAGATAAAAGACTGTTAACTTGAAGAAAAAAAAAATATATATATATATATAAAAAATTTTTATGTAGCAATTTTTATTTAAGAAACTAGGTCTAATTCATAGCAGGGATTTTACAGTCTACATACAGAATAACCATCAAAGTTCTAAACAAAAGCCCTGCTCCCTGTCCTTTTTAAAAGCCAGCATAGCAGTATCATCTGTCACTATAGAAACTGCTGCTGTGGCTCCTCTTTTGAGAGGGCAGGGAAAGCCTTTCCCCATCAGCTGCTCACCTGGGGAAATCCCTTAGTTCTGTCCAAGAAACTCTCCTTTGGCTCTTTTTCTGAACGGATGGAGATGAAGGGATTTATAGTGGTAAGTGGTTGTAATAGAATAATCAAAACTGAAATATTCTACATTTCTTAGAAATAAATACTCCATCTCCCCCCCCCCCTTGAAGTAGTAACTTAAGGTCAACAAAGCATTCTTCAAGATCATTTTTAAAGCTCTAAGTGAAGCAAGTATGTTCAGCTTACTGATCACTATAGTACTGCGTAAGCACAGCTCAAGGATTGAGCTTGTGTGTGTGTCTTTTTTAGGGATAACAGGACTGGACCGTGCTTCCCTGCCCTTAAGAGCAGAGCTTTCAGTGGGTCACAGAGCAAGAACTATACACAAGTGACTTTTTTCCCCAAGAATTCTCTGGCCAAGCTTACTTACCTATCAGAAGTGAGCTACCAAAACTTCCACAGATGTGCGTTAACACTTAACTGTAGTCACATGTGTGTCAAACAAGCAGTAATCTAGAATGAAAAGGAGGACTGTTAGCCTTCACAAGGTGGCCTACGGCAAAGAACAGTGGCCAGATGGTTCCTCGCACAACCTACTCTTCCCCTTAGGGTGTGTACCCAACCCAGTGCTTACGAAGAGGGTTAGGGACCACTGTTGCTATCCTTGAAGTTTCCAGCCGGCCCTGGGAATTTCTAAATTCAGAGCTCTGCTGGAAATGTCCTATTTTTTTTTTTTTTTAGACAGAGTCTCACTCTGTTGTCCTGGCTCGAGTGAGTGCCGTGGCATCAGCCTAGCTCACAGCAACCTCAAACTCCTGGGCCCAAGCGATCCTCCTGCCTCAGCCTCCCAAGTAGCTGGGACTACAGGCATGCGCCACCATGCCCGGCTAATTTTTTCTATATATTTTTAGTTGTCCAGATAATTTCTTTCTATTTTTTTTAAGTAGAGACGGGGTCTCGCTCTTGCTCAGGCTGGTCTTGAACTCCTAAGGTCAATCCGCCCACCTCGGCCTCCCAGAGTGCTAGGATTACAGGCATAAGCCACTGCGCCCGGCCTGAAATGTCCTATTTCGATAGGAAGTTTTCTATGGCTCTGGCTCCCAAGATTCCCTTTGCAAACCATTTGATTTGTCTGCTTCACTGCTCTTTGCTTTCTGAAAAACAAAACCTCCAGGCTGAGGGATGCAGGACAAAGACTCCCACTGGACTTGGAGACTGAGGTTCTTAAAAGCCCTTTGTTGTAGCCAAGGCATGCATGGGTCACTGGTAGTGGGAGGAGCCTGCCCCAGCCTCATCTTGTCCTAACATACAGTAACCAAACATTGAAGATTAGTGACTCATGGGCAGTGGGAACCAGCTACAACCCAAATCATTTAAAGTTTTTGATTCTCTTTTTGATCTAGTACAATGTACACTTTCTTCTGAATAAAATATGGAAGAAATTTATCAAGACGTCTTGCTCACAGTTAAAGGGCAAACTTTTGTGACTATAACATTATTTTCCTTTTCTCATAGCACCGTTCTGAAACCTGCCTCATTGCTTCCAAATTTAAAAGGTGTGTTTTCCAAATAATTGTGGGCAGCTCCTAAAAGATCTTGCCCCTTAAGAAACCATGAGACCAAGACTGGTAGATCTAGGCAGCTTACACCTGGTGCAGCTCCATCACAGATGGGAGTCTTTCCTCCCCTGGGCCTCACCTGCCCAGACTCTAAAATGTAGCATCATAGTTTCTGCTACACTCCTTAGCCCTTCTGGTTATGTATATAATCCCTAAAAATCCCATTGCCATTCTTTTAGCATTATTATTAAAAATCACCATCACAAATTTGCCAATTCCAGAAATACATGTTCAGCAGATTGACTGATTGTCTGAAATGCATTAAATGCATAAATTATTTCCCAGATAACCAGTGATGACAGAGGTAAACTTAATTGGAAATTTTGGGCCCACCATTGTTTAGTAACATGGGGGAAGACAAGATGGGAACTTACACAGACAAAATCCCATACTACAGCCCTAGAGCCCAGAATGTACCCAGGAAATGTTAGCAGAAATAAATGGATAAACTACATTGCCTAGCATTTGATAAGCTTTCAATAATTTGTAAAAATTTAATATATTAACAGAATGGCAATTATATTCCGCTACAGTCCAGACGTATCTCTATCTCAGTCTTTTACAATCTAGAAAAATTTGTGTATTTAGAAATGTGGTATTTCAGCCCTTTATGTATTAATAATTCTTATAATACAATATGCATTCTGTAAAAGCAAAGATAAACAGAAAACTAGCCTTGGCTTTTTTATGCCCAATTCCACAAGATGATTTACTAAACATAATTATGTAGTTGAGAATACAGGCAAGGGTTTGTCCTTAGTGGAATTAAAAAGCTTGCACTGATCCAGAAGAAATACGTACATTGGCAAGATATATATGGCTCAGAGGAAGGAAGACTATAGGAAAACAGGGCCAGCCCCTGTAAAAGTTCCAAATTTCTGAAATATATTTAGACTAAGCTGGCTATTACACCAAAAATACCTGCCCTTGTTAACAAGTGCTTCCTGTTCTTGTCAGGTTTGGGAGGTGGCAGTCCCAGGGCTCAGTCCTTACAAGGTGGGCTAAGGGGTACCAACTTTCTTCCCTTAGGAGTTCTGAGTACCTCAGGCTATGGGAAAGGTCACAATTAGAGTTCTCTACAGCCACCATCAGTAGAGCCTTTGGAGAAGCAGATGTGGAATATAACCACCTCCCACCCCACAGAGAAAGGGATGAACCCAGCTAGACACTTCCAGGCCAGGTCCCAAACACAGCTCCACAGCCTGATACTGCCACATGCCAAGCCCCGTTCTAGCCCCTGGGGTGCAGCCTCTCACGGTCTCAGTCTCAGAGGCCTGCACTAGTTTCCTGGGCATTCTTGGAGCTGTACTTTTACTGCAGAGGAACTAACTCTACCTTGACCTGGGCTTTCAGAAGTTGCCAGTGACAATGGAGTGAGTTGCCCTAGAGCTGTATTTTTCAAACTGTAGGTTGTGGAATCCATTTAGTCTATGACCAAAATCAATTTTTAACAGGAGAAAAAGATCAGAGTATATCACACATATCATGGATAAACCAGATCTTTGTTTCTGATACCACTCCCATTGAAAGAAACCGGGGCTCCCTGGAGAAATCGCTGTTTCCCAGGCTGGGGCAGGGTGAGCAGAAGATGAGCCTGGGGCATCTTGTTAGGCAAGGAAAGAAAGTGTTCAAAAAGAAATAATAGGAGCATGTCACAAGGATGTGGGAGCCAGTTTTAAGGGGCTCTATCTGGCTAAAGATGAGACCATTTGTGCACCAAAATAATAAATCAGAATCACTGAAAAAATAATCCATGAGTCCATAATGAAAATTAGTTAAATGAATACACAGGGAAGAAGAACGGGCTTTTGCTTATAGTAGCTTAGCAAGTGCAACTTGTGAAGGTGGAGGGAGGGCTGGAATTGTAAAATTGTTTTGTAGCCATTACATTAATAGTAAAAGATCAGTGCAGGTAAAGAAGATCAGTACATGCTAATCTGGGGACATTTTGATGGGCACAATATTTATGTATGAAAGTATCTCAATATATATTAGTTATTATTCCTGGGGCAGGAGATACACAGTGGAGAAATTGGGTAATACTTTGATCTGGGTGATCAAAATTTACCACCGTCAATGAGGGGCAGATGGATATCAAGTGATTCTGGCCAAAAATGCATAAACTGATTCTAAATATGAGGAAACATCAATATCAAAATGAAGTGTTTTCTGTTAAAAAAAAACACGTGGGGTTGGCTATACTCACCAAAAAATATCAATGACATAAAAGATTAAGGCAAGTCCTGAAAGATACATGCCATGTCGGATTCCAGGATGGAAGGTCTAATGGAGGGAAAAAATGCTACAACAAAGGATATTATTGGGCAAATACTAGGTTAAAGTATTGTATCAATGTTAACTTGACTGAAGTTGAGAACTGTCTTGCAGTTATATAAGAGAATGTCCTTGTAGGAAATAAGCATTAAAGTATTTAGAGGTAAAGGGCTATGATGTATGCAACTTACTCTCAAATGCCTCAATTTTTTATGGAGAAGGAGAAAGAGAGAGGGAGGGAAAGAAACACTGATAAATCAAATGGGGCAAACTGTTAATATGTGAACAATAAGGGAATTTTGGTAAAGGGTACATGGTGTTTTTGTACTTGCAACTTTCCTAAAAGTTTAAATGATTTCTCAATGTTTTTTAAAAATACCTCTGGTATATTATAATTCAAAGTGACTTGGGTGTATTCTGTCAGCTTTCACAGAAATGTTTTGTTTAGTATCTGCCATTCACTTGGGCAGATCTCGAGTGATCCTGAGCTCAGTTCTGCTCTCTGAACGACCTCATTTACTGAATTGCCCATCCATGACTAGAACAGTGGATTAAGCCCTTGGGTCTTTGATTCATTTCAATGAATAATCTGGGAAAAACAAAAATCTAAGTGTGACTTCTACTTGATAAATGGCTGTGATGTAACTGGGACAAGATCAGTGTGGAATTCTTTTTATACCAACTCTGTACAAAGAGTACAAGAACTAATGCTTCATTTTTTATTTCCCCTCTGCCCTCCCATCCCACCCTTGGTGATGGTTGTACCCATTTGAGCATTTCTGAGCACATGACCGTAAGTAAATCTTAAAAGAGAGGAGCAGAATTCTTGTCTAACCAGTAACAGAAGGGGATTAGCTGCAAGGATAGCATAACTGTTGTGCAGTAACAGAAGCTGCCCAGATCTTCTTGGTGGAAAATGCACAGAAGATTTAGAATTATGGAACATCTGTCCCCCTAACCTCCCTTTCCCACCCCTATCTCCCAAACCCCCACTCCCACCCTACTCCACCCACCTCCCCGTTAATAGTGTTAACAAAAGCTTAATCTTCCAGTTTTAAAGTGCAAATGATTTGGGTATGACTGCTGTTGCAACAGGTCAGAACAGAAAAAAATGATGTCTTCTCTGTCTATGCAATGTTTTCCAGAATATAAAAGATGAGTTCCATGACAACGGGGCCCTCACTGAGCTGGCAGGCCCCTCCATGGATCACCGGCACCAAGGCGCTGTCCAGATCGTTCATGTACTGCGAGGGAAGGGGCTGGCCGTTGCTCCCTGCTTGATAGCCAACCTACACCAAAGAGAGAAGGGGTGACAGGTTACTGAACAGAGAAAGTCTCTCCAGAGGGCTGAGGACCAAGGAGGCTGAACAGGAAAGGAGATGTCCTTCTTGGCCATAGACTAGACACATGGCAGTGAATACAAATTGCTCCTCTTCCCTGAATTGTCATTTATAATCTTGTCGTCTATTCACCCTGACCACTTGATAGCTGTGAGACATTGGGTGAGTCACTTAACCTGATAAGGTCTTAGTTTTTTGGAGAAGGGCCGGGGTGTGTAGAAAGGTATGGAATGTCAGAAATAATACCTTAACCTTTGGTTGTGAAAATTAAAATGAGAAATATACAAAGTACAGCTCCCTAACAAAGCAGGAACTGAGTATCTGTTCTTCCATCTGTCCATTCACCCATGTATCATTTTCTGAGCAGCTACAACGCAGGGACCAAGAGATGAATGTAACAGGGGCCCTGCCCTTAAGAGGCACACATTTAGCAGGAAAAAAAAATGCTTGCTCTTAGATTGTTTTATGTGAGGTGATTCTCTCTCTCCAGCCAGGTTATCAGTGCCATTTGAGAATGGACCATGACACTTCACATGTATTACTCTGATATGCTTAGTATAGCACTGGGCAAGACCTAAAAGTAGAAAATAAATATTTGTTGATTAATGACTAGTTAAGAAATGGAGCCAGACACATAACCTTTCATCATTCCCTGATAATGGCACAACTCTGTGCGGGAACCAGTTTCTCCCCTGAGCACTCAGGCCAGGAGCAGAATTAGTACTAAACTGGACAGGTAATCCAGCTCACAGTCTGCACCCATTTTCTAAATAACCCAGAGGTAATGGGGCTGAGGGATAAGAGAAGTCTGGCAATTTGTAAGCCTCAAGACAGGACCAGTGGGATATATCACAGGCACTCAAAATCCAAAAGAAGTGGAGAGAGATTAGAGTACTAAGCCACGGGAGAGAAATGCTAGGACAAGGAAGGGGGGTTAACAGGTTAAGACCAGATTGTTACCACAGAGAATGTATAAAAACTTTAAGAAAGACAAGGAGGGAAACCTGGCAATAGGAAACTCAAACTGACAGGAAAATTAATGGGCAATAGCTCAAGTCCAATTCACTAACTAGCATGAAAATGTTAACAGTAAGGAAAACCTTATTAAGGCATGGGCAGCTGCAGAGGCCAGTCAGCAGAAGCCTGCTCTAGCTGAATTTAAAAAAACAACAGGATAAGAGAGAGCTTGGGACCTGCTCTCTAAGGGAATGCAGAATGATTCCTGATGGGTGGGACTAGGGAGTCTTAAAGGGCAGTAGAGATGCCAGGCACAGGCGTGGCAGTCCTCCCACACACTCCGCTCCTTACCCGGCACTAAGAAGAAAATCAGCTCCTTGGAAGCCATGCAGACGAAGAAGTCACAGTTCAAATGGTTCTGAGAGAGTTCTACCAAGCAGCACATCTGGGTATATCACTGTTAGAGGGAAGGCCGGAATACTATCTCTGGTCAGGCCAGAAGGCCCGGAGTATTAAGCTCTCTGAGTCGGTGCAGGAAGACCCACGTCAGAAAATACACACTGCCCAAGACCAGCTTCAAAAGCTGCCGAAGACCCTTCTTACCTGATCCGAGTCAAGTGTCACACGCAGTCCCAGTTTAGTCATTCCATCTTCCTTCAGAAGTTTCAGGTGTGGACAGAGAGCAAGGCAAAAAGCCTTGGCAACATGCTCGGTCAATCTGCTATGATCTGCAGGATCACTGAGGCAATTGTGCTGGTCATCGTTTTCTAGGAAAAATACCTGTTTCCCAAACAGAAGAGACTTTTAACCTTGTGTCTAGATTTTGGAAGAAACAAGTGGATTAGCTCATGATATATAAGCACCCTGATTCTCTAAGATGTGCAAGAACATCTGACAGGAACAGGACACTGTAAAGTCCTTGGGCCAGGAAAAGTAGGGCACTGATGTCTCACACCTATCAAACAATCCTTGCCTCTCCATCTCTGCACCCACGAAATGGTAGGAGCAGCCTGCCTATTTCCCTGCAAGCCTCCGCCATGGTCGTTAACGGTACATTCTTCTCAGAACCAGAAAAGGCCTTCATTTTGCATTGTGCATTTGTTAATGGTAATCCCTATATGTGGACAGTTTTCTCAGGGAATGATCTTAAATCTAAGAGAATGGCTCTTATACATTATGTGACCCAGGCCCTTCATTTTACAGATTACTCACAGAAGGGAAGTGATTTGCTCAAGTGCACAGAAGTTCTTAGAGGCAGAGCCAAGCCTAGAATGTGAGTCTTCTGCCTTTTATCACAGACAGAGCTTTTCCTACCATGTGGCCCTGCCACTGCTGAGGCCAGAGCTGTGTCAGTGGGCTCACACAGAGCCGAGGACTGCATGGGCACAGGCAGCGGCACAGCAAACTTGGAACTGAGCGACTCAAGTGCTAGTAACACAGAAGAAGGGTTATAAGCAAGTCCTTTAGTCGAAGTACTAAAGGAAGTCAAAGGACTTCTTAATGCCTCATTTGCCTCTGTAAGGTGGAAAGCACCTGTCTCCTGTGGTTATTGTAAAGAGAAAAATGACATAAAGGCAAAATATAAAAGATACAGAAATGAACATACACAATGTTTATATATACCAACCCCTAGCTTACTGCTCAATAAGGAGCTTTTACTAAAAATACTACAAAGGAGGCAGCTAGGAAAACCTGTGCCTGGACGCACTGGTGAGAGTGGCAGCTCTGGGGCGGGAGTCAGACCTCAGCTCTGGCCCCTCCTCTGCCATTAGCCAGCATTGGTCATAAAGTCACAAAGTCACACAGTCACATGACCTCTCTGAGCCTGATTTCCTCATTTGCATATAGGAGGTAAGCCTGCATACCTGAGTTATTGGGGAGCAAAAAGGAGGTAATGGACAGGTCAAACTACTTTACAAGCTATAGAGTTTTACATGTTCCAGACTCCGCACTGCTCAAAATGTGTCAAAGGGACAATCATGATATGGCAAGCAACTAAAATCACTCAACTGCATATGAAACATGGAGCCGGGTATGAAGCATGATCACTTGGACCAACTATTCAAGAACTGGAGAATGAAGTTCTAGTCTCGGTGCTATTAGGAACTAGCTACGTGAACTTGGATAAGACACTTAACCTCTCTTGCCCTCAGTTTCCTTGTGTGTAAAAGAATGTAAAAAAAAAACAATTCAGACTCTTAAAGTTGAAAGGAATCCTAGAGATCTTATAATTCAATCCTTTATTTTACAGGTGAGTATAAATGAGGTTTGAAAGCAATTAAGAGACCTGGGATCTACCTGTTTGTTCTCTGAGAACAAACTTTTTGATCTCTATGATATGTACACACAAATAGGGTCCCTGGTCTACTCCTCTCATTCTCAGGTTAGCCTCTAACATAGCTTTCAAGTAAAGGAGTAACTCAGTATGGTGGAAAAGAGCTTAGGAGTTGGCCAAATCTTGGTTTCAATCAGGATTTTGTCATTACTTATTTGCCTTGTAATCCTTGACAAGTTACTTAGTCTCTGAGCTTTATTTTTCCTTAATGATGAAATAAGTCTATTTTTTTAAAGACTGTGTTACCTGAGATAGTTTTAACTGTAAGTTTAGAGTAACTGACCCGGCTTTCTGAAAAATACAGCAGAGATAGTATGTGCCACTCAGAGATGCACCCTTGTTGAATTCCAGTGCAAATAAACCTATAAAAGCTAGTTCACAGGAAGGAGGATACATCAGATTGTTGCAGACTGCATGTGATGGAATTTTTTCCTGGTGATCTGAGATAAGCAGAGGGAATTGGAGTATAGAAGAGAGATTTTTTTCTTATCCTCCAGCATCAGCCCAGAATGTGGCTCTTGGCCTAACAAAATGTTGTGTTCAAAATTGGTCAAGGATACCAAGGTTCATTTCCTTACCTCTGTCCATCTGATGACTTTTCCATTTGCTTTATATTCTGATCCATGGAATATCTTCACATTTGTTATAGACTCCATGGATTTCCCATCTATAGGACTTACAACACTAAAATAGAGGCAAAGCAAAGACATAGAAGCAGCTCTTGAAGATAGAGTAGCCATTTTTCTTATCAAGTCTTGCTACTAATTACAACATGCTGAACGTATCTGTGCAGCACATCATAGCAAAAGAATCCATGTACATGAACAGAGCTTTCATGGAAAGGGCCTATGCACTGAAATAATTCAGAGAATACACATGTAAAAATGTATATTTTTCCAGGAGCTAGTTCTCTTTCACGTAAAGAAATGGTTTAATCAGGCCGGGCACGGTGGCTCACGCCTGTAATCCTAGCACTCTGGGAGGCCGAGGAGGGCGGATTGTTTGAGCTCAGGAGTTCGAAACCAGCCTGAGCAAGAGCGAGACCCCGTCTCTACTAAAAATAGAAAGAAATTAATTGGACAGCTAAAAATATATAGAAAAATTAGCTGGGCATGGTGGCGCATGCCTGTAGTCCCAGCTACTCGGGAGGCTGAGGCAGAAGGATTGCTTGAGCCCAGGAGTTTGAGGTTGCTGTGAGCTAGGATGACACGACAGCACTCTACCCTGGGCAACACAGTGAGACTCTGTCTCAAAAAAAAAAAAAAAAAAAAGAAATGGTTTAATCAAACCAGCTCTTCTTCTAGCATTCCTTCTTTCAGTGACTGCACAGCCACCCACTCCCTCTTGTTTTCCACTCTGCTCCTGACTCTATAATACATACTCACAATGTTATATGTTATATTCTTCATATGTCTGCGTATCTAACTTACAAATGAAATTCTGAAGGGGTGGGAATATGAGATATTCACATCTGTGTGCTATATTCCCAGTATTGACCCACTGCTTGGAATTTAGGAGTTAAGAATTATTTGAGGCTAGGCGCAGTGGATCACACTTGTAATCCGAGCACTTTGGGAGGCTGAGGCAGGGGGACTGCTTGAGCCCAGAAGTTCAAGACCAGCCTGGGCATCATAAAAAGACCTTGTCTCTACAAAAAATTTAATAATTAGCTGGATGTGGTGGCATATGCCTGTAGTCCCAGCAACTTGGAAGGCTGAGGCTAGAGGATCACCTGAACCCAGGAGTTTGAGGCTACCACTGCACTCTAGCCCAGGCAACAGAGCAAGAATTTGTCTCAAAAAAAAAAAAACAAAAACAAAAAAACAATAGAAAAGAAGAATTATTTGATCAAGTGTGTTAATTATGATAGTTCTGGTGTGAACTGATGAACAAGTATCTATGTATCTATCATAACAGACTCCCTTCAGTACTAAATTATCAATCCTAGATTTCTGAACAGAAAGGACACTTTTGATAGAATCATTTCCTCCCTGAAATACAGCAAGTATAAATATGTGGAGATAACACATACATTCTGATGAAGATTCAAAATGATTGGCACAAAGATTCCAAATTCTTCCTAACAATTTTCAAACCTGTTTATGTTCTTGAATCTCTATTATTAAAAGTCAAATTTAAGACCGGGCACGGTGGCTCACGCCTGTAATCCTAGCACTCTGGGAGGCCAAGGCGGGCGGATTGTTTGAGCTCAGGAGTTCCAAACCAGCCTGAGCAAGAGTGAGACCCCGTCTCTACTAAAAATAGAAAGAAATTAATCGGACAACTAAAAATATATAGAAAAAATTAGCCGGGCATGGTGGCACATGCCTGTAGTCCCAGCTACTCGGGAGGCTGAGGCAGAAGGATTGCTTGAGCCCAGGAGTTTGAGGTTGCTGTGAGCTAGGCTGACGCCACAGCACTCTACCCTGGGCAACACAGTGAGACTCTGTCTCAAAAAAAAAAAAAAAAAAAAAAAGTCAAATTTAACTTAAACTTCAATATCAGGCATTCACTTCATTCACTCAAAATTATTTAAACAATATAAGTTTAATTTCTAACTCATCAAATAACAATGTCAAAAAGGGGCACTCTTAGTTGCTTAGAATTCTTTTAGGGAGGATACCCAGAAACATTCAATTTATACATTACAAATTGAACTCCTGAGCTCGTGAGTCTTCCCTGGCTACTTATTTATCCCATTTTCTAAGAAATTGCCGGTGTAGGTAGCTGCTATAGGAAGAGGAAACCTGCTTATTGTCAGTTACTCATACCTTATGGCACCAGATTTTCAGATTATCCATCTTTGGGTCCTAATAACCCTGTCCATTTGCAACTATAATAGAGAATTAAATACAAACTGATTTTGAAATTAAACTTTTCAATAAAGAATGGGAAGATAAAGGGTAATTTATAAAATAGGCAAATGCATTCATTGATTAGAAATTGCTTTTTGTTCAAAAAAAAAGTCAAAAAAATTTATTTTTAATCTGGTGTGCCATGTTCTAAATGTCTGCAATCTGCCTTTACTCCCGCTACTCCCTGAGACTGGAATGGAATGCCCACCGTGCCGCAGCTACGTGGCAAATACCAACTCGTCTTGCCAGATTCAGCTCAAGCCCCAGCCATTTCTCTAGGAAGTCTTTCTTGAATAATGCCCTACCACCAATACCAAGCTTTTTCTATTATTTTTTTTTAATCTTTCTATATCCTACATAGTTATCTATTAGCACCTTACATACTTCAGTGCATTTGTTTATAACTTTTCAAAACTAGACTTAACCACTTCTCAGGAGGGACCATGTATAATTCATTTTGGTATTTCCATAGCCTGAAGAATGGATATATAAATGCATGAATGGAAGAAAGCTTAACATAATGAAGTACGGTATATTCATTCATTCGATCAATCAATATTTTTAAAGCATCAGCTAGGTGCCAGATAATGTTCTAAGTACTGGTGATACAACAGTAAATAAACCAGAGAAAAATCCCTGCCCGCGTGGAACTTACATTCCAGGGGTAATATAACAAAATAAATAAGTAAAAATATCTTATATCTTAGATAGTTATGATGCTATCGAGAAATATAATGCAGGGAAAGGGGACAGGAAGTATTGAGAGTAGGAGGGCAAAATATGTATGGGAGGGTTACAACTTAGAGAGGTTGACCAGGGAGGCCTTCCTGGGAAAGGGACATTTTGGAAAAGATTTGAAGGTGGCGAGGGAGTGATTCATGAGGCTATCTAGGGGAAGAGGATAAGCTGAGAGAACAGCAAGTACAAAAGTCTAGGGCAGAAGTATAGTTGATGTGTTCAAGTAAGAAGAACAGTGTTGCTTCTGAGAGGTAATAGAGTGGGAGGAGGGATACACAGATTGTGTAGGGCCTTATTGGTCATAAACAATTTTGACTTTTACTCTGAATGATACTGGAAACCACTGGTAGGTTTTGAACAAAGAAGTGACATTACTCTGGCTGTTGCATTAGAACTAGATTGAACTGGGGAAAAGGAGGCGGCTGAGATTAGAAACAAGGAAATCAACTAGGAGGCTACTGCAATAATCCGGACCAAATGATATGGTGGCTTAAACCAGGATGGTGGCAACAGAGGCAGTGAGAACTAGTATGATTCTGGATAAATTCTGAAGTAGAGCAAACAGGATTTACTGTTGGATTAGGTGTGAGAGAAAGAAAAGTGTTCAAGATGACTCCAAGGTTTTCGCTTGAACCATTAGAACAGAGTTGCCATGTACTGAGGAAGAGTACAGGATTTGAAGCCCAAGGAGGTGGTTTTTAAGTCCTTGCCCTGCCACTTCCTAACTTTGTAGACCTGATAAATCATTTAGCTTTCTGATACTTCTTTACTCATTTGTAAAATGGGAATGACAACCCCTGTTATTATATCAAATGAAACAATATTAACAAAAATGTATTATAAATCACTGTATTATAAATGCCACTGGGGGGGAAGCTTGCTGCATTTACCCTTTGTTAACGTTCTTGTCATCATCCACCCACTGGATGTGGATGTGCTCCTGGGGATCCTCCGCATCCGCTTTCCCACAGGTGATGGTGAAGTCCTTCATCTCTCGCAGTGCCTGCCTCAAGGAATCCATGTTCTCTGCAGTGATCTGGACCATAACGCCATCTAAGAATCAATACCAACATAATACAGATGGAAATAGCACAAGCCAGGGAGGAGGGCAGATAAACACAGTACCTGGCATCTAGCAAATCCCTCTGAGTCAAATGTAAAACTTTGCTCTGCTCTCCAAAGCTGACAGATACAAAGAGGTTTTGTTCTTTGAGCTAAACCTCTTACTTATTGAAAGTGTTGAGAGGAGCAAATGGCAAGAAGGGCTCTGCACTTGCTTGCTGATTTCACTTCACACACCACTAAGAGTTTCTGGAAAAACTTATACACGGTCACATTCCTCTTCCAGACTCACAGACCATTTTGTTCCTATTTCTACTCTTGCATTTATCATCCTCTGATCATATTTATTTGCTTGTGTCTCCATCTCTCTCACCTTACTATATGACTGCCTGGCACAGAGTGAATGCTCAGTAAATGTTTCCTAAATAAACTACAGTAGTGGGCTTAGGGATAAATCCATTTACTGACTAGCAGTAAGGCAAACCTACCACAGAGTTTCCTATGGGCTACCATATAGTCAACAGATGGTAACTGTTTTTCAGCTGCTACCTACCTGAGTCAAAGGCAAACACTGAAATTGAGGGTAAAAGTTGTCACATGCTGAGCAATTACCCTGCTTCACTGACACACAATTTTGCCAGCTGAAATAATTTCTAAAGAGCCTCAACAAAAATTTCATAAATAGCCGGCCAACTGCTGTACTGAAACACACAAGTGAAATGCAAGACCCAAGAAATTCCCAATCCAGAAAAATAAACACATAACTTTTAAATACATTGCTATGCATTTGTAAGGATCTGTCTGTTCAATTTATATTTCTTTTTTACTTTTTTTAGAGATGGGGGTCTCACTATGTTGTCCAGGCTGGAGTACAGGAGCTGTTCACAGGCACAATCATAGCCTACTGCATCCTTGAACTCCTGGCCTCAAGGGATCCTCCCGCCTGAGCTTCCTGAGTAGCTGGGACTACAGGGGTGCCACTGCATCCAGCTCAATTTGTCATTTTTAACAATATTTAAAAGGTGTTTTTTGATCACCTTGTAAAAACATAATTTCAACTATAGTCAACACTTGATCATATAGGTATTAATTAGTCACTTTAGACCAAATGACTGTTTAACTCCTGGATTTCTTTTCTTAACAATTTCTTAATAGCATGTTTCTGCTTTGTAGTCAGAGTTTGTGAAATTCAATTGCAATTTAGTGCACTCAGCACTTCATTCACTGTTTTATTAAACTTATCAAAAGAAGAAGACCAAAGCCATTATCTATAAATACATGTAAGATTATCTATGTATTTTTTTAATAATAAACACACTGGAATCTAGCCCTCGAAAGGACTGTTTTTACATAGGGCCTTGGAGTGAGCTATTATAAAAATGAAAACTTGTCATCATGTAGGGCAGACTGTATTTTCTAAAGATGGTCATAATATCTCCTGTCTCACTTTTCTATAAAGCTTTTCTACAATGCTACCTTCCCATTCCCCCATCAAGAAGTGGAGTCTAATTCTTCTCCTTTCTTCCAATACCAGAGTTTGGTGGAAATGACACTGTGTGACTTTCAAGGCTGGGTCACAAAAGACAATGCGGCTTCCACTTTGTTGCTGGAACTCTCATCCTTGGAGTCCTGAGCCATCATGTAAGAAGTCCAACTATCCCGATGCTACCAGGCCATGCTAAGGAGTACATGTGTAAGTACTCACTCCTAGTCTTCAAATCATCCCAGACCAGGCCCTAGACATGTGTGTGAGGAAACTTTCATATAATTCTAGCTCCCAGCCATCAAATAACTGCAAGTCATTCCAATCAAGACCACCAGCATCACGGAGCATTACCCTGTCAAGATGCCTGACCCTAGGCTGGGCGCGGTGGCTCACGCCTGTAATCCTAGCTCTCTGGGAGGCCGAGGCGGGCGGATTGTTTGAGCTCAGGAGTTCGAGACCAGCCTGAGCAAGAGCGAGACCCCGTCTCTACTAAAAATAGAAAGAAATTAATCAGACAACTAAAAATATATAGAAAAAATTAGCCGGGCATGGTGGCGCATGCCTGTAGTCCCAGCTACTCGGGAGGCTGAGGCAGTAGGATCACTTGAGCCCAGGAGTTTGAGGTTGCTGTGAGCTAGGATGATGCCACGGCACCTCTTGCCCGGGCAACACAGTGAGACTCTGTCTCAAAAAAAAAAAAAAAAAAAAAGATGCCTGACCCAGAGGAATTAGCATGCATGATAAAACAGCTGTTTCAAGCCATTAAGTTTTGGGGTAATTTGTTATGCAACAAGAGTAACCAGATCAAAATACAATGAAGGATGGCCAACAAAGAAAATAAACAGCTTGCCTAGTAGCCTTTCATTAATTTAATTAACTTTTGTCAGGATATGTGTCATGTCTAATTATAGCAAACCAGCAGCAAGATCTGTACCGCAATGATCACAGCGTTTCTTGTGGATAGGAGGGACTAAACTTCATCCTCACATTCACATATTTGTGCCCAATGATATATTTGAACTCAGACTACATCCTCACAGGTACCTTATCCCAGAGCTCTAAAAAGCCATCTTTTATTTTTTTATGTCACTCTCCCATGGTATCTCTTCCACTTACTCCCTTCTTTGGAGAGTTAGGCACGCTCATGGCAGTTTTAATTTGCTGAAGAGTGAGATGCTACTGAATAAATAATAGGAGTCAGACATCTCCAGCAGAAGCGTCAAGGATTCCTTTAACGTCCCTCAATTTTTAGGTGTATATTAATGATTAGGACAGAACCAGCATGCATGCATGCAGTAAACAACTCATTCTTTACCTTCCACAATACTGGACTTGGCAAGGTATCCTGAAGAGGATTTCAGAGCGCCGCTGAACACAAAGAAACTGGCACCAGTCACTAAAATAGCAACAGACATAGTTTAATTGAAGATAGACCCTGAAATGGAGGGACTGGTAACAATAATGAAATATTCAGTAGCTGGGAATTCCAAACATCATCATACAAAAAATTAAAGGTATCAAACCTATATTCCACAATATACAGGTAACTAATAATTCTGATGCTTATGATAGCTTTGGGAATGAGGTTCTGAGATACAATCCTCCATTTAGTTTTGCTCTTCCTCCAATCAAGAATCAAAGAATATTAACAAGCAAAGATATCTTAGTGTCAAAGTCCAGGTGTTGGCAAACTGTAGTCCACTTGGCTTGCAGCCTGTTTTTGTAAATAAAACTTTACTGGAACACAGCCATATCCATTCATTTACATATTGGCTACAGTAGTTTTTGTACTACAAAGCTAGAATTGAGTAGTTGTTGACAAAGACCACAGGCTTGCAAAGCCTAAAATATTTATCAACTGGCCCTTCACAGAAAACGTTTGCTGATCCTGATCTAATCCACTGATTTCCAGATTTTTTTTTAGATCAAATACGTTTTGAAGATGAAGATACACTGCCAACCATTTTATCTGCCAAATTATTTAAAAAAATAATAAATACCTATTTAAAAGACAAACTCCTATTATTACTATCTCTTCATAAAAGAAAAAATATCTAGTTACATTTAGCTTTGTGGAAACTTCACTATACTGTCCTTACTTTTCCACATCTTAAACTGAACTGGGCTAATCTAATTTCTGACCCATTGGCTCTGTAATATTTCTAATAGGTGATCATCCAGCCTTTGTCGAGACTCCTAGTGGCAGGGAGCCAACAACAGCACAAGGCAACCCATTCTACTTACGGAGAGTTCTCGGGGTTGCAGACTGTGCTCTCAAACTGAGCTCAAATCTGGCTCCCTGTAACTTTCACCCTTAGTGCTGGTTCTGGCCTTTTGTAGCTATAGAGAATAAATTCAATCTTATTTCCATATAATAAAAAGTCTTAAAAATACAGATAGCTATTTTTTTATCCTCTTCTAATCTATACCTTTCCAGGTTAAACATTATACTTTATTTAAGAAGTCTTCCTTTGACCTACGTTCCAGATTTCTCACAGGTCTTGAATCATCCTCTGTAGACCCTAGTTTTATCAATATACTCACAACAAGGAGATCCAGAATTTATCTGAATACTGTAGATACAATTTGACTGATAAGCACTGTGGACTTATCACCTATTTTATTTTAGATATTGCATTTGAATATACATGTGCTAAATACCTTTTATGCCTTTACTGAACACCTGATTTTAAAAATATATTGAAGACAGTAACCAACTGTATGCCTAATAGGGAAGCATTTCACAAAACATACTAGTTTAGGGAGAAATTCTGCCGAAAAGAAAATTTGTGGTCAAATAAATTTGAAAAGAGCTAGATGTGGTTTTCCTTAGGTTTCTCAGATTAAATTTATTAAGCAAGACTTTTATTTATTTATATGATTTATGTGAACATTTTTGAAAACCATGGAGCCTGAGAAAACACTCTGGGTAATGCTACCTTGAGCAATGCTTCTCAAACCCGAATGTGCAAATTACACAGGGATCTTGTTAAAATGCAAATTCCGATTAGTAGATCTAGGGTGTATATTATTTGTGAGACCACACTCTGAGTAGCACTGAACCTAAATACCTTCCTTCAAAATCCTGTCAATCTATTTAGTTAACATTCTTTGTGAATGGTCATTCCAGCAAGCTCCAACTCTATCTAAGCACATTCTCACCTGGAATCTAGTCTCACCTTTGAATACCAAAGCTGGCCCTTTCAGTATCTTGAGGCAATATTTTCAAGATGTTTTCCTCAATAACAGAGATCCCATTTTCAAACTCTGAGTCTGGCTACTTGGGAAGTCAACAGAATTCTGGAGAATATGGTTGGAAGGGTTAATTAATTTGTTTGTGGCCACCTATCTAGAAAGTGAGTATTATGGGGCTGAGGCATCCAACTCTTCAAGTCCAGTAGAATCTTTGATTATAATAATCTCGACCAGCTCAAATGCTCACCTTTCCTGGGCTGATTGTGAATACTGATAGCCTGGGTCTGGTAGTTTCCATCATCATTCTGTACACACACAAGATGAGAGTCTGCCTTTTCATTGAAGCAGGCACCTCCTGCCAAGACATGTTCATTGGACTTGTTCATGGCTTTCATCATCTACAATCAAAGAAGAGAGTTAACCTTATTCTGACAAGAATAGGCATTTTTCTGTCTGACATGGCCCTACTCATCTTCTCAAAGACAAAATAACGGAATAATATTACTTATTAAAGTGATAAAGGGGCCGGGTGTGGTGGCTCATGCCTGTAATCCTAGCACTCTGGGAGGAGAAGGTGGGAGCATCGCTTGAGGTAAGGAGTTGGAGACCAGCCTCAGCATAAGCAAGACCCCGTCTCTACTGAAAATAGAAAAAATTAGCCGGGCACATACCTGTAGTCCCAGCTACTCAGGAGGCTGAGGCAGGAGGACTGCTTGAGCCCAGGAGTTTGATTGAGGTTGCTGTGAGCTAGGCTGACACCATAGCACTCTAGCAACACTCTAGGCAACAGAGCGAGACTCTGTCTCAAAAAAAAAAGTGACAAAAGGGGCTACCAAATAATGAAAACAGTGAAAAATCAGTCACCATTAGTAAATCAACATGTACAAAAATGCCCTGTATAGTTTATAAGAGATTTGTGCTATAACCTAATAAGCACATGACACATTTTGCATTCATTTTTTGCCTTTTTATTGCTGCACTTAACTAAAATTAGTTAGCTCATTGCAGTAGTTTCTCCTAGATTCTCTGAAGATATATACTCTGAAACTCTAAGTTCAAAAGAATGTCCCATATTAAAGTACATCTGCCTTCTTTTTTAACATCCAAAGGATTGAGGCCTTCTTCTAAAAACATATGAAATTCATTGTTTCTTAATTTTGCTAACTTGTTTTCAATTCTTTTGGGTATATATTTGAGGGTAGAATTGCAGGATCCTATGGTAATTCTATGTTTAACCTATTGAGAAGCCACCAAATTATTTTTTATAGTGGTTGAAACATTCTACATTTCTACTAGCCACGTACAAGGGCTATTCCAATTTCTTAACATCCTTGTCAACACTTGTTACCTTCCTTTCTTTCCAAAACCATCCTAGTTGGTGTGAAGTGATACACCTCATGTGGTTTTGATTTGCATTTTTATAATGACTAATAGATGTTGAGCATCTTTTCTTGTGATTTTTTTTTGCAGAACCTACTTTGAGAATGTGATTTTTGACCATCTATAAGTTTTCTTTAGTGAATTAGCTATTCAAGTCATTTACCCATTTTTTAATTGGGTTGTTTGTCCTTGTTTGCTTGTTTTTAGAGATGGGGTCTTACTATCTTGCCCAGGCTGGCCTTGCCCCTCCCACCTCAGCCTCCCACATAGCTGGGACTAAAGGCACATGCCAACATGCCCAGCTTTCTTTTCTTATTGAGTTGTAAGAGTTCTTTATATATTCTGGATACTAGGCCCTTATCAGATATGTGATTTGCAAATATTTTCTCCCATTCTGTAGGTTGCTTTTTCACTTTCTTGATAATGTCTTTGGATGCACAAAAGTTTTTAATTTTTATGAAGTCAAATTTATCTATTTTTTTCTTTTGCTGCTTGTGTTTTCAGTGTCATATCTAAGAATCCAATGCCAGATCCAAGGTCATGAAGAATTACCCTATGTTTTCTTCTAATAGCTTTATGGTTTTAGCTCTTATATTTAGTTCATTGATCCATTTTCAGTTAATTTTTATATATAATATGTGGTGGGCGCACAGTTTCATTCTTTTACATGTGGAAATCTAGTTGTCCAGTATTATTTGTTGGAGAGACTATTCTTTCACCATTGAATGATCACGGAACCCTTGTAGAAATCAACTGGTCATAAATGTATGAATTCATTTCCAGATTCTTTTTTTTTTTTTTTGAGACAGAGTCTCACTGTGTTGCCCGGGCTAGAGTGCCGTGGCGTCATCTTAGCTCACAGCAACCTCAAACTCCTGGGCTCAAGCGATCCTCCTGCCTCAGCCTCCCGAGTAGCTGGGACTACAGGCATGCGCCACCATGCTCGGCTAGATTTTTCTATATATTTTTAGTTGTCCGATTAATTTCTTTCTATTTTTAGTAGAAACAGGGCCTCGTGCTTGCTCAGGCTGGTTTCGAACTCCTGAGCTCAAACAATCTGCCCGCCTCGGCCTCCCAGAGAGCTAGGATTACAGGCGTGAGCCACCGCGCCCGGCCTATTTCCAGATTCTTAATTCTACTCCATGCCAGTACCATAGTTTTGATTACTATGGGGTTTCAGTAAGTTTTGAAATTAGGAAGTATAAATCCTACAATTTTGTTCTTCTTTTTTGAGGAACATTCTTGAATGGCTATTCAAGGCCCCTTGTAATTCCAGATGAATGAGCATTGGGTTTCCATTTCTGCAAAAAAGGCCACTGAAATTTTGATAGGGCTTGCTTGCATTGAATCTATAAATTGCTCTTATTATTGACAGCTTAACAATATTAAATCTTTCAATCCATGAACACAGCAAGTCTTTCCATTTATGTAGGTCTTCTTTAATTCCTTTCAGCAATGATTTATAGTTTTCAGGTTGTAAGTCTTTTATCTCCTTGGTTAAATTTATTTCTAGGTATTGTATCAACACAACGCTAAGGCATCATCATGTCATGGCTTTACTTTATTATGTTTATAACTCTTACAAAGTTAACATTTTAACATATTACTATATCCCCAAAGGCATCTAAACTATAATTGAATACTCTTATACTAACATTTATGAACTTCACTAATCCAAACCACTTCTATCAGGGTTTTCCAAAGGTTACTTTTAAGTAATTCTTCTGCAAACAGGATGAGTCAGCTAGAAGATTCTGCTTAGCAAAGTCAACTGATAGACAAATTTAGGTTCTCATTTGCAATTTATATTTGTATCACATGAAAGAAAGATGAGATGATCACAATTTTAAAGAATGTTCTATCCATCATTTCTTCCATTTCATTAGGCTAAAGTGGTTTCTAATTTTGTCTACATAAGCAGACTGAAACATTTTCAATTCAGACATTCTGAGTAAATTAGCTAGCCTTGAAGGAAATCATTTCCCTGGATGTCAATTATTAATATAAGCCCAACGAGATAAACAAACTTCATACACCTTTAGACATGAATGAATATATTTGTTCTCTTAAAATAATGTTCATTTACAATAAGAGCAGATCTTCCTTCTTTGAAGGAAGTTACTGACCATAAAATAAACTTATACTTGTCATATAACAGTATAAATACTCAAATATCCATTTTAGCTGTGCTATTTCTCTACCAATTCAAATTCTGAAATATATCTTGTATTTATACCTATGTTCACCACAGTTCATGGCCTGATTACCTCTTTTCTGGACATAATAATAATTGGTTTTCCTACACTCAGTCTCTATCAGTTCTGATTCGTTCCACACAATGTTTCCATACTAATCAAAGCACAGCTCTGATATGTCTGTCACACCTTCTCCACCTTGTCTTCCATTCAGAATCACAAGCTTCCTACGCTGTAGCCCCAAACCGGATTTCCTGTCTTGCCTCCCTTCCTACAGTATCCTCATATGCTGCTTCTATGCATGGCTACTTCCTGATGCCCCATCATTTCCCATCCCTGAGCCTATGCATATGTTATTATTTAGCCTCTTTTTTCTTCTCCCATATCCATTCACTTGAAAAAGCAGTCCCCCCAAAATACCAATTCCTGCATGATGCCTTCTTTAACCCCCAGACACTAATGTAACCACTCCCTTCTCTGAAATGCCATAGCACATTCTCTGTATTTTTATACCCCATTATCCACATTCAGCCATGGATAATGATTAATAGCAAGACCACCAGTATTTGAATATTGGCTTTGTTGGTAACTAGTTCTGTGCCCTTGGGCAACTTACTTTACCTCTCTGTATCCCAGTATCCTCCTCTGTAAAATGGGATAATAAAAGTAACTATTTCATTGCGTTATGAGAGTTAAATAATGTTTACAAAGTGCTTAGAATAGCACCAAACACATAATAAGCATTGATTAAGTGTCTGTTAAATAGAATTTGTATGCTTGTCTTCCCTGCCCTACCTACTGAACCTTAAAATCAGCAGTAAATAATTCAACCAAGTACCTCTTATGAGCTAATGGGACTTAGGACCATTCCTAAGAGCTTACAAATGAATGAGAATGACTTACTGATAAAAGGCAGAGAAAAACTGCTGTAACAATAGTATGCGCACAGTAGGTAACATTTATGGAGCACCAACCATGAGCCAAGCACTAAGTTAGCTGAGCTAAATGCTACTTGGGTATTATCTCAAACGAACCATTTTAATACATCAAGTGAAATAGCACATGAGCTTTATCTCCCTGTTTCCCACCTCTGGAGCCCATGAAAATCATAAGAGCCAATTAAAAGAATATAGTTCTACAAATGACTGTGCTGGAAGAATGGGTGAGTGACAAGTTATATCTAATCCATCTCTAAATTAACACACCATGTATTTCAATTTCTTCTGAAATCTCATGTTTTAAAAATGACAGTTTATCAAGCTTTTTGATTTGAACTAGAAAGACTTGTAGAAGAGACATTTAAGCAATGCTTTGAGGAACAGCTACAATTTGTATGATATGTTACACTTAGCACAAGGCCTTGCTCATGGCAGGTACTCAATAAATATTTGCTGAATATATTAATTAGTAAACCAAATAAGTAGGAATGGATTTGGTGGGTTTGTCCAGTTATAAAGTTATAATGAGATTTCATATTGTTAGCACAATTTCTCAGAAAAATTCTTGGTTCACTTGTAATTGCAGTGTCACAAAGATTAGGTGTCTAATAAAATAAGTTTTAATGATTTAATTCTATAAACATTTATCAAGTGATTAACAAAGACTTTAGGTAGGAAGATCCATTGTAAAGATGTGAAAAATCTAAGAAAGTGAACAACTGCATTAGGGATACAAGGGAGAATGAAAGACATACTCTTGGGGGGAGGGGGGACAAGGGCAACATAACCTAAACATTTGTACCCCTATAATATGCAGAAATAAAAAAAAAATCAAAACAAAGACATACTCTCTGCCCTCAGGTGGCTCACAATTCAGAGCAGGATGGGATTCATACCTATCAGCTGTACATGCTACCTGAATAAAGAACAGCCGGGAAAACAGAGGAGAAAAAGAGTGATACTGCCTGGGGGAGGGAGAACTCTAGGGAGGCTTCCTAGAAACTATAACATTTGAATTAGTTTTGAAATAAGGTACAGAAAAAGAATATTCTGGAGAAAGGGAACGGCATGAGTGAAGGAACAGAAATAGAACTGAGAAAGAAACCCTGAGCTGAATAATGATGGAACAGGTGGAGGCATATCCTTTCTTGTTATTTAGGAAAAATGTAAATATGTATTCTCCCAGTTAGCTGGAATTCACTAGGGTCCAGAGCCTAGATCCCACGTTCCGGTCCTATGCGTCTACATATTGCCAACTATGAGCCTTCACTCACTCAGTTGGAAAATACTTATTCATTTAGCAAGTGCTTATTGAGCATCTAATATGCGCCAGGCACTGTTTTAGTGTTTGGTTTATTCAGTAGCATACAAACAAATCCCTGCCCTCACAGAGCTTATATTCTTGTGTGTGCAGGGGGAGGAGACAAAAACGATAAATGAAATAAATAAGTAAAATATATAAAACCATTATACAATGATAAGTGCTATAGAGAATAATTTAAAGCAAGGAAGGAGGACTGGAAGTACAGGTGGGTGCAATTTTAAATAGGTCAGTCAGAGAAGGCCTTTCTGAAAAAAGTGAGGAAGCAAGGCTGGGCACAGTGGCTCATGTCTATAATCCCAACGCTTTGGGAGGCTGAGGTGGGAGGATCACTTGAACCCAGGAGTTCAAGACAAGTCTGGGCAACATAGGGAGAGCCTGTGTCTAAATAAAATTTAAAAATTAGCTGGGCATGGTGGCACATGCCTATAGTCCCAGCTACTCAGGTGCCTGAGGCAGGAGGATCATTTGAGCCCAGGAGTTCAATGTTCCAGCGAGCTATGACTGCGCCATCCAGATTGGGCCCATCTCAAAAAAAAAAAAAAAAGAAAAAAGAAAAGAAAACAGCCATAGGGGTAACTAAGGAAGAGCCTTACAAGCATTTAGAATAGCTGGTACAGTGCCCTGGAGTGGTAGCATAGTAGCATGCCTGGCATTTTCAAGGAACATTAAGGATAGTGTGGCTGGAGCTGAGTGACAGAAAAGGAAGAGGTGTAAGAAAGGAGGTCAGAGAGATAATGAGTTAAGAAACACAAAAGGTGTTTAAGGACTTTAGTTTTTATTCTGATTGGGATGAAAAAAATCTTCCGAGGGTTTTGTGCAGAGGAGTGATGTGATATGACTGAGTTTCCTTTTTTTTTTTTTGAGACAGAGTCTCGCTCTGTTGCCGGGGCTAGAGTGCCGTGGCGTCGGCCTAGCTCACAGCAACCTCAA
>NW_012138302.1:15547309-15550767 GCF_000956105.1 Propithecus coquereli
GTGGTAGAGCATGCTTGTAGTCTCAGCTACTGGGAGGCTAAAGCAGGAGGATTGTCTAAGCCCAAGAGTTCAAGGCTGCAATGAGCTATGATCACACCACTGTACTCCAGCCTGGGCAATGGAGTGAGATCTAGTCTCAAACAAATAAAAGAAGAAAACGAGAACAAAGAGATGGAACAAATAAATAGAATACAAATGGTAAGATGTAGATTTAAACCCAGCCATATCAATAATCACTCCAATATACATGACCTAAACACCTTCAATTAAAAGGCAGACATTGTCAGATTGGATAAGCAAGCAAGATTCAACTACATGTTGTATATAAGAAAACCACTTGAAATACAAGGAAACAAATATTTTTAAAGTAAATGGATGGGACTAGCCTGAACAAGAGTGAGACCCCATGGGTTTGAGGAAGGAATGTGATGGAGCAATACATTGCAAAGGGGCTCAAGGAAACTTTTGGAGCTAATTTTTAAAAATGAAAAAACAACTGACAAAAAGCACATATTTAAAGTGTACAATTTGATGAGTTCTGACATGTACACATATCCATAAAAACAGCACTTGAAACAATACTATTCACTTGGGAATGATATCTGATCATCTTACTACTATACAGGAAGCTCCCAGAAGGCAGGCATAATGTTATTACTCATCTTTGTATTTCACTTTACAGAATATATTTAACAAATGTTTGTGAAATAGATAATAAAACTTCAAATTTGAGAAATAAAACAAGTTTTCAATGCATAGTCTCTTTTAATGCTTTTCTGGGCATAAATTATATACAAGTAATTCATTCTAAAGATTTGACTCTACCTGGTCTAATTTATTAGTCTTTGGTATCACAAGGTAGGGCCATCCAACAGCTAAAGACTGCTAATTATATCCAAGAAAAAAATTAAGCACACATTATAAGAGCATATGGCTGCTATTTTATAATGTCACAAAACATATCACATGGAAAGTCATGGGTAAAAGCTTTCCTTACATAGGTCATTCTCATAATAATGGTGAGTGTTAAGCTCATGAGTCCAATAAGACATCTGTGTGACTCCTCTAAGTGCATACCAAGTACAAAATGTTTATTAAATGGATAAATGATTTTTTTGTTTGTTTCTTTGGTTGGTTTTTTTCTTTTGAGATAGGGTCTTGCTCTGTCTCCCGGGCTGGAGTGCAGTGGTGTCATCATAGCTCACTGCAACCTCAAACTCCTGGGCTCAAGCAATCCTCTTGCCTCAGCCTCCCAAGTAGCTGGGACTACAGGTGTGCACCACCACACCTGGCTAATTTTTCTATTTTTTGTAGAGATGGAGTCTCACTTTTGCTCAGGCTGATCCCAAACTCCTGACCTCAAGCAATCCCCCTACCTCGGCCTCCCAAAGTTCTAGGATTACAGGCATGAGCCACTGTGCTTGACCAGAATGGATAAATGATTAAGTAAATAGCGGAGGGAGGGAGGGAGGAAGGAAATAGGATAAAATTCTTTTATACTAAGAAATAGTGGAGTCACTACCCTGTTTTATTAAAAACAACAAATTTTAAGCACTATTATATCACACTAAGTTTTAAAATAAAATTTCTCTTTAAAACCCCAATAATTACCATTAGATATTTTAGAACTGATGATAAGAAATTTTTATATTTAAGAAAGACTTCACATGCAAATAGGCAAAGAATATCATTTATATAATTCTGTTAATATGTGTATAGTATGCATAATTTCATTATAGTTACAAAATACAGCTTAATTCAAAATGTAATCATTTGCTTTTGGAACCTTATTTAAAGCCATATTGGGACTTACAATGAGCTGTGTTTAAATGTTAAGAATAGTTGAAAATAACATATATTTCTAGTAAGAGGAAAAAAATTTTAAATTTCACCGTTAATATTACAGAGAGAAGGCTAATTTTATACCTTAATCAAAAATACAAATCTATCACTGATTATCATAGCTCAAAAGGTCAAATGACACAACAAACGGCTGAAGAAGTCACAAATTTGCTTTTCTGTAATGAAACTCCCCATAATTGAACTATTAGGCTATACAATATTATGAACTAATTTAACTGTCGATTAATTAAAAATAAAATTTAGAAGTAATCATGTATTTTTTCACCTTCATTCATGTTTTCAACTATGAAAAATATACCTTCATGATAAATCTCACCTCATTGTATCTGTTGCTGGGAATTTTGATGCTGGTTTTCCGAACTTCCATATCAACCACCAAACCTTGTACTACTGGCAAGGTATACTGGTAATTTCTGAAGTCCTGGGCCAAAGCAGATTGAAGTAGAATAAAGAATTCATCAATGGTAGGATTTGATTTATAGTAATAAAATGAACGCAAATGGAAAGAACATTAATATTTAAAGATCCTATTCATTTAAATAAGGAAATGTATAATGAAAGCCCCACCGTATTTCAGGTCTCCATTTAGACTGTAAACTCTTATGAGGAAGTAAAACAGTTTCATATATCCCTTATATACAACACTAAACAAATATCAAAATTTCTAAATTTATTTGTTAACTCTCTCCTCCCTGTAAGATAAGCTTCAAGAGGGTACAGACTCTCACTTATTTTGTTCTTCCTATATCCTTAATGCATCTTAGATACTCAATATTTGTAGGGACACACACAAACACACACCCCAATATCCAGTGTGGCTGAAGCAAAGTAAGCAAGAGTGGTAGGAGTCAAGGTCAAAGTAACAAAACATGTCAAGATTTCATAGGTTCTTATAGGTCACCACAAGGACTTCTGACTTACTCTAGGAGGCTTTTGACCTGTTTTAACATTTTTTACTTTTTTATAACAAACAGATGGTAAGGGAACAAGGATAGAAGAAAGGAGATCAGATAAACACAATAAAAATAACCCAGGTAAGAGATAGTGATGACAGACCAAGATGTTAATTAACAGTTCAAAAGATGGTAAGAAGTTGTCAGATTCTAGATATATTTTAAAGGAAAAATTGACAATATTTTCCACTGAGTTGGATGTGGAATGTGAACAAAAGGCAAGACTTAAAGATGATTCTAAATTTTCTGACCAGAGCTACTAGAAAACTGGAACTACCATTTACTGAGATGTAAAATATCATGTGTTAGAGAGTGTTTCTAAGTAACCTAACTGTATTACTTGCAACAGAGCTCAAGAACACTGATAGGAGGCCAGGCGCGGTGGCTCATGCCTGTAATACTAGCCCTGTGGGAGGCCAAGGCGGAAAGATCGCTTGAGGTCAAGAGTTCAAGACCAGCCTGAGCAAGAGCGAGGCTCCCCTCTCTACTAAAAATAGAAAAATTAGCCAGGCATTGTAATGCACACCTATAGTCCCAGCTACTTGGGAGGCTGAGGCAGGAGGATTGCTTGAGCCCGGAGTCTGAGGTTGCTGTGAGCTAGGCTGAACGCCATGGCAGTCTACTCAAGGCAACAGAGTGAGA
>NW_012138302.1:15550817-15552775 GCF_000956105.1 Propithecus coquereli
AAAAAAAAAAAAAAAAAAAAAACCAGGATCACTTAGGCTGTTGTGCTGAGAATAGATTGACTGGGACAAGGGTACCAACAGAAGACTAGTTAGGAGGCTATTGTACAAATCCAGATCAGAGACCAGATTGGTTCAAGGATTGAGAGGTGGTTGTAGACATATTTAGAAGGCAGAGCCAGCAAAATTTCCTGATAGATTGGACTATCTATCAGGGAATGAAAGAAAGAAGATTCAAAGATGACTCCAAAGTTTTGGGCCTAGATAACTGGTAGGATGATGGCCATTAACTTAGGGAAGACTGCAAGACAACCACATTTTGAGGGAAGAGCAAGAAGTCATAGTTTAACTTGTTAGGCTTGAGATACCTATGCAAGTAGAGATGTCAAGTGGGCAATATGACACTCAAGTCTTCAGGCTGAAAATAAACATTTGGAAGGCATCAGCATAGAGACAGTATTTAAGCTCATAGGACTGGATAAAATCACCAAAGAAATGAATAGAGACAAATAAGACAAGGACTCAGCCCTTGGCTTCTCCAAAATGAGTAAGAAATGGGGTCAGAAAGGGGAATGCACAGAGATAGAAGTTAAATTTTGAGAAATGAAGGATGCCCTAGGAATCCAAGGCTTCTTGCAGTGTTTGACATAAACACAATAAGATTAGAGCTGACAGTCTCCAGGCTAAAACTGGCAGCAAGGCTGTGAGTTCTGGGAGAGAGAGAAAGCAAGGAGTTTGGCTAGAAGCCTAGTGTCCTAGACTCACTGTTCACTCCTGTCAGTGGCAGAAGACAGTATTTTCCTGCGTATAGAAGTTCAGCAGTGACTTCCTATGGCAATAAGTGGAGGTACAGCATCACGGGCTCCTTCTTGGGGATCCTTTGATTTGAATTTATACCTATGGTTAAATACTGTCTTTTATGTATAAACTAGGAATAGCTATACTTAATCAATGGAACATCATCTCCCTCCTCTGCACTATTCTCCAGAGCACCTTAGACCAACTCCTTTCATTCCTTTGAAAAGAGGACTATCAGCTCCTCCTTCCTAGAAGAAATGTATTCCTTGAAGGCCAGAAATCAAACACTCCAGAAACAGATTTTAGTTCCATCTGTTCTCGCCAGTGCTGCAATGAACCTTTGGAATTATACTTTTGTGACTTCACACTTCTCTGAAGAATATGTGTAGTTTTGAATTAAAATAAATCAAAACTCCTATTTTAGAATTCTTAGAGTGGGAAAGGCCATTCAACCTATTTTTCAGCCTAACTTATACAAGATGGAAAATTGTACAAATAAGAAGAATCCACAGATTCTTGGATTATATCACAACCAAAATAAACTTCTTTAGTCCTGTCTTTTTGGTATTGAGTAAAGTGTTAGCAAAATCTTGTTCCTTTTTGTATGAGATTTTGACAGGTTAACTCTGACTATATTCTTGCAGTGACTGGATAAAAGTTTGAATATCCACTACACAACTAAAAAAATTGGTGTACTTTTTATAAGTTATATTTAAAATGATTTGGCCAGGTGTGGTAGCTCATGGCTGTAATTCTAGCACTTTGGGAGATGAAGCAGGAGGACTTCTTCAGGCCAGGAGTTTGAGACCAGCCTGGGCAATATAATGAGACCCTGTCTCTACAAAAAATTTTTTGGGCCAAGTGTGGTAGCTCAAGCCTACAATCCTAGCACTCTGGGAGGCTGAGGTGGGAGGATCATTTGAGGTCAGGAGTTCAAGACCAGCCTGAGCAAGAGCCAGACCCCATCTATACTAAAAATAGAAAAAAATTAGCTGGGCAACTAAAAATTGAAAAAAAAATTTGGCAAGCATGGTGGTGCATGCCTGCAGTCCCGGCTGCTTGGGAGGCTGAGGCAGGAGCATTGCTTGAGCCCAGGAGTTTGAGGTTGTTGTGAGCTAGGCTAATACCACAGCACTCTAGCCCAGGCAATACTCTCAAAAAAA
>NW_012138302.1:15556333-15559904 GCF_000956105.1 Propithecus coquereli
AAAAAAAAAAAAAAAAAAGAAAGAACATTGATAGGAACACAAAAAGTATTAGCACCCAGCAAGGCAAAATCACAGTGTAAGTCTGTAAAGAAACAGGAAAATACAACTCAAAATGAGGGGGAAAAAAAATCCATCTATGGAAACTGAGCCAGAACTGGTATAAGATGTTAGAATTACCAAAGATATTATAACAGTTATTATAATTGTATTCTAGATGTTCAAAAAGTTAAGTAGAGGCATAAAAGATCTAGAAAGACCCAAGTAAAACTTCTAGAGGTGAAAATTACAGTGCCTGAGAGTTGTCAAAAGATGGATGGAATTAACAGCAGCTTAAACACTGCAAAATAAAAGATTAACGAAATTGAAAGTGTAGCAATAAAAATTATCCTAAAGGAAAACAGAAGAAAAAAAGACTGAAAAAGAAATTAAAAAATCATTAGTGAACTGTAAAACAATTTCAAGCAGCTTAATATATATGTAATTGGAGTTCCTGAAAGAGAGAAGGGGGTGAACAGAAAACATATTTGATGAAAACTATAAACCCATGATCTAAGAAGCTCAATGAATCCCAGCACAAGAAATATGAACAAAACTATACCACGGCACATTATAATCAAATTTCTCTAAACCAGTGATTAAAAGAGTATATATATTTTTAAAGCAGCCAGAGAAGAAAAAAAAAATGTTGTGTAGAGAGGAACAAAGACAAGAAGGAAAACAATGCAATCAAGAAGACAGTGGAACATCTTTAAAATACTCAAAGAACAAAACCTAGAATTCTACATCCAGCAAAAATATCTTTCAAAGATGAAAATGAAATAATGATATTACAAACATAAAAGCTGAAAGAATTCATCACCAGCAACCTTATACTACAAGAAATGTTTCAGACAATCATTCCAGCAGAAGGAAAATGACACCAGATGGAAATACAGGGTTACACAAAGGAATGAAGAGCACTGGAAATGGCAACTAGAAGGGTAAATCTACAAGAATTTTTCTTATTGTTCAAATCTCTTTAAAAGATAATTGGAGGAGAGTGACATCAGCAAGATGGCTGACTAGAGCTCCCTGGCGCTCATCCTCCTACAAAAAGGGACCAAAACAACGAATAAACAACCGTATTTCTACTGGAGTGACTGGAAGTATGCTGAAGATCGCCAGGAACGTGGCAAAATCCCCATGGAGCGTGGGAACCCCAGGACAGCACCATGGAGAAGAGAGCAAGCACCCTCTGTGCCACCCTGTCTCTCCCACCAGGGTCAGGTGGGACTTCTCACAGGGAAGAGGTAAGCTGGAGACCCCCAGTGGTCCCCATTATTACTGCAGATGCCTGCAGTCCTTGCTGCAGGAGTACCACAGTCCTCCCTGGCCCTAAATCCAATTTCAAGAGTACTCTGGAGTTCAGGAGACTGCACTGCCTCAGAAGACCCCTGTTGTGTACCCCTCACCAGACCCAAACTGCTAGAGCAAGGTGCCAACTGGACCCATTGCTAGAGTTCGTCCTGGCCTAGGGACCAATAGCCCCTGCATCTCCCTATTTCTGAAGCCCCTCAGTTGTTCCACCATGCTCAAACGGGTAGCTACAGCACTACAATCCTGGCTACTCGGAGCCTAGGCTCAGCAGAATGGCTGAGACACTGGCATCAAACCCACGAGGTACCCCACAGCCTCAGGTAACAGGCAGACCTATACAGTGGGGAAAGAAAGACACAGCCAGCTGGCTCACCATGCCTGGCCATGACAGGCAGCCCAGCACAATAAAAGCCATGTATGACAAACCCACAGCTAACATCACATTGAATGGGGAAAAGCTGAACGCTTTTCCTCTAAGATCAGGAAAAGGCAAAAATAATCACTTTCACTGCTTCTATTCAACACAGTACTGTAAGTCCTAATCTGAACAATTAGGCAAGAGAAAGAAATAAGGGCATGATGGCTCATGCCTGTAATTCTAACACTTTGGCAGGCTGAGGCAGGAGGATCAATTGAAGCCAGGAGTTCAAAAGCAGCCTGGACAACATAGCAAGATCCCATCTTTACAAAAAATTTAAAAATTAGCCAGATGTGGTGGTGCACACCTCTAGTCCCAGCTACTTTGGAGGCTGATGCTGGGGAATTGCTTGAACCTAAGCATTTGAGGTGGCACCAAGGATACCACTGTACTCTAGCCCAGGCAACAGAGTTAGACTTTGTCTCAAAAGAATAAAAATAACAAAACAAAACAAACAAAAAAGAAATAAAAGGCATATAAACTGGAAAGGAGGAAGTCAAATTGTCCCTGTTTGCAAATGACATGATCTTATATTACATAAAAATCCCTTAAGACTCCACCAAAAAACTGTTAGAACCAATAAACAAATTAAGCAAAGTTGCAGGATACAAAATCAATGTGCAAAAATCAGTAGTGTTTCTATATGCTAATAGTGAACTATGTGAAAAAGAAATCAAGAAAACAATTCCATTTATCATAGATACAAAACAAATAATATACCTAGGAATAAATTTAACCAAGGACATAAAAGATCTCTACACTGAAAATTATAAAACACTGATGAAAGAAATTGAAGATGACAGAAATGGAAAGATATCTTGTGTTCATGGATTGGAAGAATTAACAGTGTGAAAATGGCCATACAACTCAAAGTAATCTATAGATTTAATGCAATGTCTATCAAAATATCAACAGCATTCTTTATAGAAATAGAAAAAAACAATCCTAAAAATCATATGGAATTACAAAAGATCTCAAAAAGCCAAAGCAATCCTGAACAAAAAGAACAAAGCTGAAGACATCACACTACCTGACTTCAAAATACATTACAAAGCCATAGTAACCAAAAAAGCATGTTACTGGCATAAAAACAGACACATGAACCAATGGAACAGAATAGAGAGCCCAGAAATAAATTCACACACTGATTTTCAACAAAGTTGCCAAGAACATACTGAAAAGACAGTCCTGTCAATAAACAGTGCTTGGAAAATTATATATTCACATGCATTAGAATGAGAATAGACCTCTACCTTTCACTGTATAAAAAAATCAACTCAAAATGGATTAAAGACAAATTTAAAATCCAAAACTATGAAACTACTAGAAGAAAACAAAGGAACACTCATGATATACAGCTGGGCAAAAAATTTTTAGATAAGACTTCAAAAGCACAGGGAACAAAAGCAAAAACAGACAAACGGGATTACATCAAACTAAAAAGCTTCCTCTAGGCAAAGGAAACTATTAACAAAATGAGGAGACAACACAGAATGGGAGAAAAATATCTGCAAACTATACATCTGACGAGGGATTAATATCCAGAATATATAAGGAATTTAATCCAAGAAGACGAAGAACCTGATTAAAAAACGGGCAAAAGGCCAGGCATGGTGGCTCATGCCAATTATCCCAGCCCAGTCTCAAAGGCCGAGGCAGGAGGATCGCTTGAGGCCAGGAGTTTGAGACCAACCTAGAAAGCATAGTGAGACCCCATCTCTACAAAAAAATAGAAAAATTAGCTGGTGTTGTGGTGTTCACCTGTAGTCCCAGGTACTCAGGAGGCTGAGGCAGGAG
>NW_012138302.1:15560311-15568931 GCF_000956105.1 Propithecus coquereli
CTCTAGCCCGGGCAATACAGTGAGACTCTGTCTCAAAAAAAAAAAAAAAAAACCATACAAATGATCAGTGGTATATGAAAAAAATACTCAACATCACTAATCACAGGGAAATGCAAACCAAACCCATAAAGAGATACCATCTCACTCCAGTTCAAATGGCTACTATCAAAAATATGAAAGAAAACAAGTGTTGACAAGGATGTGGAGAAAAAGGGAACCCTTACATACTGTTGGTGGGAACATAAATTAGTATATAGCCAAAGGAAATGAAATCAGTACCTCAAAGAGATTATTGCACTCCATGTTTTATTGCAGCACTATCAACAATAGCCAAGACATGGAATCAGCCTAAATGCCCAACAATGAATGAACGGATAAAGAAAATGTGGTATATCTACACAATGAAATACTATCTGGCCATAAAAAAAATGATTTCCTGTCATTTGAGACAAAGTGGACAAACCTTTAAATGAAATATGACAGACAGAGAAGGACAAATACTGAATGATCTCATATGTGGAATCTTTAAAAAAAAAGTTGTTCTCACAGAAGTAGAGAGTACAACAGTGGTTAGCAAAGACCAGGGAGGGAATAGGAGAGGGGAGGATGGGGAGAGGTTGGTCAACAGGTACAAAGTTACAATTAGATAGGAGGAATAAATTCTAGTGTTCTATTTCACAGTAGGGTGACTGTGGTTAACAGTAAGATACTGTGTATTACAAAGTAGCTAGAAGAGAGGTTTTTCAAAGTTCTCACCTCAAAAAACAATAAATGCATGAGGCGAGGTGATGGATATGCTAATTACCCTGATTTGAACATTACACAATGTATACATGGATTGAAACATCAAAATGTACCCCATAAATATGTATAATAATGTGTCAATTAAAAAATAAAACTTTTTAAAAGGTCAGGGAAAAAAGATAACTAGAGCTATAGCTTTCAGCATGACACAGTGAAGAAATTCACCAAATCCACTTCCCAAAAAGCAACTAAAAAGCTGGGTAAATGGTTAAAAAAACCATCCATTTCAGTGCTCTGGAATGAGACCAAAGGCACACAACACATTGAGAAGTGTTTTTAAAGAAAATTCTCCCATACAAACCCCAGTAAGGAAAAAAAAAAAAATTCCGAACTTACTGCAAGAAGATTCATGATGGTATGCCCTGTCTCTCCAAACAATGGCTTCCGAAATCTGACACTGAACAGTGGGCACGGATAAACTATGGAAATGAGAAATAACCAGACTAAGTTTGGCAGCTTAAAATTTTGGTAAAAGAGACATCATGGCTAATACATTTTTCAAAATATAGTTGTAATGACTCATTAGAACATGTCAAATTTAGGGCTCAAAATGTATTTATATAGCATGGTAGCAGATAAATCCTGAGCCACAGCAAGTCTTTTGATGATCAGAATAAGCCTTTTGATGTAGGTGTTTTCAAAAATGACCCACAAGGTCTTAGGAAGCATTCTTCAAACTGAACTGATATGATCCAGGAAACAAATATCTTCTGATTCTTCTGTGCTCAAGAAGTTTAAGAGTTCACTCTCTTCTCTTCTTTTTCTTTTCTTCTTTCTCTTTCTTTCCTTCCTTCCTTTCTTCCTTCCTTCTTTCCTTTTCTTTCTTCCTCCTTCCTTTTCTTTTTCCTTCCTTCCTCCCTCCTTCCTTCCTTTTTCTTTCTTTTTTTCCTTTCTATTTATTTATTTAGAGATGGGATCTTATCTATCGATCTATCTATCTATTTATCTGTCTATTTAGAGATGGGGTCTTAGTCTGTCGCCCAGGCTGGAGTGCAGTAGCACGAACATAGCTCACTGCAGCCTCAAACTCCTGGCCTCAAGTGATCCTTCAGTCTCTACCTCCTGAGTAGCTGGTATTACAGACACAAGCCACTGTGCCCAGCAAGGGTTCAGTATTCTATACCTCCTAACCAGGACCATCCTTGGGAGAGCCAAATCACAGGTGTTCCTACTGGCTGGCTTATCCCCTCGAACCTTATAGTTTGAAATGCCTGTACAAGACAGGAAGATACACATGTTGTTTCCTCTGCATACAATCCTTTCGTTTCTCCACTAAATTTAGCTGATTCATATGTCTCCTTCAGAGTTCAATCCAGAGGCACCTAAGTCCAAGATGTGTTTCTTATCCAACTTGTGCTTTATTCTTGGTCAAGTTAGAGCCCATCTTGGAACTCCCAAAGAAGTTAACGTTGAGCATAGGTTTTAATACAATATACTATCATAATCGTGATTTCTGTGTGTGTTCCTCATAAAGGTTCCCAAGAGCCTATAACCAGGTCTTAGCCATTTCTGAATTCCCAGGATTCATGACATATGGTAGGTCTTTATTACATTCTTACTGAATGAATAAATAAATGAGTGAAAGAATAAAGCTGACTTGCTGAGAACATATAATATACTGTTTTATAGTTTATAAAATGTTTCATCATTTGATCCTTTTAACAATCCAATGTAATATAAAAGGCATTATTACTGTATTATCTCAGTTTACAAAAGAAACTGACAATCAGAGAACTTGAGTGACTTGCCCAGAGTTACAGAGCTCATAAGTGGCGAAGTTGAGAACCTTACTCAAGTGGTCTGATTCCTAGCACAGAGTACTTTTAATTAGTGAAGATATAAAGTTTAAAGTTTGCATTTAACCTACAATGTCTTTAAAAATATCCAACTTAGTTGCTCTGCTATAACCATGGGCAAGGAAGCTCTTCCTCTGTAGCCTACCTTACCAACTGAGAGTGGTCTCCATACCACCAGCTTCTAGTATCTGTATGTTAGGTAAAATATAATTTGTCAAAACTATTTTCCAACCATGTGACAAAGAATATGCTCATCATATATAGATGCTATAAAAAATAAAATTACTTAAGTTCAAATGCATTTTTCTGATAATAATCATGTTTTTATCAATGAACTACAAAAATAGCAAGTTTACAAGGTAATAATCACCAACTTCCTCATTCAATATTTTCAGTCCTTCCTATTACAGCCAAAATAAGCTGAGACGCTGGCCAAATTTAGCTTAGCTACTTCAAAAGATTATTTCTGCTGAATTATATCACCAAACAGGGACCTCTGAATATTTCAGGCATGATTTAGTCATCACACCTTAGTCACATGGTTTAGAAGAAGGTGTTTTAGTACTTACGTCGATATTCAGCTCCAAGTCTCAACATTAGTCGGATGGGAAACACTTTAGCCCAGGGAGTTTCCCATTTCTGGATGAGAATCCCAAATAAGTAAGGTGGGGTTGGGAGTACTAGGTCTTGAAGTGACTGGTAGGTAGATGTCACATATAAGAATCCACCATGTTCTTTACTGCCAAGGAAACTTTGACTGAAGAAGGAATGTCCCAAATTGCCCACAACATTCCCTAAAACAAAAAAGTTCATTAATTATGTTCTATCAATAAATTAATCATATTTTTAATAATCATTATTACATAACACTGGGCTGGATGGACACTACCAAACACTAATCCCAAATCTTTCACCATGAAAAAACTGTTTTTTTTTTTTTTTTTTGAGACAGAGTCTCACTCTGTTGCCCGGGCTAGAGTGCCGTGGCGTCAGCCTAGCTCACAGCAACCTCAAACTCCTGGCTCAAGCGATCTTCCTGCCTCAGCCTCCCGGGTAGCTAGGACTACAGGCAAGCGCCACCATGCCTGGCTAATTTTTTCTGTATATTTTTAGCTGTCCAATTAATTTCTTTCTATTTTTGGTAGAGACGGGGTCTCGCTCTTGCTCAGGCTGGTCTCGAACTTCTGAGCTCAAACGATCCACCCGCCTCGGCCTCCCAGAGTGCTAGGATTACAGGCGTGAGCCACCGCGCCCGGCCTGAAAGAACTGTTTTTAAAAAGTTGCTTTTTAAATAAATGGCATTTATTAAATTAAAATTTGTTTTCCAATTTTATCAGGACTTCTGGTGAGCATAAAATAATTTATATTACCACACTGTTGAAGTTTATCTAGCTAAAAGCCAAAAATATTGATGCTTTCCTTACTTAAACTGTACAACTTCACTGTATGAATTACTATAGATGTCTCAGAATAAAAATTACTGCCTCAAAGGTCATGAAAAAAGGTTAAGATTAGGTAACTGCTCTCACAAAATTTACACTCTCACTGGGTGAACAAAGTAAACTCATTAACATAATGAATTAAGATAATAGATACAGTTATGAGACATTAAGGGAAGAAGAGGATTTACAGAGAAGGTAGTATAGATAGGATCTATTCTTTGTAATTTTGGTTAAGACAAATATGAAACAGATCTACAACTTGGGGCTTATTTAAATTCACATTAAGCAGGTTTTTCTCTTTTAACTACAAATGCTCTTTTCTAAGCACTTTCTAATTCAAACATTTTGTGAATGAAACCATGAATGAAACAGCCCTTCATTAAAGAGACATTTTCCTCATTTTAGAATTACAAAAGAACTTCCCAACAAGAGCTGTTCAATAATGAACAGCATATGTTCACTAGACATGTACAAGATTCCTTTGATGCCTCTGAAAGCAATAATACCAAATAAACCTATCTCTATCAGAGCACTTAATGTTTATTTTTCCTGAAAACCAGAGTTTGTTCATACAATGGTTATGGGTCTTTGAATCCCTGAGTAAAGTGAGAAGATATATTGATAGAATCCACAGTGAAGGGAGTATCTCCTCCAATTAAACTCAGCTTTGTGGCTGAAAGCCATGTTCACCTGAACATTATCATCTGTATTTTACATTTAAGGTAGTACATTCAGGAATTTAGGGGTAGTAATCTTGCCTCAGGATTAACCAAGTCTGGTTGCACAATTAAACTGTTGGGCCAGATCTATAAGAACAAAACAATCTCCGTATCGACACAGTAGTACGGTATTTTGAAAAAAATTGCAGATTTTGGAGTCACAGAGATATGGGTTTGAATACTAGTGTGATCACTGTTGTGAGATTTTGGAAGTCATTTAACTTCTGTGAGCCTCAACATCCATGTAAAACGGGAGAAATTAAATTTCAGACCTGTTGTGAAGATAAATGATGAGTATATATAAAATGCCTAACATGCCAGCAACACAGTATATCCTAAAAAAATTATAACTATTATTGTTCTAATGTAAATATACATATAATGTTCAGCCAAATATTATAGGATTTTTTTTTTTTTTTGCTTTCCTAAAGATTTTAGAGTAAGATTTGTATAAATTTTAATCTTTTCTGGCAGCCAGTGCAGAATTGGGGATAGAGTGATAGGTACTTTAGGGAGACAAATCCCCAAATCCACCACACCCACTTTACCACCCCCCAAATCCTGGAATTCCAGGATACAGTAAGAGATACTCCATACAAAATTCAATAAACAGTTTGTCAAAGAGGAAAAAAAATTTTTTCATCTTTTTGCCTAAGTTTGGGGAGGAAGGGGGAGAATAGAAGATAAAAAATACAGAAATTTTTTTCCCTCCACAATGGAGGCTGCATTCCTCTAAAGCTCTAGTGACAGCATGCTATGGTTTGAATGTGTCCTCCAAAAAGCATGTGTTGGAAACTTAATCACCTATGCAATAGTGTTGTAAGGTAGGGCTTAATGGGAGGTGACAGGATTAATGCCATTATCTAGGGAGTGAGTTTGTTACACAAAAACAAGTTTGGTCCCCTCTTGTGCTCTCTCTCTTGCCCTTTGTTTGCCCTTCTGCCATGGGATGATGCATCAAAAAAGCCCTCACCAGATGCCGGCCCCTCAATCTTGGACTTCCTGGCTACCACAACTGTGAGAAATAAATTTCTGTTCCTTATAAATTATCTAGTCTGTGGTACTCTGTTAATTTTGTTATAGCAGCACAAATGGACTAAGACACAGCATAATATTTAGGGTTCACAAACAATGGCCCAGTGAATACAGCTAAGAGGTAAAAAATACATTAGCTTGGTACTCAAGGCATTCATTCACTATTCCTTTGGGATTGAAGCCTAGAATCTACTACTGGTTAGTTTCCCCAGATATTGATATCCTTTTTGTCTTTACCATCTAGCACCCTCCTCATCCCAGCCATACTCAGATTTTTCACTATGTCCCTTCTTATTATAAAATATATCTTTTATTCTTTAGGCATTTACTTTCTTTTAAACAAAATGTAGATCTCCATCAATCCTAACGAGTGATGTCGTTTAGTTTAGACTGTCATTTACCATCTCATCTACAAACAAATAACATTCCACAGGTGTAGATATTGGCAAAAATAAAACACTGGGTATAAGACTTTGACAAAAGAAAGAAAGGCTTTCATTTAAAGACTTAATCTGGAGCTCTGGAACTAATAAAGTCTGTTACATGCTATTAATAATTTATGTAGCTACTTCTCTGTGAGAATATACAATACAATGAATCCACTGAACTAATTATAAATACATCCCAAGATCACTGAAGAATCCATATCATTAAAATAGACACCAAATCTTGCTTCTGAGCTTAAATGACCTGGTGAAGATGTCAAATGGTTTATATCAATAGTTTACAAAGCAATTTTACATGCCCATTCATCAGGTGACCATCAGACAGTGATGCCAGGTAAACAAGGCAGGTCCCATTTCCCTGAATTATGGGGTTTTATTTTACAAATGAAGAAACTTAGGGGCAGAGGTGAAGTGACTCTGAAAAGACATGGGGTAAATAAGTGGCAATGTAAACTTTAGAAAGCAGCTCTTTCAATCTCCTAGACTTTCTATATATCACACCGTCTTTCAAAAAATATATAGATATAGTAATTTATAATTTTACATCTTAAATTTTGATTTTAAACTTTGTTTTTCAAATGCTTACAAACAACCATTTTAAATTCAATTCAAATATAACTTACTTTGTGACAACAGCTTTCTTTTGTTTCAAAGCACATTTGTTAATCCTCACATCAACTCAAGTGGAACAATTTCCAAGCAAATGGTTCATTTATTTCAAGAAATACTAGTATTTCCAAATATTAATATAACTAAAACTCAAGATATGAAAAGAATTTAGACAGTCCCCTGGAGCTCTCTGTAATGCAATAAACTGCAGCTAAGCCCGAGTACC
Organism: Propithecus coquereli; assembly: GCF_000956105.1. Taxonomy (NCBI): domain Eukaryota; kingdom Metazoa; phylum Chordata; class Mammalia; order Primates; family Indriidae; genus Propithecus; species Propithecus coquereli. The sequence continues at coordinate 15,567,389 of NW_012138302.1, forward strand.
TTACAAACAGCTCACTGCCTCAGTTTAGACCTGTGGTCCTCAAACCTCAGGCTGGGGACAAGTTAGGTACCAGGCAGCAGAGCTCTGCTGCCCCACCCCCACAGAAAAATTGTCTTCCATGAAACTTGGGGCGGGGGGCACAGCAGGAGGGAGTGATCGAAGCTTCATCTTTACTTACAGCAGCTCCCCATCGCTGGCATCGCTGCCTGAGCTCTGCCTCCCTTCAGCCCAGGAAAAATTATCTTCCATGAAACCAGTCCCTGGTGCCAAAAAGGCTGTGGACTGCTGGTTTAGAGCATCTGTGAGGTTGATCAAGTAACTTCAAAAAGCTCAAGAAGCACTATATTACTTCTTATGGTTCAAAACAGGATTTGGAGAGGACGTAGCTGAGTTCAAACCTGGGTTCAGTCACTTAACATCTAAATGTGTGATCTTGAGTAAGTTATTTAGGCTCTCGGTGCCTTTCATTTTCCTCATATGTAAAATAGAAACAATAACAGTATGAATCCCACAGAGTTGTAGTTAAGGAGAAATAAAATAGTGTACATAAAGCAATGAATACACTGCCTAGCATGTATTAAGTGCTCAATTAATATTAGGTATTATTTTAAATTACCTCTTCATAAATAATGCCATACAACTTTCTCATCAGTTGAAAAGTACTTTGCAAAGCAGCAACATTATGGCTCCTTTGCTCACAAAACAGTATAAAATAAATTTAATTTACCAAAAGGTTCACAATTAATTGAAAAGATAAAATAAAACCATGAACCATAAGATAACATTCTTTAACTAGAAAAAATACAAGAAAATTGTTGATAATAGTGAAAACACCAGTGAGCTTCCTCTTTTCCCTGGGAACACTGGTTAGGAAACTTTTGTTTTCCTTCTTTTACAGATAAAAAAGTAACCTGCTTCAGAAACACCAAATATTATAAGCAGTGTAATTTTTGTGGCCATGAAAAATAATGGCATACCACTAAAATCTGAAACAAATACCAGGGCATTAACTGATCAAACACCTATTAATAAAATATTTTTTAATATGCACAACACCAGACTGGCTGCTATTCATCCCACTACACTTACAGGACATCTACCAATGTTTTTATAAACTTTCTATCAATCATTTATATATATTCTTTGAAACACTATTTTTTAAAAACCCGTTTCCCCCCCTCTCCTAATTTACCTGGTAGTTTTTCTTTTAAATACTTGTGGGAGTACAGAATGGGCAAAAGATTGTAGTCTAAAACTAGCTAATACATTTTTTTCCCTAAGTTAATAGTGAGTATACACCTACATTCTTACACTGAGATAAACTTTCACATTAAAAAATTAAAACTCGAGTGGGCTCAGTGGCTCATGCCTATAATCCCAGCACTTCGAGAGGCCATGATGGGAGGATCACTCAAGGTTAGGAGTTCCAGACTAGCCTGGCCAATACAGCAAGACCCCATCTCTACAAAAAATAAAAAATTAGCCAGGTATGGCAAGCACCTGTAGTCCCAGTTACTCAGAAGGCCAAGGAAGGAAGATCACC
>NW_012138302.1:15568981-15579151 GCF_000956105.1 Propithecus coquereli
GGCCAAGGAAGGAAGATCACCCGAGCCCAGGAGTTTGAGATTGCAGTGAGCTATGATTGCATCACTGCATTCTAGTCTGGGTGACAGAGCAAAACTATCTCCAAAAAAAAAAAAAAAAAAATTAAATTGAAACTCAAATCCAATTTTATTTGAGGCCTATAATTTAATTAATAACATTATACAGTTATAAATAAAAATAAAATTCAAAGAAGATGGATGCAATTAATAATACACAAATAGTTATATAGCACCTTGTAAGTTTATATTGCATTTTCATAAATCCATAAAAGAATGAGATTTAAAATCGACTCAGAGTTCATCTGAGTTAACCCAGGTATCCACAAGTTAAAGATACAAGATATGGAAGACTTTAGAATGAAAGAAGGGGACAAAGAGATAGTAAAAAGAAAAATGATCTTTCAAAGACCTGAAATCACAGAAATTTCCCAAGTGACCTACTTAAGTGACCCACAGCATTTCTTTCTTTCTCTGGGGACCAGAGATACTATACTGGGCCTCAGAAATACTCTCAGGCCAACCTAAATACAGGGTATCCCAAAAGTCTCCATACAAAGGAAAAACTTTATAATGAATATTTTATAAATAAAAGTACATTTAGCTACAATTTCCCTATATATGGCAACTTTTGGGACACCCAGCAGTATGTTCCCATGTCTCCAACTTCCAGTGGAAACAAGAAGTCAGGAATAATAAGTTTTTTGAGTTTTTTCTTTTTTTGGTTTTTTTAAGGCTAGTCAAGTGAAGCAGTGGCAGTGAGAAGGGACAAAGAAATCTGTAACTGGTTGTGATCAATTAGTTGCAAGCACCACTGTACTTGGACCAGGCATAAGTATTTTTATTAACAGAAGTGTTCTCTCAGGACTCTTTTCCTCTTGGTGTATTTCCACACAGTAAAAAATGCTTCCTAGTGATGTCACACCAACTCATTAATTCCTTCAACCCACAGGTTATTTTTTAATAATTCTCTCTGATATGCCAGACTGTTTTAGGGATGGGTACACAGAATTGAACCATACAGATAAAAATCTTGCCCTCATAGGGCTTATGTTCTAATGGAAGCAGACAAATAAACAAATAATTTCAGTAAATAGTGATGAATGCTTTTACGTAAATAAAACAAGGTAATGTAATAGATGAAGTAGAAGAGACTTCTTTAGCTAACAGGGTCAGTGAAAATCCTCTCAGGAAGACACATTTGAGAACAGACCTAAATAAAGAGAAGAAACCAGCCAATGAAGATACTAAATAATAGTATTCAGGTTATGAGATCAGTAAGTGCAAAAGCCATGAACTGGAACTGAGTTTGGTGGGTTCAAAGGTCACAAAGATGATCAATGCAGCTAAACAAACTAGGGAGTAATAAGAGAAAAGAGCTCTTTATGGTCTAGATCATATAAGCCCTCATAGGCCAAATGAAGGCATTTGGAGTTTTATTCTAATTGCAGTGGGAAGCCCACTGGAAGGTTTAAGGCAGCTTCAACTGTGTCATCACACCCATCACCATGCCAGTATGTCACATAAAGATGCTCCCCATTCGCAAAGATTAAATCTAGCCAGGCACGGTGGGCCACACCTGTAGTCCCAGTTACTAAGGCAGGAAGCTAAGGCAGGGGGATCACTTGAGCTAGGAGTTGGAGGCTACAGTGAGCTATGATCACACCACTGCACTCCAGCCTGAGAAACAGAGTAAGACTCGCTCTTTTAAAAAACAGAATAGATTAAATCTACAGTGCCTCAGGAATAGTTGAAGGAAGATAAACATGTCTGCAAGCATAGAATTTCAAATGACTGAAAGGGAACAAAAAGCAGTATTTGAATGTAAAAATGATTTAACTTGCAACAGTTGAGAATATTTACATTCTATGTTTATAATTACAATCATCTTCTTGTTTTGTTCCAAAGTTAAACCTAAAAGTTCAAAATCAATAATAGTGTAAACCTTATTATGCCCATGTAAATATTAATTTAAAATAATATTTAACTGAATTAATAATTTTCTTGAAAATAGACATATTAAATTGGAAGACAGCACTGAAGAATGTACCCTAGGATCCAGCATGGAAAGACAAGATAAATCATACAAAAGAGCAGTTAGATATTGAGGAGTGATTTCACAGGCTCCAACATCAAAAAAGAGTCCCCAAAGAAGACAATGGAGGGAATGAAAGAGAAGTAATATTCAAAGAGATAATAACTGAGAATTTTCCAAATAAAAAACAAAATGTGTTCTCAGATCAAAAGTATGCTTTGAATCCTCAGCGGCATATATGTCCACATATAGGTAGATATACAGACAATGGAATAGAGCAAAGTCCAGAAATGGACCCATACATATAAGGTCAATTAATGTTAAAAAACAGTTTCAAGGTAATTTAATGGAGTAAAGATAGTCTTTTAGGCTAAATGCAGTGGCTCATGCCTATAATCCCAGCACTTTGGTAGGCTGAGGTGGGAAGATCACTTGAGGCCAGGAGTTCCAGACCAGCCTGGGCTACACAGAGAGACCTGGCCTCTATCAAAACAAATTTTTTTAATTAGCCTAGTGTGGTAGAACATTCCTGTAGACCTAACTACTCAGGAAGCTGAGGCAGGAGGATCGCTTGAGCCTGGGAGTTGGAGATTGCAGTGAGCTATGATCACACCACTGCAATCCAGTCTGGCGACAGAGAGACCCTGTTTCAAAATGGATCATATATGAAAGTTGCTAGTACCAAAATGGAGTCACTTAGGCCAAACTCTTAACAAAATGTAGTCAGAAGAGACCATGAAGAAAAAGCCTTCACACGCGTTTGTAACAGACCTATTACAAGACAGACTGGCCATACAACTTTTCACAAGAACTTCCTCAAGATTACAGTATTCCAGTTAAGCTACTTACACAAGAACATTTAGCAATGGCTGTCTCCACCAATGAACAAACACCAACTCTGGCAATGAGCTTGTGAAGCCTTATTTCAAAGCAGCTTATGTGGACTATTTCTCTTTGGCTCTTAAAAGCTTCCCTGACCCCTCCCCCCCATATGTCTATGACCCATCATAGCACACATATCAAGGATTGTAAAATTCTCTGCTATTCCCAAATAAACTCGTTTGTTCTAGAGAGACTGTCTCTCTGAGCTTTTTTTTTTTTTTTTTTAGGTGAACACAAAGATCTGTATGTACTAGCTACAACTAGAAACTTTCAGAAAAAAAATAAAAGAAAATTTTATGACCTTGGGTTAAAGCGAAGATTTCTTAGAAAACTAAAAGTATAAACCATAAAAGAAAAACTGGTATGCTGAACTTTTCAAAATTTAAACTTCTGCTCTTTTAAAAACCGTTAAGAAAATGAAAAGACAAGCCATGGACAGAGCAAGAATGGGCCAAACTCTTCCTTTTGTAACAGCACCAATCCCATCCAGGAGGGTAGAGCCCTCATGGCCTAATCACCTCTTAAAGGTCCCACTTCCTAATACTATTACAATGGCAATTAAACTTCAATATGGGAAATCAATCAATGTGATACATCGTATCAACAGAACAAAGGACAGAAACCATATGATCAACTCAACTGATGCTAAAAAAGCATCCCATAAAATTCAACATTCCTTCATGACAAAAACACTCTTTTTAAAACTGAGTATAGAAGGAACGTACCTCAACACAATAAAAACCACATATGGCAGATCCATAACTAGTATTGTATTAAATGGGGAAAAACTGAAAGCATTTCCTCTAACATCTGGAACAAGACAAGGATGCCCACTTTCACCACTACTATTCAACATAGTACTGGAAGTCATAGCTAGAGAATCAGACAAGAGAAAGAAATAAATGGCATCCAAATTGGAAAGGAAGAAATCAAATTATCCCTGTTTGCGGATGGCATGAAAAAGAAACCAAGATAGTAATCCCATTTACAATAGCTACAAATAAAATAAAATACCTAGGAATAAATTGATAAACTTAACCAAAGAAGTGGAAGACCTCTATGATGAAAACTATAAAACATTGATGAAAGAAACTGAAGAGGATACAAAAAAAGGGAAAGATATTTCATGCTCATGGATTGGAAGACTGAATACTGTTTAAAATGTCCATACTACCCAAATCAATCTACAGAGTCAATGCAATCCCCATAAAAATATCAATACCAATGACATTGTTCACAGAAATAGAAAAAATAATCCTAAAATTTATATGGAACCACAAAAGACCCAGCATAGCCAAAGCCATCCTGAGCAAAAAGAACAAAACTGAAGGAATCTCATTACCTGACTTCAAATTATACCACAAAGCCACAGTAATCAAAACATAAAAACAGACACAAAGACCAATGGAACAGAATAGAGAATCCAGAAATAAACCCACACTCCTATAGTGAACTTACTTTAGACAAAGTGCCAAAAGCATACATTGGGAAATGACAGTCTCTTCAATAAATGGTGCTGGGAAAACTGGATATACGTATGCAGAAGAATGAAACTAGACCCTTATCTCTCACCATATACAAAAATCAAATCAAAAAGAATTAAAGACTTAAATCTAAGACCTGAAACTATGAAAACTACTAAAAGAAAACATTGGGGAAATGCTCCAGGACATCAGTCTGGGCAATAATTTCTTGAGTAATACCCCAAAAGCACAGGCAACCAAAGCAAAATTAGACAAACAGGATCACATCAAGCTAAAAAGCTTGTACACAGCAAACGAAGGAAAGAGACAACTCACAGAATGGAAGAAAATACTTGCAAACTACCCATCTGACAAGGGATTAAGAACTAGAATACATAAAGAGCTCAAACAACTCAACAGGAAAAAAATCAAATAATCTGATTAAAAATGGGCAAAAGATCTGAACAGACATTTCTCAAAAGAAGACATACAAATGGCCGACGGGTATTGAAAAAATGCTCAACATCATTAGTCTTCTGAGAAATGCAAATCAAAACATGAGATAATCATCTCACCCCAGTTAAAATGGCTTTTATCAAAAGACAGGCAATGACAAATGCTGGCAAGGATGTGGAGAAAGGGCAACCCTCACACAATGTGGGTGGGAATGTAAATTAGTACAACCACTATGGAAAACAGTAGGGAGGTTCCTCATGAAACTAAAAATAGAACTACCATATGACCCTGCAATCCTGTGGCTGAGTATATATCCAAAAGAAAGGAAATCAGTAGTATACTGCAAAGATATCTGCACTCCCATGTTTATTGCAGCACTATTCACAATAGCCAAGATTTGGAATCAACCTAAGTGCCCATCAACAGAGGAATGGATAAAGAAAATGTGGTACATATACATGCTAGAATATTATTCAGCCATAAAAAATATGAAATCCTGTCATTTGCAACAATATGGATAGAACTGGAGAACATTATGTTGAGTGAAGTAAGCCAAGCACAGAAAGACAAATCTCATACATTCTCACTCATATGTGGGAGCTAAATATTAAACCAATTGATCTCATGGAGGCAGAGAGTAGAATGATGGTTACCAGAGGCTGGGAAGGGTAGTAGGAATGAAGGAATAAAGTGGGGATGGTTAATGGGTACAAAAATATAGTTAGATAGTTAGATAGAACAAAAAATAGTTGATAGCACAACAAAGTGACTATAGTCAACAATGTTATGGTTTATTTTAAAATAACTGAAAGAGTGGAACTGTAATGTTCCTAACACAAAGAAATGATAAATGCTTGAGGTAATGGATACCTTGATTATTATACATTGTATGCCTATATCAAAACATCACATATACTCTATAAATATATACAAATATTATGTACCCACAATAATTAAAAATTTTTTTTAATTTCTTCAACATGAGTTTTGGAGGGGACAAACATTCAAACCATAGCAATACTAAATAATTTTTTAAAAATTAAGTATTAAAGGAGTTCAGAAGAAGAGATTATTTCTGTCTGGGAGGATCATCAAGGAAAAATTTATGGAGAAAGTGGTCTTTAAGACTTAAGAGAATAGGATTCAGATAGTTGAGGTATTAGGAAATAGCAGGGGGGTACCATAATCATGGATACTCGTTCATTAGAATATGTAAAGATATAATATATAAAGAACCAAGAAATGTTTATAGTTTTGCTACAGTGGAAATATGGGGAGATGACTAGTGGGAAAAGAGACTAAAAATACAGGATCAGACCATGTAGAGTACTGAACGTTAGAGTACACAGTTTATTCCAAGAGCAACATGAAGCCAAAATAGGTTTTTGAGTAAGAGAGGGAAACAAACAGAGATTAACTCCAGAAAAATAATCTGGTAGATACAAGTCCCATTTCATTCAAATCCATGTTCTGAATATTTGTTTGCAAAAAACAGGTCTAAAACATGGAGGAAGGGAGGAGAGATGGGGACAAAAAATATCTAATCTAGAATTTCTCATGCTACTGAAATACCCAGAAGATATCCTGAAACTCTCAGAATCTAATTTTTCAAAAATTATAACATTTTCCCTCACTGTAGAAAGTATGAACAACTATGTATGACAAAAAAGTGTATATATACTAAATAAGAAGCATAGATACACACATGTATTGTTATTAAACACAGGTAGTTTCAACTGTAAAATTCACAGATTATAAAGAAAGCTCATTCAAGGACTTCTAAGACTTATTGAGTGATTTATAACCCTAAACTAGTGACAGAGTATTCAAGGTTTCATACTCAGGAGAAATTTAAGATGCAATTTGTCAATTCCATACAATATGCTACATAGAGGAGAAAAATATCAAATTGGGATCCTTTTAGAACACCTATGTTCTAAAATATATTTTCACTTACAAAAAATTTATAGTGAAATCCGTCATACTACTACCCTGATTATCCAAAAATAGGATTCTTAATAAAAACTGTACAGTGCACAGATATTACATATATCTGTTTTTAAAAACTGATGTACTATAATATTAATACATACACAGAGGCAATTAACATAATTGGGTCTGGGGATTTAGTCCTAATTCTGCCACCAACTAGGTCTGTAATTTAGGCAAGTCATTAACACCTCCAGGTCTCATTTTCCTCAGCTGAAACATGAAAAGTTTGTACTATATGATCTAAGATACCTTCTAGTCCCAATATTTGATGAGCTGTGAAATAATTCTAATTCAAGGAGAGACTCTCATATCTCCTTTACACTTTTGAAATGTTATTTACTTAGATATACATGTCCCCATCTTACATTATAGAAAATATTTTAAGATGGCTTAGATGTATTATAGTTTGACTATCACTGTTATTTTATAGTCAATTGCAAGTAATTTTTATAGAATTTTTCTATTTTAATAGTTCAAAATGGACTACACTGATATATAAGGATACTTTTTAAAAATGCATAACCATTTACGCTAAACATATATTTTAATGATTCATGTAATTGTTCGCATCCATTCCCAGTAGGTATTTCCCAGGATTCTATCCAGTCCTAGTCTCTTCACATTGGCTTATCACCAGTTTCAACTATCACATGAAAACTGTGTCTCTCAAATCCGCATTTTATCCCAGATCTCTCTTAGGGTCCATACTCATACATTCATCTGCCATTTACATATTCTATCTGATGTCATTATTTCAAATTCAATAGACTGAACACAGAACTCATTTCCCTCTCCTCTGACAAATCTGTTCTTTTTTTTTTTTTTTTTTTTTGAGACAGAGTCTCACTCTTTTCCCCGGGCTAGAGTGAGTGCCGTGGCATCAGCCTAGCTCACAGCAACCTCAAACTCCTGGGCTCAAGTGATCCTCCTGCCTCAGCCTCCCGAGTAGCTGGGACTACAGGCATGTACCACCATGCCCGGCTAATTTTTTTCTATATATTTTTAGTTGTCCAATTAATTTCTTTCTATTTTTAGTAGAGACGGGGTCTCGCTCTTGCTCAGGCTAGTTTCGAACTCCTGAGCTCAAACAATCCGCCCGCCTCAGCCTCCCAGAGAGCTAGGATTACAGGCGTGAGCCACCGCGCCTGGCCAGACAAATCTGTTATTTTTCTTCTATTCATCATCTCAATGAATAAAACCAACATGCACTCAGGAGCTCAAGCCAGAAATCTGAAGCCATCCTTGACTTATCCTCTCTAATCCCCCAAAGCCACTTAATTACCAAATCCTATTGAATTGAAGCATCATGTCTTTTATATCCTTCTTCTCTAATATTCTTTTTTTTAAAAAAAAAAAAAAGATGGAGTCTCACTATGTTGCCCAGGCTAGTCTCGAACTCCTGGGCTCCAGTGATCTTCCTGCCTCACCTGAATGGCTGAGATTACAGGTACATGCCACCACGCCTGTCTTCTCTCCAATAATCTTTATTACCACTGCCATTACTTAATTTAAACCCTGATAATTTCTTAATTTCCTGCAATAGCTTTTTTAAAAATAAATTTTATCGAGGTGTAATTTACATACAGTAAAACAAACAGATTTTAAACATATAGTTCAATGAGTTCTGACAAATGTAAACACCCATGTGAGCACTATCCTATCAAGATATAGGACATTATATCATCTCAGAAAGCTCCTTGGACCCCTCTGTAGTCAATTCCAGCACTCACACCCCCACCTCACTTTAGGCAAACACTGATCTGATTTCTATCACCACAGATTCATGTAGCTTGTTCCAGAGAATCATATAAAAGGAATCACTCAATATATATTAATACATTTTTTGGCCTGGCTTTTTTTGCTCAGCATAATATCTGGGAGATTCATCCATGTTGTTGCATATATCAGCAGTTAGTTCATTTTTATTGTTGAGCGGTATTGTAGGGTATGAATACACATTTGCTTATCCACTGCAATTGCTTTTAACTGCCACTAGACTCATGGACTTTGATCCATTTTTCATACTGCTTCCACAGTCATCTTTCTAAAATGCAAAGCTGATTATGTCATTCACCATCTCAAATTCTTTCAAAGGTTCTTCACTGCCTACAGAATAAAGGATGGGATCCTTAGACAACACATTCATGAACCTCCCACACCTAGTCCCTGACATTCTCTCAAAATTCGCATGAACATACAATTACTTGAACCTCCAATGCCATTTCTCAAAAGTTTTTACATGTAAATGCGATCAAATTGAGGAGAAATGTTTAGGTCATTCAGGGTGGGGAACCTACAGCCTTGAGGTCACATGTGGCCCCCCGGATCCCTGAGTGTGGTCCTTCGACTAAATCCAAACTCCACAGAACAAATCCTTTTATTAATAAAAGGATTATTTGTTCTGTAAAATTTTAATTCAGTAAAAAGAACACACTCAAGGATCCAGAAAGCCACATGTGGCCCCAAGCCACAGGTTCCCTACCCCTGCACGGCAGCTTCACAGGTATCATGTGCTCAGTTTCCACCTTGCCCTTATGAAATATTATACCTAAATTATCATAGAGACTAATTAAAACATAAAGGCATAATTTTTGCAATTACATTAAAAATACAATTTTATATCCTGCTTTTGTACTAATTTCAAGAACATTTTCCATGTTATTACATTACTTCCATATATAATACTTTAACGACTAAAAAATGTTCTAAAAAAGATGCATATATCTAATAAGTGTAAAACAGTTAAACTTTTCACCTATAGCTGGAGCATTTAGGTTGCTTCTGAATTTTTGTGTTAAATTTAGGTAATGTTACAATAAACACTTTCAAAAGTGCATTTTATATTTTGGATAGTCTTTGGCATAGAACCCCACAATGGGAATTATTGCACTTAGAAAATATGAATAATTTATGGTTCTAATATGTTTATGAAATATAATCAAATAATACATGAAAATAGTTTTAATTTCCTGGCCACCCTCACCCCACTCTCCAAGCTTTGTTCCTCAGAGACAATCTCTTTTATTATTCATTTGCTTTAGTTTCTATACTTATACTATTCTTTTCTTATTTATCAAGTATAGACATTATTTATTGACTTCCTGTTACCATAAGTGAGAATTTAGTTTAATTACACCACTACTTAACTCCTCTGTTAAATCGGGAGGCTGACTTTGTAACAGCAAATAATACAGTGTAATTGTAAGTAACTGTAATTCAAATAAATAATAATGTTTCTTTCTCTCTCAACATTAGTATTTCTTTATATTATTAACCTTAGTCTTCCACAACTTCTTATAGCTATGCCTTTACTTTTAAATATTTATA
>NW_012138302.1:15579491-15588295 GCF_000956105.1 Propithecus coquereli
TCAGGCTGCTCTCGAACTCCTGAGCTCAAACAATCCGCCCGCCTCGGCCTCCCAGAGTGCTAGGATTACAGGCGTGAGCCACCACGCCGGGCCAATATATAAATATTCGTAACTGAAGAAACAAGCAGTAAGTTATGAATAAGCTTTCTTCTACCAGGTACCAATGTCATGACCCCTAAGCCACTAAAGGGAAAATATTATTACATCAAGGTCAATGAATTATTCTTTTATGACTTTAATTCCAGCCTCTATAAAACAATAACCACCACACCAGGTAAAATACTAAAATTTAAAATTTCTTTATACTGTGGCAAGTTCTAACTTGCCCACTAATATCAAAGTCCCATGCCATACTTAAGTCCAAACTTAAGACTATTATTTTGTATCTGAGTGCAAAAATTTTTATCATGCACAAAGGGAGTAGACTAAGTCATAAAGCATTCCCACCTGCCAGAGCATCCCGATAAAGCTGCACAAAGTGATTAAAGATATCCTTTGGCAAACACTTTTCATCCGGTAGGCACTGTAGAAGAACGACTATCTCAGACTGACCCACTGCATGCATTCCCTTGGTTGTGAAGCACCAGCACTTCCTGTTCACATCTATTGATGGAATAAAAATATAAAAATAAAGACATTCCTCTTGATCTTTACTCTTAAGAAAGATGCAAAGAAATCTTTTACAATACAGCAAAGATTAAAATAGATCATACTGAGTCTGTATAATTCACCTGTGAATCCCCAAACTACCATCAAAGAGCAAAGTATAGAAGTTTGGCTTTCTATCTGAAAAGTTAACAGGCGAACATCTTATTGGAATAATCGAAAAGGAATTTTTGATGGAACAGGATTGTTAGAGACCTTAGGTTTTACTTCATAAACAGAAACAAGAAAATTGTCACTCTGTCACTCTGTTAATCCAAAAAACTATTACAGAAAGCAAAACACACGAATGCCAATCCCGGCTCTTTTATAAACACTTAGAAAAATGATTGGAAAGAAAGTAAAAGAAATAATAATGAAAGAAAATTCACTTAAAACTTTTAAGTCCTATTATTAAAAGGTACAATTATTAAAAGCAATATTCTATTAATAATAAATAAAACAAAACTATATATCCTTTGCTATAATGGTTGAAGAATATAATTCTCTACCTTTATATTTAAAAAAAAAAAAAAAATCACTTTACTACGTAAGGCCAGAAACAACAATGAAAGCCAAAGTTATAGTTTTGACTTCAGGTTGTGGCCTAAAGAAAATATATTTTTAATGTATATTTATGACCAAAAGATTCTAATTTTTTTAACTACAGTCCTTTCTGGGAGAAAATTCTAGAAAATCAGCAACATGATTTTATTTGGCTTCATGCTATAAAAAGTGGTGAAAAGGATGGTTTTTTTGAACTACTTACTTCCACACTTTCACTTTAAGGCTATACAAAGCACAAACAGCAGAAGCCGTATGTAAGTCAAAAATAATATTTAATCCTTGACACTTTTATTATTTGTACCCCAACACAATGGGATTGACCAAAGGAATTAAAAAAGGAGTCAAATAAAATTATGAATACCACCATGTAAATCAAAACAAATGTAAATCAAAAAAGAAAGATCCCTTTCTTTTACTTTGGGAATTGTTACTTTATATACCTAAACAGGAAGTTCCCAGTGATGATGTGTACACTTCAGGAATTCTACGTTAGCTAATTTCTAAGTATAACTTATAAACCAAATATGGCAAATTGAAATTTCAAGCAAATTATTTTTGATTTGGAAGGAAAGGAAGCAAACGTTAATAACCGGCCAAATACACAAGAGGGTGATTAACAAGTAAGCCAGAAACCTACATTTCATCAAGGTAGCACCTCCAAGGAAGTAGTACATTAAGTGTGTCTGGTTTCCACGGTCAACTTAAAATAAATACACAGTGGGAACTGGAGGACTATTCCTCAGAGATCCCCTCCTTCCTCAAAACTGCCTGTTACACTCATTCAGGATAAACGCATTCTCTATTTTCCCATACCATACTGGAAAGTACAATCAGGATTCTAAGTTACTGTCCTCTTTCTCATTCTGATGCCTATGAAAGTAGCAGCAAGAATTAAGAAGTTTCCTCTGAATCTTAACTTATGATGTATTGAAGATTTACTGTGAGTTAGTTAACTAACACTTTTCCTAAATAAAGTTTAACACCATGATTAAGGTTTCTGGGATTAAAACCTAGCATGTGAATTGTCTGGCCTGCCTGGATAATTTCTCCAACACCAGTTACTCTGCTGGTGAGTAGTAACTTAACACACCTGTCTCAGAAAGAATTTAACTCAGATCTGTTCAAGATTTGTTTGGCTTTTCTCCATGGAGATTCACCTACCTCACCCCTGTGACTAAAGGCAAGAGTTTCAGTCTCACAGTTGTCCTCTGAAATATGTTATTTTACACAAACCAACTTCTTCAGAATTCAGTGTTCAGTAAGATGTGGCTCTACATAAAAAGACTTGTGTGTAATGAATTTTGAAAGCTTTATTTACTATCTATGAATCAGTAAGCATTTCATTTTAATTTTAGAAGTTTCTTACTTACAATTTACAATTTTAACCATTGACAATAAATTTGCATTTAAAACAAACACAAGTGGGTCAGGGCCACCATCCTCTAATTGCTGCATTACTGAAATCTGTGATGGTTTCTCTTCCACAGCATAGTCTGCAAGGGGAGAAAACAACGTAATAGATTGGTTAAAGAGACAAATCAAGAAGAAAATCTCACGGAGGAATAGGCTGATTATTCACAGCAAAGAGACAAGCACATGATCCACAGAGTAAACAAAAAGATCCTGGTTTGTACCTGCTGTACTAGTATCATGTTAATAGTGCCCCCTTTTACTCTCAAAAGTGACCCAGTCCACTTTGGATAATAATATTGTTATCCTATGTACAGATCTCTCCCCATAGTCTAAAGACAACCCTTTTATTTAACAAAAATTTTCCAACTATCATAACAAGAATTTCACATAATACATGTTCTAAGACCAACATATAAATTAACCCATGATACACAAGAAAGTGATAATATACTAGTTACCTATGGAAAGAATGTCAAAGAGTTGGGGTTGAACATGGACAAGTTAATACTTGAGACTCTGAATGTAACCCTTCCTGTTTAGTTTCTGGAAGCACAGCATGTAGTATTTAGCCACTTCATTTTGAATAATACTGGTCCTATCAGCTTGAAGTCAAAATCAAGGGTAATAATCATTACAGAATCTAGAGATATGGAAAAGGAATAGAAAACTTCACAGGTGGATGTTGTTTGGTTGATCGTACATAAAATGCATCATTAAGGAACAGTCAAGTAGAGCCAAGTAACACTATAGCCCACCGACCAATAGAAATTTAAAAATTGATTTTTTGGATGTAATAGGAAATATTAATATATATATTAATAAAAGTATTTACTGGAAAGAGAAATACTCAGTGTAAAAAAATTTTTTTAATGACGTTATTCCACTGGAATACAAAATTGCAAAATTCTGGTGAAGAGATTATAATATAGTTCAAATAAATATATATAACTAGTTATTCTTTCTTGGTAGGGGAGGTTTTTATTTATTTATTTATTTATTTTTTGTAACTAAAGCCAAGGAAGTTAGGAGAGGTTTTAACAATTAGATTTCATGGATATAACATTTTATGAAAATGAAATCCTACAATCTGACTTTTAACAACAGAGTAGGCTAACTTAATTCCTTATTAATCTAAGATTTATTAATATGACCAAAATTTGAAACCTCTGTAGCAATTTTACTAACAAAAGAATGCTTAATCTTATATGAAAGTTCACTGTTGAACTATCTGGGACACAGCTGGATTTGATAGTACAATATATTCAGCCAACATTTGCTGAGAGCCTACTATGTGCCCAGCACCATCCAAGGAGCAGAAGACACAAATATGAATTAAGACTGAGGGAATTCATGGTCTAAGTGAAAGAATAAGATGTATAAAATATTTAAATTACAATGAGAATAGTGTTATGTAGCAGCAGTCTATAAGAACTGTCATTAGAACAGATATAAGCAAAACAGTACTTTGTAGGCAACCTAGGTAAGGATTCAGAGAAGAGTTAACCATTAAACTGGATTTTGAAAGGTTGAGAAGTTCTTCAGAGGAAGTCTAGAGTATTCTTCTATTCCAGTATAGAGGGGTATTCCACACAGAGGAAAGGAAGAAAAGAAAAATATTAATTACATGCCTGCTTTGTAGCAGGTACTTTCTTGCTGGGTACTACAGGTATGATATCTAATTTAGTACTCACAATGATGATTAAGTAGGTGAAGTTATGTAATTTATTAAAAAACAGACTAGGGGCCAGGCACGGTGGCTTGCGCCTATACTTCCAGCACTTTGGGAGGCGGAGGCAGGAGGATTCTAAAAGTTTGAGACCAGCCTGGGTAACGTAACGAGACTCCATCTCCACAAAAAAGAAAAAAAAATAGCCAGGCAGGGTGTAGTGCTAGCTATTTAGGAGGCTGAGGCAGGAGGATCGCTTGCGCCCAGGAGTTTGAGGCTGCACTGAACTATGATCATGGCCACTGTACCCCAACCTCAGTGACAAAGTGAGACATTGTCTCAAAAAAACAAAAACAAATAAAACAAAACAAAAAAAGACTAAGAAACATTCAGAGACGATAAATGACTTGCCAACTGAATCACACACCTAGAATAGAATGGTACTAGTGTTAAAACTCAGGTTTGTCCAATTCTGAAGTCTATTCTCTTCCCCTTATTCCACAGTAAAAGAAAAAGCGTGGAAGAATGAAAAGTGAATACTCAAAAAAAAAGCAAATAATCTGGACTATGCATGTAAGATGCTGGCGTAATGACTGGAAATAAATTTGTTAACAAATGGCTGGAAAGTGAGTTGAGATAAGGTTATAAGGAACATTGTGTACAGAGATAATTTATACTAGAGGCACTGGAAATCCATTAAATATTTCCAAGGAAGAGCAATATATGATAATATCCATGTTTAAAAAGATTAACTGGCAACAGTATAGAAGAGAAAATAGAATAAGACTGAAGACAAGGAGATGAGGAAAAAGCCTAGGACAAAATTCAGGAGACATTAATAAACCACCTCCTGAAAATGTACTGAGTATAGGCTGATCTGGATATATCAACAATAACATTTCACATAAAGGTAAGCATTCTTTTGACTTGATAACAAGTTTACTTCTTACCAGGACTCTCTAAAAATATTTTTTGTCAGTAAAATTATTATTTAAGTTCAGTGCTCTTCACATTATTATATGTATCTTTCTGAATATATATCGTACCTCAAAACAGAAAGCTAAGTTAACAACTGTATCAGGGTGAGCCAATCCTAGACCTACAAGCAACTCTTCAGAATATTACATGCTTTGAAATATTTTTTAAAACTGCCAATAAACTACATTTATACTGTAATTAATGTATCTTTCCAAAAATGAAAATGACATTATGATATAAAAACATAAACATCTACTCCAAAAAATCAATAACAGCAGCATTGTTCTCATGGCATTGGGGTAGTTGCTTATTTTGTTGGATAGGAAGGAGAAAGGCAGTTATCACTCAAATTCTTTCTCCTTCCCTTCATGAGAAGGCAATATTTGGTATATATAACTATACTTGTTTAAATATGTCAGTCCACATACCTCCTTTTACACCAGTGGAGATGAGAATGGGAGGAAGGCCATCTTCGGGAATAAGGTTCATTGCACTTCCAACAGGACTTCCAACCTGAGTTATACTCCCAGAGAAGAGAGAAATATCCACCTATGAAAAGCAAAATCAGCAAAGTATTATTCAAGACTTTGGCAGAATATAGTGAAGAATATAAATGGGAAGTTAAGTGAAAATCTGAAATTTATACTTTTTGAAAGACAGCACAAAATACTCACTATATGATGAAAATGTTTTTTTGTTTGTTTGTTTGGGTTTTTTTTTGAGACAGAGTCTCACTCTCTTGCCTGGGCTAGAGTGCTGTGGCGTCAGCCTAGCTCACAGTAACCTCAAACTCCTGGGTTCAAGCAATCCTTCTGCCTCAGCCTCCCGGGTAGCTCAGACTACGGGCACACACCCCCGTGCCCAGCCAATTTTTTCTATTTTTAGTTGTTTGGCTAATTTCTTTCTATTTATAGTAGAGACGGGGTCTCGCTCTTGCTCAGGCTGGTCTCGAATTCCTGAGCTCAAACGATCCACCCGCCTCAGCCTCCCAGAGTGCTAGGATTACAGGCATGAGCCACCACATGGCCAAGAAAATGTTTTCAAATGTATACAGTTCTCCTTTTGGTATCATCAAATCACGGTATTGAGAGAAGAGCCCTTACTACCCTCAGTTAAAGATTTCTTTACCCAGGTTTCTTTTGCCACAAAAGAAAAATATTTTTTAAAACCTGCAGTGGCAAAAGAAACAAAATTTCAATATTATCTCATTAACCTCTATTGCCTTTGGATCTACTTAAAGTGTCATTTATATCGCTTTTTAAAATGAACTTTGAGAATAGTGGTAATGATTGCACAATAATGTGAAAGTATTAATACTTAACACTGAATTGTACACTTAAAAATGGTTAAAATGGTATTTTATGTTACACATATTTTGCCACAATAAAAAAAGGAAAAAATAAACTTTGATAAAATACAGAGATTAAAATAGGTCATCATTTTCCATTTACGGTGTAATAAAATAAAACTTTAAGTTCATTTTTCTTTACATTAGTATGCAGATCATATTAGCTACATTTCATAAATGTAATATTGCAAAACATTTTGGGTGGAGTTAAATCCACTTAATAATTATTTAACAGAACATGCTCGAAGGTCTATCAAAGTGATGTTTTCCTCTCCATATTCTCTATAATTAAACAAGAGATAGAAGCTTTTAAAAAGCTAAAAGAAAAACATTTAAAAGTTTTTTTTAACATGTATAAAAATGTTCATAGCAGCTTTATTCATAATAGCCAAAACCGGGAAACAATTTAAATGTCCATTAACAGGAAAACAGATAAACTGTGGTGTATTCATACAATGGAATACTACTCAGCAATAAAAAATTAATTTTTGATGCATACAACAACATGGATAAATCTCATAAGTATTAGGCTGAGCTTAAGAGGCTAAACACAAAACATTATATATGTTTTCATTTATGTGAAATTCAAGAATAGGCAAAACTAATCTATAGTGAAAGAAGTCAGAATAATGGTTACCTAGAAAAAGGGGGAAAGCTAGTGACAGAAAAAGTACATGAGGGAACCTAATGCAGTGATGGAAATATTCTGTATCTTCACCTAGATGGTAGTTACATATATATAACCATTACATATAAAATATATAATATATAAATCCATGTTGTTTACTAAAGATTAATGCTCTTTAAGCACTTTGCTATATGTATTTTATACCTGAATACAGATTAAAACTATTTCTTAAAAATATGCTCATGTTTTGCCATACTTTTGTCTATACTATCTGTAATTTAGGACTAGAAGTTTTTTGTGGGTTTTTGCTAAAATTCTCCGGTGTGGTCAGAATGGCATCATATAAGAGGAGATTTGGAAAATTTTATTGGCAAAATATTTCGTTTAATTTCAAAATATTAAGGGGGTACAAATGATTTGTTATATGGATACCTTTTATAATGCTTAAGTTGGGGCACTTAGTGTGCTCATCACCCAAATAGTGTTCATTGTACCCGATAGTTAAGTTTTTACCCTCCCTCGCCTCCCCCTGTATCTGATTTGAAGTCCTAGTACAGAAAATAACATAATCTATTCTAACCTGCTATTTAATGGCATCTAAATCCTCCTTTTAATATCATAATTGATGATCAGTTGGCCTACTAGTATTTAAGTATACAATTATATTCTGTGAAAAGAAATTTACTTCACTTACTGAGCACCTATTATTAAGTGGCAGGTACTGTACTAGACCATAAAAATGAGGAAAATGTATTCCAGTCTGGCCTTAAAGAGTTTGTTTTCCTTCACTTTATCAGATAAATATTAAAATAGAGTGTTGAACAATGGGAGAGCACCAAAATAAAATAATTAACTCGGTTAGTTTCTTTTATACTGAGCTGAAACTTGTTTCCCTATAACATTCCTTACCTAGAGTGTCATTCATTCAAACATATTTATGTTTTAAGAACCTATCATACAAACTAAGAGATGTAAAAAAAATTTAATAGAAAGAAAAAAATCATCACCATATAAGCCCCATAGTTATAACTGATTCAGGTGAAAGTCATCAAAAAATAGTAAAATCATTGGTTGAAAGATTGTTGGGGAACAGGATACTCACAGTCTCAAAGAATCACCCTCATATTACTTACTAATTGCAGAGAGGAAAAGGTACTCTTGCAATGGAGAAACACTGAAGACATCACATTAACCAATTATTAAACTAATACTTCTTGATGTGATCCACTAAGAAATGACCACCACTTACGTAGTATTATTACTGCCAAAAAAATGATTGAGGGTATTATGCAAAACATGGCCCAAATACTTAAAAAATAATGATATGAAGGACTAAAAACAAAAAGCAGGAGAATTGTTAAAGATTAAAGGAAACCAACGAAATGTGAAAACTAAATGCAACTGTATTCCTTGATGAGATCCTGATTTTTAAAAATAAATTTGATTTAGTTAAAACATTTTTAGATACGTGTTGGATTTTTTGTTTTATTAATATAGGTCTATTTCTTTGTTGATAAAGAAGTTTCCATAAATTTGATTTAGTTAAAACTAAATATGAAAGT
>NW_012138302.1:15588345-15644552 GCF_000956105.1 Propithecus coquereli
AAAAAAAAAAAATTGTGACTAATGTTCCTATAGAAACAAGGTAGAAGTGAAATCACAGTATGAACTAGTTTCTTTAGGTACATTATATGAGCCTTCTGTCCATTAAGCCAGTGGTTTTCAACTTATTTTTAAGTTCTGGAATTCTTTTTAAAATCCTAAAATGGAAACAACAGATGAAACAGAAAAAAGTAGAGATGCTCTCAGGTTGACGAGAAAGGAATAGAAGAGTTCCTCAGGCACTCTTCCTCACCATGGCACTCCCGAGAGGCTGCCACAGAACCTGGGAACGTGATTTGAAAACCAATGTATCAAGGGGCCAGAATTCCCTCTAGTTCAACCTTTAGCTACAGTGATAGCCTGAGCTCATCTGAGAACAATCTTCATAAGAACTTGTCTCCTGAAAAAAATTGCAAGTACAGAACTGTTTTAAACAAGAACAACTGATTTTTGCCACATTTACTCTACCTACACACACACACACACACACACACACACACACACACGCTAGATTGTATCTAAAACCTACAGGGTTCCACACAAAAGTCACTTGACTTAGAAAAAGGCAAGACAGAGGTAGCACAACAGTGAGTAAAGTAGGTACTCACTTTTAGTTGCTGTTTTGTTTTCTTACCTCTGCTGGTAGAGGACTCGTAGTTACCGGCTTGACTGGGTCATGTGACACAGCCAGGGTTCCTGCAGAGGAAGTTCCATTCATTGTTAGTTTGGCTGCATCAGCAACTTCTCCATTGGGCAATATCCCATCAGCAAACCACACTCTCCTCTGTTCTCTGGGCTGAACCACTTGAGGGGCCAGAAAAATAAAATAGGCATCAATGTGACATTGGTAGGGTTTCTAACATCAAAGAAGAGAAGGTCACCAATTCCAGATGTACAAAGAAATCACTATTTAGCATCTTATAATTAGAAACATGAGAACTGTAACTGTGTATAAAAGTGGTTATAAATGTTATAAATTAATTTAAAACATTTTTATATATGTGTACACACACGTATGTATAAATGAAAGCTATACAGAACATTATTGGGACAATTGGGGAAATCTGAATATGGATTATATATTAGATAATAGAATTATATGTTAAATTTCCTTCTCATGTGATAATTGTATTGTGGTCATGTAAGAAAATAACTTGTACTTAAGAGTCACAAGCTGAACTTATCAGGTGGTAAAATGCAACCAATCCTCAAATGGTTCAACCAAAAAAAAAAAGTGTATGTATGTGTGAAATAGTAAAGTAAATGCGGCAAAATGATAACAGTTGGAAAATATAGGTGAAGAGTATATGAGTGTTCACTGTACTATTCTTGCAAATTTTTTGTGGTTTGAAATTTTTTTCTGAATAAACAGCTGTGGGGAAAAAAGAAAAAACTTTCTTGACAAAGTCACTGTGGTGATACAAAGAAGGATAAGACAAAGTTCTGGCTCTCATCCATTGCAGCCACAGAAAAATGAAAAAAAAGGCTTAAGAATATTTGAAGACACATATGACATGGTATGATCAGTATGGTCCCTTCACCAAACAGGAAACTTGGCTCTGTATGTTAATAAATCTAATTTTAACAACAAGCAATTTTAATTACAACCAAATCTACAAATTATATGTGAAGTAAATATCTGAAAAAAGGCCGGGCACGGTGGCTCACGCCTGTAATCCTAGTACTCCGGGAGGCTGAGGCGGGTGGATTGTTTGAGCTCAGGAGTTTGAGACCAGCCTGAGCAAGAACGAGACCCCGTCTCTACTATAAATAGAAAGAAATTAGCCAAACAACTAATAATATATATATATAGAAATTAGCCGGGCATGGTGGCCCATGCCTGCAGTCCCAGCTACTCGGGAGGCTGAGGCAGGAGGATCGCTCAAGCCCAGGAGTGTGAGGTTGCTGTGAGCTAGGCTGACGCCACGGCACTCTGGCCCGGGCAAGAGAGTGAGACTCTGTCTCAAAAAAGAAAAAAAAAAAAACTGAAAAAATATTACTGAACATAAATATAAATAACTAACAATTCTATGAAAACTTCACAAATAAAAATTTTATCCAACTCTAATGTAAAATGTAGACTTTGGGTGATCATGATGTGTCAATGTAGGTTCAACAATTGTAACAACTATACCACTCTGGTGAGGGATATTGATAATGAGGAGTTTATCTATGTGTGAGGTAGGGGGCATATGAAGACTCTCCGTACTTTACTCTCACTTTTGCTATGAATCTAAAACCACTCTAAAAAAATAAAGTTTAAAAAACTTTATCCAAACTTTTATTCTCTTATTTTAAAGAAAAAAGATGGACACATATACTTAATTGGAATTAACCACCTTATTATAACCTTGATCATCAAATTCAACGGAGCAACCAGCAATAGAAAAGGACTCATTATATAAAAGGATTCTATGTTTATACTTTCTAACTTGGATTCTAGGTGGCTCTATCCTCTCATTGACTCGAAAAAAAAAAAAGGTAGCTGATGTTTGTCCCCTTCTGAAAATCAAGCTTCGAGGAAAGAGAATCCCATTAGCCTCAAAATTGTGACTGATGGCCAGGCGTGGTGGCTCACGCCTGTAATCCTAGCACTCTGAGAGGCCAAGGTGGGAAGATCATTTGAGCTCAGGAGTTCGAGACCAGACTGAGCAAGAGTGAGATCCCGTCTCTACTAAAAAAATAGAAATTAGCTGGACAACTAAAAAAAAAAAATATATATATATACATATATATATATATATATAAAAATTAGCCGGGCATGGTGGCCCATGCCTGCAGTCCCAGCTACTCGGGAGGCTGAGGCAGGAGGATCACTTGAGCCCAGGAGTTTGAGGTTGCTGTGAGCTAGGCTGATGCCACAGCACTCTAGCCCGGGCAACAGAGTGAGACTCTGTCTCAAAAAAAAAAAATTGTGACTAATGTTCCTATAGAAACAAGGTAGAAGTGAAATCACAGTATGAACTAGTTTCTTTAGGTACATTATATGAGCCTTCTGTCCATTAAGCCAGTGGTTTTCAACTTATTTTTAAGTTCTGGAATTCTTTTTAAAATCCTAAAATGGAAACAACAGATGAAACAGAAAAAAGTAGAGATGCTCTCAGGTTGACGAGAAAGGAATAGAAGAGTTCCTCAGGCACTCTTCCTCACCATGGCACTCCCGAGAGGCTGCCACAGAACCTGGGAACGTGATTTGAAAACCAATGTATCAAGGGGCCAGAATTCCCTCTAGTTCAACCTTTAGCTACAGTGATAGCCTGAGCTCATCTGAGAACAATCTTCATAAGAACTTGTCTCCTGAAAAAAATTGCAAGTACAGAACTGTTTTAAACAAGAACAACTGATTTTTGCCACATTTACTCTACCTACACACACACACACACACACACACACACACACACACACACGCTAGATTGTATCTAAAACCTACAGGGTTCCACACAAAAGTCACTTGACTTAGAAAAAGGCAAGACAGAGGTAGCACAACAGTGAGTAAAGTAGGTACTCACTTTTAGTTGCTGTTTTGTTTTCTTACCTCTGCTGGTAGAGGACTCGTAGTTACCGGCTTGACTGGGTCATGTGACACAGCCAGGGTTCCTGCAGAGGAAGTTCCATTCATTGTTAGTTTGGCTGCATCAGCAACTTCTCCATTGGGCAATATCCCATCAGCAAACCACACTCTCCTCTGTTCTCTGGGCTGAACCACTTGAGGGGCCAGAAAAATAAAATAGGCATCAATGTGACATTGGTAGGGTT
The DNA here is from genome assembly GCF_000956105.1 of Propithecus coquereli. NCBI lineage: Eukaryota > Metazoa > Chordata > Mammalia > Primates > Indriidae > Propithecus > Propithecus coquereli. The sequence goes on from NW_012138302.1 coordinate 15,592,099, forward strand.
TCTAACATCAAAGAAGAGAAGGTCACCAATTCCAGATGTACAAAGAAATCACTATTTAGCATCTTATAATTAGAAACATGAGAACTGTAACTGTGTATAAAAGTGGTTATAAATGTTATAAATTAATTTAAAAATACATATTTAAATATATTCTTTACTTCTATACTTACATGCAAAGATTTAAAACACTGCTTTAAAATATTAAGAGTTCCTACACACATCTACGACTATGTCACATACTCTGTCCCGCATCACTGACAGAAACTAAAGAAAGTGTTTTAAGTGCTTAGGAAATAAATTAATAGCAAGAAAAAAATATCAACCAATAGACATCCACATCTCCGAAAAGCATGAGGTTTCCACAGAAATTCAATATCTGGTACTTTTAAAGGGCAAAAGATGCCCTGAAGAATGTTAAAGATAATTAGTTAATAAAGGAAGAGTTGGCACAGATACATAAGAATTTGGAAATAAACTGACCAGATCTTTGGCTAACGTGTAATTGAAGAAGAAAAAGACTGATCTGGCAGTGCAAAAGTAGTTTGCATTTTAGTAAACGGATAGGGGAAAAGCTGGAAAACTGAGTCTGATGAAATGATCTCTTTAAATCCAGTTTTGGAAATCAATTCAAACAGCCCAAACACAGAGAGAGACTAGAGAAGAACAACAAAAATGACAAATGAAGTAAAGAGAATAAAGATTTTAATAAAGAAAGCCTGAACTCATAAAAATACAAGGAGTATGACCAAGGGATGATCTGAAAAGAGGGAAAAATGGGTAAGAGTATGATAATGTCAATTGAAGTCTATGATCTTCAAAAGGGGAGGCAGGCTATTTAGCAAGGGGAAGGGAATATTACTAGATGAAAAGATATAAAGTTAATGAAGGAAGATTGATTCTAATTATCAAGGGAAACTTCTTGACAAGATTGTTTTAAGGAAATATATAACTGTTATTTTTACTCTTCATAATCCCCTGAACTAACACAGTACCTTTCATCTGACAATATCATAATCATAAAGATATAAAAAACCAAAATAAGTTGAGCTGATAATTTCCTACCTATCACATGAGGTAATCAGAATTTAAGTTCTGGATTTAAAGGTCTACATACCTAACATAAATTATTTTCATATTTTTATATAGATAGATTAAAAATGAAAAGAGAAAATGGCAATGTGTATTCCAAAAAGCAATGCTAGAATGGGCTGGTCAGAAGGAAGAACTCTCATTTTCATCACTTACAGAGGTCCTACAAAGAACATTAAGGGAGGCATGAGGCTAGGATTTTCACAGGCTGACTTCAAATTCTGCACCTCTTTTTAAGTGCAAGCAGTATAATTACTCCATTCTTAAGTTGAAGAGGAGATTGGCATATTTTCTGAGGTGCCTCCAAAATATCAAGCGACACAATATTGTTCTTTACTTGCCCAGAAATAGTCTTGACACATTTCTCACCTTGTTCTTCCACTTTAATAACCACCCAAAGGAACTTATCTGTAGTGTTTTAAAGACTTGTGCTGTAAAGTCACATCAGCACCTTTTCAGAGGAACTTCATGAGGAAAAAGAGAGAGAGAGAATAGCACATGATCCCCTACCTTCTGCTCCAGGGTGCTTTAAAACTCCCACAGGTACCATCACAGTGGGAGGTGGAGAGCTCAGGGCTCCTGAGGCCTGAGCTTGCTGCAAGGGAGGGATAGTAGAACAGTATTCAGCAGGATTGTTAGGGTTAGGGCTCTGGCTTGAGGCACTCATCATGTTCTCCCAGGCTTGAGCTAAAGCAAATACAGACACAATCAATGTGAATGGATTGCAAAATATGGACATCAAGACCTTCACAATATTGGATAAATAATGCAGCTCCTCCTCATTAACACTCATAGTATGTCTCTCTTCCAGCTAGTGAAGGTATTAAGAAGATAGGTGATTTTATTCAATAAAGGAGACCATTTAGCTAAGTAAATATTTGGTTGGACAAATAAGAATTTACATGATTTTTTTAAAAAAAAAGAATTATAGGATACTTCTGATATAGACTGATAGCAGATCAGTCTGAGTTAAACACTAGGCGCCTGGTTCTTTAAAGGAGACCATACATTCCTTAAAGAGGGAGTGAAACATCAAACTTTATGTTTGCAACTGGGATAGCATTTAGGCATTTTTTTGGTTTAATATTTAATGCATTTTATAAAGTTCTATAAAAAACCAAAATCAGGGGCTAAAATAGCATAACTCCATTATATAATTTTTAGTTTCATTTCTAGACTTTTAAAGCTCTTAGTTAAGATAAAATCTCACTTAAAAATTCCAAAGCCTAAAGCTCAGGAGAAGTCATTTCAACATCTTTGTGAATTCTGCTTTTATGTAATAATCATCCTATATAAAAGTATTCAACAATAACAACCATTTCACATCTTTGGTGTGTCTCAAAAGCACAGGACCCATTTGAACATGAAAATGTGCCAATATCATATAAATGTGATCAACCAATATGGATGATCACAATATGTTAAGATTTTGTGTACTCTGTAATTTTACTAAATACTGACATATCAAGTATTGTATTTAAAGTAAATAGAATGAAAGGTGCTACAGAAATGAAAGAAAACAAATTTTATCTTGTAGGTTCAGGTAATACCCACATGCCCAGGAACAGAAACCACACGATATATTTGAGCATCTTTTCAAAAATCTCATTCGACATCTAAGAATGATCTATAAGATTTTGAATATTCATCGCCTCCAAACTGCAAGACAAGGCTAGTAACAAAAGCTATGTTCCTTTGAAAGCACTAGCAGGAAGAGGGGAAGAAGAGAAAAGGGGAAGGGAAAAAGGGAAAGAGAACACTGAAAAGCATCAAATTAAATATTCAGAAAAAGACCGGGCTAAGCCATGCGAGAGGAAAGACGCTGGAAAAACCAGGAAAAGTGGATTACCTTAGGATCCCCTGTTAAGGGCCTCCTTGGCTTAATAAAAAGTATTCCATGTGAATCCTCTGCCATTTCCTTCATCTTTAGCTATGCCAAGTTAAAAAAAATAGCTATCAAGTTGGAAGATCTCATCAAATAAAAGAGGTGTATTAGGTACTGTAATTAAGCAGCATGCTCTTGTCTGTGGATATGTGTCCGAAAATGAAAGCAGTGGAATACAAATCATCAATTGAGCAACCAAGTGAAATAACCGCCATCTAAAAAGTGACCCTTAAGAGTAGAGAGAATGATTCATATTGATCAAAACCATAAGAATTCAGAAATGGGAGGAAATTGGGCAGGTCATAGGAAATTAGAACAGATCAGATTAACTGACATGCAACAGGTTAATAAGCCAGCAACAGGAAAACATCACTATGAGCAATGCAGACAGACAGAGCAGGAGGGGTCTCAGAGCAGATAAGTTCCAGCCTCCAGGAGGCGCACTATCTTGGCACAGGCAACACAGGTGCCCAAGTTCAACATTTTATGTCTATCAGTAATTGTTCTGGCAACTGCACAAAGATGCATTCAAAGAGAAAATACTACCGCCTAATCGATTTATTTTATCTTTTACAAGCATACTCGGAGTTTTTGTTTTTAACTAAAATGCCCTTGGAATCAATCATTTCTTGTCCCATAAAAGATGAACACTGGATAAATTTTATTTACCTTCCCCTGGCCATATACTTACACCACATAACAACTAAATTCAAAACAATTATCCTTATAACAAATCTAAGTAGCATTAAAGAGATAACTGATGATAACTGAAAAATTCAATTCTCTCTACTTGATCCTAGATGCTAAAATATTTATTTTTAATAAGATGAATAAAGCAAGTTGTTAATAAGGATGCATTCTAAGTTATTAAGGTATTCCCTAGAAAGAGATAGCTTCTCTTGAAAGGAAAACCTTGGTCCAATTTTAATATGTCATCATCTAGGTGGTCAATAGGTCCCTATCCCCACCTCACCTTGGTCATTTTATAGGAATAATAACAACTACATAGCACCAAATTTCCAAAGAACTTCCATTATTCCTGCAAAACTTACCTGGCTTTAGCATTCAGTCATTAAATTAGGTACAGGAATTCTGAAATGCTAAGATACTTTCAACACATGGAAATCTAGTTCAATATTTTCAGTTAAAGTGATGACATTTGAGAAGGTGTGCAACTTGTACATAAAGGCAGGAAAAAAATCTTTTCATAAGAATTCTCTTGTTTTGTCTCAATAACTGTGAAATAGCCTGTTTTAATACTTACCATTCATTAGCACTGAATGGCAAATTACACATACTCTAGCTTCCTTTCTGTCCATGTATAACAATTTACATTTGAGGCTACAGCAGGAAGCACAGAAAACCTGTGGGGAAAAAGAACATACAAAATTTACTTGGGATGGTAGTGCAAAGGAAGAAAACCCATATTGACCAAGATTGACTGACAGTGAACCTTACTAGACTACAATACTAAAGTTCCAAAAAAAAATGTAGTTCAGGAAGCTGGGCATTTCAAAAGCAAGAATGAGATTTACAAGTCTGTCAACGATAAAGAAATTGAAAATGTTCACTGAAAATAAAATCTTTGCCAAGATCATGAAGCAAATAAACAGCAGGAGAAAAAACAAAAAACAAAAAACACCTGAGTTACCCTTAGGCAGGATTTCTACGTGCAATATCACATAACACGGGCATTGAAAGACAGTTACATCTGCTATTTCTGTTTGGAAAGGAATTGTGGCAGGATGCAATAAATAAAGCTTGGAAGTTCTGGGTTTTAACTTCTGTTCGTTACTACCCTTATGTGTGGAATAATAATCATATCAGCTGTTTTCACTGGTTTGCTACAAAGGCCACGGATCAAAATATACAACTAGATCATAAAAATAAGCACAGCTCTAGTTCCAGGAAATCAGAATCTGCCCTGACAATTTCCAGCACCTCGTTTCCACCTTCTGGGCTTGGTTCCTGATAATCTCACTTCCTTCTCCCTTCCACACCAGGCAACAAGAATATCCTGTTAAGATTCCTGTTAAGATTTATTTTCTTGAGGATTCATTAGTCATTTATCACATAGAGCTTCACAGAGACAGAAACTTGTTCCCAGTAGGATAAATTCTACTCCAGTTTTTATGGCCAAAAAGTACCCTATATCTTATAAAGCTGAACCAAGAGATGAAAGGTCATATTAAAGATGAAGTTAGATAGATATCTCCCCTCCTTGTAGGTACAATTAATATATTTAGCTACTATGATTATCAATTTATAGTTTTCAAAGGGCTTTACATTCTCAAAACAACTCTGTGATGTAGGGAGAACAGAGTAATATTATTATCTTTATTTTCTATCAGAAGAAATTAAGTTTGGATGGTTAAATGACTTCCTCAAGTTCACAACAAACTGTATGAATACTAGGCACTTTACATGTATTACCTCATTTAACTTCAAAAATTCTATGAAGACAGTCATTTGCAATTAACAGAGTTAGGTAAACAGATAAGTGCGATGGTCCAAATGTTTCAAAATTCGTATGTTGAAATCCTATCCCCTAAAGTGATGGTATTAGGAGGAGAGGCCTTTGGGACATGATTAGGTCATGAAGGCTCTGCCCTCATTAATGGGATTAGTGCCCTTATAAAACAGGCCTGACAGAGATCCCTTGTCCTTTTGCCCTGTGAGGTTACAGTGAAAATACGGCTGTCTATGAGGAAGCAAGCCCTCACCAGACACTGATCGTGGACTCTGCAGCCTCCAGACTGTGAGAAGTAAATTTCTGTTATTTATAACCCACCGTGTTTATAGTATTAATATTTTGTTACGGCAGCCCCAATGGACTAAGACATTAAGTAAAATTGCTCAGAGTCATACAGCTAGTAAGTAAATTACACAATCAATCTGTATGACTCCAATGACGCTGTTCTTAACTAATATGTAATACTACCTCATACTAATTTATATATTTCATTTTAATTGAGTCACGACTTTTCCTTCTCCTTCACCATGACCACATCAGTCACGAAGTCCTCTTGATTCTCCTCCTTAAATTGTTCTTGTGAAATTCCATCTGTTCCTTTTCATCATAAATACCGTTGCCTTTATTCAGGCTTTTATTATCTGAGGACTAGACAACCATCATAACAATCTGTCCTCATCTTCTGATTCGTCTTTCCAATTCATCTTCCACACAAAGACTAAATGAGGGAAATTTTTAAAAAGTAAATTAAATCATGTTAAACTTCTTGAAATCCTTCAGTAAGTTTTATAATGAAGAGATAAAACCAAGAAGCCATCATTTACTCATTCATTCCACAAATATCTGAGCCCCTATTTTGTGCTGGGCACCAGGCTAACCAATGGGGATGTGGCAGTGAACAAAACAGACATGGTGCTTGCCTTTGTACAATTTAGTCTATGGATTTCAGGTTAGAACCTAAAAATCAGATAATCACACAATGCCCAGTGCAGTAGTGTGTCTTTAGTCCCAGCTACTTGGAAGGCTGAGGTGGGAGGATCACTTGAGCCCAGGAGGTCAAGGCTGCAGTGCACTATAATCACATCTGTGAACAGCCACTGCACTCCAGCCAGGGCAATATAGCAAGATATTCTTTTCTAAAAAAGAAAAAAAACTGCAAACAAATATAAAATTGCATGCTTCAAAAGTGGTACATGGTGAAATAAAATCATGTAATCTAGGCTTTAGCAAATTTGGGACACAGGTATGCATACAGGGAAAAAACCATGTGAACATGAAGATGTCCATTCATAAACCAAGACATAGAAGAGCTCCTTCCCTCAAAGCCCTTGGGAGAAACCAACCATGCTGTCACCTTGACCAGATTTCTAACCTCCAAAACTGTGAGACAATAAATTTCTGTTGTATAAGCCACCCTGTTTTTGGTATTTTGCTAACCCTAGCAAACTAATATAGTTGGGAACTTTCAGAAGTAGAGGATTGTGCTTTGGGAAAATAATCTCAAATATGAATGTAAAAAAAAAAAAAAAAGGACAAAAATATCTTTTAAAAAATAAAGCAAGCAAGGGAGCAGCAAAATGCAGTAAATAGAAGGATCCAAGAATACCCATCCTTCTCAATATCCCACAGGCTTAAGAATAGTAAGGAGGGATCCTTTATGTTTCCAGTGAGATTAGAAAAAGGCACAGTAGATTAGCTAGAAAAGTAGATGATTCATCAAGAGACTACCTAGAATGGCAAATAAACAGGAGACAAGCAAAGGGATGCATTTATGGGGGATCACTCATGCCAAAGAACTTCATGGATTTGAACGTAACATATACCACAAACTGATCACTGGACAGTGCCTGTGACTGACACAGATAGAGTACCACAACATAACATAGAAAAGAGACCCAGAAATGCTGAGCCCTGCTCTCAAAAAGACAAATACTATGATGTAATAAGTTACTCAGGTCATTAGAATTATTACCATAGAGAAGACGGGCAGGATCTCAAAGATCTGCACCAGGCTGGGAATAGTGTAATAATTCTGGATTTGAAATTACTGGATAATAATAAATTTGCCTGAAAAGATCAAGATGAAGTTGTCTGCCATGAGCCAGGTTCATCAGTGTTTCTCAACAGGGGTACTCCTGGCATTCTGGTGGGCCAATTCTTCATTGGACAGCACTGTCCTGTGCATAGCAGGATGTTTAGCATCCCTGATCCTGCCCTACTAACTGCCAGTAGCAACCCTAGTCATTGTGACAACCAAAAATACCCCACCACATTCCAAAAATCATCTAATTATCTTCCCCAGTTCTCTTAGCTAGAGACTGAGATGAGAGTCAAAAAGTTAAGGCAGTTCTAGAAATAAAGAGAATCACATATCTATACAACTGAACTTACTATGTTGCTAAAATATCTTACCATATACCTTTATCATCACAACACACTACTGCATTTATTTAACTTATTCTCCATTTTCCCACAAGTATATAAACTCCATGTAACAATGAACTAAATTATTTTTAATACTGATATCCTCAATGTTGTAACTATGCCTGAAATGTAATACTCAGTAAATATTTGCTTATTGCTTCCTTGAAAAGTAAAGTTACTGCATAAACAAACGTAGGAATGGAAAAATAAACATTAATGTGCACTTATCTGGGAAGAGCTATATCATTCATGCCCAAATTCACAAAACAATTCAGTGCTACTCAACTTTAACAATGACAGCCAAACACATATTAAACAGTTTATAATAGTGACCTCAAGATTTATATGCCCAATGGTTATGAATGACTTCATATGAGAGGATCTGTATGACCTGCCTAACTCTAAAGAGACAAATTGAGGTGATTTATAACATTCTATACAAAGTTTCAGCTAAGTATTGGTTAAAATGTTTCATTTGTGTCCTTGTAATTTTCTTTAATGTGGCACTTGTAGGTTTCTATCTCAACTTTATTATTCACTAGCCAAATAACCTTATGGGAAGAATTTAAACTTTTTAAGTCTTAGTTGCTCTCATAAGTAAAATAGAAATGCTAATACAGTATTCCCTCATAAAACTTTTATGAGGAGTAAATGAGATATGTGTGTAGCACATAATAGGTTCTGAACGTATGCTGGTGCCTTTCTTGTTTATTTCCCCTTCCTTTCCTTTTAAAATTTCCCACTAATGGTTTTCCATATAACAAATCCTACTGCCAAACTGATGAACACACTTTATATTCAAGTACTGCTTTGTGCCTATTTATACCTTCTTAACACCGTGAATAACGATAATTCCTTTGCAATTCCTAAAAACTCAAATCATCAAATTTTTACTTCTTTCCAAATTAGAAAATGTAAAAACTGATATTCTAGGTCTTCAAAAGGCCTTGTAATTATGACAAAGATAACTGTCATGCAAGAACAAAAAAATGAGGACAGTGCTTATGACTGACCTGTATCCAGCTGTTCACAATGACCAGTGACAATAACAACTTATAAAAATTCTCAAATGCAAAGGAGTACTTTACCCCCCCACCACGTATTAGCACATACCAAAAATCAGCATCATAAGATCTAAAGCAGTTCAAACAAACCCTGACTCTGCCTCCGTCCAAACACCTATTCCAACTTTACTGTTATCAACTGAAAAAAATAATAATTATCAGAGTCACTTAACAGTCCACTTAAGGAAGGGTTACAAAGGGTCTCTAATTTACACTTTCAGTATTATTTCCAGGTGAGGCTGTACAAACAGAAAACTATTACACTAGAATTGGAAGAAAACATTCATCACAGAACTTTAAAATTGTTTGTAATCAATGTAATCAGACATCACTTCCTTTAATGTACTCTGATTACTTTTTTATATCCTATAATTATCTCGAACACACCTGCATTATATTTAAAAGTCTTATGTGCGGGTTAAAAAGTGCTACTTTGAAATGGACAAGCAATTAAAATACATCCCTGTATTTTATAACTACGCTCTAACCATTTAATTCATTTTTTAAACTTGTTATTATACAAATTTCAATCATATGAAAGGAGACATAACAGTACAACAAACTCTTACGTGTCCACGTCCCATCTTCACACTTATTAAAGCCAATCCTCACCCATCTGCCCTTGTAACTGCTCATTTCTGATTCTGTGTATTTGTCTTTCACCTACAGAAACATGGGTACTATGTTTTAACAGAGTGGCCATTCTCTTCCTTTTTTTTTTGCTTCTGTTTAGTAAAAAACAGAATACTAAGTAATAATACTAAGCTCACTGAATGAAAGAACAAACAAATAAATAGGACTCGATGAATGGACGACAGCACAAACTGGTCCCACAGAACTTTTCTTACTTCTCCAACCTAAAATGCTCGTATTGCAAAGATAAGACAAAAACTGACTCTATCCCATTAAGTCAGGGCTGGACTAGTATAAACTGACTGAAAGTTCATTACTAAGTCTCAAAGGGCCATCAAATTTCAATTCTCTATTAGGCTTTACTTTTCCTCTCCAATGTAACTATCCCTCTTTCCTCAAACCTTCATCTAGTACAATGTTTATATTTACTACATGAAGTATGAGTCAATCAGATGTAAATTCCTTCATGCTCTCACCACTAAATCCATAAACCTACCTCTATCTGTTCCTACCTTTCCCTGTTGAAGAGCAAACCCTCAACATGTGTGTAGATTCCATCCCTTTGGCCTTACCAAGGATTTTTCTCTCTCTCTTTTTTTTTTTATCAATCCTCCTTTTCTTGTAAAACTTCTTTTCTAGAGGCTCATCCATACCATTATATAAATACAATAGTATCTCCCATCCTAAAAAATATTCATCCATAACCACCATCTATCTCCATCTAATAATTGCTCCAATTTTTTCTGTTCTCGTGGCAAAATTTCTTGAAAAAGCTATCTCTACTTCCTCACTTCTCATCCATTTTGAATCCATTCCCATCTGCCTTCTGTATCTACTGCTCCACCAAATCTGCTTTTTTCAATGAGCCTGATGTAGTAAAGTCCAACAGTCCCTTTCCTGTCCTCATCTTATTGACCATTCATCAGCATTTTATAAAAGTGATAATTCCTCCTTTCACAAACTACATTCCTCTTTTGACTTTGAAGACACCACATTGTCTTGGTCTCCTGCCTACCTCTCTGGCCACTCCTTCTCAGTCACCTGTACTGGGTCCTCCTCTGCTATACCTCAGTGGCTCAGCCCTGAGCCCCTTTTCTTCCCTTGGTAATCTCATCTGTTCCCACAGCTTCCCACTGTACTCCTTACATGACCTGAAAAGTGCCACATGATGTGATTTCCTTTCCATCCTCTTTTTTTAAAAAAAGAAACAGGTTTCGCTATGTTGCCCTGGCTGGAGTGCAGTGGCTATTCACAGGCAAAATCATCGCACGCTGCAGCCTTGAACTCCTGGTCTCAAGTGATCCTCCCACCTCAGCCTCCTGAGCATCTGGGACTATAGGCACGTGCCACTGCACCTGCCTTTCCAACCTCTTTTTATACAACTCTTTCCCCACTCACTGTACTTTAACCATACTGAAGTCCTTTCAGTTCCTTGAACAAGTTATTTCCTACCTCAGAGAGCTCTGTCCATGCTGTTCTCTATTCCTGGAGTATTCTTCTCTGTGGTCTTTGAATGGCTGCTCAACCTTCATGTGCCATCTAAAATGTCACTTCTCAGAGGCCTTCCAGTACCTTCCAACCCCCATTTTTATATTACCCCTCCTTGTTTATATCCTTCATAGTCCTTACCACAATTTGTAATTACATGTTTGTTTGTTTTGGGACACTTGGTCTAATCTTTACATACCATTAGTGTAGGGACCACAATATCATAAGTGTATACTCAGCATTCAGTACAGTGACAGACACAAAACAGGCACTCAGTGTGTATTGGATAAATCAGTGATCTTGTACTCATTTATTCATTCATTAACAAATATTTACTGAATACTTCATAGGTGCCAAGTATTTGTACTGGATGCTGGGAATATAAAGACAAATCAGAAGCAATCTCAAGATCCTTACAGCCCAGTGGGGGACAAGGATAAGGACAACACTATATGATAAGTGCTATGACATTAAGTGAGGCTCACTTTTAACCAACACAGCCTTTTGGAGGGTGTACAGTGAAAATTATTTTCCTAGGTTCAGCTTCATTAGAACTCAAGATAAATCTAAATGTTGGTCCTGTTTTTTCATGCCAGAAAATTCAAATCATAATATCAATTACAAGGCAAGACAGACCGATTTTCAGGCAGAGTAGCAGGGAAACTGTGAATTACCATGCAATATTCTAAAGTAGCCACTTACTACTCTCATATCTATATATCTGTAAGTTCCCATCAGTACATAAGTAAATAGGAAACTAGGAAAACAAACTTCTTTTGGTTTGAATCTGTCCTTAAATAGGAATAACACTTAAGGCTAGTTTAAAATATTTTCCAAAATTCTTACATCCACTACATCTGAATTTGATACCATCATCTAAAGACTCAAGGCACTAGATTAAAAAAAATGCACTGCTGCATTAAGAGATAGTATTCATTTATTTCTTCATTTATCTAACTAATATCTACTGGGCATCCACTATTGGTGGGGCTGAGGATACAGCAGCAGTAAGGCAAAAAAGATCCTTACCCTCATGGAGCTTAGAATTGAATTGGAAAGACAAATAATAAGTAAAGACATAAATAAAATCATAATTAGAAAGTCAGTAGATCAAGAAACCGCTAAGGGCCGGGCGCAGTGGCTCACGCCTGTAATCCTAGCTCTCTGGGAGGCCGAGGCAGGCGGATTGTTTGAGCTCAGGAGTTCGAAACCAGTCTGAGCAAGAGCGAGACCCCATCTCTACTAAAAATAGAAAGAAATTAATTGGACAACTAAAAATATATAGAGAAACTAGCCGGGCATGGTGGTGCATGCCTGTAGTCCCAGCTACTCGGGAGGCTGAGGCAGGAGGATCGCTTGAGCCCAGGAGTTTGAGGTTGCTGTGAGCTAAGATGACACCACGGCACTCTAGCCAAGGCAACACAGTAAGACTCTGTCTCAAAAAAAAAAAAAAAAAAAAAAAAACAGCTAAGTAATTCTATTGAAACATATTATTTAGGATTGTGTAAATACCTAAAAATACTTACTAAAAAATTAAAAGTGGGTATGCCTTAAGTGAATAAAATGATGGCAGAGTGGGAGAAAATATTTGCAAAACACATCTATCTGATAAAGAATTTATATCTATAGTATATAAAGAACTCTTAAAATTCAACAAGAAAACAATCCAAATAAAAAATGAGCCAAAGACCTAACACACACCTCACCCAAAATATATACAGATGGCAAACAAGAATATGAAAAGAAAAGATGTTCAAAATCATAAGTCATTAGGAAACTACAAATTAAACCAAAAATGAGAGACTACTATACACTTATTAGGATGGCTAAAATCCAAAACACTGACAACACCAAATGCTGGTGAGGATGTAGAGAAACAGGAACTCTCATTCATTGCTGGTAGCAATGCAAAATGGTTCAGCCACTTAAGAATACAATTTGGCAGTTTCTTATAAAGAGAAACATAGATTTACCATATAATCCAGCAATCATACCCCTTGGTATTTATATAAATTGAGTTGAAAACTTATGTTCCTACAAAAACCTACACATGAATGTTATATGAGCTTTATTTATAATTGCCAAAAACTATTACAGAAGCAACCAATTCACCTATTGTCCTTCAATAGGTGAATGAATAAACAAACTGTGGTATATCTACACAATAGAATATTATTCAGCAATTTAAAAAAAATGAGCTATCAAGCCATGAAAAGAAATGGAGGAAACATAAAGCATATTGTCAAGTAAAAGAAGCTAGTCTGAAAAGACTACAAACTGTATGAAATCCCAACCATATGACATTCTGGAGAAGGCAAAATTATGGAGGCAATAAAAAGATCAGTGGTTGCCAGGGGTTCAGGGAGAAGAAGGGAATGGTAGATAGGTAACACACAGGGAATTTTTAGGGCAATATAACTGTTCTATATGATACTGTAATAGGATACATAACAAGAATTTATCAAAACTCCTAGCACTGTATAACACAAAGAGTGAACCCTAATGTAAAGTATAGAATATACTTCTTTTATAGGACTTCAATTAATAACAATATATCAATGTTTGATGAACAAATGTTAGTCGATTTTAACAAATGTACCACGTTAATGCAAGATGATGGGGTAAATAAACTGTGTGAAGGAGTGGTATATATAATTGTACTTTCTGCTCAATTTTTCTGTTCTAAGAAACAAAATCTTAATTTTTTAAAGTGGCTATGTCTAGGAGCTAGACTGGGGACATGAATAGGTGGGCAAGAGACTGCCACCTTTCAAGGTGTATATATCATATATTATTTTGTTTTTAAAAAAAAGTACTGGGCTTCTTCATCCTATCTCAAAATGTGTATTTCATTCTCAATTTCTAATTTGAACAGTTATTTTTCTTCTTTTTTAAAAGACAAGGTCTTGCTCTGTCATCCAGGCTGGAGTGCAGTGGCATGGTCACAGCTAACTATAACCTCAAACTCCTGGGCTCAAGGACCCTCCTGACTCAGCCTCTCAGAGTGCTGAGATTACAAGTGTGTACCACCATGTCTGGCTAATTTTTTTATTATTTGTAGAGACAAGGTCTTGCTATTTCCCAGGCTGGTCTTGAACTCCTGGCCTCAAGTGATCCCCCCACCTTGGCCTCCCAAAATGCTAGGTAGGATTACAGGCATGAGCAAACATGCCCAGCTAATTTTTTTTTTTTGTAGAGATGAAATCTTGCTATGTTCCCCAGGCTAATCTCAAATTCCTGGCCTCAAGTGATCCTCCTGCCTCAGCCTCCCAAAGTGTATAATTTATAGGAGTGAGCCACCATGCCCGGCCCTAGATCATGTTTTAATATGCTAATTTGATATTATATATGTCCTCAAGCTATTTTTTTAATAAGTGATGAAAATCATCTGTGCCTAAAGGGACCTTGAAGAAACTAGTGTGAGAAATTAATAATAAAAAAAGGAAACAGTAATTGCAAACCAAAACACTAAATACAGCCCACTTAACTGACACCCTGAGAAACAGCACTCCAGTGTAACTGGAATGACTTCCTGAAAACATACTTTCAGCCCAGCACATTTCAAAATGTTTAATAGCATATTCTTCCCACAAAGTAACCTCAGTTCATCAGTAAATTCAGTAATAATTTTACAGAGATAAATCAATGCCCACATAAATCTTTCAGGTTCCTTTTCTTCTTTTTTTTAACACAGAGGCTCACATAAGCTCCTTCAGGGCTATACGGAAAAAGAGAGAAAGTCTATGCAATCCTTCCTTTCACAGAAGCGGAAACAGAGGCCTAGAGCTTTGGGTAAATTGAAGTGGTATATATTGCTGTCACTAAATCTCTCTTCTTTCAGTGACTTGGTAACCATAATGTTCTACTTTATAGTTCCAGACCTGAGAAGTGAAGTAAAACCTAATATCCTGCTAATTTTGCTATGCTCCCCCATCACCTGATAGCACTAATCACTTTTTGTCTTCTTTAAAAATCAAAGACTCTGGCCAGGCACAGTGGCTCACGCCTGTAATCCTAGCACTCTGGGAGGCCAAGGCAGGAGGATCACTTGAGCTCAGGAGTTCGAGACCAGCCTGAGCAAGAGCGAGACCCCATCTCTACTTAAAAAAAATAAAAAATCAAAGACTCAAATTCCCAATCCTTTACCACTGCCCAAACTTAATGTTCACCCAAAAATAATGACTTATATTTCTAGTAAGCAATTCAAGCACAGATAAATTTGCTGTGTGCAGTGTAGTAAAAAGAGCATGATGCTTTTAAAATTGGACAGATTTGTGGTAAAATTCACACATTCCCATTTACAAACTCTGAGATTAGGGACCGATTATTTAACCTTTTCAAAGCACATTTTTGTCACTTGTAACCGTATCTCAGAGAATTGGGATGTTAGGCAAGCCTAGCATAAAGGGGCAGTGTTCAAAAAATGTTATTCTCATCTGTAATACCACCCCAAATACAATATATCTAAGTTGAATTATCAGTTCAAGAGTCTTATTTTTTTTTTTTTTTTGAGACAGAGTCTCACTCTTTTGCCCGAGCTAGAGTGAGTGCCGTGGCGTCAGCCTAGCTCACAGCAACCTCAAACTCCTGGGCTCAAGCGATCCTCCTGCCTCAGCCTCCCGAGTAGCTGGGACTACAGGCATGCGCCACCATGCCCGGCTAATTTCTCTATATATTTTTAGTTGTCTAATTAATTTCTTTCTATTTTTAGTAGAGACGGGGTCTCGCTCTTGCTCAGGCTGGTTTTGAACTCCTGAGCTCAAACAATCCGCCCGCCTCGGCCTCCCAGAGAGCTAGGATTACAGGCGTGAGCCACCACGCCCAGCCCATTTTGTTCTTTTGTGCTAGGACCCTCTAGTACACTTTGCTGATTGCCCACCCAGGAATTCTCCCTCTCTTCTTTTTTTCTAAAAATAAAAAATTTGGCTTAAAAAAATAAATAAATAAATTTTATTGTGTGTATTCAAGGTATACAATATGATGTTATGAGATAAATATAGATAGTAAAAAGGTTACTATAGTGAAGCAAATTAACTTCAAATTAACATCTATAATATGACATAGTTACCGATTTCTGTTTTTGTGGAAAGAGCAGCTAAAATCTACTCATTTAGCATGAACCCCAAATACGTTATAATAAAATATAATTTTATTACCTATAGTCCTCATATTGTACATTATATCTCTAGACTTGTTCATCCTACATATCTGCTATTTTCCCCTCTCAACAGAATCCTACTTTTGTTCAGGCAACATCTTGCTGAGATAAATCAGCACAGGAGATAATCATGATTGATCAGTGAATCCCGGCAATCCTACTCCCCTTTGCCAGTAAATGGTCTTGGTCTAGAACTGGCCAGTAAGTTGAAGGAAGTTGCTGGGGATCATTTCCTCCCTGACAAGAGGGTGGTAAGAAGAGTAGGCTCTTTTGCACCCCAGCCAATTTCTTTGTGTTTAGGAAGTTGTCAGATTGGATCTAATAGAGTTGAGACTATGAGGGGATGACCAAGAGAACATCTGTGATCCTGTCTCTGCACCCAAACATCAATTACTGAGTCTCATAGCTTCCTTGTTATGTGAAATAAATGTTATTAATATTTTTGTTTAAGTCACTGAGGGTCAGATACTCTGTTCCTTAAAGTTGAAAGCATCCTAATTAATATAGACAGACCAATAAATCAGGTGAAAAGGGAGGTAGAGATTAATTATTGAGCACTTACTATGACTTCTGTAATCTCATTTAATCTTCCTACAGCCCAATGAAAATTACTGACCTTTTTTTTGCCCTTACAGATTAGAAAACTAAGACTTAGTAAAGTTATATAGTTAATAATAACAAAGCTGGAATTTGAATCCAGACCTGACACTAAACTCAAATTCTTTTGAAAAATATAAAATCCCCCTTCCTCCCTATTTATGACACTTGTTTAAAAAAAAAAAAAAACTATTAAGTTGATGTGTTCTTGGCTAACAGAATTTGAGGAGAGCTAAGAAATATGAATTACTCTAACAACTTTGCCATAAAGATCTATAGCCCTCAACTCTCTTTTGTATGAAAGTTATGTGGAGGGGGAAGCCAAAAATGTGTGTGTATGTGTATAAAAAGTTCCAGAATATCTAGCACAATGGCAAAAATACTACAGAAAAAAGTGGGATGGATTCTAAGTGTAATATTCAATTTCTCAAGAAAAAATATAAAGTCAATATCAAATATCTCCTAAACTGAAAGAATAACTTCCTTATTTCAAACAATTACATTAACCAAGTAGCTATCAATATAGAAACCACAAAGTTAACACTTCCTCAATTCTCATCTCTTCATGAAAACTGATTCATCGTAAATCTGGGCAAGAAAAAAAAAATTCTATATACCATCTAAAAATCAGCAAGGTCATTTCTTATATAGAAATTATTAGAATTGGGTTTTCAAAAGCTATTTATATTAACATCTCAAGTATGTTCACCTTATATTGTCTTTATTAATTTCTAATTGAGCATGACAAAATAAAATGGGCATGCCAGATTTCTGAGCTTACACATGCAACTTACCTTCCCACATGCTCTGCAATGATGCCTCCTTTTGGTGAATGTAAATCTGGCTTCACATTTCATGCAATTTGGAGCCTGAGAATCTGGTACCCATACTGGAGCCACCTCACCAAGAGTGGTAAATGGCTTTCTGGCAGAAATTCCAAATTGGCCAGCTCTGAGATCATTATCTGGGCTATCTGGAGCTAATGCAAGGCACGGTCTACTGGAGATCTCAGCTTCATAACTTTCTAAATGTTCCCCATTTGTATCAGCAATAGAGATGTTTCCCAAAGATGCATTGCATAAGTTGGTTGCTGAGTTTTCCCCTAATTTTGCTTTCCCAAGAGTATCATTTTTGTTTTTAATATTATTTCCACTGTTTGCAGGAAGGTCATTTTGTAAATGGTCTGATAATGGCTTTGGAATTTGAAGTTTAAGATTAGAAGGTTGCTTGGGTCTTGCACCACCAAAAGGAACACTGATAGATTGCAGGTTTGCTACTACCTTGGGGGAAGATTGCCCACGCACTGATGGAACTTGACTACAGAAATTATGTAAATAATTTTTCTTCATTAGCTCACCAGTGCTGTTTAAAAGTAGTCCGCTCCCTTCTGTGGCCTCATTTCCTCTCTGTTCATAAATATTTGAGTAGCATTCTGACTTGCTCTCCTCTATTTCTTTCTCTTCTGTTACTGAATCTTCTTTAGAGGGTAAAGTCTTTGGAACAATAGAAACAACTGGGCTCTGCATTCCATAGGAATCACAACCATTAGATAGAGAATTTGCTTCTGGTGTATCTATAACGGTGGAGAAATCACATTCTTCACTTTCATTCATGCAAGGTCCTTTTAAATCTAGACCTGGGTCTGCCACTCCAACACTCTCTCTGCCGCTATCACCGTAAGTGTCCTCAGGCTGACTCATCTGTAGAAACTTTTCCTTTTCTTCATTTACTTGCCTATCATTCATCTCATTTAATTTAGTTAATTTCCAATTAGTCATCTCCTGAGATTCAGAGAAATGCTCTGTAATATCAAGAAATTCTGTAGTGCCAAGAATTTCATGTTCATAACCTTCATTTTCATCAGACCTAACTTCACTAGGCACAAGGCAATCTGAAAACTGTTCACAGTTATTATCCCTTCCAGACCCATTAGGCATGTCTGGTTTGTGAAGCAAAGGTAAACCAGACCGGAGGGATTCTTCAGTTGTTCTCTCCTCTGCTGGCTCTTTTTTTGTCAAGATCTCCTCACTCAAGTGGGAAAAGGAGTTTGGACTCCCTAGATCTGTACTAGAAAAACTGTTTTTGCCAGTGAGGTCTTCATCTGGTATATAGTTCTCTTGCTTTTTAATAGCAGGACCTCCATCTGTTCCCTGGGATGACATTACTGAATCAACTGTTAAACTTGTAATTGCAGACATGGAGGGGTCTCTATTTATATTTTCATCATCCTTTAACTGTGAAGGGGAACAGGCATTGGCTAGACTATCAGATGAAGTAGTACATAGATGGTTAACAGAATCCCCCTCTGTTTTTGGTCTATTCAATGGATCCATTTGTTTCTCTGAGTTCATATCTTTTTCAGTGGATCCACTTATACTAAAACTAAATTGATCAGTTTGTCTGTTTTCATTATCCAGTGAACAGCTAAAAGCATCCATAAGGGATTGACTATTATAATTATTACAATCCTGCAAATCGCTTTGTAATGTCCTTTTATCACAATTATGCATGACAGCTACAACAAGAACATTCTTCTCATCTGGTAGACAAGCCAGGTTTCCACATTTCTTCTCTCCCACTTCAACAGCACTGCATTGATTATCCTGATTATAGCTTCTCTTAATTAACTGATCTTCTGCAACAGCATTTTCATCAATCCACATTGTGGCAATCTCTGGATTTAGATTACAGTCCTGTCCATTAGCACAGTGATCCTCTCCCTTTGTGGTCAGGGGAGCTGAATGAGCTAGGGAGAAGACTTTCAGCTGTGGCTGTGACTCATTAGAAACTGCAGGTTCATTCACACTGGCCAGTGCAGAGTTAAATGATAGTCGGTGAGAAGGGGGATCTAGAATCTTATTCCACTTTGTATCCAATAAAGTAGGAGAAACTGTTTCATCTGAAAAAATAAGTAATTACAGTAAGTTTGCTGGTAACACTAAAAAAGCTACTAGGACTAAGTCAACCAACATTTCCAACTATACTCTGAAAACAAAATATTCCTAGAATATGAAAGTTTCTAATTTGGGGCTAGGAATAGGGAAATATATTTAAGACAGTTCCCTGTAATTATATGCCATCAAATGATAATATCTCAGAACATTCCAAACAACAAAAGAATTCTACCTCAATCTAGTAACATAATTAAATTGACCCACAGGTGGTAATGGGACCCAGGAGAGGAAAAAGCATCCTTGGATTGTCTGGGCACAAGGCAGGCAGGGCAGGAACTAATCTAAGGTGGAAAAATTAGAACAGTGGTTAAGATCTAGTAAATTGAGTGGGAAGGAAAATGAAGAAATTGACTGTGGAGATTAAATGCTATAATCTATATCATGATTAGGATGTAGGTTAGATTAATATATCCATTTGGCAAAACTGGACAGTTAAGATCTATGCATTCTAATGTATATAAAGTTTATCTTTAAAAATTGTAAAAAAACAACAACAATGAAACAGAGCAAAGAGAGGATGAAAGTATAAATGAAATAAAAATGGCACCATGTCAATCACTGTCGAAGCTGGATGATGGGTATACTGGAGTTTACCATTTCTCTAACTTATATATATTTTAAATTTGCCTATAACAAGTTTTTTAAAAGTCTGCTACAGTATGTGAAATTCTGCTTGTAACCATATTGCAACACATTACTAATCAAGTTCATATTTATATTATCTGAAGACATTTGGCAAAAAGTGTCTATCTTATTAAATCAACCTACTTATCTACCAATAAGTATATTTCATATATTTCTGTTTACTTTTTAACAGATCGTAACTATGATGGCTAAGTTATTATCCCAAGTTGTACTGCTATTATGTATATTTAAGTAAATCAGAGAAATAAGAAATAATGCACTTAGTGCCTTTGCTGCTTGCTTCCTCCAGTATCTCTGAGAATCATGGTCCTGAAATTATGCAGATATATTTGTAACATTAATCCTCAGCTGTAACATTAATCTTTAATGCACCCATAGCACCTTGCTCATATCTCTATTAAGGCATTTACTACACTGTAATGCAACAGCTTATTTACCTGTCTCTTTCATCCACTGAATGATTTCTCAAGGCAGAAACCATTTCTTTCCATAAATGTTAAGTCCTTAGTCCTTACTTTGCACAGTGCCTGGTATGAAGTAGGTACACAACAAATACATGGTAAGTGAGTATCTATCAGAGTAAAAGCATCAGGTTTGAGGAACATGAAGATTAAATGATAGCTTTTGCCTCCAAGAAGTATATAATCTAGTTGGGAGAGTAACCGATAGATAGAATACACACAAATATCTAATTAGCAGTACAGGGTAGCATTAAGTACAGTACCATAAGTCTTCACTTAACATGGTCGATAGGTTCTTGGCAACTGCAACTTTAAGCAAAATAACACACTGTATAATGAAACCAATTTTACCATAGGCTAAGTGATGTAAACAAGAGTTAAATTCCTATGGTATACAGTACATAGTTTTGTGTGAAGGCACAGTTTCCAAGAACCTACGGACAACATTAAGTGAGAACTTACTGTATTTGAAAACTATTACGTAAGAGTAGAAAATAAACTCAGAGGAGAAAGGTGTCTTCCAGGATGAGGTAAACAAGCTTGAGTTCATGAAGGCAGGAGGAACTGAGCTAGGCTTCAAAGACAGTTTTGTGTAAGTTTAGAAAAAAAGGCTTTATTAAGTAGAGGAACAAGGAAAAGCATAGCTGCAAACATAAGAATTTAAGAGAGCAATAAGTAAATTAGTTTGGGTTGAGAAAAGAATTAGTGTAAGGAAGTAGTGAAAAGGAACTAGAAAGGGTGGAGAGTAAAGGCTAAAACACACCCCAGATTATGTGAAGAATGGGCTTAGTATTCTCTGAGTGTTAAATCCTGAGTTTACCAAATTTGGACTAGCAGAGATTTGAGATTTAGTTACATAGGCTTCCTTTAATAAAAGAAATCATATTTTAAAACTGCTTCCTGAAAATAAAAACAAGATACAGCTTCTTAAAAGACTATTTAGTAATATTCAAACATGAATGAGTGGGTATTAAAGTTTTCATCATTCAACCACCTAGTATCGGCATATAATGTTAATTACCTAGCGTCATCACAGTCTGTGGTATATTTTTCATTTAAAAAAAGGAAATAAGTAGCACAAAATGAGAAGTCACTTTATTTAAAGTATATTTTCTAAGGTACAAGGCTAGAGGTGGCAGTTTTTAATACAACCGGTACTGAGATTCAAAAAATAGTTCAAACAAATGAACCATGTAATTACAACGAAGAGGCTGGTTTCAAAAATCCTTTTCTTTCTAGGGTTATTTTTTGTAAGCAGATGCTATATTTTCTAACTAAAATACTTTTACTGATTCAACAAAAATGTAGTGAAAAACAACTATACACAAAGTACACTACCAGAATTTACACAAGTCATAAAGAGACTAATGTAATGAACTAATAGTTTTATTAGAGTCAATGGTATTCTAGAAGCACAGTATTCACATGATTAGGTATAACATTTGTCTAGCTATCTCATGACATAAGTAATTGATACATAGAGGGCAAAACCAAAGAAAGGGCTAAGAAAATACTTGTATAATTGGTAAATACTTGTATAATTGGTTGAAACTCAGAAAATAATATATTTTCCAGCTTGGTATATACAAAGCCCACCTGGGTCCGGTAAAATTCCAAATGATTAGCTTTCACATTTATATGAATCAGGAATAAGCCTAGGAATATGGGTTTGTATTAGGTCATCAATGGTGAAAACATGAGAAGAGCAGGCCATTTCAAGTGCTCTATCTCTTCCTTTTCCCTCCTTACTCCCATGATCCCATGTTCTATTTAAAGCTTGCTCCTTTAAGACCCAAAGTAACAAAATCAAAACTAATTTCCCTTCTGAACTGCTATCAAAGAATAGCCAGAATCACTGGATATAGTGAGGGTTTAGAAACCATTACTAAAATCATGCACTTTATATGGAAACATACCACTTTGTAAACTTGTTACATGCCATTTCCTGTTAGAAATAGAAAACACGGGGGAAGTAGGCTGAGGTGGAAGAGATTTACTTAGTGCTATCTATTCAAGTCCAACTGAGAGGGGAATTTAGGAAAAAGGCTTCCGTAAATGAAGTGAATCTTAAGCAGACATTTCTACTAACGCCTGAGAATATATAATGTAATTAATCATCTTGGTAGTTACTCAAAAATGTAAATCATTTAAAATTAGGTTTAAAATATCTCCTTATTGGGCAATCAATATGGAACAAGCTATTTTTCTCAGTTAAGGAAATGCAAGCACACATCCTAAAGCTTATCTTGACCATAAATTGATTGTAAACGGTAGGTAAAGCTCAGACTCTAGTGTCACAATGCCTGGATGCTAACCCTGCCACTTGTTAGCAAGGTAACCTTGGGGATGTTACTTAACCTCTCTGTGCCTCTATTCTCATCTGTAAAATGGTGATAAGAAGGTCTACATTCATGGGATTGTTTTAAAGATTAAATAATATAATTCATATAAGTATCTGGCAAATAGTGCGAAAAAGTGTTATTTCTTTCTATGGAAATTATTAAATATTATTATCATATCTAGTTTTATTGTTTTTAAGGTAGTGCACCCCCTTTTGTCCCCACATTCTCTACATCATAAATCCAAATAGATTCACCAATGTAAATTCTCACCTTCATTTTGTTCAAATTCATCTAACACTTTGTCCAGGTTGTAAGCTTCTGCTTGGAAGTAATTCTCCATCGGTGAGGAAACACCACTTAAGAGACTT
Source organism: Propithecus coquereli (assembly GCF_000956105.1). Taxonomy (NCBI): domain Eukaryota; kingdom Metazoa; phylum Chordata; class Mammalia; order Primates; family Indriidae; genus Propithecus; species Propithecus coquereli. Next base: position 15,615,680 of record NW_012138302.1, read on the forward strand.
GTTTTAAATCTAAAATGTAGATCAAATTCTATTACACTTTGAATTATTAAAATTTAATTCATAAATCTTAACTACATAAGGATAAAATCTCTTATAAATCTATTCAGATAATGGTAAACTATAAAACCTGTCATCCTACTGGATATAACACCTTCAAGCTAAGAAAGTCTAGAAATCTGTAAGCTGACAATCATCAAAATATAACTAAACATATAAGGCAGACTTGGTGATCATGTCAATAGGACATGCTTCAAAAGACAAATTTCAGGCCAAGCACTTTAGGAGGCCGTGGCAGGAGGATTGCTTGAGGCCAGGAGTTTCAGACCAGTCGGGCAACAAACCAAGACCCTGTCTCTACAAAAAAAATTTAAAAATTAGCCAGGGGTGGTGGAGCACACCTGTAGTCCTTGCTACCTGGCTGAGCCAGGAGGATCCCCTGAGCCCAGGAGTTCGTTACAGTAAGCTATGATCATGACTGTGCTACTCCAAAACACAAAACAAAAAAACCAAAAACCAAAAAACAACAAATACCATTCGTAGATTACGTAGCCTAATACCTAACAGGAGCCAATAGATAAGTAAAAATTGACTTAATTAATAATCATGGGGAGATACTTGAATAAGTCAGTTAAATTCCCTGAGATTGTTCTCTTATTTGTAAAATGAGAGAAATAATATCACTTTTATATACCTCAGAGAAGAATAAACACTGTATTTATAAGTCAAAGAAAATTCACCATTTTTTACATTTGACTTAAAGTTGGTAATGGTAGGATATTACATTTCTGATTTTCCCTCTTTTTCACGTTTTCTTACTCAGCCTTTATGGGAAAATTGTAATCTGACCTCCCTTCCCATATATACCAATACAAAGCCAAGCAGAATTTTCTTTCAGTTTGGAAAGAAAATTTTTAAAATTTTTCTTTTGAAATTTTCTTCTAAAACAGGTAAGCATGAAGATCATGATAATGGATGAAAAAAATGGGATAATAGCTAACATTTATTTAACACCTACCGTGCACTGTTGGCATTCTGTTAAGTAGTTGACGCACCTAGTGTAGACCCCCAGAGGATGCTCTTGAATGGATTAACACTAAGGAAAGTTTTGGAATGGTATTTAAAAGAAGAGGTTTAAAAATAACCAGGTTAGGGTCATCATTAGCATTTGGAACTAATTCCCTCACCCCCATGCTTAAACTTTCCTCTTATTTCCCTTTTGAAAAAAATTCTATAAGCTTTCTTTTATAATAGAAATGTAATTTTATACCAAATAAAATGCGTCCTTTCCCAACATCCATTATTTGTCTTTGTTTGTTTGTTTGTTTGTTTTTTAAGAGACAGGGTCTCTCTCTGTTGTTGGGGCCACAACACAGTGGCATAATCATAGCTCACTGTAACCTCAAACTTCTGGTCTCAAGGGATCCTGCTCTCTCAGCCTCCTGGGTAGCTGGCACTGGGCATGCATGCCACTGTCCCTTATTATATGAATAGTTTTTAAAAAATCTTTTTGCCTATTATTTACAGATCAAAATCATTTCATATACATGTCACTTCATTTTGATAAAGACTGCACATTTAATCTGTCTACTAATGCTAACAGCAAATGAAATTTCTTGCAACACATAATCTAGCACATTTAATATACACCTACAAGACTTAACAGTATTTTATGGTCATTATATATAAAACATTACTAAACAAATAATCAGATCAATATATTTATTGTACATCTAACTGTATGCAAGGTACTAAGATCAATTCAAGTCTCAGACATCATCCCTAACATCAAAAAAGCTTATAATTTAGTTAAAGGGTAAACAATGCTAAAAAAATTTAAATAATAAATGATTTTTAATAAAAACTCAGCACAAGAGAAACCAAGTGAGTAACTTGTCAGATAAAATACATAAGTGCTATAGAATAAGCACTACATAAGTATAAAGGTTATTTAAGTTCATCATTTTTTATTTGAGCTTTTGGCTCAAATACCACTTTCACAGGGAAGTACTCTCTGAACACCCAAAAAAGGTGATGCCTCCTCTTGTAATCTCTCATAGCACCCCTATATTTCTTTTCCTTTACAATATTTATCACCATTTATAAATATACATCAGTGTGATTATTTGATTAATGTTAATCTCTCCCACCAGACAGCAGGCACCACAAAGGTACCCACCAGATTGTGTTCCCCATGAATTTCCAGCGATTAGCACAGAACCTGAGGTGGTATCTATTCAATTAATACCTGTGGAATGAATAAATAAATGAACAGTGTAGGAACAACCAGTTGATAAGTTGTACTAAGCTTCAATTACAATAACTGATTCAGACAAGCACCAAAACTGAATGCTAAACCATTAGGCAAATGGTGATTGCAGAAGAAAATACTCACAGGGCCTCAAAGTATCATTCAATAGATAAATTGTTAATTTTAAAGGAGGTAATGTATGTTTACAACGAAGAGACACAGCAATCGCCACCTTAACCAAATGATTTAACTTAGCATCACCAACAGTTCAACAAGCTGACATTATGTATTTTCTAATGTTACGCAATGAGAAATATAAAACATCACCTATACAGTATTCTTATCAAAAATAATTACCCTGAATTTAACCATGAGGAAACAATTAGACAAATCTAGAATGTGAGGCATTCTATACTTGAACTCTTTAAAAAATTCAATGTAAAAATTTTTTTAAAAAAGTATGAAAAACAAGATCATTCTAAATTAAAAGAGACTAAACAGATTAGATAAACAAATACCATGCATGAACACTGACTAGACTGGGGATGGGAAACCTGCAGCATTAAGGCCACACAGGGCCTTCTAGGTCCTTAAGCACAGCCTTTTGGCTGAATCCAAATTTTACAGAACAAATCCTCTTATTTTTATTAATACATTTTCATTTATCTTTTATATTTTTATTTTTAAAATGAACATATTTAAAATAAATAAAATAAATTTCAACAAAATAATCCTCTCAGATTGACTGGCACAATTAGAACATTAGTAAGCCATAAGAGCTAAATTGATGGCTGCCACATTCATGATTTAGTTCTAACGTCCCCTGCCTGACTGGCACCGCTACCGCACAAGGCTGGTTGGTGAGAGTTTATGGGGGTTGAGTATGCCAGTCTGTTATCAGCTTTTGACAACGGTGCACTGTGTTTCTGTTTGAAGTGGAATTTGTGAATAAGTTGCACGGCTCAATAGTATTTTTTAATTCTGTCTGCTTAACAGCCATCATGTTAAAGACAACCAAGAGAATGCTGAAGGAAGAAAACAATTTTTAATGACTGGGAATTGCAATACTATCTTGTTTCTGCTAAAGATAAGATGATTTGCTTGCTTTTTGATACTGCAATACCAACATTAAAGAAATTCAACGCTTATCAGCATTGTAATACTCATAAGGACCACAAATATTTCAAATTAGAGGGAGAGGCGCAAACGCTTGTACTACAGAAATTAAAAGATGAAAAGCAAAAGCAAAGAATTCTTTCAAGCAACAACAAGACCTGGAAACAATGAAACTGAAACAACTTATAAAGTAGCTTATATACTCAGGAAAAGAGGGAAGCCATTCAATGATGTAGACGCTGTGAAGGAATGCACCGTCGAAGTCATAAGATTCTTAGACCCCAGTAACATTTCAAAGTACAAACAACTGCCTCTTTCAAGGCGAACTGTAACTGATCAGCAGCATGAATTAGCCTTCAACTTAACAGAACAACTTCATGCAATACTTCGAAAAGAAAATATATATTATTTGATCGCTTTGTATGAATCAACTGATACCACTGACTCCTCACAGGTTTTATACTTCATTTGGGTCATAACAGAAGATTTTCTTTGCTATGAAGAGTTACTCCCTTTGGGCACTCTTAGAAACAGAATACAGGGAACAGATCTCTTCAACAACTTTCAAGATAAATGTCATGAAGTTGGACTGAATTTCGTAAATTTAGTGAGTGTATGTACACACGGTACACCTTCCTTACAGGAAAACATGACAGATTTACTGCACAGACAAAAACAGTATTAACAGATCCAGATGCTTTCATTTCTTTTCATTGTATCTTATATAAGCAAAATCTCTCTGCTAAACCTACTATTTTAAGTGACACTTTGCAACAAGTTATAAGTATTGTTAACTATATTAATGCAAATGCAACACGGCATAGTCAAGTTTCGTAACATGCTAAAGTTGAACAATGAGGTATTCAGTGTGGATTTGCCCTATCATTCTAAAATGTGTTGGCTATCGCAGGGACAGGTGTTAGCCAAAATTTTATCTCTGCGAGAACAGATAGTTAAATTTTATGAAGAACGGAATCAACAATGTGAATTATTGAAAGATTTCTACAGGAATGTAGCATTTCTGTGTGATATCATGTCAAATCAAAATGACTTGAATATTTTTTTGCAAGGTAAAATTAAGTCTATATATGATACATGGCAAAAGATCCAAGTATTTAAAAAAAAGCTATCTTTTTCCAAAACACTTCTTCAAAAGGAAAATTTCAGATGAACATTTTCCCTAGTTAGCAAAAGTCACTGATGCATAGGATTATATATGCGAATCATGTGAAGAATACCCAGCTGTTATAGACCTATTAATTGGAGAATACAATGAAAGGTTCACTGACTTTCAGAATCATAACATCACAAACAAATTAGCATTTCAGCCTCACCTAGTTGATATCATCAAGGCACCTAAGAACTACAGATGGGATTGATTGAGCTCTCAGTAGATGACATTTTAAAGTCATTGTTTGACACTAAGAAAGATCCAACTGAAATACTGAAACATGCAATAGAATACCCACGCCTTCAGCAACATGCCCAAAAAATGTGTTCTTGGTTTTCAATCACTTATTGCTGTGAATCTACATTCGCCTACCTAACCCAAATCAAGATGCCCTTAAGGTCACAAACAACTGATACCCATCTAAAGGATCAACTGAAACTGCGGACCTCCTGTGCTATAACCAAATACTCCAGTGCTTTCCAACAAAAAGCAGACACAACAAAGTCATTAAAAGGTTAACTTTAAAATTAACAAATAGTTTTCATTTTCTGAAATTATTAAGTATATGGTAGTTAGATTGCTACAAAATAACGTACATTTTTAAAGTATATCTAATTGAAGTTTCTTAAATGCAGGCTTAATTTGATTACAGCTAAATTAATGCAGCCTTCCAACATGAAAAGGTTCCCCACCCCTGTATTAGGACAGTATTACTCAAGGTGCCAATCTTCAAGAATATCACAGACCAACACACTGCTTCCTTCATGGATAAAGACTTGCTACCAAAAATGTCTGCTGAACTAAACAGAAGTCTTTATCTCTGCATGGAACAGCTCAAGAAAGGTAGCTGGTTGGTAGGCCACACCTAGGTTGAGACAGCAGTAATGAGAACAAAAAAGTTGAGGAGGTATGTTCAGTCTATTAGAAACACAGACCTGGAAGTGGCGCACATCATTTCTGTTCACATTCCTTCGGTGAGCTTAGTCACACAGCCGCATCTAGCTATAAAGAAGGCTGATGAGACTGCCCTATCCCAGCTGCAGCTACTATAGAAGGGGGAAAATGGGTTTTGGTGGATTTGGTGGATAACTGATAGTATTAAAATATTTGCTACAGTGGATGGAAAACTTCCTGAAGAGGCAATGTCTGAAGGATAAAATTTTGCCAGGTGAAGGCAGAGAAGGGCATTCCCTTCTCACACTCCCATGTAAGAAGGCTAGGGGACAAGAAATAGCATGCCAACTGCAGACCCAAAAGTTTTGGTGAAGACGACATCACTGCCAGGTGCCTCTGCTCCATCATCAACTGAAGAGAAAAGGGGCTCAGTTTCCTATCAAACACTGTTGCTCCCATGCCTTTCCTCACAGTTTACATGGAAAAATCAGGGACCTCAGCCAGAGTATGCGACATTCCATCAGTGAATGACATAATCAGTTTATGAAACCAATCTCACCTGCACATTCTCCCACCATTATCTACCCTGTAAACAGTCTTAACACTCGAAAAAAACACCTAAGATGATTCCTAGTCAGAAACAAGTCAAGGATTCCTGCTCTACAAGATTAACAAAATACTTCCAGTTTTCTGCTGGAAATTATTGCTCTTCCCTAGTCTAAAATATAAAATAAAATAATGTAATTAAATTTACACTTCTGATTCCCCATCCCCAAATTAGCTTTAATTGTTTAGCTCTTGCATGATGACTAAGAAACATAAATGACCATAGTTGGCCAGATACACATTATTTTCTCTGAACAATATTGTTCAAATCCATGTTGTTTTTTCTGAAATTATCATTTTATGCTAAAAGTAACAGTAAGTTGACTCTAAAAGGGAGGAGCCAGCACTAGTAGAGAAATTAGCTTTGTGATATAACTTGACAGTAATTTTAAAATATCCTTTTCCTCTGGATTTAAAGCAAATTGTTCTGAAAAATTATACTCCTGATTTAACAAGACACAATGTTATAAATGAAGCAAGCAGCATATATACATCAGCATCATTTTCTATAGAGCTAGCTAGTTGTTTTCTCAAGATCGACCTCTAAGAGAAATAAAAGCATTATTTTTCTTACCTTTTCCCCCTTACACACGTGATAAGGAACAGACCTCTCTGTGCTTACTCATGATGCTTGCTGCACCACCAGCCAGTCTTGCTGATTCAGTATGCTCTGCTTGATCCTAAAGAAAAAACACATTGCTCATTACATTTACTAAAACAATAAGCCCTAATTTTCTTCATATAAATCTATCACAGCCAGACAAATAAAAGCAATGGGGCTTAACAATAAATTTCAATTATACCTTCAAATTCAAAGAGCTGGCCAGCATGCAAGGCAGCAAAAAGATACTTAAGGCCAAAAGTGAAATGTCTCAACAAAGAGTTCAGAACTTTTGCACCATTATTTTCAATGGATAATGCAAACTGAAACATCAACAGCAGGCACTTTCTACCCAGTGACTTTAATTATGTTAATTCATAAATATACCACTTACTTTATATTACAATAGGCCCTCCAAGAATCCAAAGCTAAGAAAACTGATGCTTCACAAGAATATCCTGTTAGTTTGAATTTTTTTCTATACATCCAAAATTCTCGAGTTTCATAAGCTTCCTGCTGAGATTTTTATTGCCAAACTGGTTTTTCTCCAAATGGAGTGTCTTTTGATTCTATTTCTCCTCCACTGCTTAGAAGCAATGGATCTATTAACCCAATATTAACCTTTATTATCAAGGGTATGCATCAAGAGAAATTGCCTAGCATTATTACAAATATCCCATTATCTTATATGAAAAATGATGTACTTACTAAAAAATAAGAGAGTAAGAAAAAGGCCTAAAATTCAAGTTTCCAGAGACCAGTTACTGGTAAATGATTTTTCTGTTCTGAGAATTTGAAAAATACGTGCATGCTATGATACACTCTACATAAGAACAGTTATTGATGCTAGCAAACGGATTTACATCTATCAAATAAAGGACTAAATCATATCCAAGTATGAAAGGACTGTATGGGGTCTAAGTACCAAGGTCAAAATGAAAATGAGAGAAAGTAAGGTTTCCTCTCTCTAATGCCTAGCTAATTGAACATCTTCTTAAACAAATTAACTCTATAGATTCAAAGTCGAATCATGTGTGTATATATGTGTGTGTGTGTGTGTGTGTGTGTGTGTGTATTTTTTTGTGTGTGAAGCAAGTCCAATAACATGATGGTTAATTTTATGTATCAACTTGACTGAGACATGGGGTACCCAGATTAAACACTATTTCTGAGTATGTCTGTGAGGGTGTTTCTAGATGAGGTTAGCATTGCATCGGTGGACTGAGAAAAGCAGATTGTCCTCCCCCCAATGTGAGGGGGCAAGATCTAATCCATTGAGGGCCTCAATAAAACAGAAGGAGGAAGAGGAAATTCTCTTTGTCTGACTGGTAGAGCTGGGACATGAGTTTTCTGCCCTTAGACTGAGATTTACACCATCAGCCCTCCAGTCTCCAAACTACACCACCAGCCTTCCTTAGTCGCCAGCTTATAATGACAGATTCTGAAACTTCTCAGCCTCCAGAAATGCGTGAGCAAATTCCTTATAATAAATAAATACACATGCACACACACACACAATTGGTTCTATTTCTTTGGAGAACCCTGACTAATAAAAATAATATTTTGGAATCTTCTCAAACATCACAGGTTTTTCTACTGGAATTATATTCCTTTGTCCTTCCAGTCTCAGCTAGCAAAGCCTCAACTTTGATTAAATCCAACCATCTACCTACTACATACATTCCCCTATGCAGCTGAAATACAGCTGAGGAAAATCAAACAAGACAGTGTCTGGTCTCAACTCTACATTTATGACTTCAAACTACAATTTCCTCAATCTACTTTGAACCCTGTACCTCATCTCCTTCTTCTAATACGCCTGGCATCCTTTAATTCAAATCATTCCTTTTTTAGTTCTTCCAGAAAATAAACTTCTAGACTCCTGCAGGATGAAAGGGAAAGTTACCTGACTACATAGGATAGAGCAGAGTATCTGTAAAACTAATCATTTCTTGTATCATCTTCCAACCGATCTCTGTTTTCAGTACCACACCCCACCTAAGCCTTTAGAGGTCCCTGGAGTCTCCACATAAGTTTAAGGCTCTGTGGGGTACCTACTTGTTGCTCAACATATCTCCCTCTGCAGGCAAGTAGCTGACTGCTTCTTCAGTTCAAAGACCTTCCCTCTTTCCATTTGTTGAAATCTCTCATCCATTGTTATCTCCTCTCCTGTTTCTTCTTACCGTTTTTATGGGGGTTTCAGGGAAGAAAGAAAAGTAGGGGGGTATCAATCCATCCTGTTTAAACATTAGTCTCCATTCTTACCTTTTAAAAGCGACATATAATAAAATATATTATTACATTCTTTGTTAAAAGTAGACTTCAAGTTGCTTAATGCCCTAATAAGTAAATTAAGAAATACTTCATGGTTCATATCCAGGTGCCCCCTGCTACAGTTTCAGGGCCGGGCGGGGTGGCTCACGCCTGTAATCCTAGCTCTCTGGGAGGCTGAGGCGGGCGGATCATTTGAGCTCAGCAGTTTGAAACCAGCCTGAGCAAGAGCGAGACCCCGTCTCTACTAAAAATAGAAAGAAATTAGCTGGACAACTAAAAATATATAGAAAAAATTAGCCGGGGATGGTGGCGCATGCCTGTAGTCCCAGCTACTCAGGAGGCTGAGGCAGGAGGATCACTTGAGCCCAGGAGTTTGAGGTTGCTGTGAGCTAGGATGACGCCACGGCACTCTAGCCGGGGCAACACAATGAGATCCGGTCTCAAAAAAAAAAAAGAATCAAAAATTTTATTTTCTAAATAAAGCTATAAAAAATGATAGGAATAAAGATGTTTAAAATATAAAATGCAAGCAATTCATAGGAATCTCTGACATGGACATGTTTGTAACAGAAGAGGTATTTACAAAAGTAACAATTTCTAAAATCTTGGCCATCGATTTAAAAAAAGAAAAGAAAATTATGAGTATAAACTAGAAAATATTCTCAGTCAAAAATTTTTCCTATCTTGGCTCTGATTAATGCTATTTCCCACAAAACAATTCAATATCTGACAAGTAACTAAACCTCTTTTTTTTAATTAATTTTTTTTTAGAGATGGAGGTCTCACTATGTTGCCCAGGCTGGACTCGAATTCCTGGGCTCACACAACCCTCTTGCCTCAGCCTCCCGAGTGGCCAGTGCTACAGGTGAGCACAACCATGCCCTGCTCAGTAACCAAACTTCTTAACACCTCTACCAGGAAGTCTGTCAGACTCAATATATACAAAACAGCACTCAATCTTTTCAAGTCCTCTTTCTCAGTTAGGGAACTGTTCTTTGTCTGAACAGGGCTCTCAGGTAAGTATGGCAGATCGTATTTCAAAAAATGGCTGCTGTAGTATCTCCCATCCCACATGATCTTCTTAATGTGACAGTGACACTCCTACAGTTGAATGGTGAAATCTATGTCTCCTTCCTCTAAACCTGGGCAGACCTTCATGACCACCTCATCTGAACTAAAGGGAAACTACGTAACTTCTAAGGCCTGGTCATAAAAAATATCCGCTTGGTCTTTTTGGGACACTCACTCTTGGAACCCAGTTACTGTGCCAGAGAAACCACATGGAGAGGCCACAAGCAGGTGATCTGGCCCATGAGCCTCTACACATGTGAATGAGCAAGCCTCAAGATGACTTTGGCCCTAGCCACTGTCTGACTACAACTTCATGAAGACCCTAAGAGGCAACTACCTAGCTGAGCCCAGTCAATCCCCCAGAACCACAGAGATAATAATTGTTATTTTAAGCTACTACATTTTGTTGTAACTCATTACACAGCAATAGACAAATGGAATAGCAGGTTAGTAATTTGATATTCTTCAAACCAATCTTAAATAAACATTTTAAAGAAAAGAGTAACAACCATAAGAGAAAAGGTAAAAAAGAAGATCCACTGATGGTAGTCTCTCCTCTACTGAGCTATTTAGCTCTGACTCCACATTTGTATATACCACTCAGTAAAACAAGCTTTGGGCCTCTCAAGAGTACAGCTTAGGAAACAACTAATGTTATTCAAGCAAAAAGCGAGGTGAGAGAGGGTGGTCTTACCTCCATCTAGAATAGCTTATCAAAGTTTTCCTCCAAACCATATACATTACTAACAGGCAAGGATTTCTGGTGAATGTATTTTTTAATCTCATTAATTTTCCAGTTCATTTTAGTACTCCTTACAGATTGGCACCCAAGGAACTTACCTAGCTAGCCAGCTCCATGATGATATGCGTCATCATCCACCTATCTCATCAACCCAAAAACTTAAGTGCCATTCTGTATACTATCCTCTCCTTCTCCCCCCACCCCACATTCACTCTAACATCAAATTTTGTCGATTTTGCCATTTATTTTTACAAATCCATCCATTTCTTTCAAGTCTCCCACTGCCATGTCCAACACTACCTCCATCTTTCTGTGCCCAGACTTTTGCAAGCATCCTAACTAGCCTCCCAACTCCCCATTTTGCACCTATCTAGCCTATTCTCCACACAAATACAAAAACCAAATCTGAATATATCATTTCCATACTTAATACCACTCAATGGCATCCTACTGCCCTTAGGATTAAGTCCATGCCTCCATTACACAGCTGACAATGCTCTGTTTGATTTGGTTTCTGCTTACTTCTATAGTATGACATCTTACTCTCTATTCTCAAATTCTTACTCTATGCACTAGTCATCTTGTTCAACATGAACTCTCAATTCTCAATCTCGCCTATCTCCATTTCCCAAAATAGGCCTTCATACCGATACATGCTACAACATGGATGCCCTAAAAACATTGTGCTAAATGAAAAAAGCCAGTCACAAATGACCACATATTGTGTGGGTCTATTAATATGAAATGTCCACAATAGGCAAATCCACAGAGACAGAAAGTAGATTAGTGTTGCCTGGGGCTGGGGAGAGGAAGAAATAGGGAGTGACAGCTAATGGGTAGGGGTTTCTTTCTGGAGTGATGAAAATGTTCTGGAATTAGACAGTGGTGATAGTTACACTGCTCTGAATATACTGAAAACCACTGAATGGATACTTTAAAAGTGAACTTTATGATATTTGAATTATGTCTAAAGAAAACAGTTTTCAGAAAACAAGCCTTCATAGACGTTATTATTTAGGCCTTGAATAGTCTCCAACACTTTACCCCTGCCACTGTTACTTGCATTTTACTTATATCTTCCTTATCCTACCCTAGACTTCTTCCATGGAGCCCTTCTGATATAGGTCTGAGATAGATGCCCCTCTCTTATATACCTTTTACCCCATCATAGCATTTTTCAACTGATTCATTAGCTGTTTTTTTTTTTTGAGACAGAGTCTCACTCTTTTGCCCGGGCTAGAGTGAGTGCCGTGGCATCAGCCTAGCTCACAGCAACCTCACACTGCTGGGCTCAAGCAATCCTTCTGCCTCAGCCTCCCGAGTAGCTGGGACTACAGGCATGCGCCACCATGCTTGGCTAATTTTTTTATATATATTTTTAGTTGTCCGATTAATTTCTTTCTATTTTTAGTAGAGACAGGGTCTCGCTCTTGCTCAGGCTGGTTTCGAACTCCTGAGCTCAAACAATCCGCCCGCCTTGGCCTCCCAGAGTGCTAGGATTACAGGCGTGAGCCACCGCGCCCAGCCTGCAGGATATTTTTAATGATGAAGAAGAATGTGTTTATGTAAAGTGCCTAGCACAGACCTGATATATAAGTGCTCAATAAATAGTAGCTATTATTATTCATCACCGAAAAGCAATTTGTGTGAAAGAATTAGAACAGAAAGGCAAATAGTGCAATTTGTACCATGAAACCAACAAGTGGACTGGTTTGTTTCTACAGTTAATAATCCATCAGGGTCATTGGTCTTAAGTGATCAATTCAAGTCTGAACAATGAAATAGAAAAATAGGAACAAAAAAGTAATCTGACTGTTCAACTTTCTGAAGAGGCTAAGTAAATTTGATCCTAAAAAGAGACCCTTTGAATATGAACACCCTTACAGTGGCTGAAAAAAGAAATGAGATAATCTCTAAGAAGAGTTTTATTCCTGCAGATCAAGACCAAAGTACATTAAGAGAGTAGGATCTCGGAAGTTGACATTGTTGCTACTCCACATTCACAAAGGGCTTCAATTTCCAGGGTATCCATCTGGCATCTTTCACAAACATTGAATCCTCAGTCAAGAGCTATAAAGAACAAGGTGATTGTTTTCAATTAGGACACACTAAACAAAGAACCTAGCAGTTCAACAAATATTGGAAAATGTGATAACAGATGTATCCAATATATATAGGCAGTGAAATCCCCAGAACAGCAACTGATTTAAGATCAGGACTAAAACAAGGAGCATGTTTAATTCTCATGTCTAGAATAGTAAGACTCAAAGCCATGTAAACAAATTTGTACATTTATGACACAGGGCCAGAAACTATTGACATATATAACATCTCTGTGATGGTTAACTTTACATGTCAACTTGACTGGGCTAAGGAATGCCTAAATATCTGATTGAACATTATTTCTGGGTATGCCTGTGGGAGTGTTTCCAGAAGAGATTAGCATGTGAATTGGATTGAGTAAACCAGATTGCTCTCCCCATGATACATATATATATTTAAACATCATTCTGTATATGTATGTATGTGTGTATGTAATAAGATTTATTTAAGGCTCATGTATTGGTTCATGCAATTATGGAGGAAGAATTGTCCGTTGACCTGCTCTCTGCAAGCTAGCGAGCCCTATCTCCTACTGGTTCTGATTCTCTGAAGAATCTAAAGTAGTATATAGATTGTCCATGAGTGAACCATTAATCAACACCATATTAGCCCAAGTCCACACCTCCAATTTCTACATAGCATATATCTATTGGATTATCTTTGCCAACAGAATGCTAGAATTGTCTATCCCCATCCCATATATACATACATATTTTTTATTGCAAGATAAAATGCCATGTTCAGGGGAAACCTACCCACCTAACCAGTCTATTAGCCTGGTGTGAACTCCTGATCTAAGATGAATTACAGACCCTTCTAGGCTATGCCTGGGAGACATAGCTACAATCACTACCTTTGAATTCTGTGATATATCCTAGTGTCCTTATAAAACTCCCCTTTTTCCCCTAACTTAGCTCCAGTGGTTGCCTTAAAAATAGTATGATACGAATTGAGGCAAACAACATTAAAATCACAGTTTCAACTTTAATAGCACACCTAAAATTTCAAAGATCAGATATTACACTAACTCAGATATTCTATGATCAACAAGTAGATAATAAATAAGAAATAAATTCATGGAGAGAGGGGTTAGTCTTATGTTTCAGATTATTCTGGGTAGCAGACTGACAGATATAATTTGTATACCACAAATTGTGTACACCAAAAGTAATAACAAGAGTATATGTAGACTTCTAGTTTCTGGATTGGCATGTAAGAAGCTGGGAAGTCCTGTTCTGCCTTAACAACAAAGCAATAAGCTAAATAAACTGAAAAATCAACAACACATCTTATATCTATAAAAGAAGTACGGTGATGGGGCAAACCACTGTCCCAAATTTGGAAAGACAGGTGAACACAAAAAAAGTCACAAATTAGCCAGGCGTGGTGGTGGTGGCTCACGCCTGTAATCCTAGCACTTCGGGAGGCCGAGGCAGGAGGATCACTTGAGCCCAGGAGATTGAGACTAGCCTGGGCAATACTGAGACCCTGTCTCTACAAAAAATTAAAAAATTAGGCAATCAAGGTGGTGCACGCCTGTAGTCCCAGCTACTTGGGAGGCTGAGGCAGGAGGATTGCTTGAGCCCAGGAGTTGAAGGCTGCAGTGAGCTACGATGACGCCACTTCACTCCAGCCCAGGCAACGGAGTGAGACTCTCTCAAAAAAAAGTCACAAATTACCTGAGCAGAAAACCTCTGTGGGAACCAGTGCTGAGGTAGGAAAGCTTGAAATATAATTGATACATTGCTGGAGGCTTAGTGTAGACAACTCTGAGAGTTAAAAATCTCTAGGGAGATCTGATCTTGGGGGAACCCCACACTTTTGTGAGTGTTACCTCCATCCAGGAGCCCAACCTAGTTCTCACAGTGAGTATTCGAGAAACTCCCTCCACCCATTCTTCTGGCAGACAGAGGGGAAAAGGAACCATTTTGAAATATGCCATAGCATTCTGTTCCTAACAAAGTCTGCCCTCAGGAGAAACTAACCAGAGCCTAATTTGCTGGGGTTGTATCAGAGCCTGACTGACCTGGGGGAAGGGAAATACCTAACTCTAGCCCATTGTAGTCATCCTGTCCCCCCTAAATGGGGGAAAAAACTGAGAAGCATTTGTGAAGTTCTCAGTCCAGAGGCACAGGATTGCTAAAAGACTGAGACTTAATCACAGAACTATAGAATGCTTCCTTCCAAACCATATCACATCATTAAAGGCCTATTTACAACAGTACATCACATCCAGCTATCAAGATTACAAGGCATAATAAAATACACACACACACACACAAAACAGCTTGAAGAGACAGAGCAAGCATAACAACCAGACTCAGATATGGCAGGGATGTTGGAATTATCAGACCAGGAATTTAAACCAAATATGATTAATATGCTAAGGGCTATAATGTGAAAAGTAGACACCATGCAAAAACAGATGGGCAATTAAAGTAGAGAGAAATTCTAAGAACCAAAAAGAAATGCTAGAGATCAAAACCACTGTAACAGAAATGAAGAATGCCTTTGATGGACTTATTAAGAGACTGGATATGGTTGAGGAAAGAATCTTTAAGCTTGAGGATATCTCAATAGAAACCTCTAAACCTGAAAGTCAAAGAGGAAAAAAATAGACTGAAAAAAATAGAACAGAATATCCAAAAACTGTGAGACAACTACAAAAGGTGTGGCATATGTGTAATGGGAATACCAGAAGAAAGAGAGAGGAAAAAAGTATTTGTAATAACGACTGAGAATTTCCCCCAAATTAATGTCAGATACCAATCCACAAATCCAGGAAGCTCAGAGAGCACAAAGCATGATAAATGCCAAAAAAAAAACACAAAAAACAAAAAAAAACTACACCAAGGCATATCATATTCAAACAATAGAAAATCAAAGATAAAAAAAATCCTGAAAGGAACCAGAGGGGGGGAAAAACACCTTACCTACAGAGGAGCAAAGGTAAGAATTATACCCAACTTCTCAGAAACCATGCATGAAAGGAGAGGAGTGAAATATTTAAAGTGTCAAAAGGAAAAAAAAACAACCTAGAAATCTGTACCCTTACAAAATCACCCTTCAAAAGTGAAGGAGACTATATCAATAATCACTTCAAACATCAATGCACTAAATGCACCATTCAAAAGACAGACTGTCAGAAGGATGAAATATGAATAAGACACAACTATATGCTGTCTATAAGAAACCTGCTTTAAACATAAGGACACACATAGATTAAAAGTGAATGAAGAAACATATACCATCCTAACACCAATCAAAAGAAAGCAAAAGTAGCTGTATCAATTCCAGACAGAGTTCAGATCAAGGGAAGTGATCAGGAATAAAGAGGGGCATTACGTAATGATCAAGGGGTCAATTCTCAAGAAGACATAACAATCCTTAACACCATTCAGGTAAGAGATTAAATCTCAATTCCTCAAGGAAGCCCTCCTTTGACCCCTCAGATTAAGTTTCCTACATAGCTCTTATAACTCTATGATTATTTTTGTAATATTATAGAATATCAGCTGTGGGAGAGTGAGTTCCATGACTGTCTATTTCACCAAAGTACAGCCAGCACTTAGCACAGCCCCTGGCAGGCAACTAATAAATATTTGTTCAGTGAACAGATGCTAAAATTGTGTAAATTCACAAATTAATAAATACCACAACATTTAATTTCTCCCATTAAATGCTATAAAATTATTAACCATTCCAGGCTTCAATGATGTTTATGATGATCTCCAATTTATGATGATCTCCAATTTACCAATCTTAATAATGTATTGATCTTTATACTCTTGATTTCTCTATCATTTCCATCAAGACTCCTTAAAAGAACCACTGTAAAATTTGCATTTCAACATATAATACACTCAAAATTATGTGGTAGAGTACTCATTGGCTGAGAGCTTTTCAACATGGTACGGTAAAGTTTACTGGCAAGTAGTGTACAAACCTGCCAAGTTATAGCTCAATGACTGAGAATGTATGAGAGCACCCAGAATGTGGATAAATTTAAGATTATACTGAAATAGATTGTCCATACATCTTTTAATGTCATTGTGTTTATCAAAAACTTCTATAAAGTAGTAAATACACTAACACTTTGAGTTTATTTTGAGGGTGAGACAAGAAATAGTAACGATAAGATTTACTGACCACTTACTATATACCAGACACTCTTCCAAGTGCCTTATATGTGTTAAACTCTTAATACTCTTCACAACCCTAAATAGTGAGTATAGAATTAAGCCCTCCAGGATACAAACTCCAAGAGGGGCCAGGTGTAGTAGCTCATGCCTGTAATTCTAGCACTTTGAGAGGCCAAGGAGGGAGGATCACTTGAGGCCAAGACCTGCCTGGGTAAGATAGGAAGACTCAGTCTCTACAGGAAAAAAAAAAAAATCAGCTGGGTGTGGTGGCTTAGTGCCTGCAGTCCCAGCTACTCTAGAGGCAGGAGTTGGTTCATTTAAGCCCAGGCTTTTGAGGTTGCAGTGAGCTATGATCACACCACTGCACTCTAGCCTGGTAAATAGATTGAGACTCTGTCTCAAAATAAAAAAAGAGCACAGAGATTTTGTCTTAATGTTCCTTGTTACATTGCTGGCACCCAGAACAATGTCTGGCATATAGTAAGTACTCAAATATTTGTTGGATGAATAATGAAGAAATGGAAGCAAAAAGAATTTAAGTAACTTGCACAAGGTTACACAGTGGCAGAGCCAGGATTTGAATCCAGGCAATCTGGTTTCATGTTCCAGACTCTTAACTACTAGGCGTGTATATAACTGAAAATAACATTCCTTCCTTTACCTCTCTTATTCACCCTTTAGAAGTATTTGCAGTACAGAAATGCTTCCATAAGCTAGTAAGTTATGCTCACTATTTTGCCAAGTAGAGAAAGCAAAAGAGAAAAAGAAAAAAAAAGGAACTATAGTTTAATAACAGAAACATTACAATTTATTAATATTCCCACTACAGATGGTAGTACATATTGCAACAAAGGGAGAGAGAAATATATTAACAGGTTACTACAATGGATTTTTTAAATATTTACATATCTATTGTTACAATATATTCATACAAGGTATTTAACGTAGTATTATAATAAATCAGCACTACACAGAGCAGTGTTAAATGAGCCATTCATATATATCTACATTTGCTACAGTCTTTTTAAATAGCTGAATAGCATTCCATTAAATGGATGTACAGTACTATAATTTAGCTCTCAACCCTATCAATAAACATTTAGACTGTTTCCATGTTTTTATATTTATAAACAATATGATGAATAACCTTGTAGATGTATCTTTACACTATAAGGTACAATATATCCCTAAAAGCAGAGTTTGAGATAAAGGTAGTATACATTTTAAATTTTAATAAAGACTGCCAAATTTTCCACCAAACATGCTGTTTGTTTTTATTTCCTCTAATGGTATACAAGAATTTTTTTCTTCATATTCTTGTCATTACAGAGTAAAACCAATCTTTTACCAGTCTCACAGGTAGCAAATGGAAACTGATTTTCTAATTTGTATATTTAATTATGAGTAAAAGCTGAACATCTATTTATATCTTTCATGTTTGCTGACCTTTCTGCAAATTGCCTACAAATATTCTTTTTATATATATATATATCATGTTTAGAATCTTTCTTCCAGTTTCACGTTTGGGGTATTTCCTATATGAAAGTCTTATGCTTTATGTACTCAAATTCATCAATCTTTTCCTTTTTGGCTTCTGTATTTCATATCATGCTTAGAAGAGCCTTCTTCATACCAATATTATAAAAATATTCACCTATGTTTTCTGTGCTATATTTTCATGGTTACTTTTGTTTATTTCTCTCTTTCAATATCTAAAACTCTATTTTGTTTGGTAGGAAAGGCCCTATAACTTGCTTTTCTCACTCAATAACATATCCTAGATATCTTTCCAGATCAACTACCTCATTTATTTTAACTGTATAGAATTTTATAACATAGCCATATCATGATTTTATTCATTTATTAGTTATACGAGGTCTGTCCAGAAAGTATCCAGTCATTGTTACTATACCAAGAACAAGTTTCGATGTAACCTGGTAGCCAAGGCGAGTGGACTGGAATGCTTATGGGTTAACAATGATGACTTCATGTGTACCATGTGGCCATCACATTCAAAATGACGGAGCAAGTAGAGCAACAAATTTGCATCAAATTTTATGTTAAGCTTGAACATTCCTCCGCGGAAACTATTTAGTTGATTCAGAAGGCTTTTGGGGATGATGCAATGAGTGCAGCACAATTAAAAGTGTGGTACAAACGCTTCAAAGACGGTTGAGAATTTGTTGAAAATGATCCAAGTTATGGAAGGCCTGAAACAAGCAAAACACCTTAAAATGTTAAACATGTACTGGTCACATTAAGAGATGCTGGGAGAATTGTGTGAGGTCCCAAGGTGCCTACTTTGAAGGGGACTGAGGCGTCACTGTCCTATGTACAATGTTTCTTGCATCTTCTTCAATAAATGTTTCTATTTTTTATAGTACATGGCTGGATACTTTCTGGACAGACCTCCTATATAGCTAACATATTTATTAGTTACATATAGCTAATACATTTATTAGTTATATATAGCACTAATGAGCATTTGCATTTTCCCTTATTTTTTCATGATTACCAAGAATGCTGCCATTAATACCACTGTACATGCCTCCTTGGACACATGTGTGCACATTTTTTTTTTAAAGATAAACATTAAGAAGTAGAATTACTATGTCATTAGTCTGTGTCCTTTTTTGATACTGACAAATTACCATCCAAAATGGTGTACCTAATATGTTCTCATTTTAAAAATTAATTACCTGTATCATTCATTCAAGATTTATTTATTTAAGAGACAGGGTCTTATTTTTTTATTACCTATTTACTTATAGGACCCTAATCTCTCACCATATACAAAAATTAATTCAACATAGATAAAAGACTTAAATGTAAGGCATGAAACCATAAAAATTCCAGAAGAAAACATAGGAAGAACTCTTCTACACATTGGCCTAGGCAAAGAATTTATGACTAAGACCCCAAAGGCAAATATATCGATAATAAAAATAAATAAATCAGACTTAATTAAATTAAAAAGCTTCTGCACAGCAAAGGAAATAATCAACAGAGTTAATAGACAACCTACAGAATGGGAGAAAATATTCACAAACTATATATCAGATAAAGGGCTAATATCTGGAATCTACAAAGAACTCAAACGAATCAAGGAAAAACAAACCTCATTAATAAGTAGGCAATCACAGAATGGGAAAAAATATTTGCTCTCTACACATCCAATAAAGGGCTGATAACCAGAATCTATCTAGAACTCAAAAAAATCAGCAAGAAAAAATCAAACAACCCCATCAACAAATGGGCAAAGGAAATGAACTGAAACTTTTCAAAAGAAGACAGAATAATGGCCAGCAAACATATAAAAAAATGCTCAACATCTCTAATCATTAGAGAAATGCAAATCAAAACCACAGTGAGATATCACCTAACTCCAGTGAGATTGGCCTCTATCAAAAAATCCCAAAACAAATGCTGGCAAGGATGTGGAGAGACAGGAACACTCTTACAATGCTGGTGGGACTGCAAATTAGTGCAGCCTCTGTGGAAAAGAATTTGGAGATACCTCAGAGAGCTAAAAATAGAAATACCACTCGATCCAGCAACAGCACTATTAGGCATCTACCCAACAGAGCACAAAACATTCTACGATAAAGACATCTGCACCTGAATGTTTATGGCAGCACAATTCACTACTGCAAGGATGTGGAAACAAACCAAGTGCCCATCAATCCATGAGTGGGTTATTAAAATTTGGTATATGTTTACAATGGAATATTACTCAATCACAAGAAACGACAGTGATCTAGCACCTCTTATACTTTCCTGGATTAAACTTAAGCCCATTATCCAAAGTGAGGCACCACAAGAGCAGAAGAACGGGATCCACTTGTACTAGCCATCAAATTGGTACTAACTGATCAACACTAGGTTGATCACATGGCAGAAATACTCTCTAGGGATTAGGGGGATGGGGGCAAATCTACAACTAAAGGACACGGGGAGCACTAAAGGGAGGGAAGGGCATGCCTTTAACCCGCACTTGGGGCCCTATTAGGGCATTTGTTTTGAGGCGCCTTTTAGGGGTGGAAGTCATGATGTTGAATGGATCTAGGGAACCTGGTTTGAATTCGGAGCTCGTTTGCAGTTCCCAGAGAATGGGGGTTGGGGTTTGGCGGGGGGACTAGGCCACCATTAGGGGAGGGTTTCCCAGGGAATAGGGGGATTAGGCCACCCATTTGGGGAGGGTTTTGAACCTTCCAGCCATTTAGGGTGTCATTTATCCCCTTTGGATTCCCATTTGTGAACCTTCCAGCCCCGTGGTAGGGCATTTGAGGCACCGTCTTAGGTGCCATGTGAGGTGGCGTTTGTCTCCTTTGGATTCCCATTTGTTTGATAGGCCCTGGAATTTTTGTTTTGAGGATCCCCTGTATTGTCTGTTATTTGTGAGTTTTATTGCAACATAAGGAAGCTCCAACTCAAAGTCCCTTGGGAAAAAACTTCAGCTAAATGGTTAACTTACAGTAAAGAGAATGGCCAATGTATGTGCTGGAGTGTAAGAAGTGGCTGTTAAATGAAAATTAGTAAAGAGAATGTTTTTATTGTAATCCAATGTATGTGCTAGAGTGTGAGGAGAAGTGGCTGTTAAGTGAAAATTCCCATTTGATTGATAGGCCATGGCATTTTTGACTGTTTGTGTTGGGAATTCCCTACATTGCTTGTGTTTGTGAGTTTTTGTACCACTTGTCTGGTGAGTTTTTGTATCGTGGTAGCGCTTGTATGGAGTGTGAGGAAAAGTGGTGGTTGATGGTCTGTGGTTTATTCTGAGCTGTTGGTTCTTTTAAGAGCTCAAATAGTCAACCTGCCACAATAGAGTTAAAATGTTGAGTCTCAAGCTCTCTGCCTGAGTTAAACTCATTGTTTATGGTATATAAAATTATATGTGTATAATTTTTGATAAATGAGGTCCTCCCACCCCTGCCAGAATGCCTGCAACCGGCCAGGGCAAGGCACGGGGCAGGGACACAGCCCAAGGGTGGACCCCGCAGGAGGGAGGACCAGTACATGTGGCCAATCCACCAGCAGTCTGCAGCAAACGGGAAGGAATGCCTGCCATCTTGGCACCATGGGAGGGGCCAGGGAGGGGACCACCTGAACTAACACTTCAGTCCTACGCCCAGTAAATTATGACTCAGAGTTCAGAATGGTTTCTCCCAGCAGCAAACTCAATTTGGGATAGAGGGAACCCCCTAGCCATAGCAGGGCAATTTACGGCAATATCAGACAGGGGGCCTTGAATGTGCAAGAACAGCCAGCAGGGTTCTTTGAGACAGTCAAAAGGAAAGGGTGAAAAAGCTGCCTCAGACTGAATTTTTGTAAAGAAGGGCCTTGAAAGGAATATTTCCCAAAATTGCAAAGGACTCTGGGTGGCAAGAAGCCTCCAGGAGAGCAAATAGTTTTTTTTAAGTCCGGGACTCAGATGGCAAAGGAGGGGTCCCGGAGCCCCCTGCCTCCAAATATTCCCACAGGAACCCTGGGCAAAATTAACAGTGGGGAATCAATTGGCACTAACTACGTGAACAGAACTGGTCCAGTGCACCCCTTCCCCCAGCCGCCACCCCAATCACAGTACCAGTCACGTCTGGTGCTCTGCAAGCTAGGTAAGGGGTGGCAGGAGAGGGGCCAGGTGGCAGTGAGGCAGCTGTAGACAAGTAACGGCTGAGAAATTCATTGCAGCGGGCCCAGGGGGAGGACCTGGGCAAGCAGCAGGAGTACCAGGGGTTGTTTCAGAAGCAACAGACGCTCACCTCCAGGGGTGAGGGGGCCACCAAGCTCCTACTGTATGAATACCAGGGCCTGATAAAGTATACAGGAGACTGCCATCGTGCTTTGAAGTTCAGGCCTCAGCAAGCCTGCACATTGTTACAGCATTGGCAAGAAGAAAGCTACCAAAAGCGAGTAAGAATATTAATTATGCCACCAAAATAATGGCCCTAATACAGGCCATGGCTGAGCCAAAACAGATGGCCAGCATGACAAAAATAAATCAGGCCACTGGCAGAGCTGCTAAGGAGGCCACTGGAGGTGATCTGTTCCTCAGGGCCTTGATATCCCAGCTAGATTTAGATCCCTTTTAAAACTAAAGACTGGGGCCGGGCGTGGTGGCTCACACCTGCAATCCTAGCTCTCTGGGAGGCCGAGGCGGGCTGATTGTTTGAGCTCAGGAGTTCGAAACCAACCTGAGCAAGAGCGAGACCTCGACCTCTACTAAAAATAGAAAGAAATTAATTGGACAACTAAAAATACATAGAAAAAATTAGCCGGGCATGGTGGTGCATGCCTGTAGTCCCAGCTACTCGGGAGGCTGAGGCAGGAGGATCGCTTGAGCCAGGAGTTTGAGGTTGCTGTGAGCTAGGCTGACGCCATGGGACTCTAGCCCAGGCAACACAGTGAGACTCTGTCTCAAAAAAAAAAAAAAAAACAAAAACTAAAGACTGGGGCTCTGACATTTGGAATGGCACAGCTAAACAGAGAGAGAATTCTCAAAGACTCGTCTCCTACCCAAAACTTTGGTTCAGCCTCTTATGAGGCACCTGCATGAATATATACATTGGGAGCGTGATGCCTTGATGGAGTTGGTGGGACCTCATTTGAGAGGTCCCGTTTGCAAATAACTATTTATGTACTTGGGGCAGTCCAAGGACACAAAGGCAACCCATTACATAGGGAGCCCAACATGTGGAGGTCCCCTTTTGATGACTGACAGTTGCACTCAGATGCTTAGGCTTATATCGGTAGATACCTTTTTAAGCTGGGTAGAGATTTATACTACCCCAATGGAGAGAACATCTGAGGTTCTAAGATGGGCTCCTACCAGAAGCTGCTGGCCTGAGACAGGGCCTTTGCTGAGTTTCTGCACACGTAATGCCAGCAAAGAGCAAGAACAGGCCTCTGAAAACAACAGGATGATGGGTATCAGTAGTCCAGGGACAGAGGCCAAGCAGATAGAAAATGGCATGCTGGTAATGGACACCATGGACAGACAGCTACAGAGATATCTCAGCAGCTCCACCTCCTACAGCATGGATGTCAGCAGGCACCCCAGTGTCAACAACACCCAGGCACATACTCTGTAGAGCCCTGAGCATTTCACAAGAGCGGTAATGGATCCTCCTTGTAGCAGAGGTAACCTAACACGTAAGCAAAGCCTACATCTAGATAGGGTGTTGCTACTTGCCCTCCTCTGGATCAGGCTTAAGTTAAGCCCCTAAGAAACAGTTTATGAGAGACCCTTCCTAGGACCCAGAGGTAAGTATGGTAATATAACCATGAGTAAAATAAATAGAATAAAGAAATATGTCAAATGAGTGGGTCTGGTGCTAAAAAAAAAAAAAAGAAAAAAAGAAAATGTGACATATATATGTATGCCACAGAGTATTACTCAGCTATAAAAAGGAATGAAATCAAAAAAGTTGAGATAGAGGCCAGGCGCGGTGGCTCACATCTGTAATCCTAGCACTCTGGGAGGCCAAGGCAGGCGGATTGTTTGAGCTCAGGAGTTCGAGATCAGCCTGAGCAAGAGCGAGACCCCGTCTCTACCAAAAAATGGAAAGAAATTAATTGGACAGCTAAAAATATATGTAGAAAAAATTAGCCGGGCATGGTGGCGCATGCCTGTGGTCCCAGCTACTCGGGAGGCTGAGGCAGTAGGATTGCTTGAGTCCAGGAGTCTGAGGTTGCTGTGAGCTAGGCTGACGCCACAGCACTCACTCTAGCCAGGGCAACAAAGTGAGACTCTGTCTCAAAAAAAAAAAAAAAAGAAAAAGAAAAAAGAAAAAAAAAGTTGAAAAAAAAAAAAAAAAAAAAAAAAAAAAAAAAAAAAGGCATGAAATCATGTCTTTTGCAGCAACTGGGACGGAACCGGAGACCATTATCCTATGTGAAGTGTCCCAGAAATGGAAAAACAAATACCACATGTACTTTCTAACAACTGGGAGCTGCACGATGGGCACACATGGGCACAAAGAGATGTAAAGGGCATTGGAAACTAAGAAGCGGGGAGGGTGGAAGGGGGTGAGGGTTAAAAATCTACCTATCAGGTACAATGAACACTATTCTGTTGATGGGCAAACCAAAAGCCCCAACTTAAGCATTATACAAGGTATCCATGTAACAAAAACATTTGTACCCCCTTAATATTTTTAAATTTTTTTTAAAAGGGGAAAAATTGATTATCTGTATCCATTCCCTCAAGAATTATTTGAGAAACAGAGTCTGTTTATTTTATTAATTAATTAATTAATTAGAGATAAGGTTTCACTCTGTCGCCCAGGCTGGAGTGCAGTGGTGCTATTATAGCTCACCTCACTGCAGCCTCAACCTCTTGGTCTCAAGTGATCCTTCTGCCTCAGCCTCCTGTGTAGCTGAAATTACAGGCATGTGCCACTGTGCCTGGCTTTCAATTGTTAGTTCGTCATTTTAAGAGTAGCTGGGATTACAGGCACATGCCACTGCTCCCAGCCTCAACAAATATTTAAATGCTTTCTTTATGCTAGGCACCATTCTAAAGTATACAGCATAATGATAACCAACCCTGACAAGGGTACCACTTTGGTGATTAAGAGTATAGGCTCCAAGCAGGTTGCAGTAGTACACACCCGTAATCCCAGCTACTTGGAAGGCTTAAGCAGGAGTATCACTTGAGTCCAGGAGTTCCATGCCAGCCTGGGCAACAACAACAAAAAGAGTGCTGGCTCTAGTGTCTGACTGAGTTCAAATGTGGGTTCAACATTGCCTAGATGTCTGACTTTAGGCAAGTGACCCTACAATTGTGCCTCGAGCTTCTTTTTTTTTTGAGACAGAGTCTCACTCTTTTGCCCGGGCTAGAGTGCCGTGGCGTCAGCCTAGCTCACAGCAACCTCAAACTCCTGGCTCAAGCAATCCTTCTGTCTCAGCCTTCCGAGTAGCTGGGACCACAGGCATGCGCCACCATGCCCGGCTAATTTTTTCTACATATATTTTTAGCTGTCCAATTAATTTCTTTCCATTTTTTGGTAGAGACGGGGTCTCGCTCTTGCTCAGGCTGGTCTCGAACTCTTGAGCTCAGAATGATCCGCCCGCCTCGGCCTCCCAGAGTGCTAGGATTACAGGCGTGAGCCACCGCGCCCAGCCATGCCTCGAGCTTCTTATCAACAGAACAATAATAATAATAATAATGCCTAACATATGGAAAGTACTCAATAATGTTTTCTTATTATTACTTAAATTTGCTATTATTAACTTTTCTTTTTGCCAATAAGAGGTAAAAACAGTATTTCATTATGGAGCCATTTCCCTAATAACTAGTCAGACTGAACATATATTTTTACCTTTTTAGATTTTTATATTTCCTATTTTGTGATCTGTTCAAATCCTTGGTCCATTTTTTTCTGTTGGGATATTTGAAATTTTCTTAATGATTTGTCAGAGTCTTTACATATTCTGGGCATTGATTTTTTGACTGTTAAATATGATGTGAATATTTTCTAATATGATACCTAAGCTCTGACCCATAGGCTGTTGGGTTTTATTTGTGGCCAAATCACAAGGATAGTAGTATTGACCACTGTTTTGCTAAGAAAATTTCAAGTCCTGCTCTCTACTTCTAAAAGTTTGTAATTGCTTAGGTTTAGGGGAAGGAGGTAGGAAACATCCTCTAAGCAAGAGAAAGTATAAGCCAAAGGCTTAGAAGCAATTTCTAACTCATCTACTCTTGTCTCCTCAATATCTGGCACAGGGTGTGGCACGTAATAGACTCTGGATGAACAAGTATGTCTGAATAAATGTGAAACCTCCTTACTAGGTTACAAGATCCTTACAGGCAAGGATGGTGTGCTATTTACCTTAGGATCACTTCCACAATGCCTAACAATATGTTTACAAAGAAGCAGCACTCAAATGTTTTTACTAAATAGATTGCTAACTTGGAACATGTATGAAAGTAGCTGAAGTGATCAATGTAAAACAAGCAATTCCTTCCTCATATAAAGATTACACTCTGATGTGCAGCTGCAGGTAGCTCCGTGCAGAGTCTGGTGTTGTTTGGGTCTCATCATCTCAAATTCACTATTTTAAGTCTTTGTTCTGGAAACAAAAATGTCCCTGGCAATTACTGTGCCCTGAATCCATCTGGATGCTACTGAGATCATGTCCATGCAGTATTTCTCATGTTTTAGTCTCCTCCAAAGCATTTATTCTTACTACACTATTTAAGAATAAGTCCATTTCAGGCCAGGCATGGTGGCTCATGCCTATAACCCCAGCACTTTGGGAGGCCAAGGCAGGAGGATCACTTGAGGCCAGGAGTTCAAGACCAACTGGGCAACATAGCAGGACCCTGTATCTCTACAAGAAAAAAATTAGCCCATTGTGGTGGTGTGCAACAGTAGTCCTAGCTACTCAGGAGGCTGAGCCAAGAGGGTTACTTGAGCCCAGTAGTTCAAGGCTGCAGGGAGCTATGATTACAAGACTACACTCCAGTCTGGGCAACAGAGCAAGACCCCAACTCAAAAAAACAAAGAAAACAAAACAAAAAGAGTAAGTCCATTTTAGCACAGTAAACACAGCTGTTTGGGTCTCCTGAATTTTTTCTCTTCCTACATACTCTGCCTAGTTGAGCTCTCCATTGCTAAGTGCTACCAGACTAGTTACTTTCCAGGATATTACTTTTTGTGAGATTGAATTATGAATTTTAAAAGTTCCCACAAACTAGGCTTATAGTTTCATGGCATAATGGAAAAACTGCAGAATCCTTGGAGCCAGATTGACCTGGGTTCGTGTACTGGCTCAACCATTTACCAACTATTAATATACGACCATAATATCCCTAAGTCTCAGTTTGTTTTCAAGTGAGGATAATATCAATAATATCTAACTCCCCTGGGTCACAGGACTACAGCAAGGATTATAAAATTAGATGATAATGCAGAAATATTTTACAAGATATTCTACAAATATATATCAATACTATAAGAAATATGGCTCAAAAACAGTATCAATGAAAGGACTCCACCAGACAATTTACTTCACGAGGGCAAGGATCATGTCTGACTGGATCATGGCTGCATTTCTAAAGCCTGGCTTATTGTTTAGTTGAAGGAAAGACTGCAAGAATGACAGAAAATGAAAAGGGTACTAACCAGTGACCTTAGCCAAATTAATAACTCTCTGAGTTTCAATTTCCTCATTTGTAAAGTAAGAATAGTTGGAAACTTCAATACTACACTTTCAAAAAATGGATAGAATTAGGAGAAGATTAGCAAAAAAACCCCACAAAATGTGAAGAACACTAGTAGTCCTAGCTACTCTGTAGGCTGGGGTGGGAGGATTGCTTGAGCCCAGGAGTTTGAGGTTGCAGTGAGTTATGACTGCACCACTGCACTCCAAACTGGGTGACAGAGCGAGACCCTATCTTTAAAAAAAAAAAAAAAAAAAAAAAAAAAAAAAAAAAGGCATGAAATCATGTCTTTTGCAGCAACTGGGACGGAACCGGAGACCATTATCCTATGTGAAGTGTCCCAGAAATGGAAAAACAAATACCACATGTACTTTCTAACAACTGGGAGCTGCACGATGGGCACACATGGGCACAAAGAGATGTAAAGGGCATTGGAAACTAAGAAGCGGGGAGGGTGGAAGGGGGTGAGGGTTAAAAATCTACCTATCAGGTACAATGAACACTATTCTGTTGATGGGCAAACCAAAAGCCCCAACTTAAGCATTATACAAGGTATCCATGTAACAAAAACATTTGTACCCCCTTAATATTTTTAAATTTTTTTTAAAAGGGGAAAAATTGATTATCTGTATCCATTCCCTCAAGAATTATTTGAGAAACAGAGTCTGTTTATTTTATTAATTAATTAATTAATTAGAGATAAGGTTTCACTCTGTCGCCCAGGCTGGAGTGCAGTGG
>NW_012138302.1:15644602-15681184 GCF_000956105.1 Propithecus coquereli
TCAGAAAATTAATACACCAAAAGTTGGTTCTTTCAAAAGAAAATTGACAAACCTTTAGCTAGGCTGACAAACAGAGAGAAAGAAAGAAAGGAAGAAAGAGAGTGAGAGAAGACTCAAATTAGCAAGATCAGAAAGTGGGGGTATTGCTACTAATCTTACAAACATAAAGAGAATTAAAAAGAATACTATGAACAACTGTATACTAACAAATTAGGTAACCTAGATAAAATGTACAAATTCCCAGAAACACACAAACTTCCAAACTGACTCAAATAGAAATAAGGAATCTGAATATAGACCTATAATATGAGACTGAATTATTGATTTTAAATTTCCCACAAAGTAAATTTTAAAACTTTCCACCCGGGCCCTAAGTGGTTTCACTGGTAACGTCTACCAAAAGTTTTAAAACAAGTTAATGTCAATCCTTCACAAACTCATCCCAAAAAAAGCAGAAGAGAAGGGAATGTTTCCCAATGCATTCCATGGCACCAGTGTTACCCTGATACTAAACCAAAAATCACAAGAAAAGAAAACTATAGGCCAATATCCCTTATGACTATAAATATAAAAATCCTTAATAATGTAGTAGCAGATAAAATTTATTTTTATATATAAGTCTTGTATCGGAAATGATTTACAAATATTTTCTGTCATTCTGTGGATTGTCTTTTCATTTTTGTGGTGGTATCCTTTGAAACACATTTTTAATTTTGATGAAGATTAATTTATTTAGTTTTTTTTGGTCACTTGTGGTTTTTGTGTCATATTGCTTAATCCAAGGTCATAAAGAACATATGAAGAACTCTTACAATTTAATAAAAAGACAAATAATCCAATTAAAAATGGTTAAAGCATTCGAATAGACATTTCTCCACAGAATATATGCAAATGGTCAATAACCATGTGAAAAGATACTCAACATCATTAGTCATTAGGGAACTGAAAATCAAAACCACAAGGAAGTATCACTCCACAACCACTAGAATGGCCAGAATAAAAAAGAAAGACAAAAACAAGTGTTGGTAAGGATGTGAAGAAACTGGAATCCTCATACATTGCTGATGGGAATGTAAATGGCATAACCACTTTGTAAAACAATCTAGCAGTTCCTCAAAAAGGTAAACATAAAAGAGAGAAACACACACACACAAAACAAATAAACAAAAAAGCAAACATCTCCTTATGTAAATATCCAAGAGAATATGTCATAGGAATTTTTTTTTAAGAGACAGGATCTCACTCTGTTATCCAGGTTGGAGTGCAGTGGTGCAATCATAGCTCATTGTAACTTCAAACTAAGTCCCGGGCTGAAGCAATCCTCCTACCTCAGCCTCCCAAGTAGCTAGAACTACAGGTGCATGCCACCACACCCAGCTAATTTTTTTTTTTTGAGAGATGGGGTCTTGCTATGTTGCCCAGGCTGGTCACGAACCCCTGGCCTCAAGTGATCCTCCCACCTCAGCCTCCCAATGTGTTGGGTTATAGGTGTGAGCCACCATGCCAGCATCTACACAAAAATTTATACACAAATGTTCACAGCAGTATTATTCATATAACCCAAAAGTGGAAACAACTCAAATGTCCATTAACTGATAAATTTATAAATAAAATGTGATATACACAATGGAATATTATTTGATAATAAAAGAAACATGGATGAACCTTGAAAGTATTATGCTTAGTGAAAGAAGTCAGATGTAGATTCCACTGATATGAAATATCCAGAATAGGCAAACACATAGAGAGCGACAGAAAGTAAACTAGCGGTTGTCAGGGACTGAGGAGGGGTGATGGAGGGAATGACTGCTAATGGATACGGGGGCAACGAAATTGTTCTAAAATGAGATAGTGGTGATGGTGTACAACTCTGTGAATATACTGAAAAACACTGAATTCTACACTTTAAACAGGTGAATTTTATGGTATATATCTCAATAAGGCTATTTTTAAAACAAGAATTAAAACTAGAAATAACTGTAATTCTAATCTGCCTGACCTTAATATGCCTATTGTGCCATGTCCATCAGTCTACTATATAAACCATGGCAACTAATCTTCAATTATAAGACAGAAAAATTGGCAACAAGTCCTCTCACATTTATAAATTCATTTTAAGGGCTATAAAACTACTTTTTGTACAAAATTATAAAACCATTACTTTTAATGAAATAATATTCTTCAAACCATTTATCAAATGCCAATTGTAAAAGCAGAATAAACTAGGCAATTTTATTTTTAAGGAAGGATCTAAAAGTGCTTAGCAAAGCTC
Organism: Propithecus coquereli; assembly: GCF_000956105.1. NCBI lineage: Eukaryota > Metazoa > Chordata > Mammalia > Primates > Indriidae > Propithecus > Propithecus coquereli. The sequence continues at coordinate 15,646,875 of NW_012138302.1, forward strand.
TAAATTAAAACTCCCAACTCAATAAATATCACATTTTATTTGGTTTTACTAATCAGGAACTAATAATACTCTATACTTAACAGGGCTAAGCAATAGAATTTTAGACATTCCTCAACATTTCCCAGACTTATTTTGTTTTTAATTTCATGAAAATACCTACACTTAAGCAATGAAAATTTTGCCAGAATAAGGCTTTCCATGGGAATTCACAACCTTTTAGCATGGTGTGACATCAGAAAAGTTGCTTAACTTCTCTTTACCAGTTTTTCTCCCTTCTAAATGAGGGTAATAAAAACATATGCCCTATCCCTTTATTAGATTGCTATGAAAACTAAAGGAGAAAGTACTCCATAAGGTGTAATTATTACCTCCTCTTAAATGAAAAGGTAGACCAGCAGATATTAAATTATCAAACACCTCTTAAGAAGAGCATGAACTTGGGCTGGGTGTTGGCAAGTAGGGAGACAGTGCTATAATGGGGCAGCAAACCTAAAGGTTCCACTCCAAAACAAATGTTGTATGTCACTGGATTTGCAAAACTTTTTATCAATTCCTTTACCCTCAACATTAATAGCTCTTTAAAGGATTATATCAGTGATAATTATCTGGACAGTCAAGGAAGACTTTGATTTTGTGCTAATGTATTAAATGTATGATACAGGATCCCCCCTCAGTTGAAAAGGCTGACTTCAAAGCTTTTTAAGTCAGAAAAATGTCATGTTGACCTGTTTAATGTTATTTTTTAAATACTACAAATAATACTTGAGCAAAAGTAACATTTTCTCCAACACCATCCTAAGCAAATTATAGTAAAAACGCTAGGCCAGGGAGGCATTCACAGTTGTCATTAAAGAAACGCCAAAAGGACAAACAGAACCATGAAATGACCTAATTTAAAGCTGCCAGCTCAAAAGGTACATTCCTAAGGGTAAAAACTATATCAAATCATCTGATGATTGTTAACTCTTAAGTTGTAAGAGTTTATGACATGACTAAATGACATCCTCTCTGCAGACCCACTCCATCCCTACTTTGTCTTTTTAAAATTATTTTTATAAAAAGAAAAGCTCCGACAAGGTTGTATTAAAGACACAGCTGAAAGAGTAAACCATAAAAGCTCTTAATAGTAAAGGAATTCTTAAATTAATGTTCTGTTCTCAATTTTCAATAACTCAAACACATTTTCTGGTCAATCTTTATAATAAAAGACCACTCATAACTGGTGAAGAAAACATTGCTTTATATCAATTATCTCTTCAAAGCATCCAGTGTAACAAATTTTGAGGCTAAGGGCAAACAATTCAATAGATACATGTGATTATGGTCCTTCAAAGTGGGGAGAGGTAAGCTATACCTAAATACTGAAAATAAAATAAAGCTCAAAATTCACAGATTGTTGAAATTCATCGAGAGCAACAGTGTTACATCTTGCAGGTATAGAAAGTTTCCTTCCTTTGGACACTGGTAAATTTATGCATGAACAGAAGGAAAGCCTATCTTTTCATCCACTCTATGACTTCATCCAAGCATATATGTACTCAAGCATACATTTAATGATCATCTACCTATGCATGCTTAAGAGCTGTGCTAAGAGCTCTAAAAACAAGAAACTTTCAGCCAAGTGGGGCCAGGGTTAACAATACAATATAATCCATGATGATGGGTGCTCAGAGATATAGTATTTAATTCAGCTGAGAGAGGCCAGGCACAGTGGCTCATGCCTGTAAGCCCAGCACTTTGGGAGGCCGAGGCAAAAGGATTGCTCAATGACAGGAGTTTGAGACAAGCCTGGGCAACATATCGAGATCCTGTCTCTACGAAAAATTTAAAAATTAGCCAGCCATGGTGGCGTGTGCCTGTAGTCCCAGCTACTTGGAAGGCTAAGGCAGGAGGATCACTTGAGCCCAGGAGTTCAAGGCTGCAGTGAACTATGATTATGCCACTGCACTCCAGCCTGGGTGACAGAGCAAGATCCTGTCTCAAGAAAAAAAAAAAAAAATCAGCTAAGAGAAAGTCAGAAACATCAAACAAAATATTTGAGATGAATGTAGAATCTAAGGACTATATCTGCTGTATAAATCATTATTTTTAAGGCTCTCATGTTAACTTGTCTAGACTGGTATGTATGTATGTCTCAATACATACGTATTGAGACAAGTCTCTGTTGCCTGGGCTAGAGTGCAGTGGTGTGATCCTAGCTCACTGCAACTTCAGACTCCTGTGGTCAAGTGATTCTCCTAGTTCAGCCTCCCTCCTGAGTAGCTGGGACTACAGACACACACCACCACACCTGGCTAATTTTTTTTGTAGAGACGGGGTCTCATTCTGTTGCTCAGGCTGGTCTTGAACTCCTGGCCTCATGAGATCCTCCTGCCTTGGCCTCCCAAAGAGCTAGGATTACAGGCACAAGCCACTGCACCATGCCATTATTGTTATTTTTTAGAATCTTATATGCAATTAGAATATCTTAAAAATTGAATACTATTTTATCTAAACAGCATATGTATAACAAAAGACTGGTCATGAAAAAAGGAAACTCAAGTATATAATAAGTTTAAATAATTTTGGATAAAATCAATAACTTAAAAGGCAAAAGTACCAACACAAGTCTCAATTTCCTCACTTATCCAATGAAGAGACTAGTCTAGAAAATCTTTTAGTTCCCTATGATTTCTAAAATTGAATTTGAATATTCTATTTGTTGGTGGTTAATGTTCTAATAAATTATAACAAAAACATATCCCAAATATTTATAATTAGTCTACTTAACTCAGATTAATTTATCTCCCAATACACACATCAATTAATTTTGAAACAATCTACTTTCCAATATACAGTAAGTGCCTATGTCCTCTGTCTTTTCAACCTCTCCCTTTTATGGTCTGGAAACATCCTCAATATCTTTCGATAACTAACATTAAAACCTCTCCTTCGACCCTACTTTTCCCTCTAATTACTTACCCTTTGCCTTTCTTTCACAGCCAAGTTCTTTTTAAAAAATTTACTGATCTATCTTCTTATCTTCAATCCACTAAAATTGCACTAGCTAAAGCCATCATGACTTTCTAATTCCCAAGCCCATTATTTAGCCTATTAACAGGAACATTTCTTTTTAAAATTCTCCTTCCTTGCATCTACAAAACTTGATACTTTTTACTGATTTTCCTCTTCTTTCTTTTCTGTCTCCTTTTGTGGGCTTTCCCTCTCTGTGTCTCTGAAATGTGATTTTTATCCAGTCTCATGTTCTCTTTCATGATCTCTTCTTTCTTTACAGGTTCTCACCGGACAGCCCTGTCTATCCTTGTGGCTTTAACTACTTCTCCCTAAAACCTTGTATATCTCCTGCATTCTACCTTCTCATCTGGGCTTGAATCAACCAAACCCAGACAGCTAGGAATCATTCTCCTCGGCAATCAATCCTACAATTAATCCTAACAATTCTAATTCTAAATATCTCTTGCATCCATCGTCTTCTTTCCAGATGTTACTATCTAATTTATACTATCTTCCCTGGCTTTGTTTTCTTCAATAGTTTCCCCATTGGTATACCTATATCCATTCTGGTCCTCCTTCAGTCCATCTGCTATACTGACAACAAAATAATTTTTCTAAAATCCCAAACAAGACCAAGTAGTCTACTATTTTAAACTCTTCATTGGTTCACCATGCCCTACTTTAAAAAAAAAACTAACTCCTTTGGATAGTATATGAAGTGTGTTATGGTCTGGATACTGCCTAGTTCTCTATCCCATCTAGTGCCCTCACTCCCTTTCAACCTACAAACCGCCATACCACACTATTTGCAGTTCCCCAAATTAGACAACATATGTTGCTCCACATACTTCCACACGTTTGTGCCCAAGCTTTCCTCTGCTTAAATGCCCCTGTCATCTTTATCCATCTGGCAAACTCCTACGAACCTTTCAATACCAAATACATGCATCACCATTTTGGTAAAGGCTTCCTTGATCTCCCCAGATGGAATTGATCATCTTCACAGACCCTGATGTATTTGCTTATTTACATATTGGCCTTCCCAACTAGTCCTTTAATTCCTTGAAGGCTTATTCCTTTTTCTATATCTAGCACTTCAGCACAATCTTGCCAGAGTAAATGGCTCAATAACTGTTGTTAAATGAACAAATAAATGAATGGATGTAAAGTACTTTACTGGGTGCTACTAAGAAGTATAATATATTTGTCCTGTTTCAAAAAGCTTAAAGATACATAGTAGAGGATTAAGAAAACATATGCTCATAAAAAGTTAAGTAACAATACAAAACATATAGGTCCCAATTCAGAAATATCACATGGTATTAAAATATAACAGATATACAAATATCAATGTATTATAAAAACTAAAAGGAAACAAAAATTATTACAGTTTAGAATTATCTGACAAGGCTTCATGGAAAAGCTTTGAGAATTAAATGAAGTAGGAATTGGAAGAATTTGAAAAAAAAAAAAAAAGCAAAAAAAGTTCATTTTAATCTTCTTAAGTAAAACCTGTAAAAAATCCACACTAATTCTTGGCTGTTTCAAGGTATATATTTGGTACCTTATATAACATAAATATATTTCTGCAGGAAAAAAATTGAGCTTTCCTGGTTGACAAATCCATATATGAGCCTGGCCAGGCACTGTGGCTCACGCCTGTGATCACAGCACTTTGGGGGGCCAAAGAGAGATCACTTGAGAAGTTCAAGACCAGCCTGAGCAACATAGGGAGACCTCGTCTCCACAAAAAATTTAAAAATTAGCAGGGTGCTTTTTATAATTAACAAACAAACTCCCTATGATGTCACCCTCTCTTTACTGAATCCTACAATCAAGACCCCCCCGATTTCTAATAAACATGTTTGGTATAAATAAAAAAAAATTAGCAGGATGTGGTGGTATGGACCCTGTGGTCCCAGCTACTTGGGAGGCTGAGGCAGGAGGATCGCTTGAGCCCCGGAGTTTGAGGTCGCAGTGAGCTCTGATGACACCACTGCACTCTAGCCCAGTCAACAGAGCAAGACCCTGCCTCAAAAAAGAAAACAAATCCACACATCTATAGTGAACTTATCTTCAACAAGGTGCTAAGAACATACAGTGGGGAAAGGACAGTCTTTTCAATAAATGGTGCAAGGAAAACTGGATATCCACATACAGAAGAATGAAACTAGACCTTTATCTCTCACTATATACAAACAAAAATCAAATCAAAATGGATTAAAGACTTAAATCTAAGACTCGAAAATGTAAAACTACTAAAAGAAACATTGGGGAAATACATCAGGACATTGGTCTGGGCAACGATTTCTTGAGCAATACCCCAAAAGCACAGACAACCAAAGCAAAATTGGACAAATGCAATTACATCAAGCTAAAAAGCTTGTGCACAGCAAAGGAAATAATCAACAAAGGGAAGATATGACCCACAAAATGGGAGAAAATATTTGCAAATTACCCATCTGACAAGGGATTAATAATTAGAATATATAAGGAGTTCCAATAACCCTACAGGAAAAAATCAAATCTGCTTAAAATATGGACAAAGAATCTGGATAGATATTTCTCAAAAGAAGACGCACCGGGATGGTGGCCAACCGGGATATGAAAAAATGCTCAACATCATTAATCATCTAAGAAATAGAAGTCAAAACTACAATGAGATAATCATCTCACCCCAATTAAAATGGCTTTCATCAAAAAGGCAATAGCGAATGCTGGCAAGGATGTGCAGAAAGGGGAACCCTCATCCACGGTTGGTGGGAATGTAAATAAGTACAACCACTATGGAGAATAGTAGGGAGGTTCCTCAAAAAATTAAAAATAGAACCACCATATGATCCAACAATCTCACTGCTAGTTATATATTCAAAAGAAGAAAATTTAGTATATCACGAAGATATCGGCACTCCCATGTTTATTGTAGTACTATTTACCATAGCCAAGATTTAGAATCAACCTAAGTGTCTATCAACAGATGAATTCAGCCGGGCCTCATGCCTGTAATCCTAGCACTTTGGAAGGCCAAAGCCAGAGCATCGCTTGAGGCCAGGAGTTCAAGACCAGCCTGAGAAAGAGTGAGACCCCATCTTTACAAAAAACAAAAAAATTAGCTGGGTGTGGTGGTGAGCACCTGTAGTCCCAGTTACCTGTGAGGCTGAGACAGCAGGAGGACGACTCAAGCTCAGGAGTTTGAGGTTGCAATGAGCTATGATGATGCCACTACACTCTAGCCCAGGAGACAGAGCAAGACCCTGTCACACACACACAAAGAAAAAACAGATGAATGGATAAAGAAATTGTGATACATATGTATAATGGAATATTATATAGCTACAAAAAAGAGTGAAATCCTGCCATTTGCAACAACATGGATGGAACCAAGCACAGAAAGACACATCTCGCATGTTCTCACTCATTTGTGGGAGGTGAATATTAAAAACAATTGATCTCATAGAAAAATATATATATATGGGCTTACTACAGGCCAAGATCAAGTTGAAAATAATACGACAGCAGGGAGTTAGGGTATAAAGACTTCATAACAGCAAACTTTTTAGTCAAATTTCATTACAACAAAAACCTCCACATAATCTATACTTATATAAATATTTATACAACTAATACTTGAGCACCTACTCAAGTACTAGGTACCGTGCTCCTTCAACGATGAAGGGTACGGATTAAGCACAGTGTTATCAAAACACTTTTTATGATTAAGTCATTTAAACACTCAATGAAGTTTACCTAACCAAGTTGTTGCATTTAAGTCTAAGCACTGGAGATGAAATAGCAAGTAAACAAACAAATAAAACAAACAAAAAAAACAAATCCTAGCCCTCATGGAGATTATATTCTAATGGGTGGAAACTGATAATAAACAAGATAAACATGTAAAATACATGCTATACTAAATGGTATGTACTAACAAGAAAAGAGATGGAAAAGAAAGATCGGGGGATACAATTTTAGATAAAGCAGCTAGGGAAGATTTCACTGAGAAGTGACATTTCAGTCAAGACCTGAAGGCCAGAGGCAACCTTGTGAATACCTGAGGGAAGAGAGCTCCAAACAAAGGGAACAGCAAGAACAAAAAGCAGACTGACGGGGAAGAGTAGTAGATGAAAGGAAGGAGTTTACAGAAGGGTCAGATTAAGGCTGGCCAACTGCCAATTATTTCCAGCAAAAATCAATACAACAAAATTTCAATGTGCTAAAAGAATATTGACACTTCATCTAGAATTTGCTTTAAAAGAATCTCATCTGAAGTGTTACAGCTCTTTTGGCATTTGTCTAGCAGGTTTTCTGGTCCTCACCAGAAGACATCCCCCATGCAAAAAAAAAAAAGGGGGGGGGAGAAAAAAAGAACCTAATCTGAACCAGATGCAGCGGTGTGCACTTGTAATCCCAGCTACTTGAGAGGCTGAGGCAGGAGCCTAGGGGTTCAAGACCAGCCTGGACAACATAGCCAGACTCTCATTCATGAATAAATAAATAACCAAACAAACCTAATCTATAATACAAACTTAATTTGTTTGTATTTTCAAATTTGACTTATGAGAGATTTAAATAATAGTTTCCTTAAATAAGGATGATACTAAATGAAAGCAGACCCTCCTTATTCCTAAGGAAGCCCCAAATTTCACACAGAAACAATTGTATGATATATATGATGACAAAATATGCGTAATAATGCAACTAATACTTCTAACTCCTTTCCTTTCAAGAGTCTGCTGAAAAAATTTTCACCACTCCTAAACTTATTTGCCTTTTCCCAAAGGAGCTACAGAAACAGATTTTTGTTGCAAGAATCTCACAGAAGCCAAATGTCCAAAGATCAATTACTACATTTTTTAAAAAGATTTGTTCAACCAGGTACAGTGGCCTGTGCCTGTAATCCCAGCTGCTTGGGAGACAGAGGTGGGAGGATCCCTTAAGCCCAGTAGTTCAAGACACAGCCTGGGCAACATAGCAAGATACCAAGTTGAAAAACAAAAAAAAAAACAACTGTTCAGAGTAAGGAAGTATGGAATGCAAGCCTTAAAACTTCTTTTAAATCATTAGGACAGAGTTAACATGTATGAGCAAGCAGTATTGAGACAGAAAACAATGAAGATTCCTTCTCCACTCCCACTGCTTCACTTAACCAACCTTACAAAAAATGAAAAAGATAAAAACAATGAAGGTTACCGAGTAAGCACTGTGTTATTAAAACATTTTTTTTCAGAGATGGAGTCTCACTATATTGCCCAAGCTGGAGTACAGTGGCGTGATCATGGTTCACTGCAACCTTGAATACCTGGGCTCAAGTGAACCTCCTGCCTCAGCCTCTTGAGTAGCTAGGACTATAGGCACAAACCACCATACCCGCTGATTTTTTTTCCATAGAGACTGGGTCTTGCTATGTTACCCAGGCTGGTCTTGAACTCCTGGCATCAAGCAATCCTCCCTCCATGGCCTCCCAAAGTGCTGAGATTACAGGTGTGAGCCACCGCTCCCGGCCCCTAAAACATTTTTCAATGATTAAGTCAGATAAACACTCAACAAAGTTTACTTAACCAGGTTGTTGAATTTACTGAAATTTTAAAACAGGCTAGGTAATCTTAACAGGTAAAGTTCAGGATGTAAAATTCAAAGACAAAATGGCATCAGTTTAGATGATTACAGCGGTTTTCAAAATGAAGACCACGGACTCCTGGGAATCTACAAAACCCTTTGAGGAATTATACAAGGTCAAAACTATTTTCATTTATAACACTAAGAAATAACATCTTAGTATGCCCTTTTCACTATGTTGACAATTGCAGCAAAGGTGCAAAAGCAATGGTGAGCAGACTGCTTGCATCTTAGCACAAATCAAGGTAGCAATACCAAATTGCACTAGTAGTCATACGCCTCACTATCGTGCTCTCTCAGTTTAAAAAAAAATGCCAGTTTCACTTGATTGATGAAGCAATAAAAATTAATTGTGTTAAATCTCAACTCCTGAGTAAAGTCTTTTTAATATTCCGTGTGACAAAACGGGAAGCACTTCCACAGCATACAAAGTACAATGATATGCTAACTCAGCTACTTTTCCACATAACTATTGTTACACCAAACAAAAGAGGGCATTAAAAGAAAGCATGAGTAGCAGAAGGGGATGCCAAGAGGAGGAGCTAGATAAGATATAAGACTTGCTTCCAATTCTCCAATAATTGATAACATAGCCTAGAAGACAACTAAGTTTGCTATCATTATTTATGTCTGTCTCTTCAATGATTCTTCTTATAATCTCAATCACCTTGCTATGTTCCAGGAACTATGCTGACCATTAACTATTGAACTGAACCTGAAATATTAAAATCTTCTGTCGGAAGAATCCCAATTCTAAACCACTGTAGTGCTATTAACAGCAAAACCCCTATTAGCAGCAGAATCCCAATAGCAGCACATAGAAGAGTGATCTGATTGAAGTAGGCAGACAGATCAGTATGGTGGCTCATGCCTGCAATCCTAGTACTCTGAGAGGCAGAGGTGGGAGGACTGCTTGAGGTAAGGAGTTCGAGATCAGCCTGAGCAAGAATGAGACCCCATCTCTACTAAAAGTAGAAAAATTAGCTGGGTATGGTGGTGTATGCCTGTAGTCCCAGCTACTCAGGAGGCTGAGGCAGGAGGATAACTTGAGCCCAGGAGTATGAGGTTGCTGTGAGCTAGGCTGACACCACGGCACTCTAGCCTGGGTAACAGAGCGAGACTCTGTCTCCAAAAAAAAGAAAAAAGATATAACGCTTGATCATTGGGCACCATGTATTCAGAACCTTCCATCATGAACCTGGTTCACTAGGACTCTCCAAATCATAAAACCAGGTGAGCTCAGCAGCAATCTATTGTAAGATAGATATGGTACATCAAGGATGGAACCAAAACAGAACTAAAGGGCACAAGTAAGCTACATAAGCAGGCAGCCGAGATCTCCCTGACACCTACTACATTTGTACCAGCACCCCTTCCTCAGTTCACATCTACCACTGTTTGAGGGATCCTATATGACCAATTTAAGGCGGAAAAAAAAGCCAAAGCTTGGCTTAAAAATAAGTCAGCTCAGTATGTGAATGCAAGCTGAAAATAAGCTTCATTATAGCCACACTTAGGAGTGGTCTTGACGATGGAAAGGGAAAATCTTCCTAACAGAGAGCTTCAAGTGATGTACCTAATTATGAATTTTGTGTAGAAAGAAAAGTGTCCTGGGATGAGAACATATACAGATTCATGGGCAAAGATTCAAAGGCAAACGGACTGTCCAACTGGTCAGAGGGCTTTAAAGAGATGGACTATCAAAAGAAGGCAAGAAGTATGGATGGAGGCAAATGAATAAGCATGTGAGTGGGCACAAACCATGAAACTCTTGTCTCATGTGTTAATGCCCACCAGAAATCTTCCAACACAGAAGAGACACTGAACAGCCAAGTAGACAAAATGATTCAGCTAGTTAACATCAGCCACCCCAAAAGTGGCATAATGAGGACATGAATGGAGAGGTCACTGTGGCAGAAAGAGAGACGGAGGCAGAGAAGGAGACATGGATTCCCATTTGCCAAGGCCAACTCTGAACTTCCACCCTATGAGCAACAGAGACCAACACCAAGCCCCCGATACAGCACTGTGCCTTAAGCAGACCAGCAGGCTATTAGATGGCAAGATGACTACATTGTGCCCCTTCCATCTTGGAAGGGCCAGCAATTGATCCTCACGGGAATAGACATTTATTCCAAATACGGGTTTGCCTTTCCTGCCCACAGAGCCCTAGCCAGCACCACTAAATAAGGGCTTATAGAGTACCTGATCCACAGACGTGGAATGCAACCAAGGGAACCACTTCACAGTGAAAGATTTGTGGCAGGGGGCCCATAACCATGAGATCCAGTGGTCATATCCACGACAGCTCCACACAAAAGCAGTCAGTCTTACAGAGCATTGGAATGGCCTGCTCAAGGAACAGCTGATGAACCAACTCTGAGACAAGAATGGTGTGCTATCCTGTAGTATGCAGTATATGTGCTGATTCAGAACTACATTCCCAATAGGAAGAATGCATGGGTCTGAAAACCAAGAAGTAGAAGGAGAAATGGCCCCCATTTGCCCTTATTCCCAGTGATCCACTGGAGGACTTTGTGCTTTCCATCCTTTCAATGCTAGGCTCTATGGAGTTAGAGGCTTTTGGTATCCAAAGGGGGCACACTTTTGCCAGGAGACACATCAAGGGTCACAATGAACTAAAAAATGACAGCTGCAGCCTGGGCATTTGGGATTCCATGAGTCCAGTGACCAGGAGGCAGGAAAAAGAATCACCATCTTAGTAGGATTAATTAACCCTCATCCTCAGGAGAAAGTAGGGCTGCTTTGGCCGGGCGCAGTGGCTCACGCCTGTAATTCTAGCACTCTGGGAGGCTGAGGTGAGAGGATCACTTGAGCTCAGGAGTTCGAGACCAGCCAGAGCAAGAGTGAGACCCCGTCTCTACTAAAAATAGAAAAAAAATTAGCCAGGCATGGTGGCATGTGCCTGTAGTTCCAGCTACTCAGGAGGCTGAGGCAGGAGGATCACTTGAGCCGAGGAATTTGAGGTTGCTGTGAGCCAGGCTGATGCCACGGTACTCTACTCAGGGCAACAGAGTGAGACCCTGTCTCAAAAAAAAAAAAAAAAAAAGAAAAAAAGAAAGAGGGCTGCCGTTACACAATAAGAACAAGAAGAAAAAGGCATGGAACTCAGATGCAACCTCCAACTCCCAGGCTCAAACCATCCTCCTGGCTCAGCCTCCCAAGTAGCTGGGACTACAGGCATGCACCACCACACCCAGCTAACTTTTTAAAAAAAACTGTCTTTAGAGGCAGGGCTGTGTTGCCCAGGTTGGTCTCGAACTCCTGGCCTCAAGTGATCTTCCCATCTCAACCTCCAAAACACTGGGATTACAGGCATGAGCCATTGTGCCCGGCCAATGTGCCTTAATCACTATGCTGAGGAGACAGGATATGATCTTGTCATCTTTAGATATTAAGATGAGATAATCATTTGTTTTGTATAATTTTAGAGAGCAAAACAACAAAATGATAGATACTGGAGAAAAGCAAATTTTGGGCTAAATATAAAAGAAAATAAATAATACTGCTAATATTCTAATAATTAGCAGTAAACAGCAGAATGAGCTCCTTTAGGAAGTAATCAGAGCCTATCACCTGAGAGTTCAAATAGTCAGGTGTATTGTGAGGCTGAGGCTTTATAAAACAGATTCTGACCTAGATCAGTAAAAGGTATACAATACCAAGTATCATGCGGAAAAAAAAGGAGGTCCACAACCAAATAAGTTTGGGTAACATATCAACATATAGCTGAAGAAAGTTAAACAAGTTTCTTCACTTCTACTCCTCAGTCTTTAAAATACTGATGTGTATTTGCGAACCTACCTGATGGACACAGCACATTGAAAACCCAAATTCATTTGACTAAAGAACATCTCCTTGCTCCTAGGAAATACACTTCAGAAATCCTAGCCTAGGATGATTTCTGTCCGAAGTCAAGATTCACTGATCCAAGGAAGCCAGAAGCAGCTAAGGAGGAAAAAAATAACAATTTCTAACTGGTTAACAATTTTCCAGCTAGTCAAAACATCACCTGTCTATCTCCATATCAATATTAGCACCTCTAATACCATAAGGTGGGAAAGCTATACAAAAGTTTTGTCATCAAAACACATTTCATCCTTTTTGAATGCAAAATATGCCTTCCTTTGCTTTATAAATAAATTCTCTGAAGATCTACAATAATGGGGCTATATTTTAATTACCGAATTCTCACATTATGAGCAATATGAAAGCTTTAATTGTTTTAAGGGTGCTACTGACGACCTGGTTTTTTTCATAAAACACAGATCTAGATGCACTTTTTCCCAAACATATGCACACTATCACAAGGAAGGGGAGAAGACAGGGCGCAAAAGCTAGAGAGGGAAAAGGCCTCAGCCACAAGCTAATTTCCAGTGTTTTAGGATTTATGTAAATTACAATCCCTTGGTCTTGGTTCTCCTATCTTCCTCAGCCACCATCTGCTGCCCACCACTCCACATTCCATTACTTCATCTATGACAGTTCATCACCGTGGTCTGGAGTTGTCTATATGCCATCTATGTTTTCATTCAGTTCTCCTTTAGAAATATTAAATAGAATATTAAATGTGGAAGGCACCTAACTATCTAGTCCACCACTCATTTTCAGATCAGAGAACTGTGGCCCAGATTAGTTACTATATTTTTCTAATAATAGCAAATCAGGCATTTATCTACTTCAAAAATACCAGTATATGAAAGCTGAAATTCTCATCACACACACACACACACACACACACACATCCATCCACACATCTTTTTCTTGCACAAAATGCTACATGCCAGAAGTATACTTCAAAGGCAAACATCCACCAAAGTCGATCAACTAAATTTGTGCTTTCCTGATATGAATAATTCCTGAAGCACTGTGGAAATTCTTAGGATAAAACAAACACAGACACATGGGGAGGTTTACAAGATGAAAAAAAGCGTGGACTTTGTAGTCAGCAATATGAGTTTGAATCATGGATATGGGCTTAGGCTCTCATCTAATAAAACTCTCCAAGCCTCAGGTCCCTCAGCTGTAAAACATCCATAATATTGTGGATATTACAAGGTCATTTTAAGAGTTATTAATAGAACACCTACCTGAAAGATGGCACACTGTAGGGAAAGCTTTTATATTATACAAATAAGTAACAGAAGGTAAAAGAATCATGGAAAACTCCGTAAGTCTGGAATCTTGGAAGAACTGGATGCAAAAACAGGAATGAGGAATGATCAGATTGGAATCAAATCATAAAGGGCTGTATGCCAGTTTAAAGAATGTCAACCTCTCTTTTTTTTAGGCATTGATCAGAAATTTCCAAGAGTGACCTCACAATAACTTTAAAAATAATTTACCTTAGGTACTAATGAAACAAAGAAACACACCTATGGACAGTTAGTACATCACCAGAATCACACACACACATCCATACATCTTTTTCTTGCATAAAATGCTACATGCCAATAGTATATTTCAAAGGCAAATATCCACCAAAGTCAATCAACCAAATTTGTGCTCTCCTGATAAATGATATATTTTTAAGTTTTAAGGTTTTTCTTAAACTGGCAGTGTTTTATTTCAATTACTTTTTAGGGGTTGTTTCTCTTGTTTAAATGAAAATGGAAAATGAGGACTAAAGTTTACATGAACCCCGAGAAATGTTTTCACAAAACTTTGATGCTGCTTGTTCAATTTATTTTGATAAAGAAGAATTCCAGGCTGGGTGCGATGGCTCACACCTGTAATCCTAGCACTCTGGCAGCCCAAGACAGGAGGACTGCTTGAGCTCAGGAGTTCCAGATCAGCCTGAGCAAGAGTGAGACCCCATCTCTACTAACAGAAAAATTAGCAGGGCGTTGTGGTGCACACTTGTAGTCCCAGATACTCAGAAAGCTGAAGCATGAGCATTGCTTAAGCCCAGGAGTTTGAGGTTGCTGTGAGCTATGATGATGCCACTGCACTCTACCTGGGGTGACAGAGCGAGATTCTGCTTCAAAAAAAACAAACAAAAAAAAAAGAATTCTAAGATAGACTCTGTTGTGCTATGAAATAATAATAAAAACCTGTACCATTTACTCTTTCTTCATTTTAATAAAACAATTCTGGAAGATAAAATACCAAACCTTAACTACGAAAAGTTAGAAAAGAACCAAACCATATTGCAAATAGAGATGCATAACTTTTCATTAATCCTAGCAAAAAGGCTCCAGAACTACCATTTTTGTAACTTTATATGAAAATTATGGCATCCAAAGCAACTAAAACATTGTATAACAAACCAGTACAAGGCTTTCAGCTCAGTTCAAAGTCAGCATTACAAGTTCTAAAAGTGATCTTAATCAAGCGGGAAAATACTGTGGTGATCCAATGTATGTAAAATGAAGGCCCAAAACTTGTACTTTGTTTACTCAAACAATAGATCCCTGTAGTATTTCCTATAAGTCTGAAAAAACTTTAGAAACATTAACAAGTCATTTTTGCTGACTTTGAACTACGTCATAGTAAAGCTTTAGTATCTTGAATGAGGAACAAAAAAGGGGGTAATATCCTACATATAAGAATAAAGAACAATGAATGACATCTGTATTTGTATAAAATGTATCATTGAGAGGTAAAGGCAATCCTTAAAATCTGTCAGACCTGAGTACTTAGAAACATTAATATGCAAACAGACTCTAAATTTTTAGAAATGTTTTAGCAGAGTTAAAAGAAAACTAAACCTAGGACTTACCAGTGCCTTTTGTTAAAAAATATTCTCAGAGGACGGCCTTTTATATAGTTGAAGTCTTCACACCACCATTCCCATCACCACCTAACATGGTTATTAGTTCTACCCACCAGAATTCACTGTTTACGAAACAAGAAATTAGAAAGTTCACAGCTTTTATCCTCAAGCCAAAAACATTCCTTATCATCAAAGAATCTAGCAATTTATCTGCAAGTTAAATCTTCAATAATTTGGCCTGTGTAGTGGTTCACAGCTGTAATCCCAGCACTTTGGGAAGCTAAGGCAGGAGAATCGTTTGAGCCCAGGAGTTTGAGACCAGCCTGGGCAACACAGTGAGACCCTGCCTCTACAAAAAAAACCAAGCATGGTGGCACATGCCTGTAGTCCCAGCTACTGGGGGCAGGGCTGAAGCAGGAGGACTGCTTGAGCCTGGCAGTTGGAGGTTGCCGTGAGCTATAATTGTGCCACTGCATCCGGGCCTGGGCAAAAGAGCAAGACCCTGTCTCTAAAACAAATGTTTTCAATTAAAAAAAAAAAGGTTTCAGCAACTTATCTATTGACTATAATGACTGTAAATAAAAGTTATGAACCTCTAATAGCACCTAACCTTACCACTTCACACTCACTAGGATGGTTACGATCAAAAAGACAGATAACAAGGGTTGATGAGGATGTGAAGAAACTGGAACCTTCATATACTGCTGGTGGGAATGTAAAAAGCTGCAGCTGCTTTGCAAAACAGTCTGATATTTTCTCGAAAGGTTAAAGGTTAAACACAGAGTTACCATTTGACCCAGCAATTCCACCCCTAGGTATATCCAAGAAAAGCATATGTCCACACAATAATTTGTACATGAATGTTCACATTATTCACAATAGCCAAAAAATAGAAACGACCCAAATGGATGAATGAATAAATAAAATGTAATCTTTCCATACAATGAAGTATTATTTAGCAATAAAAAGAAATACTGAACCCAGAAAACATTATGCTAACTGAAAGAAACCAGTCACATATTATATGATTCCACTTACATGAAATAGCTAGATAGATAGGCAAAAAGTTACATTAGTGTTTGCCTAGGACTAGGAAGATTAGGGGAATACTGGGAGAGACTGCTAATGGGCACAAGTTTGTTTTAGGAGTGATGAAAGTGTTCTAAAATTAGATAGTGGTGATGATCACAACTCTAAATATACTAAAAGCAGTTGAACTATACACTTTAAATGGGTGAATTATATTTCAATAAAGCTGCTATAAAAATTGAGCCTTACCTAACATTCTAAATTTAATTGAAATATATGTACTCTTCACTTTACATTTTATCAAAAATGTCAAAGAATTCCAGAAGTAGACTTATTCTCTAAAAATAATAATAATAATAAAGCTACAAGTTTTACATCACACAGAAATTCTAATGCCTAGTTTTCGTGTTCATCAAAAGGAGGAATGGAAATGAACATTTACCGAGTACCTTCAATGTGAAAGACAAGCTAAGCTAATTATTTTTTATTATTTTTATCTCATAGAACCTGTTTTACTTCCCTCAGAGGAATACTGTTACTCCAGCAATACATAAGAAGAAACTTAGAATCTAAATATCACATGGCTCTAAGAGGTGTAGTAAGGATCCCTGCCCACATCTGACTCCATACTCTGCACCACGTCATGCAATTAACAACCATAAAACACACACACATATACCACCCCTTTACGAACATAAGAGCTTAAGTTAAAATCTAGGCAATTATCTTTAAACAAGCTTTGTACCTTGCAACCAGTCTGTGGCCAGCACATAATAAGTACCAAATAAAAGTTTACTGAATGGAATGAACACTGGTAGCTTAGCAACAGAAGAAGAAATAAGATCATCTCTACTCATCCTGTCTTTCTAAAAGAGTTAATATAAAACTATCACTTAGCAGGCAACATATACAAGTATTTCTCTAAAGAGAACACTGAATCAGGAATTGGAAGAGAAAGGAATAACCATATATAAAAATTATTATCTATGTTCTGTAAAGGGCAAGATGAGACATAGAAGCCGTAAACAGAGATCTAGCACGTCTCACTCAATTACAACACTTGTCTGACCCTGCCATGTAACAGTTAATTAAACTTGTCCTGCTTCCACAGTTAGCTAATTGTTAGCAGAGACTTTGGTCATTTTTGTGTTTCCCAAAATACCTAAGACAGGACCTGGCACTTTGTATTAACAGTGAAAATTTTATAAAAAATTTTGAATAGGCTGGGTGGTTTGTGCCTGTAATCCTAGCACTTTGGGAGGCCGAGGCAGGAGGATCACCTAAGTCCAGGAGTTCGAGACTACAGTGAGCTATGATTGTGCCACTGCACTCCGGCCTGGGCAAAAAGCAAGACCCAATCTCTAAAAAAATAACAAAAGAACCCAAAAAAATCTTTTACAGATTACAATGCTTTTTCAGATGTAATTATCCTAAAAGCTTTGCAAGGTAAGTATAATAACTACAGTAATCTGCATTTTACAGACAATGACATTGAGGTCCCTTAAATGCCAATGCAAGTGGCCAGGTATCCTTCTATACACCACAGCTACCACCATAGGTTCTCAATAAATGCTTGTCAATTGAATCAGCTGTCCCTGAAAATATCATTTTTCTTCTAACATTTTAACAGAATTATCTGTTGATATGAGAAATGACTATATTGCCATTTAAGACTGGCAGCTTTGCTAGAAACAGACACTTCCACTCAGCCCAGCAAAGTTAGTTACTTTAAACTTGTATCAGTGATTCTCAAACTTTAGTAGGACTGAGAATCAGGGAGCTTGACAAAAATGAAGATCTTTGGGCCACCAGCATCCCTAGAATTCTGATTCAGGGGACCAGTAATCTGCATATTTTATATATAACATTATATATACTAAGCACTCTCAACTGATTCTAACGGTGGTGGCATTTAGGGATACACTTTAGAGATAGAGTCCGGCTATGTTGCCCAGGCTGGATTCAAACTTCTGGCTTAGGGGATCCTGCTGCCTCAACCTTGTGAGCAGCTGGGACTACAGGCACACGCCACCACACCGGCCTGAGTTAGACTTTTAAAACTCTAAATTAATCTATCAAAAAACATTTTTAATCAAGCCAATTTTTCACAGTTAGAAATATTTAAACAAAATCTGACAAAAGCAATACAAGTCTATGGCATCTACACAGCAGGTCTTCAAAAACGTTTACCCTACCAAACTTCCTCCCTAGACCTCAGGAGCTCCCCACGCTGCACAAGAGGTTAAGTCAGGGGTCTTTCAGGTAGTTACCTATATTATTCTGTTTTAATTAATGAATTCAATTGCATTCTAATGTAATTTAGTACATTTTATAGGTCTTATACAAATGACTGAAGGTAAAATGGAACATTCAGCTGATTTTGAATCTAATATACAGAAATAATAATTATAAAAATCGCCATCAGTACAAGCCCATTTTAAACTTTGACCATCAAAATGTACTATCTGTGAGATTACGGGTGATTCCCTCCCCCCGTTATTAAATATTTATTAAGAGCCATACAGCACCTTTCTGTATTTTCCAAATTTTCTACAATAAGCATATTTATCTTTTTCATGATCATAAAAGTTTAAGAAGTACCTATAAATCCTACAACCTTCACATACATAACAGGAAAACAAGAATAACCTGCAATCACACTTATCATAAACCATAAACCCCGAAATATCTGATTTATGGTATCAAACTGTAATAACTAACCTTTTTTACATTAATATCAGAACAAATCATTTTACTTATAAAATTCAGCATTTATCCCATTTCCATCCTGTTATTACGATAGTTAGCACAACTTAAAATCTTCTTGCCAAGCATTCTCTGGATCTATTTAGGTGGAACATTTTTGTGCTGAGAACTGAAGCATTAAAATATTTTCTCTCTTATGGGGCGGTGCGACAGACCTTTGTAAAACATATTTTTATAACTGTAAGTGTTTATCTAGGAAACTTAGCATAGCAAAGCTGGGATGGGGCTTTCTCCAAAGCAGACCACGCTTAGAGGCAAGCTGTAATTAGCAAGCATGAGCTACCGTCAGGTGATGAAATTTCACCTCAAATAAGACGCAAAAGGTTGTTCTCAAGCGAGTCAGATCCGTGAATGACACTCCACGAGTACCAGGGGCTCTCAAGGCCCCGCACTCTCTGCACCCCAATTCTCACCCTGTCCTGCCTCCCCTCCCCCCCTCCCCCGGGACTCTGCGGGACTCGGTATGGGTCGCCGGGAAGCCAAGGCTGTTTGCAAACAGGCGTCCTCTGCCTCCCTCCGAGATGTATGTGCAGGGCCCAGGGTAAGAGGCTACGCTCGGCCCGGCCCGGGCCAAACCCGAAGGGCGCCCGTGCCCCTGCCAGTCCCCCGCTCCACACACCGGGCCGCGCCGGAACCGAGGCCGGGGCGAGGGCTTCCCGGCGGCGCGGGGCCTATTCGACCCCCACGGCCTCCAGCCTCCCGGGGGACGCGGGGAGAAAGGGCTGAGGCCCCAGAACCGCGGGGGGTGGGGGAGGCGGCCGCAGCGGCAGGACGCCCCGTCCGCCCGTTTGGAGGCTGCCGCCAGGGCCCCCACCGGCGGCCGGAGGCAGGCGAGCCCTGGACCGCGCCTCACCACACTCACCTCGAGCAGCGGCCGCCTCCGCTTCAGCATGGCCGAGGGGGTCGTCCCTAAGCCGAAAGCCTCCTCCGGAGGGCACCGGCGCGGCCCCAGGCGCCGCCGCGAAGCCTCCCACTCTTGTAGGAGCTGTGGTCGCTGCGGCTGCGGCTGCTGCTCCTGCTGAGGCCCAGCGCCCACCCAGCCTCATCGGCTCCCGGGCCGCCGCAGCCACGCGGATCCCGGAGGGGCGCCGCTGAGCAGGGCTGGGGGCGCAGGGCTGCGGCGGGACGACCGAGGTGCTGCAGGCGGAGATCCTCGGCGAAGCCTCCAGCGTCGGGTGGCCTCTCCTGCCGCCCGCGCCGCTGGGCCACAGCGCCCCCTGGACCCCACGTCCGGCTACGGCGCCGGGACTGCGGCGGCCGCGCTGGGCACGAGCGGCAGGGAACGCGAGGGAGCGTGGCCTGGGGGTGGCGGGGGCCCCGCGTTCCCTGCGCAGCCTGCCGCCCGTGGCCGGCCCCAGACTCCGCTTCCCAGGAGCCGGAAGCTCCTCAGTTCCCACCCACCCCGGGCGTTGCCCACCCCCTCGGTCAGACCCCGAGCACCTTTCCTTCTCTCCCAAAGGTACGTGAACGTTGTTGTCAGCCAGACCCCGCACCTAAGAGCAGGAGTGTAAGGGAATCTCTTCGTTTCATCTCTCATGGTTGGGGGGTCGGGGGTGGGGGAAGATCCCTTCTAATCCCTTCTTGCGTCTGTCTGAATGAAAGAAGAGTGACCCGGGGCAAACCTATTTCACACACACATACACACACACACTCCTCTCCCAAAACAGTCGAAGGAATTGTCTTTGACCTTAACTTTTTTTGGATTTACTGTTCAGATTTTTGTAGAAATTTCCTACAGATACCAAAACCTTAACACCTAACACCCCCCCCAAAATAGGAAAAAAATATGCTGAGCCATAGAAGAGAATAGCCAACGGTTGTCCTGAAATTCATAAACAACTTAAGATAAGAAAAGAATCATCCATCTTTTACTAACACCCTCCCTCCACCCCCACCTCTACTCTCCCACCTCTCCATGCCCCATCCCTGCCAAATCCTAGGTAAGGCTATGAAGGAAGGAAATTGTTATATAGTGGGGGCTATGCAATCACTCTGTTTACAGATGCCCCATATTTGATCTCACTCAACCTCTAGGGTGCAAACGTCAGAACCAAAAAGAAAGAAAAGACTGTCAGAGAGGAAGTAGGGAAAGAGAAATTTTCCAAATCCTCTGGTCCCCCAAATTTTCAAATACAGTATTTTTTTTTCACAGAGTGGTATGCTAGAATGAGCAGGGACTTTGGTGTTAGGTACAAATACTACCAGTTCCAGTTCTGTCATGTATAGCTTTATAACCCTGGACAAGTTATATAACATTTTTGAATCAGTGTTCTCCTGCCTGCCTTACTGGTTGTTGTGAAGATTGGAGATAGCAGGTACTCAATAAATGTTAGTCCTATTTTTCAACACCCTAACTCTCAGTCTTTCTTAGGCTCAAGATTGTACCCATTTGTTTGTGTGTGTGTGTGTGTGTGTGTGTGTGTGTGTGTGTGTACGTACGTGTAAGTGTATTCCTATCACAAGATGAAAGCATCATTCTTCATCATCACTAGTCTGGGTGAAATTTCCCTAAATTTCACTGATGTATTTATATAACACCTCTCCACTGGAGAGTAGAGCCTCATACACCGGATCTTCTATGACATTCTGTTGCACAACAGATACCAGCACAGAACCAGTATTTTTCTGTATAAAAATATTATAAGGCAATCTCACCTTACCTTAGGTTATGGCCTAATATTAACGAATCATAATGAGAAAATTACATAAGGTCTCCAGGAACTGTTCACATAATAATTGAGCAGCCACCTTGGAGAAAATATAACCTAACCTAGCAGCTCTCTTCTCATCCATGAAAGCTGTTCCTGTACAATCCTAAGTGTGCTTTTGCCACATACTTCTGAGTCACACACACAAAAAAATCACTCTCCCCTTTTTATAACAAGAGAAACTGGGGCTCAGAAGGAAACTCTGATTCATCCTCATGACTCTACGAATTAGGTACTATGCTACCACCATTTTACATGTGAAGTATATCCAACCTAAGGAAAAGCTGGAGATGGACCCTGAGATTCCCTTCAGCAATATTAACAAAACACTTTCAGGTAATTTGTTGCTAAAATTTTTCAGTCTAGAGAAATGGGCCCTTTAACTAATTTAGATCAGTTTGGCAATCTAACATTAGCGCTGTACTTTCCAAGCCTAGATCACTACCACTGCAGGAAATCTGCATTTGTTTATGAATAATCTTGCAACCCAGGGTGTAGCTACTAGATGAAGATGATTCATTTGTTCCCAGGACCAGTTTCCTCTTGCTTCACACTTTCACCCCTTGATTCAAATTCTTTTGCTGAAAGAAGCTGCCTTTATCATCACCACCGGCTCTCTGATCATAGTAGTGCACTTTAAATCCTTTCATCTTCTGCAATTTTATTCCATTGTTTTGGCTCTTCCTATCCAGTTTGCTCTCTGCTCTTGAAATGTCTCTCTTTTGTTTTCCTGTCTTCTACTGTAAATACTTTACATTTTAAGCTACCTGGGCCTGCTGTCAATTGATTTGGTTTCCCCACTCTCAATTTTTCATTGATTTCCACTACTATCTAGTGACTCTAAAATATCTCTTTATTCCCAACCTGGTAGATTTCCTCACTTTCATTTTTATGCCATATACATCCTGTAGAAAGCCAATATTCTAAGAATGGTTTTTTCAAGTAAGTTTAAGGTCCAGCACTCCTAGGAAAATCTTCTTTGCTCTTTAAAATTTGTTCTTTAAAATTCAGGCCAGATTGGGCACAATGGCTCATGACTGGGAGGTGGGAGGATTGCTTGAGACTGGGAATTAAGGCCAGCCTGGACAACAAAGCAAGACCCCATCTCTACAAAAAAATAGAAGAAAATTAGCCAGGCACGGTGGCACACACGGCTGAGGCAGGAGTCTTGCTTGAGCCCAGGAGTTTGAGACTGCAGTGAGCTATGATTGTGCCACTGCACTCCAGTCTGAGCAACAGAATGAGACCCTGTTTCTCAAAAAAATAAAAATCAATAAAATAGAATAAAATTCAGGCCAAAAGAATATCTATTTCCTGGCTTGGTGAATGGCATCATCATCTACCCAGGTGCCCAAGCCAAAAATCTGGGAGTCATCCATAACTCTTGGTCTCCTGGAAAATTGATCATGAAGCCTGATAAATTCTATTTTCTTTTTAAATTTCTCTCCCTTCCTCCAACTCCATTGCCACATCCTTTGGTCTAGGGTATATGCTTAAAAAATTATAGGTGAACTGAATGAATAGAAGGAAGGAAGGGTAGGAAGGAGGAATGAATTAATATTGTATTTGTGTACAAAAGTATATACTGTCTAAAAATTTGTTTAAAGGGAGGCACAAAATCCCTTAATGTGCTCATTAACCCTTGTCCTCCCCAATTTATAACTACTCATTACTGCAGTGTCAATATCTGTCTACTTGTATGTCTCCCCTACCAGATTGTAAGCTCTGTGGGCCAGGTTCAGTGTTTGATTCATCTCTGTGTCCCTGGAATCAGTCTCAGCCCAGGGTGCCATTCAGGGAATGTTAAGCTGAACTGACACTCATCAGGCTGTAGCTAGCCTGCATCCCACCTGCTCAGTGGCTTTTTCGGACTTTTCCCTTAACTTTCAGGGCCCACCAGAAATAAGACTCCCCTTCAACAGATGCAGTCCAGAACTGAGCCCAGCCTGCTGCAACCAGCCATGGTCTCTCACACCTTTCTTCAATCACTCCCCTCTGCGCAAAGGCAAACCCAGAATTCACAGTCTGTTACCAAACAGATAAGCCCTAGAGCAGGCCAGAAGTCAGTAAAGCAGCACGAACTTAAAAAGGAAATTGGGGACGTTTGGGAACTTGTTAGGTCACTTGAGTTATTTAAAAAAGAGTAAAGCAATTCCCATTCTAGGAGTTGAGCATAAGGAACTAATTAATTATGTAGACAAAGATATATGCAAAAAGATGTTTATTGTATGTTTATAACATAATGTAGAGAAAACCCTAAATAAAGTAAATTAAAATATCTCCACACCAATACTGTGAATCCATTATCAAATGTTTTTAAAGAATTTTAAATGACATTGAAAACTGCTCATGATTCAACATCAAATTAATAAAAATAGAGTTAAGTAAAAAAGACTATTTAAAATATATAAATGTAATATTTTGAAGGAAATTGTTCAAAATGTTATATGTTATGGGATTTTTTTTTTAATTTTTAATTGTGAAATAATTTCAGAGTTAAAGAAAGTTTCCAAAACTAGTACCCAAAAAATCCCATATACCTTTCATCAATATCAAACCATACTTGCTTTATCATTCTCTCTCTCACTCTTACTTTTTCTTCTATATCTATATAGAGGTAAATACAGATATATAAAGAGACTACTATAATTATGTTCTAGTCCATTTATCCATATTTTTATGTATTTCCTCAATACAAAGAATACAAATATCACAGCATAATTATCAAAATTAGAAACTTAACATTGATATAGTACTGTGATCTACTCTATGACCTTATTCAGATTTTGCCCATTGTCCCACTAATACTCTTTATGGAAGAAGAAAATAGGTTTTTTGCTATAGTCCAGGATCCAGTGCAGAATTATAATTAGTTTCAAATTTCTTTAATTTTCTTAAATCTCGAAATGCTTCTCAGTTTTTGTCTTTTATGACCTTGACATTTTTGAAGAATATAGGCCATTTATTTTGTAAAATATCCCTCAGTTTGAGTTTGTCTTATATGTCTTCATGGTTAAATCCAGGTTATGTATTTTTGGTAGCAATGCTACAGAATTGTCGTGTCCTTCTCAGTGCGTCATATGAGGAGTCATGTGATACCAGTATGTCCCATCGCTGGTGATGGCAGCTTTGTTCACTTGATTAAAGTGGTATTTGCCAGATTTCTCCACTGTAAAGTAACTGTTTTTCTTTGTAATTAATAAATATCTTGTGAGGAGATAATTTGAGACTCCTCACAAGTTTTTTTTTTTTGAGACAGAGTCTCACTGTGTTGCCCGGGCTAGAGTGCCATGGCATCAGCCTAGCTCACAGCAACCTCAAACTCCTGGGCTCAAGCAATCCTACTGCCTCAGCCTCCCGAGTAGCTGGGACTACAGGCATGCACCACCATGCCCAGCTAATTTTTTTTATGTAGTTTTAGTTGTCCAGCTAATTTCTTTCTATTTTTAGTAGAGAAAGGATGTCTCTGTTGCTCAGGCTGGTCTCGAACTCCTGAACTCAAACAATCCGCCTGCCTCGGCCTCCCAGAGTGCTAGGATTACAGGTGTGAGCCACCACACCAGGCCCTCAAAAGTGTTAATATTCATTGATGATTCCTGCTTGAAACAATTGTTACTAGAGTGGTTGTCAAATGGTCATTTTCTAATTCCATCATTATCATTCTTTATACATTTTTTGTCTTCCTACTGTATGGGAGAGCTTTTTTGTTCTCCATTTATTCATTTATTCATTTATTTATATCAGAATTAACTCATTGATTTTCATTTTATTTTGTGAATTACATAATCATTACTATCATTATTTATATTGATGAACAAATTATTATTTCAGATTTGGCTGGCTTCTCT
Organism: Propithecus coquereli; assembly: GCF_000956105.1. Classification (NCBI taxonomy): domain Eukaryota; kingdom Metazoa; phylum Chordata; class Mammalia; order Primates; family Indriidae; genus Propithecus; species Propithecus coquereli. Next base: position 15,672,572 of record NW_012138302.1, read on the forward strand.
GTTCTTTTAAAATCTCTTCATCATTTTTTAAGACTTCTCTTACTTTCTGGCACTATATCCCAGGCTCACCTTTTACTTTTCCAGTCCCATCCCTGGAATTACCCATTTCCTCTAAAAGCCCTAGTTCTATTTAGTAGAAAATAGTATTTAGAAATAAAGATCTAGGTGCTAGATGTGCTCATTGCTACTGTGGTGCCATTGCTTCTAGGCTCTCTCACTGAGCAGAGCTAGAAAATACACACACACAGACACACACACATACACCCCACGACTTTTGAACAGTATTTTTACTTTAAAGAACGACAAACAAACCATGATTGTTTAGACTTGGGAATTTGACTGACATCTTCTAGAAAATGAAGGAAGTGAGCCTCTCGCTTCCAGGAAAACAACAGCATTTGTTGCCAATGATAAAATTCAAACTTTCAAATGAATATTAGAATTTTGAAGGCCAGGCGTGGTGGCTCATGCCTGTAATCCTAGCACTCTGGGAGGCCAAGGCGGGAGGATCGTTTGAGCTCAGGAGTTCGAGACCAGCCTGAGCAAGAGTGAGACCCCATCTCTACCAAAAATAGGAAAAATAAGCCCGGTGTCCTGGTGCACGCCTGTAGTCCCAGCTACTTGGGAAGCTGAGGCGGGAGGATTGCTTAAGCCCAGGAGTTTGAGGTTGCTATGAGCTAGGCTGATGCCACAGCACTCTACCCTGGGCGACAGAGCAAGACTCTGTCTCAAAAAAAAAAAAAAAGAATTTTGAAAATGTGTATTCACCACCATGAACTTGAGAGCTTCCCAAACTTTTCTGAAGAGGTGGGTGGTGATATTAACATATTGTGGAGTGTTTTTTTTTTTTACTATTATATGATGAAATATATCAACATTTGGAAGATCTGTTTAACTTAGTGAATCAGTATTTTTTCAAATGACCAATGCATGATATTACGAAAGCATGTATGGGTAAAATATCCATTTAAAGTGTAATATAGACCAGCAGATTTTAATGTAACAGAGTACAAAAAGTTCCCTGATAATGGTTTCAGAGTCCACATTGCAAGTAACCTTTGAGAAATTACCACTTGTCAAGTTTTGATGGAGTAGCAAAGAAAATATCCACAGGCTTCCTAAATGACAATTAAAATACTCCCTACTTTTCCAATTGCATGTCTGTGTGAGGGAAGATTTTCTTCATATACTTCAAATAAAACAACATATTCCAACAGATTCAATGCGGAAGCAAATATGAGAATGCAACTGTCTTCTATAAAGTCTTTCTGACTTTAAAGAGATTTACAAAAAATGTCAACAATGCCACTCTTCTCACTAGGTTTTTTTGTTTTAAAAAATATAGTTTCTTTTCATTAAAATAATTTATATATTAAAATACAGAGGATTCACTATTGCTATTTTAAATGCTTAAAATGTTTTCTCAGTTTTAATTTCTAAGATGATAGATCTGTTTTCTCTATTGTATGAATAGATGCAATCCACTAAACAAGAGATCTTTAGGGTCCTTTATAATTCATGAGTGTAAAGGCGGCCAGAGACTAAAATGTTTGAGAACCACTGCTATAGTTTATTCAACTGTTCTCTTTTATATGGGCATTTAGGTGATTTCTAGTGCTTTGCAATTACAATGTTGCAATGAATAATTTTGCACATCTGTGTTTTTCTATAGTTGTAGATGTATCTTTAGTATAAATTCTTAGAAGTGGGATTGGGTTAAAAGATGCATATGTAATCTCATTAGATACTACCAAATTCCCTTTCCAAAAGGTTGTGCTTCACTGCTACCACTGTCTCTCTCGCCTGCTAACACCCATACATTCTGTCAAACTTGAAACAATAAAGAGATACGACACTTTCAAGACTATGTAGAGGAAAAAGCTTTGGAATAAGACAGACCTGGGTTCAAATCCTGAGTAACTACTGGATATAAACAGAAGGACCTGTTTTCCCATCAATAAAATGAAGCTGATGTCTGCTATATATACAAAAAGACTGGTATATATTAGGTGCTTGTTAAATAGCAGCTTTTGTTATTTATTATCTGAATCTCTCTGTGCAAGTAGAAGTGGTGGTCAGAGTTGATCAGCACAGATATCCTGGATTCCTTGGTGGTAAGGAATGGACTGTCCTAATTGGAACTGTACAGGATGCTGACAGTAAGAAAGTATACAGAGTTGAGAATCTTGGAAGTTACATAGGGTGCAAAAGAGGAACAGATTACCCAAACCAGAAAAGATTAACTAAACAGAAAAGAGGCCAGAAGCAGTGCTGAAAGCTAGGGTCTGGATCCAGGGGTTAGAGGCAGTGAAAGCACCAGTTTATTAATTCAGTCAGTTGGTCAAATATTTATTGAACACTATTATGTACCTGGCACAATGTTCTGTAGTAAGCAAGATACTGTCTCTTACAGAATTTAGACTCTACTAATGGAGGCAGATGAGAAAATAAGCAACTATGATTTTAGGGAGTAAGCACAGTGTGCTATTGGAACACAAATCAGGGGCATCTAACCTCAACTTGGGGATCAGGCAAGACTTCTTAGAGGAAGTGACATCTAAGCAGAGACCTAAAGAATGGCTAGGACTTTGTTAGGTGAATTGGGTAGAGAGAAGGGAGTAGACAGGGAAAGAGTGTTCAAGGCAGCAGAAATAGAACATGCAACAACCTAGGGGCAAGAAAACACATGCTATATCTGAAGAACTGAGAGAACAATTTTGTCTGAGGCAGAGAGGACAGAGTTGAGGAGCAATAACAGCCAAGACAGAAGCCAAATAAGGAAAGGCCTCATAATTCATGTTGAGGACTTTGGATTTTATCTTATGGGGGGTGAGAAGCTGTTAGAGTTTTTAATCTGATCAATGATATTAACAGATTTGATTTTAGAAAAGATCACCCTATCTGCTGTGTAGGGAATAGATTAGAGGATACAAACTTGCAGGCAGGGAGGCCACTTGTAAGTATTTATTGCAATAATCCAGGCAAAAGTTATGGTGACCTGAATTAGAGTAGGGAGAATTTCAGGAGGTAAGATCATCAAATTCATGATTGGTTTGGTCTGTGAAAAAGAGGGAGAAGTCAAGGATGACTCTTGGGTTTCTGGGTTGGACAACTTGGTAGTCAATGCTGTCTGGCCAGGAGACAGGGAGCAGAGGAGGAACAGGCTTGAATGGAAAGATGATGAGTGCTGTTTCAACGTGTTGACAGATTAGGAAACTGAGGTTGAGAGAGATGAAGTTACCTGTCCAGGGTGACTGTAGGTGGCAGAACTAAGATGCCAACCCAGGACCGTCTGACTATAAGTTTTCTTGCTGCTTTAGCACTGCCACACCTCCTCCCATGCTCAGGATGGGAATGTGCACCAACCACCAGGGAGAGGCAAGCCACTGGGACCACTTATGATGGGAGTGAAGGGCCTTCATATAAGTCAGATTTGACTGGATGATAACACAAGATGGTATTTCCACAAGCATAATTATTATTATTAACATTCTGTCCATGATGAGTCACACTGCCATCCTCTGGTTCCAGTAAGGAAGTGTCAGGATACACTTGATACTGCGGAATGCTTATGATGTGTTTTTCGTAAGAATCATATATGAGACAGTATGGCATGTAGGTACAATGGAAAGACCCTATGCAGAGCCTGGAAACTGGGTTCAAATGATGTAAACATGGACTGGACTGAGGAGGAAAGTTGTTATTTAGGCATTTGAGTCTCTGGGCGTTACGTCAGGGTGTCCAGTTCAGTCAGGGCTCCTTTAGCCCACCAGCCTGTTCCATACTCCCCACCCACCATGCATAGAGATAGTACAGTGTAGTGGAAAGAGCTTGCACTTTGGAGTGAGCAAATCTGAGTTCAAATTATAGCTCCACTAATTTCAGGCTGTTTGACTGGAGGAAGTCACTTAATCTGAGACTTGTTTTTCTCATTTGTATGATACAAGGTTGTAAGAGCTATCACTAAAGTGTCGGGCACATGGCAGGCACTCAATTAAAGTTAATTATGTTCTCTTGCCTTTTCTCATCTTTTTAACCTCAGTGTTTTCCATCTCTATCTCTGGCGGCTCCATAAAAGAGTTAACAGCTTCTTCAGACCCTTTCCTATTCTTTCTGATGTACATATATTCTCCCATAATTAAAAAAACAACAAATAAACAAAAAATTTTGTAGTACAGAGTAGACCAGCTATGTAGTTAGCATGCATTACAGCCCGATGACTCACAGGTTTATTTTATTTGGGTGTGTTACACCTCAGTTGTGCAAATGAATGAATGATGTGGACTCATGTGTTCTCATGTGAGTGTGAATTCACTTTAATTCTACAAATGCTGAGCTCTAACTATGATCCAGGCACTATGGGAATACAAAGTTGGCAAAAATATTGTTTCTGCTTGGCTTTGAATGTGTTTATGTGTATGTGTATATGTGTTTTGGCTGAAGGAAGGGAGGATTCATAAAATTGAGGAATGTTGGGGTGAAAGCAGTGATGGGCGGGCACTAGCTCATGTTGGCTCATGAGAGCTGATTGCTACATTTTAAGAAACTTTGTGAGCCAATTGTTAAACATGACCATTATAGCTAGAAGAGATTTAAAATGTTCCCAACACAAAAAAATGATAAATGTTTGAGGTGATGAATATCCTAAATACCCTGATTTGATCATTACATATTGTTATGTATCAAAATATCAATGTTCCCCATAAATGTGTACAATTATGTATCAATTTTTTTAAATTTTAATTTAAAAATGTAAAAAGTTATAGCTCATAAACTTATAATTAAATAAATTATATTAAAAACAAAAGTAATAAATACAGAAAGCCCTTGCTTTGCACAGTTCTGAAATGCATGAATTTTAGTTACCACAGTTTAGTTAAATAACATCAGTCCCCCAACAACACAATTCAAATTTCATTTATCACAGTTTATTAACTATAAGTAATTGCACAAAGTACAAACTTTGCTGCTAGCACTTCAGTTCATGAATCACTATGTAAATAACAGATGCACATTATGGTCAGTGATAAATCACAACACTTCTTTCAAAGTCTATTGGTGACTGGTCACTGCATATCTGTTATTCAGTTCTTGCACAAACAGGAACACATATATTGTGTTGCCTCCTTTTCTACCAGTAATAAAACCAATAACATTTTACAAAAATGAATAACCAAAGAAGAGAATTGGCAAAAAAAAAAGTGAAGCAAAGAAATGAAAAATGAGAAGGCAGAAATGAAACTTGAATTGAATGTAAATGGAATTATAGAAGAAATAGTTGAACACGGGAATTTTGACACTACTTCCATTTGAAACACTCTAGATGTGCAGCCAGAGAAACTTAGTGAGGTAAATTTACTGATATAAATAAAGAAAGTGGTTATGATCAAAAAGATGACAATGTCCTAAAGAAAGTATCACTAGCAAAAAACTTCACAGTAAAGGAACTCTTGGAGATACTTTGAGACATTGAAAGTGCAAAGAATAAAATATTGGAAGTGAATCCAAACTTAGAAATAAGTAGGACCATGTACTAAGCATGGAAAAATTAGTTGCTCCTATTTTAAGTTATACAAAAAGAAAGCAAGCACTGTTGAAATTACTCTTAATAACATTTTTACAAAGAAATAAACTAATTGTCAATGTTTCTAATGGAATGTTTTCAATTATAGTATACTGTACCATTCAATGAAAAAAGAATAGTCTTTTCAACAAATGGTGCTGAGGCAACTGGACCCCTATCATATGCAAAATTTAACATAAAATGATCAAAGGGTTGGGCATGGTGGCTCACATCTGTAATCCCAGCACTTTGGGAGGCTGAGGCAGGAAGATCTGTTGAGGCCATGAGTTTAAGACCAGCCTGGACAACATAGTGAGACCATGTCTCCACAAAATTTTTTTAAAAAAATTAGCTAGGCATGGTGGCATGCACCTGTAGTCCTAGCTACTCAGGAAGTCAAGTTGGGAGGATTGCTTGAGCCCAGGAGTTTGAGGCTGCAGTGAGCTATGATCATGCCACTGTATTCCAACCTGGACAACAGAGCGGCTCCCTGTCTCTAAAACAAATAAACAAACAAAAAATGATCTATATAGAAAAACTAAAACTATAAAATTCTTAGAAGAAAACATAGATGTAAATATTTGTGTAGTCAATAGTCTTTTAGATATGACACCAAAAGTACAAGCACCTAAATTAAAAATAGATAAATTGGACTTCATTAAAATTTAAAACTTTTGTGAAATTGGCCATGGTGGGAATGTTTATACTTCAGAAATTGGCAAATGCTATTAATACATATCAGGACTTGGTGTGTTAGTTGTCTAGACTTAAGAAAGTGATAGAGCAAAAGTTAATAATGCAAATTAAACTTAAAATTGTGTTGTGTCTGCAGCTGTTACACTGTGAAAAGCATGAAAAAATTGAGGAAATAGTCTTCCAGTATTTGAAAACTATTATTTGATTCAGCAAAGAAGTCACTCATAGCATTGACAGATGAGTGACGTTCCAATAAATGTCTTTGTTGTTTCACTTTTGTCTTATTCATTAAACTAAAATATTAACCAATTATTCATATCAGAACTGCACTTGAAAAGCCAATAGTTAAACATTTACTAGCATATCACTGGCTGGAAGGGACATCAAAGATCCTAGAATCCAACATCTCTTACCATTTTATGCGTTGGGCACCTAAAGCCCAGGACCTGTCCAAAATCACAAGCAAGTGAATGGATGAATGGTCAACGTTTGAATCATGTGCTGTTCTTTCACATTTTAACACTGCCTCTCTGGGTATCCAGGAAAATGTTTTCCATGACATGCCATAGATGGGCAGTGAAGATGTGTGAAACAGTTGTCATCAGGTTAGCCAATAAAAAGCCCTTCTCTCCAGCATTCTAACAAGGCCATGGACCTTCCCTGGGGGAAGGAAGAGCCAAGAAAATTAGGACACAAGAAGAGACTTGCCAGGTCCCTCTCCCTATCTGGGCAGTCAGCGGTAGGGCAGACAAACAAGCTATGTCTTATTTTTTACTTTTCTCTCCTCTCTTTACACTCTCCTCCCTGAGACATTGAAGAAATACTCAGGCTTCTCTCTAATCAGGGATTAAACAGAGGCCTGGCCCCAAGAGAGAGAGTCAGGTTTGAACTTGGCCTCCAGTCCAAAGCCCTATCCTTGGCTTCAATCACATGGAACATTACTTTAACCTTATCTTATTTACCCAGAGTCTCCCTGGGAGGTGAGCTGGGGGTTGATAATAATGGACCTTTACTTTTATATACAGCCCTTTACAATTTACAAGGCCTTTGTACATGCACCATCCTGTTTGAGCTCCATAGTGGGCCTTTGTGGTAAGTAGGGAAAGAGTTAGTAAACCTATTTGATAGATGAGGAAAATAAGGCTCAAAGAGACAGAGTAGCCAAATTCATGCAGCCAATTTTATTACCTGGAACCTAGGTATGGTGACATAAAATTTACTTGTCTTCCGTGGCACAAAAGTACAGTAACACAGACCTAGGGGTATTCAGAGAATTACTTTTAGTAATAGTTATTAGTAACAAAAATCAGCTATCATTTATGAGCACTTATGTGTTACACTGTACTAAGTGTTTCATATACATTCTCATTTAAGCTTCATAACAATCTGTTAAGGTTGGTGCTAAACTCTCTATTTAACAAGAAAGAAGCTAAAGCTCAGAAAGTTTAAGGAAACTGGCCTGGATCACACAGCAGAAGTGTCAGAGCAAGGATTTGAACCCAGATTTCAGTTTCTAAAAATCATACTCTTAACTCTTAGGATAAATGAGTGGCCCCTGACACATGAAACAATATTTTTATTAGCTGTGAAGTATTTCATTAGGTGTGTCAAGCAAAGGAAGGAGAAAGAGAAGAAAGAAAACAAATCGAGCATCCACTCTTCATTCATTAATAAATATTCCCTAAGAACTACATCTTCAGGATTGTGCTAGGTCCTAGGGATAAAGGGGTGTAAAAGCAGACTTGGTCCCTACATTTAAAGTGCTTATTTTCAGAAAAGGATATAAAGGATTAAGTCAACATGCATAAATATATAATTATAAACTATGTAAATGCTGGAATATTATGAGATTATTAAGAGAGAGAATAATAGGGGCAGAGAGATCTTTGAGAGACAGTAGTTCAGAAGGATTCAAGAAAGTCTTTTCAAGGAAGTGGCATCTTAAGTTGAGCCCTGGAAGCCAAGGCATAGTTAGTCAGGGGACTCGTGTGGCTTGGCTCAGTGTGGGAATGAGCCTGAGGAACCGAGAGTCAGCCAGCATGTGGCTGGAGTGGTCTGAGCAAAGGGTAAGTGGCAAGAGCTGAGTCCAGAGAGAAACAGACCAAGGTTAGATCATGAAGGACTTATAGCTCATGGTAAGGATTTGGGATTTTATCTCAAGGACAATGGGAAGTCTTGGAGTGTTTTCAATCAGGAGAGGGATATGATCCAATTTATGTTTAAAATACCACTCTGTGGGACTCGAGTCTAGTTATAGGAAAAAACATACATATAACTGGAGAGGGAGAGTTATATTTAATATGACACAGTAACCTGGCTTTTCCCTGCACAGAACACGAGACAAATTCTTGTAT
>NW_012138302.1:15681234-15694173 GCF_000956105.1 Propithecus coquereli
ATTGTAGAGGCAAAATTTATAATAGGGACACAGGGAACTTTGAGAATCCAGGCAAGATGATGGCTTGGACTAGGCAGTGGAGAAGGACAACTAAAAGTAGATGAATTTGAAATACGTGCCATATACTATCCTAGATACTATAAAATACATTTTCTTATTTAAGCCTCACAACAACCCAATGATGTGGGTATTTTATAGATTTTTTTGCAGTTTTATAACTTTATTTGATGTATCTGACAAATCAGCAGTTAGTTCTCATCCCTGTTGACTGTAGATTTTTGAAAGTGGTAACAGGTACATAGGTAACCAAGGTATAGAGTTTGTTTGGTGAATCTTCATCCTCATTATGTTTTCTGGACAACTGCACATGGATACAGTATGGGATATTCCTTATTCCTTTCGCTCAGACAGCTTTGTTGAGACTGATTTCAATGTGCACATCTGGGATCCCCATCTCCTTCATGGCAAATTTCTGGATTTCTTTGAGTGCTCGAGGGGCACGCTTCTTGAAGCTCATTCCATGGATGCACTTGTGAATGTTGATAGTGTATTCTTGGGTCACCACCTCACTGATGGCAGAACAGCCCTTCTTCTTCTTGCCACACTTCTTTGCAGGAGCCATTCTGCTGGGCTCAAGTTCCACATTTTTAATTTTACAGATTTTAGAGCTGAGGAAGCTGAGGCTCAGAGAGGTTCAGCCTCCATATCACACTTCCCTCTGAATAGCAGTGATCTGCCAAGTAAAGAAACTGATATTCAAAACCCAGAGTAGGTGTCAGGTTGATTTACACAATAAAGCCCTGTCTGAAAGGCTTCAGAAAGAGGTCAATCTAGTTAGGGAACTTCTGTGGTTAAAGGAGATTATGTCAACTAGAGAACTGCAGTTAGTTAGTAAACAATCAGGCCATCAGGACCACTGGATTCCAGTTAGGGTGGAGCTTCTTATAGTGGGAAACTTGAAAAATTTAGGTGCTTACAGAGGTGTAACTGTCGATTGACTGAGTTGGAAAGACTCCTTACAGATGGTTGGATACAAATGTCCCACTTACAGATACGAAAACTGGTAGAAGAAGAGGGGCAAATCTCATTTCTGCTTCTAGGAGGTGCCTGCCAGAAATATAGGCGTCTCTATCTTCCCACATAAACAGCCTCTTAAATCCCCAGAGGTAACCTGCTCCTGAAAAAGTTGAGGAGTTAGCCAGAGTCACCCCCAGGATTCTAGATTCCTATTGCTCCCTCTCTATCGCCTTCCTCCTCCAGGTGCTCTCTTTTCTCTTAAAAGTCACTTTTACCATGTCACGAATTACAGACAAGCAAATTCCAATAAGGCTGAGGCCCTAAATTCTGCCTCTCACTGTTGTACAGCCCTTGCACAGAAGAGATCTTCTCCAGACCTGTTTCCTTCTCTGTACAATGAGGAGACTGAAAATAGTTTCTGAGGGGCTTGCTATTTTTACTCATGTGGGACCAAAACTTATTACTTCCCACGACTCCATGTCCCTGGCACAGATAGGTGCACCAGAACTCTTGGCGACCTGGTGAAGCAAGGCTCATCAGGTGGAATGTCATCAACTGCTGCACCCTTCCTGCCCACCCTCCTAGTGCTGCTTCTGCTCCCCCAGAGTCTCAGCTGATGACTGCAAGTTCCCAGGATTCAGAATCTTTTCCTTCTCTGCATTCAAGGGAGGAGCCCTGGGCCCCACTCTTGACCTTCACACTCATACTGTTTGAGTATAACTTGAGAGAGGCACCTTCTTGCTTTAAAATGTCTCCTCCACCTATTGGGAGGGGTGAGATGTTGATGAAAGAGCAAGCGCTTTGGAGTAAATAGGCTTGGGTTTGACTCTTGACCCTGCATTTTACCAGCTTTATGACCTTGAACTTGTTACCCCAGATCCTCAGGCCTTCCATCTATACTGCTTACTGCATGCTGTAAAGAGTAGAGATCATGTCTGTAAAGTACCTGCGGAAGAAAAGCACATAAACTCCTATTCCCTTAAGAAAAACATCTCACACTAGAAATAGAATATGTATTAAAAGAGCCATCCTCTGTTTTTTTCCTATAAGTTTTTATAAATGAGGTGATACTAACAATTTATTTTCGAGGGCGCACGGGATCGGCACGGTCAGGGCGGGACGGCCGCAGACCTAACAATTTATTTTCTAAAAACCAAAGTGCAACACAAAGCCTTTCTTCTTTCCACATGCTTAGTATGTAAGTGCTCAAGGCATTTTTATTATCATTATAATTACAATTGCTGATTAATTGTAAGTTCAGTGAATCTACTCAGAAAGGTCTAAATTCTCTCTAAAATAGAAATCTGACTCAAAATTCTCTCCTGCTTAAAAATCTTCAGTGGCTTCCCATAGCCTTTTTCCCGAGCCCAAACTTTATAATGTCATATAGTGTTCTTAATTAACACTCTGGTCCCAGCCTGCTTTTACAGTCTGAAGTCTCTAGTGTAGTTTTTTTAAAAAGCATAGGATTTGGTATCCCACCTTAGCCACTTAACCTGTTTCCTCCTCTGTAATACTGGGGTAGTAATTTCTATCTTACAGATGAAATAATAGGAGCTTATGATAGCTACTAATTAAGTGCTGGCTAGTGTATAAGACCTTGACAAACATTTTCTCATTTAATCCTGACAAGAGCCCAATGAAACAAGTGCTTTTATTTTTGTATAAGAAAACTTAAACTTATAGAAGTTAAATAACTGTCAAATATAACATAGACTTAAACCCAGAAGTAGCTGCCTTCAGTGTATAGTGTCAACCACTGTGCCTTAAAGCCTCCCTTGAGGGCATATGTTTAAAAGGACTTCGTACCCAGGAAAGGCTGTTAAAATTGGCTATTAGTCACTGTCACCACTTCCTTCTTCCTTGGGTCCAATGCTCTGATTACACAGAGCAATTTACCATTCTCAATGGCATTTTTACAGCTCTGTGCCTTTACCCATATTGTTCTCTCTGCTTGAAGTGCTCTTATTTCCCTCTCAAAATGATGCTCCTTTCACAAGAACCAGGTAGGAGATCACCTATGCTGTGAAGTCTTCCCTGACACACTGGCATATCCCTCACTCCCCCAAGGGTAGGCATGAAGTCCTCTCCATTTTTCGTCTTCCTGTTCCTATCCACTTGACAAATGTTCAGTAGATAATTATTGAACTCATTAATCTTAAATCATTTATTATAATTTCAGTGAAACCAACCAGAGGAGTTTTCTTTTCAAAGAGTCTTCAATTATGCCAAGGAAAATCTATAGTGATGGTTGGGTAACACTTAGGAGAAAAATAGCAGTGTAATTCAAGCCAGATCCAACAGGTAGCACAGTAGCCATGGTCAAAGCAGCCAGAGAAGTACCCTTTTAAAAAGAGTGATATTAATGATGATTAATATTTGCATAATGTTCATGAAGCTCTTTTACATATATTATCTACATGCATTCTTGTTCCCATCTTACAAATGAAGAGGGAAATGAGATTTTTCCAAATCCCAGAATCTTTTTGGAACACATTATTAGGTAAGGTGACTTCAAGAGTCAACAGAGGCCCTGTGATTTTTCCTTCCAAATTACCTTCCTATTCCTTGAAAATATGTGAAATGTTACTTTAGGAACTTCAACTCTTTGGCTGAGCCTTTAAAATTTAAATATTTAAATGAAGGGAGGGGAATGTATGAAGTATTTTAATTGATTTGTACTTTAGTGTAAAAAGTTTCAAACATATTCTTGAGAGCCACTTGACCTAAATAAGCTGGATGGCTATCGTGAGATTGCATAGGAGCACTGGGGACATGAGAAAGAGCCACAAAGATGAGAGGTGGGTGTGGAAAGGAAAGGGGAGCTGTAGGAAGTTTCATTAACATAACAATTTGCTATGAGCCAGCCTGGTTTCCGATTGCTGTAGCCATAGCCAGGGGACTCCATTCATCAAGGGATTTGTTATCCCAGGAATTTGAGAGCAGTGTATAATCAACGGACTGTGTATAATCAAGTAGTAATGCCTGGGAAATTCTCAAAAACCCTTCACACCTAGCTCTCTGGGAGGCCGAGGCGGGCGGATTGTTTGAGCTCAGGAGTTCGAAACCAGCCTGAGCAAGAGCGAGACCCCGTCTCTACTAAAAATAGAAAGAAATTAATTGGACAACTAAAAATATGTAGAAAAAATTAGCCGGGCATGGTGGCGCATGCTTGTAGTCCCAGCTACTCGGGAGGCTGAGGCAGGAGGATCACTTGAGCCCAGGAGTGTGAGGTTGCTGTGAACTAGGCTGATGCCACGGCACTCACTCTAGCCCAGGCAAAAGAGTGAGACTCTGTCTCAAAAAAAAAAAGAAACCCTTCACAGCATCCTCTAGCGAGAAGCTGGAAAACTGAGAGTCAAATCTGGGGTTATAAGAATGAAACCTGGAGTAAAACAGTAAAATCTGCAACTCCAAGTTTGGCACTTGGAGTTCAGTATTAGAATCTCAGACATTGCTAGAACTTGAACATTGAAAATAGAATCTGGAGGTTACAGATTAGAATTTGGTGGTCCAAATATAGAATCTTGAGTTGCCATTATTGAAATTCCTAAAGTAGAGTGTCTGGTTGTGATTGTGGAATCTAACTGTAGGATTCAAGTTCATAGAGTGGAGCCTATACTTGCAATATTAGAATTTTGAGGTTCTAAGTAGCAGCTGGGTTCTAATGGTAAAATGCTTAGATTCAGAGAGTAAAATCTGAAGTTGCAATAGCAGATATATAGAGTTTAGTATTGGAATCTCAGGCTCTGAATTTGGTACCTGCAGTTCTCATAGTAGGATCTCAAGTTATTAATATAATAGTAAAATCTAAAGGTGCAACAGTGGAATTTCAGTTTCAGAAGAAGAACCTGGAATTCCTGAACTAGAATCTGAGTTTATGAGAATAGAACTTGGAATTATATTATTTGAATCTTGCATTTTGAAACTGGAATTTTACTTCCAATACCACAATACAGGTATTGGAGCTTAGAATATGGGGTTCAAAGAACACAATTTTGAGTTCCAACAATTTTGAGTTGCCATAGTGGAACCATGAAATAAAATATTAAATTATGAAATTCAAAGATTGGAGTCTAGCTTATTAGATTAGTGTTAGCAATAATGCTAATGGCTTCAATAGCAATAATGCTAACGGCTAACATTTATTAAGTGCTTACTATATGCCAGGCATTGTTCTAAGCATTTTAAATATATTACTATATTACTATATTGCTATTATTGCATTTAGTGCTCAAAAAAAAAAACCTGTCAGGTAAATACTATTAATATCATCCTTGCTTTACAGGTGAGGCGTAGAGAGGTTAAGTAACTTTCCAAAGGTCACATACCTGAGAAGCACAGAGATGGCATCTGACCATAAGTAGTGTGTCTCCAGAGCACGTTTTTAACCACTATGATGATAAGTACATCTAGATTCTAAAGTCTAGAAGAACACTGAATTCCACTACTGTAGTGAAACTTGGGGTTTAACAAATAGAACCTAGAGTTACTGTAATAGAAACTAGAGTTCCAATAACAGCATCTTGGGTTTTGATGATGTAATCTGTATGTCCAATGATAGAATGAGGGGCTTGTACAATAGAATCTGAAATTCCAAACAAATTATTCAGTTCTGAAATTAGAGTTCCAAATGAAGAACCTCAATTTAATACCAATAATTAGAATCCAAAATTCTACTACCGAAACTTTGGCCTCAACTCTGAACTTTTAGGTCTAACTCCAATAATGGAATCTGTGTTTCTGAGAGTAAAGCCTAATTTCCTAAAGTAGAATTTTAGTTTCTGAGAGTAGAACCTTGAGTTTTAATAGTAGAATCTTCCAGGGAGACTAAGACCTGGGGTTTTAATAGTAGAATCTAGAATTATTAAAGTAGTTCCTCAAATTCCAAGATTGGAAATTGAGATTTCAATAATGGAATCTTAAGTTACAGTAGTAGAACATAAGTTCCAATAATAGGATCTTGGGTTCAGAGAGGACAGTGTGATGTTCCAAAAGGAAGATATGTGATTCCAAGAATAGAACCTGGAGAACCTGGATAATAGAACCTTGGTTTACTAGAATATTAGAATCTGGGGTTTAGGGAATGGAATCTGGAGTTGCCAACATAAAAGCTACAGTTCTAAAAGTAGCTTCTTGGGGCCAGGCACATTGCTCACACCTGTAATCTCAGCACTTTGGGAGGCCAAGGCAGGAGGATTGCTTGAGGCCAGAAGTTTGAGACCAGCCTGGGCAACATAGTGAGTCCCCATCTCTACAAAAATTTTTTTTTTTCCTACAAAAATTTTAAAAATTAGCCAGGCATGGTGATTCTAGCCACTCAGGAGGCTGAAGCAGGAGGATCGTTTGAGCCCAAGAGTTCAAGGTTACAGTGAGCTATGATCTTACCACTGTACCCAGCCTGGGCAACAGAAAAGTCACTTGAAATAATTCTTTTTTCCCTGGTAGGTATAGTATTAATTTTATGTTGAGTTAGGTTCATTTGCTTTCATTTGTTTTCAATTTTCATGTGTGATTTTTAAAAAAGCATTTTGAATTTGTGACATTTTACATGGCTCAAAAAAAAACAATCTTTAAAATGTATATTCAGAAAAATTTTTATTTCATCTCCTGTACCCCATTTTCCCCTCTCTTGATAGGTAAGAATTTTTAGTAGCTTCTAATATTCTTCCAGTGTTCGTGTTTATTTCCTCTTTCTTTTTGACAATAACTTTATTTCAAAAATTTCAAATCTACAGAAAAGTTGCAAAAATAGTACAATGAACTATCCATCTAATTAATTTATTATTGACATGTCTCCATTTGAGTTATCTCTCTCTCTTCATAGTATTGGTGATGTTGTTCATGTTTCCTGAACCATTTGAAAGCAAATTGCAGATGTCATAACCCTTTACCACTAATAGTTCAGCACGTCACTTAACAATAAGAACATTTTCTTACATAATCATAGTACAATTATCAAAATTATAAATTTTAGGAAATGTAACCTTCATTCAATATTATTACCTAATATATAGTACATATTCAAATTTCACTCATCCCATTAATGTCCTTTAAGTTGGGAAATAATTTGTCATCAGTATTTTCACATCTCTGCATGTTCAGGGCTTTCTGAGAAAAAACTGTGGCAAGTTGGATTAAAGGATGATTGAATAGCATCCATACAGATAGAGACTTCTGGACAGATATAGTCTTATCTCTCCCTGGAGCTATTTGCTTACATTCCCAGGTAGTGAAGTAAAGATCTTTCCCACCTCTTCCCAGAAAGGATTTGTTTACATTCCAGAGCAAGGTATCTCTTTATCTCTGGAGGAAAGGATAGGCAGCTGTAAATGCCTTCCTAGATGAGCTCTGAGACTCATAATTTTGAAGTTTCACAAACTCCACTGTATGTGCAGGTGGCACCAGGCCCTTATTATGCCACCCTATAGGAAAGTGGGGCATAGGAAACTGGAGCTAAGATTGCTAGGTCAGTTAAAATGGTCTTATATTTCTTTTCTTTTTTTCTTTTCTTTTTTTAATCTAGTTAAAATGGTCTTATCCCTGATCCAGACCAGAGGTATAGTGTTCCCATTAGTGTGTGTGTGTGTGTGTGTGTAAAACTGAGCATGTGGGATTAATATCTCAGACCCATTATAGTTTTTTTTAATTTCATAATTTTTGTTTCTTTTAATTTTTTATTAAATTTACATTGCAGGTGTAATTAGTTGAGACTATTACAGTTTAAGACTTAACACTTTATAGATGCCCCTACCTCAGATCCAGGATTCTATTAGGGATCATGTTACATTTAGTTTGTCAAGTCTCTTTAGTGTCTTTTAATATTTGCCCCTTAACCTTTCTTTGTCATTCATCACACTGATATTTTTGAAGGGTCCAGACCATTTGTTCTGTAGTTCTCTCCTTTCTTATACATAAAACCACAAAAAAGCATGCTATAAATACTCTTCTGCACCTTGCTTCTTATCAATATACCTCAGGTTATGCTATAGCAGTATATTGAGATCTTTTTTTTTCCTTATAGCTGCATAATACTTCATTGGTTGCAGATCCTCTGTTTTCCTGGTATACAGCACAGAGGTATACAGTAGAAACTCAGTAAGTGTTGAGAAAGTATATGGTTCCAAAAAAGCAAAAGAATAAGTGAACGGGAAATAATTGAGCAGAAGAGCAATATATGGCTTGGACAGAGAATAATTTGGAGCCAGACAGACCTGGGATGCAAATCCAGCTCTCCTGACATTAGGCAGTTTGTCATAGTGGTTAAAAAAGCAAGCTCTGAAACCAGAGTACCTAGATCGAGTCCACCACATAGCTGTGTTTCCTTAGGAAGGCTATTTACTAAACCAAATGTGCTTCAGTTTCCTCATCTGTAAAATGGAAATAATAAGAGCATCTACTTCATAAGGTTATTGTGAAGGTTAAATGAGTTAAAACATGTAAATCAGGCCAGGCGCAGTGGCTCACGTCTGTAATCCTAGCACTCTGGGAGGCCAAGGTGGGAGGATCAATTGAGATCAGGAGTTCCAGACTAGCCTGAGCAAAAGTGAGGCCCCATCTCTACTAAAAACAGAAAAATTAGCTGGGTTTCACTGCATGCGCCTGTAGTCCCAGCTACTCAGGAGGCTGAGGCAGGAGAATCGCTTGAGCCCAGGAGTTGGAGGTTGCTGTAAGCTAGGTTGATGCCACAGCACTCTAGCCCAGGTGACAGAGTGAGACTCCATCTCAAAAAAAAAAAAAAAAACCCGTGTAAATCATTGAAAACATAGTAAGAGCTCAAAAAACGTTAGCTATAGTTTACAGCTATGATTTTTCTAAACTTCAGTTTCTTCGTATGTAGAATAGGGCTACCCATCCAGCAGGGAGGCTGTTGAGGACCAAGACAATGTCAGTGAGGTACTTAGCATAGTGACTAGCATAGAGAAGCCATCAATAAATGTCAGCTATCAAGCCTGGGGGACATGGGATGAACATGATTAGTGGGAAGAGTATCGGTACTGTAAACTCCCAGAGGGTTGGACTGGTTATCTTGTTCACTAACTCAAGCCCAAACACAGTACCCATCACACTGGCTTTGGGGTTAGACAAACTTATTTGTGTTTAAATTTTAGTCATGACACCTCCAAGCTGTGTGATCTTGGACAAGTTATTTAACTTTTCTGATCCATATTTTCCTCACTGATAAAACAGGGATAACAGGCCAGGCATGGTGGCTCACGCCTGTAATCCTAGCACTCTGGGAGGCCAAGGTGGGAGGATTGTTTGAGCTCAGGAGTTCGAGACTAGCCTGAGCAAGAGCGAGACCCCGTCTCTACTAAAAATAGAAAGAAATTAGCTGGACAACTAAAAATATATAGAAAAAATTAGCCGGGCATGGTGGCTCATGCCTGTAGTCCCAGCTACTCGGAGGCTAAGGCAGGAGGATCGCTTGAGCTCAGGAGTTTGAGGTTCCTGTGAGCTAGGCTGATGCCACGGCACTCCAGCCCGGGCAACACAGTGAAACTCTGTGTCAAAAAAATAAATAAATATAAAAATAAATAAATAAAACAAGGATAACAATAGTACCTAGCTCAGGGTTGTTGTTGGAATTAAATAGAACAATGTATATGAAGCTATTTGATCTCACCTTAGATGATGATGAAAAAGTAAAGCAGACTGGGCATGGTGAACACCTGTAATCTTAGCACTTTGGGAGGCCGAGGCAGAAGGATGGCTTGAGCCCAGGAGTTTGAGGATGCAGTGAGCTACGATCATGCCACTGCACTTTAGTCCGGTCAACAGAGCAACACCCTGTCTCAAAAAAAAAAAAGAACCATTCAGTAAATTAGCGGTCACAATTGTACTCTGTTCTGGAAGATAGAGCACAATCAAAGCTGTGGAAAACTTCATATTCTATGCCTTGGGTTTTAAGTTCTCTTTTATTAGGCCCAGGCAATGAGATTAAGGAAATCACTCTCACAACCAATTGCCAAATGAGTTTCACTGTTCCACTTTATTGCCACCACCCCAAAACATCCCTCGAACCCCCAAGGGAAGGAAGAAAAGGGAGATAAAAGGCAAAATAACCCAAATGGCAAGGTAGGAATTATCTTACACCCTTTATGATTGTCAGGTCTTGGTGGCCCCTTGTGTAGGCAACTGGTGCCTCTGGCAGATGGCAGAGAGCTTTACTGATGAAGTCATGCAACACAGAGACATCTCTGTGTCTTATTTGCTATCTCATTTGCTCCAGGAGCTAGGGGTACATTAGTATAGGGTTAGGATACCACAATCCATCGTAAGGTCTAATCAGATAAAATCAGCATGGGGAAATTTATCTGTGGCCTGGATTCTGGCCCCCTAGATTCAGTCATGGTCAAGATAACCTGACCTTGGTGGTCATTCATTCCACAAAACATATATAAAATATGAATGTTCTCATGCTCACTTTTTTAAAAGGAAAAAGTCACACTTTCACAACCATTTTTAAGTTATCTATAGAGAGGAACGTTGATTTCTTTTATTTCTTAGTATATATTTTGCAAAAATTACCAGGCATGGTGGCACTCATCTGTAGTGCCAGCTACTCAGGAGGCTGAGGCGGGAGGATTGCTTGAGCCCAGGAGTTCTGGGCTGTAGTGCATTATGATTGTGCCTGTGAGTTGCCACTGCACTCCAGCCTGGGCAGCGTAGTGAGACCCTATCTCTAAAGGAAAAAAAAATTAAGGCATATATTAAAATCTAATATATGATGTTCAGTCTGGAGAAATAGAAGTCTGACACCTGAAGACAAACTTTACTCCTATATCCCACAGTGACATAGTTTCATTATATGTCTTTAAATGAAGGGTGTGGCAAAAACTGGATCTGAATTTAGGTCTAACTCCCAAACCCATTTTCAGTTGCCTTGTTTTTTTGTTGTTGTTGTTGAGACAGAGTCTCACTGTGCATCCCTGGGTAGAGTGCAGTGATCTCACTGTAGCTCACTGCAAGCTCCAACTCCTGGGCTGGAAGCGATACTTCTGCCTCAGCCTCTGGGGTAGCCGGGACTACAGGCGTGCACCGCAACACCCAGTTGGGTTTTGTTGTTTTGTGTATTTTTTTTTTCTTTTTGTTTTTCTTGTTGCTCAGGCTGGTGTTGAACTCCTGAGCTCAAGCTATCCTCCCGTCTCCGCCTCCCAGAGAGCTAGGATTACAGGTGTGAGCCACCCCACCTGGCCCCAAACCCATTTTCTTTTCACTTGGCCTTGATGTTCTCGTAAGCATTCCTTTCCCAATCCCATGCACATTACTCTCTGAGAGGAATAAATGCTAGTAAGTAAAATAGTAAGCTCTCGTTTGTGTGCAAAGCTGAAGCACAGGCCTTCCATAAATGTTAAATAACAGTGGCAATCTCCACCAGCGGCAGTGTGCTGAGAATTTATAGAATCACGCAGAACCCAGGGGATGGGAATAAACCACTGAAGTCATCAAGTCCAAGGATTTTCAAACACGTTCGGGTTGTAGAGCTCCTAGAAGTCACAGTGCTCTTTGCAAAACATCACAGATTACTGACAGCTAATATTGTATAAACTACCAATGATTTCACTAGCACACACAGCATGGTGTAATGGGAAGGATCAGGCTTTCAAGTCTCACAGATCTGACTTTTCCATTTACTAACTTGAGATCTTGAGTAAGTTGACCTTTCTGTGCCGCTGATCCCTCATCTGAAATATGGGGAAAGCAAATCCCTCTTGCAGGGTTGTTAATTACTTTTGAAATATGCATATATACATATATGTAATATTTGTACCTTAAAAAATGGTAGCAACAGGTCCATAATTCCTTATCCAAATTGCAGCCAGATTTGTTTCAAAATTAAGAATTTTTTAAATTAAAAAATGTAATATGAGACATATGTCATATGAATAATACCCCTAGCTGAGTTTGAGGCAGTACCCTATAACCTAACACTTTATATTTCTGTGGAGTTTGCACCAAAATTATTAAAAATATACTTGGTTTTCAAACCATTTTTAATTTAGTTGGGATTTTGGATCTGTGGATAAGGGATTGTAAATATGTGTTATTATTTGAAGATAATATGACTACTATATGTTTCAGGTCTCCATAGGTTAAGAAAACATGTATTTTTTTAAATGAGGGATGCTTTTGGTGCCCCGCGCAGATTTTTATTACCAGTCGATGCACCCATCCTCCAGCTGCCACCAATATTGGTTGATACAGCTCACAACTGTCCCCTTCTTGGAGACTCACCCTCAACCAAACAGGAGCTTTCTCTCTTGGTGGTGAGTGAAGGGAGGAGAACACCTGTTAATGACTGTGTTACACAGTCCCTTGTGTCAAGGGACTAATTTTGGGTTGAAGTTCTTGTGTCGGAGTTTCCCTGTGGGATTAGACTGAAGCTGGTCTTGGAATCTGCACTCTTCCTTACCTTTTCTCCACTGCCCTGTGCTTCTTCCATCTCTCTTCTTTTCCTAAGAGCAAATCCTTCAATAAGTCACTTGAATCAGAATCCCTGTCTCAGGCTCTGCTCCTAGGGCACCTAACCTAAGACATTTGGTACCAAGAGTGGTCCTAGAAAGCAGACATAAGGATGGGATTCTGGAGTTGGACCACACCAGGACTGGAAGGCAATGTGTTGGGAGGAATACAAGGGTCCCTGGCATGTTATAGATGGAATTGCAAAGACTTTCACCTATAGTGACTTGGGTGGAATACAGGTGGAAAGAAGGGGACGCTCAGTGTAGCTGGTGCAATGTCTCAGGCATTTAAGAAATATATGGGCGATGTCTGAAAGGGTCTTCCCAACATCTTCATTTAGAATTCTTAAGGTTTCGTGCCTTAGGTTTAAGTCTGTTATCCACCTTGAATTGATTTTTGTGAGAGGTGAGAGGTAGGGGTCTAGTTTCAGTCTTCTGCATGTAGCTATCCAGTTTT
>NW_012138302.1:15694763-15696611 GCF_000956105.1 Propithecus coquereli
AATTACGTTCTGTTGCCCAGGCTAGAGTGCCGTGGCATCAGCCTAGCTCATGGCAACCTCAAACTCCTGGGCTCAAGCAATCCTTTTGCCTCAGCCTCCCGAGTAGCTGGGACTACAGGCATGTGCCACCATGCCCAGCCAATTTTTTCTAAGGATGAGGAGAAGGCTGAGATTAGCTGCCCTACCAGAAAGTTACAAATCTTTGCCTGTTTTCAGACCTAGAAGCCATCAACTAAAGGAGAAACCAGGCCCCCATGAAGAAGGACCCTGCTAAATAACCCCAGTATATATAGTAGTGATTTCTTCAGTTCTTCCCCAGAGGGACCTATAGTCATTTATTCAGATAACCCTACACTAGAGTAAGGAAAATATCCAGATCTTTAAGGTTATTGGAAATAGGGTGCAAGTTAACACTGATACTTGGGGATCTAAACCATCAGCATAGTCCCTCTATTGGAATAAGAGTGTATGTGGGTCAGCTAATAAATGTAGTCCTGGCCCAGGTCTGTCTCACAGGGGTTCCACTAGGTGCATGGACCCACCCAGTTTTTCCCCCATTCCTGGATGTATGATTGGAATGAGCATACGTAGAACTTGCGGAACTCTCACAGTAGACTAAGAGCTACTGTAGTAGTAAGAAAGGCCAAGTGGAAGCCCCTGAAACTGCTCCCTAACAATCAATGGCCAAGACAATAAATCAAAAACCTATCACATTCCAGTGGAATGAGAGTTTAGTTCCTCCCTCAAAAGTTTAAAGGATGCAAGAATCATGATCCCTAGGATATTCACATCTAATTCAACAATCTGGCCTCTGCAAAAACAGATGGATATGGAAGATGACAAGTAGACTAATGCAAACTTAATCAAGTAGCGGCTCCAACTATACCTGCTATGCCAGATGTGGTATCTTTCTAGAGGAGATTACACAGGCTCAGGTACATGATGTGCAGCCATTGAACTGGCAAATGTATTCTTTCCCACACCTATCTGGAAGAAGAATCTCATAGGATAGACAATAGTATACATTCATGGTTTTGCCCTAATATTGTGTTCATTCACATGCTGTCTGTGATAATATAGTCCAAATGGACTTGACCTGTTTGGCCATTTTGCAGGACATCATCACTTTGGTCCACTATATTGATGCCATTTTGTTAATTGTACCTGATAAGCAGTAAGTGGCAAGTACTCTGGATGCTTTGGTAAGGCACATGCACTTCAGAATGTGAGGGAGAAACTATTCAAAGATTCAGAGGACTTCCAGATCAGTGACGTTTTTAGGGGTTCAATGATCTGGAGCAACCCAGAACATTCACTTCAAAGTAAGAAAAAAGCCATTGCACATTACACCTATTACCACCAAGAAGGAAACACATCTGGTAGGTCTTTGTGAGTTTTGGAGACCACAGATTCTGCAATTGGGAATTGCATGGGATACAAGAAGGTTGGTAGCTTTGATTGGGGCCCAAAGCAAGAAAGTCTCTGAAAGATCAAGGGTGAGGTATGAACAACATTGCTGTTTGGGCTGTATGATTCGTCAGATTCTATGATACTTGAGGTATCTGGGATAGAAAGAATGACACCTTGTAAAACCCCTGGCCACCACTTGGCTCAGATATTTGGTTGTTCATGCATTTTCACATTTAATAGATTCAACATTTACCTAATATGTAACCTTACCATATACCAGGCCCTGTGTTGGACACCAAAGACACAAAGATATAATAAAACCTATTCCCTGTTCTCAAGTAGCTCAAAGTCTAATTTTACTCTTAACTATTTGCATGCTATTTAATTCATCTTTTTTATTTATGCATATTATGGGGGTACAAATGTTTAGGTTACATA
>NW_012138302.1:15696815-15698772 GCF_000956105.1 Propithecus coquereli
GCCTCCCAGAGAGCTAGGATTATAGGCGTGAGCCACCGTGCCCAGCCCATCTTTTTTATTTTTATTTTTAAAATTTTTTCATGTGTAAACTCAATCCTAGGACACAACCACTTCTTTATTTCCCTAGCACTTGCCAGGATTCAAGTGGTAACAAAAAGGGGCCAAATGGGGGAAATTTTGAGAACAATTTTATTAACTAAAAATATACTTCCAATTGGGCCAAGACCATTATGATTGTATGTGAACAGGCTATATTAGTCATGCTTTAAAAATAAAAATTCGTTTACTGAGTGCCTTACTGGGTGCTACGTATTTCATATACATTTATTCTCCCCAACAATTTTGCAAAGTTACTAACATCCCTCACTCTCCACATGAGAAAACTAAGGTTCAGGAAGTTAAGTAAATCATGCAAGTCACATATGGAGTGGTACAGCTAAGATTTGAATATAAGGCACCTCAAATCCTCTGCTTTTTCCTTAACATCATACTTCTTTCATGCTACTTCCAACAAGTGATCCATAGTAGTCTGAAAACGTGATCTATTTCAACTTCTTCATTTAACACTAATTTTCCACTTGAAGCCCTCCAGTGACAATGAGCTCTTCAAAGCAGTCCTTTTCACCTATGATCAGGAAATTCTTATAGAGGACATTCAAATGTCCTTGTTCTAAGATCAATTAGATACAAGGAAGTCTCTTAAGCTGGGTTAAACAAAGTGATAGTGGCAGGGGGAGGTGTTTTTAAGAACACAAAAATTTCAATGGCAAGTTAGCAACCCAGGAACAGAAAAAGGACAGCTAGGCATCATGGAGACAGAAATTGTGAAATCATTTTCTGAGGCTGTTCTCTCTCCAGGGTTGTCTGTTAGTTCAGCTTCATTCTTACCAGCTTCCACTGCTTGCATATGGCTCAACATTAGTGCTCTGGCTCCATCCTACATGACCATTCAAAATCCATTATCACCTGAATCAGTCTTTTTTAGTACAAAATCCTTAGAAATAAATGGATTGGCCCAGCTCTTAGGCTATGGATTGGATCTTGGGTCATTGTTCTACCCTTGGTCTGATCACCTACAACTGGGGTGGAGTCATATCTTGCAAATTCGTCTATCTAAGTTTCTTTTTTCTTTTTTTTTTTGAGACAATTACGTTCTGTTGCCCAGGCTAGAGTGCCGTGGCATCAGCCTAGCTCATGGCAACCTCAAACTCCTGGGCTCAAGCAATCCTTTTGCCTCAGCGTCCCGAGTAGCTGGGACTACAGGCATGTGCCACCATGCCCAGCCAATTTTTTCTACATATATATATTTTTTAGTTGTCCAGTTAATCTCTATTTTTTAGTAGAGACGGGGTCTCGCTCTTGCTCAGACTTATCAAGGTTTCTTGAGAAGGATCTGTGGATGTCAAACAATTCAAGAGGTGGTGTGAGCTGGGCTAAATACGCTATGATAACAACCTTGTCTCGAAAACATAAAGATAGGACGGTCCTTTTCTTCTGTGACACTTAAAAGTCTGTAGCACTTACCTTGTTCTTGGTATGATCTTTTATTTTTTGAGTGTATGCTATTTTCTAACAACTGTAAAGCCAGAGTTAGGGATTTGTGTCTATCTCTCTCTGACTCCTCAGAACACCTATTCAAGGGCTTTCAACACTGTGACCTTGGGAATGCCTTGTTGCTGAGGTAAACTGTATCCATAGTTTGTGATAGTATGCTGACTACAGTTGGGTATGCTTACTACAGTTGGCTGATCTTTCAACATGGGGTTCCCAGAGGCATGCCAACACGGTTTTTTTCTTTTCATTGTAATAAAATATATGTAACATTTTATCATTTTTACTTTTTTTTTTGAGACAGGGTCTCACTCTGTCACCCAGGCTAGAGTTCAGTGGTGTGATCATAGCTCACTGCAACCTCCAACTCCTGGGTTCAAGCTATCCTCCTGGCTCAAATTCCCAA
>NW_012138302.1:15699327-15707922 GCF_000956105.1 Propithecus coquereli
GTGAGCCACCGCACCCGGCCATAACTTGTTCTTTTTTCTTATTTTACTTAGCGTAACTTCTTCAAGGTTCATCCATGTTGTAGCATGTGTCAGAATTCCCTTATTTTTAATGGCTGAATAATATCCCTTTACATGTGCCTACCAGTCTGTTTATCCATCCATCCACCCATCTATCCATCAGTGGACACTTGTGTTGCTTCCACCTTTTTGCTATTGCAATGCTACTATGAACACTGGTGTACAAATATCTGTTGGAATTCCTGTTTTCAATTCTTTTGGATGTATACCTAGAGGCAGAATTGCTGTATGATTAATTTCTACATTTCATTTTTTGAGGGACCTCTGTACTGTCTTCCACAAGTGATTGCACCATTTTACATTCCCACCAGTAATGTACAAAGGTCCCAATTTCTACACATCCTAACACTTATTTTTTTATAATAACCATCCTAATAGATGTGAACTGTTAGCTCACTGTGGTTTTGATTTGCATTTCCCTAATGATTAGTGATATTGAACATCTTTTCATGTGCCTATTTGTATATATTTACAGAAATGTCCTTTTCCCATTTTTTAATTGGGTTCTTTTTTGTTGTTGAGTTGTGTAAGTTCCTTATATGTTCTGAATATTAATACTTTTTTGAATATTACTCCTTTATCAGATATTTGATTTGCAAATATTTTCTCCCATTCTGTGGGTTGCTTTTTCGTTCTTGATAGTGTCCTTTGTACAAGTTTTTAATTTGGTTGTAGTCCAATTTATCTAGCCAAGCAATCACTGCCAAATTTAACATCATGAAGCTTTCCCTTGTTTTCTTCTAAGCTTTATAGTCTTATATCTTAAGTTTTGGTCTTTGATCCATTTTGAGTTAATTTTTACATATGGCGTTAAGGACCCAATTTCATTCTTTTCCACACAGATATCCAGTTTTCCCAGTACCACTTGTTTAAAAAGACCATCTTTTCTCCATTGAATGGTCTTAGCATCCTTCTTGAAAATTATTTGGCTCCTGGGCTCAAGCAATCCTCCTGTGTACCTGGGATTACAGGTGCAAGTCACTGTACCTAGCCAATTCAAATAATCTTAATACTGTACTATGGCAACAGAATGGCATGTTGGAAATAAATGTAAGGCTATGATGTGCTCAGATATGAAATGTAGGGAGTTTGACTCCTGTATAGAGGGTTGGAGAAAGTGAATTACAAACAAGACTAATAAGGAAGCTACAATAATCCAGGCAAACTCTGTGGGATAGCAATACAGGTTGAAAGTCAGTGTAGAATGGAGCCTTTCTGTACCTAGAACCATGAGCTCCAGAAAGTGACTTTCTGCCATGGCTTGGGAGATAAAACACTTTAATCTTTTCTCATCTTCATCTTAATTATTTAGAAGATTCGAAGGAATTGTTTGATTCTTAGATACCATTTTACAGAGGAAACTGAGGCTCAGAGAACAAGGGCCACTGTTGCACTATTAACAGGGGCACTATTCACATTGTAGTCTATGGAAACGGCCCCTTCTGGAACACAAGTATGAATGGCTCCTGAAGTTGTACACTGCAGCAGCCCTGTTGGAGAGGTTACAGTGTAACGGTAGATAGTGGAATTGATCTCTATCTAAAAACCTGTGCTCTTCTCACTATACTATTTCTTCTTATGATATCTTATTTATGGGTACTTAGGGTTAAACACTGAATTAAAACAAATTAAACACATCCCAGATACGGGTTTTTCACAAGAACATGATACGCTTATTAAAATGAATTTAATGGAATCCTCTAAGTACTAGTTACTTAACAACAATAAATTAAGGTGCTTGATGTATTCTTAAAACTTTACTTAATAGGAAAAATAAGGGTAAAACAGATATGAGGGCCCAATCATTTACTTTGGGCTTGCCCAAAACAGTTATATATGAGGAGTTTTACAAAAGCCTGAAAGGACTAACCACAAAAATTAAGACCATGAATCAATTTTCTGCAGACAATTCTTGAATTATCCTAACATTTTAAGGCCAATTTCCCCAGGAAGTGATTTGTAATCACTTGTAGGCAAAAAATACCTAATCTTAGTAAAAAGCACATATTTAGCAATTAGTTCTTTATATATAAAAAACTATTTAATTCACATTTATGCCAAGAACACTATAATTTATAAAATTTTCATCTGTACTCTTATCCTATGCCTATCCCTGCTAAAGGCAGGAATATTTCTTTCTGCTGAGGATTTCTTTGATGCTCTCAAAGACAGGTTAACCATTACGAATTGTTGCCAATAAGATAATAGGGAACACTGACCAGAGATCCTCTGGGAAAGTAGCTAAAATATGATTAAAAGGGGAAAAGCAGAAGCGCACATACACAAAGATTTATGGTTATCGATAAAAATAAAGACATCTCTGAACAGATGGTAGAATCCCCTCCTTGAAAATTTTCAGAAATGAGGTTCACAGAACTGCAGAAGAAACTTTAGATTTAGAAACATCTTATTTGACTGATGATGAATTTTAGAGTGGTTAGGTGACCTGCCCACGATCACAAAATTAATGCCAGAGTCTGGACTAGAACACAAGATTCCTGACTTCTAGACATGTGCTCTTTTTTTCATTAACTACACTGCCTATCTTTATTTGTTTCTAGCCACTTGAAGCGGTCCCCCTAACTCTTTCTGCTCTACAATTTGCCCCTTGGGATAATCAGAGGAACAGAATTCTGGATTATGCAGACCATGCAGAGCTACTGACCTAACAACGAATGAGACATTATTTCAAACAATGACCATACTAAAATTCATTTGTGATGGGGAATAGAAGAGTAATACAAAAGAAGGAAATTCTGTAGACAAGAATAAGAGAAGCACAAGAGGAAATATTCTCCTCTTTTGTACTGTTATTTTATTACTGTTATTTTATTTTGTTAAGTCCATATATTATATAAAACATAACAGGAAAAATGAACAAATTTATAAAATAAATTGAGGTGTTTGGATGAAAAAAAATACAAGAGCTTTGCCTTCATGTCTGTAGATCTCTCAATAGTTTGTTGGTCTTGCACTTTAGATATCAAATAAAGATATCTAGCTTGACACACAAAAAAGTTGGTATACTGCAAAGTTAAGCCATAGTTAAGTTTGTTGATGGGCCAGGAAATGATAGATTTTCTAAATCTTATCCTTAAACATTGGCTATAACAAATGCTGATATAGGAAAATGCAAGCTTTTATCAGACAGCAAGAGGGAATCTTGAGTGAATGAATGCAACTTACCTCCAAGTCCTCTGAAAGGAGGTGAGAAAATAAATACTGTGTTTTACCAGTGCTCCCCCCAAAACATTATTCTAAGCATGCAGGAGGGTGTTGTGAGCAGCTACAATAGTAAGATCCAACCCAGAGGTAGGTTCATGGCCAAGAGTAGGACAGTGGTTGAGGAAATCCTCCTAGGGCCAGTACCATTTCACAGAAAGCCCATTTGTGCTGGGGGATGAGTCTATGGCCTATTTTCTTCTGATTCAAAAGGACATTCCCAATTTCAATCTTGCTGAAAAAGAGGCATTTTTGCACCTGCTATTAAGAACAGCTAGGATATAGGATAAGGCTGGCATAAAATTATTTAGCAAGCACATGCTAGCTATTCCAGTTTGAAATCTACCACACTGTAAAATCAACAGGAAATGCTGAAGATGAAGCTGTTGTTCCTCCAGATGAGGGAACAAAATCTTACAAAAAGAGAGATTAGGCACTCACTTAACTCTATATGGAGAACATCCTTCTCAAGCTAGATGGAAGATGAGGAAGAACATTACCAAAGGCTGACCAGGCCATCTGGAGACCAAAAGGAGAGGAAAACAGGCATTTAGGAAGAAAGCTAGTAGAAGAAATTCTTTATGGGCCTGACTAGGTAAGTGAATCTAAGGCAACCACACCAAAGATATGCTACCCATCACTCCAGCATGAAGCTGGTGGCAAAGTATCTCAAGACATTTTAAACCCAGAGAAATGTATGAAAAATATGATAGTTAACCAAGCAAATTAAAACCAAACCTCCAATGGAAAATCTCTTCAGATCCGAAATCCAAGATACTCACTTTTCATTAATTCTGTGCATTATTGGGGGGGGAAAAAAAGTAACAAATGTAAAGATTTGTTTTATTTCCACTGGGGGAAGGAGGAGGATAAATAGAACTGTTTTCCAATTTGCTCTCCACTGTATACATACATACCCATACACATACATACACATACATACACCAAAAATACCCCAACAAAAAACACAACAAAAAACCCAAGAATCAAAAACCAAAACACCCTCAAACTGCACCAATACTTCATATTTTGACCAAAAGAATAGATCCTGGAAGTGCAAAATGCAAAATCAAATGACCGAAAAATGCTGAACAAACAGCATTATTAATATACAAAATATTTATATTACTGAACTAGTAACAGGTGATGTTCTCCGTGTCTGTAAAACTTTGGAACCACATAGCTGATTTGTTAAATCTAGTCCATGCCAGCTTCCAAAAAACCAGAAAAAAATTTTAGTTAGCTTCATTCTTTGATGCCTCATCAAAATTTTCTACAAGATCTGAAAAAAAAAAAAAAAAGTAAATGAATCAAAGAATACAAAAAAGGAAAAAGAGGTACATGAAACTCTTAACTTTTTACCCAAATAAAAACAAAATTATTGAAACTAGAATTAGCCTGAAAACATACAGCACAACAGGCAGAAATAAACTGGTGGGATCTCAATAATAAAAACTGAATTATCGATTTACAACAGTAATCCTAAAGAAATGTTCATCTATTCTGTCTATGCAAACCATTAAGGTGAATGGCATTTTCATATGTCAATTATAATTCACACAGAAATGTTATAACAATAACTATGCAAATTTATAATCACAGTGATTTCAATTTAATAAATGCAGGCAGCAGAGCTTTTTACAACAATTTTGAAGTTCTAAATGGGGGGTGGTAGTATTCTTTTTCATTAAATCCTATCCACACATCATTGTGAACCAACTTAAATTCACGAGCTCCTAATCAACAAAAACCTGAAAGTCATCCATGCAATGAGAGAAATGAGATGCTAAAAATCTTAAGACTAAAGAAATGTGATTTACCTGGAACGTCATCATCCTCTTCATCAATGTCTTCTGGTTTTGGTGCTTTGCTATCCAAGACTACAAAAAGTTTATTTTAATGTTGTTAATCATTGACAACAAAGACCTTTAACAGAATGATTAAAATGTTTATCCTTTTTCCTGTCTAAATCTCATGTTTGTTGAGAAAAAGCTAAATATTGTCAATCTAAAATGCTATTCACATTTCTTTGCTTAAGTAACATTAAAATCAACAAAACTTTAACTTAGATACACACCAATACAGCTGGCAATTTTAGTGGGCAGCAAAGGTAAAATTTATATGCAAAATGGAATAATTCAGATGAGTCTGAGTAAAAAGACATTTAATTTATGGTGGCTATCTTCTCCAAATAAAAAATTAATATTCAAGTTTTTTCCCATTTCTTTTGTTGTAAGAAAATGTCTAGCTTTGTAGTATAGGCACTGAAATACTAGCCTTTTTGGTTTTTAGGGGAATAATACATATTTGAAATCAGGACTATCTTGGAAATTCATAACTTATGGTTGTTGCATCTATAGTGCACTCAATAATATTTGACAAAAATATAGTTCTCTGATAATAGTATTTTCTGGTTGTCATTAATTAGCAGTGAATATCAAATTAATTAACTGTTTAAATTGTGGCCTGCAGATCCTGGCACTTTCCTTTTAGGCAATTACCTCTCAACTTACTATATTATTACCAAAATGTTTCTGAATATTCTATATGCTATACTACATAATTACTAAAGAAAGAAACTTAAAATTTTATGAAACATACAAGTGCCTTTATAGAAGGTAAAATAATTACATACGGGCAAATTCAATTTAAGATGGGGCAATCATTCATTCATTCCTTGACAGGGTCTTGCTGTGTTGCCCAGGCTGAGGTACAGTGGTGTGATCACAGCTCACTGCAACCTCAAACTCCTGGGCTCAAGTGATCCTTCCTGTTTCAACCTCCTGAGTAGCTAGGACTACAGTTCATGCCACCATGCTTGGCTAATTTAAAACACATTTTTTTTTAGAAATGGAGTTTCACTATGTTGCCCAGGCTGGTCTCAAACTCCTGGCTTCACGAGATCCTTCTGCCTCGGCTTCCCAAAGTGTTGAGATTACAGGCGTAAGCCACTGTGCCCAGCCCACTTTTTAAATTAGGTTCTTTAACTAAGGTTGGGGGAGAAAGAGGTACGAAATTAAAATACTTACCTTGCCGTGGGAACTGTTCAGCTAACTTTCTAAGGCTTGTTAAGCTGTCAGCACCCAGCTGACTTAATATTCCGGGAAGCATTTCTGTGATTGGTTTAGCTTCTGCATGACCGGTAATTGCAAAGGTGTTAGCAGACAGGGAAGCCTGGACTTTGGGATTGTTGAAATGAATAACTGTCCCATCATCTTTAATCATGTTCACCTGTATGATCACAGAAGGAAAATATACTTTACATGCTAGGTACAACTAAAACAGTATCTTTTTAAAAAGCAACTTAGGGCTGTTCCCAATGATAGTAGGTTATCAGAGCTTATTAACATTAGTGCCACTAAAGTTGGTATACAGCCCCCCACTGCTAAATTTGACTGGCTTAAAAATAAATAGATAAATAAAATAAAAAATAAAGATAAAAAGCAACTTGGCCAATTATGGTTTTTTACTTGGTAATTATGCAATGCTAAGGTAGTAATTATAGCTAAGCAGAGGACATGAGTGGAAAAAGACCCCAGTAATAAAGTACAATGGTGTAGACTGCACAAATTACTAGGATGGTCAAGAAATAGTCATTTTGTTATAGAATCTAGATTTTAAATTCAAAGACTTCTAAGAGAAGGAAATTCATGCCCACGTTTAAAAAAAAAATGGAATTAACAGCCAAGACCTTGCTTCTGAATGAAATTACCCATTATCTTACTCAATTTATGCTATCAAAATCAATGTAATTACTATTTGGTGGGGTAGCATCTTACTTAGGAGACTGGCTGTAAAGGGGAAATAGTATATGGCAAAAATAACCACTGAAAATCCATAAAGAACACTCAGAAATTTAATCAATCAGGTGTTTCACTCCTTCGAACACTTAATAAATTTACAAAAATTTCACCTTGTTCTCATGATGTCATTCTTTATAGGGGATTTTGTCAGTTCCTCTAATTCTTAAGGGTAGCTTCTCCATAACCTTCAATACCCCTATAAGGTCAAAGAAGCTCTCCCACCCACTTCCTTGGCTACCTGAACATGCTTTATCTATGACTGAGAAACCTTTAAAATCGCCCTCACATTCTTTTTATAACTTCTATTAATATGAACTGTTTCAGATTTGATTTCATCCATTGCCTGGGACTTACTGAAATGGAAGGCTGAACACACACTATTTAAATTATTTTTCTCTTTCACTCATGTACTTTCTGGGTTTTTTTTTTTTTTTGGTAGAGTTGAATTTGCGTAAGTTAAATGTGTAAATAATGGGATTCCACTGTGTAGTTGATTCCACTGGGTAAGTTACCTTGGTGGTAACATGCTTATTAATATAAAAAGGTTAGGAGAGTTAACTCTTGGCTACTTTAGAAGCATTTCATGTTCCATCCAAAAACTGCCCTTGTCACAATCAAGCAGAGATGCTGAGTGTTCTCCATGGTCAGTGGGAAGTGGGCTTTTCTTCCTCAGAGGTGATCACCACTATTGACAGCACCAGAAAGGAAGGGGAAGAAAGGGACTTCTAAATTTCAGGCAAGACCTGGAACACAGAGAAAATAAAGGCTAATCCCTGGAAAATTATAACTAAAACCCACAAATGAGTTACCAACTTTTTCTGATAAAAATCACTATTTCAATTCTATACCCTTCCCTCTCTCAGTATTATACTTAAGGTTCTATTAAGTATATCACACACAATAAGCATTTAATCCAGCTGTTAGAAACAAATGGCATTGTGAGTTACTTAATATTAACTTTAGGAAAGATAAATCATATACTTCAAAGATAATTATAGTTTTGGTAGAAAAGTTCGATGTTAAAGTGGCTGCAATCTGGGAGAGGAAGGGCTTGAGAAGGGTGACAGTGGATACGAAATGGGATGCTGCTCTGGATCTAGCCTAGAAGCACATAATTTTAGTACAGGAAAAGAATAAATAAAGATATGGTAGGACTATATTTTCCAAATCAAGATCAAATTACACAGTTTACAACAATACTTCCAGTTACAAAGAGTCTCAAATATTAGAATTTAAGACATTTTTTATTTATAGACATTAAAATCACAAGAAATTTGAAATCAGTATTATTTTTTAAAAATCCAGGCTATAGGCCAGGCGCAGTGGCTCACACCTGTAATCCTAGTACTCTGGGAGGCCGAGGCGGGCAAATTGTTTGAGCTCGGGAGTTCGAGACCAGACTGAGCAAGAGCGAGACCCCATCTCTACTAAAAAATAGAAAGAAATTATCTGCACAACTAAAAATATATAGAAAAAATAAGCCAGGCATGGT
>NW_012138302.1:15707972-15709922 GCF_000956105.1 Propithecus coquereli
AAAAAAAAAAAAAAAAAGTAAATGAATCAAAGAATACAAAAAAGGAAAAAGAGGTACATGAAACTCTTAACTTTTTACCCAAATAAAAACAAAATTATTGAAACTAGAATTAGCCTGAAAACATACAGCACAACAGGCAGAAATAAACTGGTGGGATCTCAATAATAAAAACTGAATTATCGATTTACAACAGTAATCCTAAAGAAATGTTCATCTATTCTGTCTATGCAAACCATTAAGGTGAATGGCATTTTCATATGTCAATTATAATTCACACAGAAATGTTATAACAATAACTATGCAAATTTATAATCACAGTGATTTCAATTTAATAAATGCAGGCAGCAGAGCTTTTTACAACAATTTTGAAGTTCTAAATGGGGGGTGGTAGTATTCTTTTTCATTAAATCCTATCCACACATCATTGTGAACCAACTTAAATTCACGAGCTCCTAATCAACAAAAACCTGAAAGTCATCCATGCAATGAGAGAAATGAGATGCTAAAAATCTTAAGACTAAAGAAATGTGATTTACCTGGAACGTCATCATCCTCTTCATCAATGTCTTCTGGTTTTGGTGCTTTGCTATCCAAGACTACAAAAAGTTTATTTTAATGTTGTTAATCATTGACAACAAAGACCTTTAACAGAATGATTAAAATGTTTATCCTTTTTCCTGTCTAAATCTCATGTTTGTTGAGAAAAAGCTAAATATTGTCAATCTAAAATGCTATTCACATTTCTTTGCTTAAGTAACATTAAAATCAACAAAACTTTAACTTAGATACACACCAATACAGCTGGCAATTTTAGTGGGCAGCAAAGGTAAAATTTATATGCAAAATGGAATAATTCAGATGAGTCTGAGTAAAAAGACATTTAATTTATGGTGGCTATCTTCTCCAAATAAAAAATTAATATTCAAGTTTTTTCCCATTTCTTTTGTTGTAAGAAAATGTCTAGCTTTGTAGTATAGGCACTGAAATACTAGCCTTTTTGGTTTTTAGGGGCAATAATACATATTTGAAATCAGGACTATCTTGGAAATTCATAACTTATGGTTGTTGCATCTATAGTGCACTCAATAATATTTGACAAAAATATAGTTCTCTGATAATAGTATTTTCTGGTTGTCATTAATTAGCAGTGAATATCAAATTAATTAACTGTTTAAATTGTGGCCTGCAGATCCTGGCACTTTCCTTTTAGGCAATTACCTCTCAACTTACTATATTATTACCAAAATGTTTCTGAATATTCTATATGCTATACTACATAATTACTAAAGAAAGAAACTTAAAATTTTATGAAACATACAAGTGCCTTTATAGAAGGTAAAATAATTACATACGGGCAAATTCAATTTAAGATGGGGCAATCATTCATTCATTCCTTGACAGGGTCTTGCTGTGTTGCCCAGGCTGAGGTACAGTGGTGTGATCACAGCTCACTGCAACCTCAAACTCCTGGGCTCAAGTGATCCTTCCTGTTTCAACCTCCTGAGTAGCTAGGACTACAGTTCATGCCACCATGCTTGGCTAATTTAAAACACATTTTTTTTTAGAAATGGAGTTTCACTATGTTGCCCAGGCTGGTCTCAAACTCCTGGCTTCACGAGATCCTTCTGCCTCGGCTTCCCAAAGTGTTGAGATTACAGGCGTAAGCCACTGTGCCCAGCCCACTTTTTAAATTAGGTTCTTTAACTAAGGTCGGGGGAGAAAGAGGTACGAAATTAAAATACTTACCTTGCCGTGGGAACTGTTCAGCTAACTTTCTAAGGCTTGTTAAGCTGTCAGCACCCAGCTGACTTAATATTCCGGGAAGCATTTCTGTGATTGGTTTAGCTTCTGCATGACCGGTAATTGCAAAGGTGTTAGCAGACAGGGAAGCCTGGACTTTGGGATTGTTGAAATGAATAACTGTCCCATCATCTTTAATCATGTTCACCT
>NW_012138302.1:15712102-15736163 GCF_000956105.1 Propithecus coquereli
TTGTTGAACTTAAAGGTCTTCCAGTTCAAATCCTTTATGTTAAAGAAATAAATACAGAAGACAAGAGTTCTTGGCTAAGAAACATACTCCCGGACAAATAGCTGGGGTTAAGTGCAAACCAAGAACTTTAACCTGGGTTTCCCAACTTGCTCTTTAGTTTCCTTCCTATCATTTGCGTGGTTAAAACATTTATTTGCCTATAAAATTCAATTCTACAGCCCCATGAGAGCTTGACAGAGAATTATTTATCTCAGAATATAGGTCAAATGAAGAATACAAAAGAAAAACAGCACAGGTATATGGTTAATATATATCTTACTGGTTACAAAAGAAGAGGCTAACATGGGGCCAAAATCAATAAACAAACTCATGAATTTTCCTTCTGTTCAAGCTTCTCTTCTATTTTTTTTAACTCATTATCTTCATGCTCCTGGAATCAAGCTTCTCTTCCAAAGACTAAATGTTAAGTTGTATTTTACATCCTTTTTTTTTTTTGAGACAAAGTCTCGCTCTGTTGCCTGGGCTAGAGTGCCATGGCATCAGCCTACCTCACAGCAACCTCAAACTCCTGGGCTCAAGCAATCCTCCTGCCTCAGCCTCCCAGAGTGCTGGGACTACAGGCGTGCACCACCACACCCGGCTTATTTTTCTATTTTTAGTAGAGACGGGGTCTCACTCTTGCTCAAGCTGGTCTCTAACTCCTGAGCTCAAGCGATCGTCCCACCTCGGCCTCCCAGAGTGCTAGGATTACAGGCACTTAGCCACTGCGCCTGGCCTATTTGACATCTTAATATGGGTCTTTCTAGTTTGAAATATGCTGTTTGAGTTTAGTGTGAAAAGCAAGATGAATTTCATCTCAGATGTGAAATAGAAATAAATTTATTCACGGTTGTTTTAAATGGAGTGGTATAAAAGATGTACCTTCATGAATAGAAAGGTCCACAAAGGAGTGAAGAGTTTAGTTAATTTTAGAATACAGAGAATGAAATACTAGAAGTTAAAAAGGCCAGAATATTTTATTTCTACTAACATTTCTTCCTTTCTATTGAGCAAATGACATGGTTATATAAAGTGCCTGGGCACAAGCTATTAGAAACTATCAAGTGATGAATTGTTTGGCTGAGCAAGATCAGTTAGACACCTCTACTAACCTTTTAGGCAAAAGAAAGTATGAATAACTTGTTAAATTCACAAAGCAAAAAATTTTTTTTTAAAGGCTAGTCAAGTGCAGTAGTGAGGAGGAGGAAAGAGTTCAATCTGTAACCGACTGTGAACAATCAAGTGAGATAACTCACTACCTTTGGACCAGCCTCACAAAGCAAACTGTATACATTTGACATGGAGACTTCAATTCTTCCAGTGATTTTACGCAGTTTGGTTTAAGTAAGTCGTATAATCAATATACAGGATAAGAACAAGGAGCAGCCCAGCAAAAAAAAAAAGACTATTAAACTAGCTAATATACCAGTACCTAGGTCCCCTTTTCAAACAAACATCCCCTTTATATCAAATTGGGTTTTTTTCCACTTAAATGTAGCTGAAGGTAAAGGATTCTACTTGAGCTATGGAGAAGGAGGCATTTTGAGACCCTAGTCCAAAACACAGGATGGCCTTGCTCTCATTTTTTGCTCTAACAATACTGACATGTCTTATAGTTATTAGCTGAAAACATTCTGTCCTCTCATGACTAGTGCATTTACATGTGCTGTTTTCACTGTTTAGAAAGAACCATTTTCTACTTCTCTGCCTTGCAAATTCCCTTCTATCCAAGACTCAGGTAAGATGCTTCTTTCTCTGTGAAAACTTAAGGTGGCATATGCACCTACTGCACTTCATGGGTACTGCTATTATATAGAACCATCTTGTAGTATTAATTGTTTCTGCAAATCTTTGACTCTACTAGAAGGTGAATTTATTGAGATCAGACCCCATGCCTTATTAGACACAGTACTCCAAGTATCCAGCACATAGTAATTGCTCAAATCCGCTGAATGAATGGATACCTCCTACACAATTTATTCCAAAACCATGGATGCTGTAAGACCTCAACTCCCCAAATACCAGATGATGGGTCATATTAAGGTTTAGAAATAGCACCAGCAGTGCCCCAGGGAAGACGCCCAGAACCTCCTGGGCTATATCTTTGACTTGACTTTTCCTACAGTTTTGACCTTTCAGAATCAGCCCAACGTGCCCCACAGAATTCAGGGCCATTTTAAGTTATTCCTGGCAACTGCTGGTTGGACCCTCTATGCTGCGGTCAAACACTTTAACCCCTCCCTTTGTTGGCCTCTGAGTAGGGTACATATATTAGTCGTAGCAGCCTTCTATCTGGTGACTCTGATGCTCACTTTATTCCTAAATAGTAGTAAATTTTTATGGCTAGAGTAGGCTCACCAAGTTATACTTCACACCATATTTCTTACTAATAACTGCCTTTTCAGTTCATAGAGGAGGTTTGAATTCTTCTATGTATTTTTTGTATCTATGTCCAGCTACAGTAGGCCAGCTAGCTGTAGTTCCGAGAATTAACAGTTGTCTTAAAATCAAGTTTTACTTCCTGTATGTAATGGTACTTAAATGTTTATCTGGAAATTCATCTTTTATTGACTTCTTCCAATATCTCAATGGGGTGAAATAACAGACTTCTTAAGAATAAGGCATGTAAGTGTGTGCAAAATTATGAAGCTGGAAAATGTCAGATCTGAGGCTTATGGGCTTTGCACACACTCTCATAAGCTGATGTCCTTCACATTCGATTCTTCTTGCTCAGCACCTGCTTATTTCTAAAGGCTAGTCTGAAGCATAACCTATTATTGAGCTAAAGCTTACAGCTGTTATTAGATTACCACTATACCATATGCTAGGATCACCTTCTCTTACTCTCTGGTGGAAAGAGTCTGATGAGACACGAATTTTCTATAGCCATGCTGCAGGTAGTGTGAACTGGCATACTCTTTATGAAAAGCAATTTGGCAATATGGATGAAGAGTTCTAAAAATGTTCACTGCCTTTTCAGCCAGTAATTGTACTTTCAAGAATCTGAAGGAGGCCGGGCGTGGTGGCTCACGCCTGTAATCCTAGCACTCTGGGAGGCCGAGGCGGGTGGATCGTTTGAGCTCAGGAGTTCGAGACCAGCCTGAGCAAGAGCGAGACCCCGTTTCTACCAAAAAATAGAAAGAAATTAATTGGACAGCTAAAAATATATAGAAAAAATTAGCCGGGCATGGTGGCGCATGCCTGTAGTCCCAGCTACCTGGGAGGCTGAGGCAGTAGGATCGCTTAAGTCCAGGAGTTTGAGGTTGCTATGAGCTAGGATGACGCCACAGCACTCACTCTAGCCCGGGCAAAAGAGTGAGACTCTGTCTCAAAAAAAAAAAAAAAAAAAAAAAAAAAAAAGAATCTGAAGGAAATCAGAGAGGAAGATAAATATCTATGTATAGAAAAATTCAACACATGATTCTTTTATTATCAAAACATTACAGTGTATAATAAATAATACAAAATATTAAATTATGGTACAGTATATCCATATATTAGAATGTATGTAGACACCTAGGCTGATGATTATGAGGAGTTTTTGAATGAAACAATTTTTAAACTTAATGCTATTTTTTAAAAAAAGGATTCTAAATCATACATCTAGATATGTAAAAAATATATGCATATAAAGATTGGAAAGATTAAATACAAGACTAATAGTTGTATGGTAGAATTATGGTTGAATGTTATTGTCTTCTTTATATTTTCTCTATATCCCCAATTTTCTACAATGGTAATATATTTTTATATTGAGGAGAAAAAAGCTATTTTAAAAACAAAAGATGCACATAAACAGATGAATAGACAAAATGTGGTATACCCATACAATGGAGGATCATTCAGCAATGAAGGGAGTAAAGTTCTGATATACGCTACAACACAGATGAACCTTGAGAACATTATGCTAAGTGAAGTAAGCCAGGCACTAAAGGACAAATACAGCATTATTCTACTTATATGAACTATCTAGAATAGGCAAATCCATAGAATAGAAAATAGATTGGAGGTTACCAGGGGCAAAGGGAGAGGATAACAAGGAGTTATTGTTTAATGGGTAGAGTATCCGGGAAGATGAAAAAGTTCTAGAAAGGGATGGTGGTAATGGTTACACAACACTGTGAACGTAATTAATGCCACTGAACTGCACACTTAAAAATGGTTAAAATGGCAGATTTTGTGGTATATATATTTTACTACAATAAAAAAAATAGTAAAAACCAAAACAAAAAGCTAAAAGAACAGGCTCCTAAGAGAGAAAGTATGGATACTGTGGAAAGACAAGGTGAAAGAGACAGAGTGCTTCCCTTTTACTCTCCTGTACTTAGAGCTGTCCACCTATGGGCACCTGAGGCTCTAGCTGAAGAAGGACCTGTGGGAAGAGTTAATCAATAACTTTAGGTCCTCCTTCTGCACAACTGGTTTAGGAAATGTAAGAACCAGGAAGAATATAAACAGTAAAACTTAAATGTACAATTACAAAATTTACATTCCTGTCCTCAAGCTTTCTCCTGAGCTCCAGTTCCCTATGGCTAACTTCTTGCACAACAATTCCACCTAGGATAATCAGTATCTCTATAATTTAATAGGCTCCAAACAAATTCATCATAGGGAATAAGACTATAAACAATGAATCAACATGGTCCCTGCTGTCAAGACTCTTACAATCTACTGAAAACAGACTATTTGGTTAATAAGTAACCATTGTGCATCAATATGATATGGTAATAAATGTATTATAGCAAAGCAAAATTAAGCTAAAGGCAGTATAAGTACAGAGAAAGGGTTGATTATGCTTGGAACAATAGGGAAGGTTTCAAAGAGACAGAATTACACCCCAAATAACACAGAAACTATCCTCTCAATATAATAATAAAACTCTATGAAGCAATTTGAATAATTAGGGCATCTGAATCAGGGTGCTTTTTTGACACTTTTTACCAAATAAATCAGATAAAATCAATTGTTTCTGAGAAATGGAATAGATCCTATTGTCAATAGATACATATTATCAAGGGAAGAAAGGTGACACCACAGTCATATATTCAACTAGATTACCAAATAATAAGCACATTCAAATATCTTCAAATGTCATAAAACATTTTCAGAAATTTGGTTCTGCATTGTAATCTGAGAGTTTGCCTAAGAAGTCCTTCCAAAAACTTGGTTATTTATTTGACCTTTGTATGAAATAGTCTGACATGCCCCTATCCCTTACTTTTTGACAGTTTTGGATTTCTGTCTTTGGTAACATGTTAAAAAAAAAATCCACATATAATATACTATACTAAATCAATAAACTACTGAATACATAAAAGACCAGAAGCTTGTCTTAATCCAGTCTTTCAGTTTTTAAAGTTTCTGAAGAGGACATAAATTAAGCTTTGGAAGTGAAAAAAAAAAAGTGTCACTAATACTGACAGCCTATAAATTAAGATTAGAACTTTACTTGGCAAAAGTGCATTCAATGAACTTTTGAAACCCACCACTGACTTCCCTGATCCTCACCCACTAATTACTTTCTACTTGTTTTATGTTTTGAAGGTCTAAGCACAGAAAGCACTGTAATATTATTTTTGTTTTACAACTATGACAATGGTGTCTTCTTTTGTCAAAAGTGTTTATCTTAAGCTGCCAAAAACCAGATAGTATATTCCTGAGTTTAGCACTTTGTAACAAGTTTAAAACATCCCAAAGTAAAAATAACAAAATTATAATTAATTGTTTTTTCTTCTATTCTAAGACACACATATTTTCATATCTGTTTCTGAAAGCCATATATATGTTTTCATGTATACATTTAACACAGTAGCTTCTTTTTTTCCCCCTCTCAAGAAGCTTGTTTTTAACCCAAAACTGTTAAAAAAGTAAGCAAGCCAGGTTATATGTATTAATAGTATACTAAATGTTCCTAAACAGAAAACATTTGCAAAGAATTATATAAAGTACAAATATATTGGTTTTCAAAAAATCAATTTTAGAAAGAAGAAAAAAAGTAAAATTCCTCTCCATCTTAGGTTTAAATATTCAGAAATTTTATAGTTGCTACCTTGTGTTGTTAATAACTTTATGTATATTTTCCCTGTACAACTAGTTTGTGAGGGCTGGAAGAGAACGAACATGAGGGTAGAGGAAGGCAGGGAAGCAGCTGGAGTGTACACATGCCTATTATGTAGTATTTATTAATTCTCTGCGTGATGTTTTGTGGGCTAACTCAAAAAGTTAGAATTGTAGTGGCAAGGTCAAAAAAGAACTCACCACACAGTTTAATAAGTGCTATAGTAAAAGTAAATACAGGGCGTTGTGGAGGCACATAGGAAAGGCACCTAACCCTTCTCTGCATAAATGTTGTGGAAGGGTGCTACCAGGAAGGCTTCTGGGAGGAAATAACACCTACATTAAGACCTAAAAAAGGAGGCTGAGCATGTAGTGGCTCATATCTGTAAACCCAGCACTTTGGGAGGCTGAGGCGGGAGGGTCACTTGAGGCCAGGAGTTCAAGACCAGCCTAAGGAACATAGCAAGACCCCATCTCTACAAAAATTAAGAAAAAAAAAATTAGCCAGGCATGGTGGCATGTGCCTGTAGTCCTAGCTACTCAGGAGGCTGAAGTGGGAGAATCACTTGAGCCCAGGAATTCAAGGCTGCAGTGAGCTATGACTGGGCCACTGCACTCCGTCTCAAAGAAACAAAAATAAAAAAACCTGAAAAAAGAGAAACAGCAATGTCTTTGGAAATACTGATGAAGATTTCTTTCAGGGGCGGGGAACCCACAGCCCTGGGGCCACCTGTGGACTTCTGGATCCTTGAGTGCGGCCTTTTGACCAAATCCAAATTTCGCAGAATAAATCCTTTTAATAAAAGAGTTTGTTCCCCACCCCCGGATGAATTCTGCATAGTAGGTGCTCAATAATACAGGATATAAAGCAGGTACACCTCTTAGTTTCACTTTTTTTGGTGTGGGGGTGATGTAGGGAAGGGGCAAGAGGAAAGGAAAAGACCAAGAGTGAGAGTAAGAAAGTATAAATGAAAAAACCAAAAGCAGCATAAATTAATGAATAGTATAAACTGTGTTTTTTTTTTTTCATTTTTTTTTTAAAGACAGAGTGTTGCTGTGTCACCCAGGCCAGAATGCAATAGTGTGATCATGGCTCACTGCAACCTCAAACTTCTGGGCTGAGGCGATCTTACCGCCTCAGCCTCTGAAGTAGCCGGACTACAGGCACGCACCACCACGGCCGGCTAATTTTTTCTGTAGTAGAGACAGGGGTCTCGGTCTTGCTCAGGCTGGTCTTGAACTCCTGAGCTCAAGTAATCCTCCTGCCTTGGCCTCCCAGAGTGCTACAATTACAGGTATGAGCCACCATGCCCAGCCCAAACTCTGGTTTTGACACATCTTAGTTTAAATCTGGAATTCGAGCCCTTACTAGCTATGTAATCTAGGGTAGGTATCTAACTCTTTAAGCCTCAGCTCTCTCATCTGTAACCAAGAGCAACCAACTCAAAGGGATATATTGTGATGCTGAAATGGGATAATACATATTTGTCTAATTGTCTAATTAGTTTCCTTACTAGACTGTAAACTACAAAGGACAGAGGCCATGAATAATATCTTATATACCATTGTATAGTAAGTCCTTGGCAAAATGCTTGGCATACAGTAGATGTTCTATAAGTACCTTATTAAGTACTTTATTATCACAACTTCAGTTACAATACCATGACCACAGCACAGCAGTGTAAGTTTGATTGTATTCTGGAAAGATCGAAGATTATTAATTGGTTCCTTATTTCATTGTAAAACATTTATAAAATTAATGCTACCCTTCCACTAAAAGTTTTACTAATTAATTGTAAGAGCCATAAAGTCTTTTAAATCTGATTAAAAACATCCCCTTAGAGATATTACAATTAAATCTATACTGCAAGGAAGATGTAAATATAATTGTTTGCCTCTCTAAAGAAGTGTTTCTCAACCAAGGGTGATTTTGTCTCCAAGGGATATATGGCAATATCTAGAGACATTTTTTATTATCACAACTAGGGGGTTGCGAGTGGTACTAGCATCTAGAGGGTAGAGGCCAGGGATGCTGCTAAACATCCTACAAGGCACAGGACAGCTCCCATAACAAA
Source organism: Propithecus coquereli (assembly GCF_000956105.1). Lineage (NCBI taxonomy): Eukaryota > Metazoa > Chordata > Mammalia > Primates > Indriidae > Propithecus > Propithecus coquereli. The sequence continues at coordinate 15,720,274 of NW_012138302.1, forward strand.
GAATTATCTGGTTCAAAACATCAATAGTGCTGAGGTTGGGGGCAAAGGAATTGAAGGGTAGAAAGGTGAACAAAGATATAAAATTGCATAAACATTTACAAGTAGGTTAAGTTTAACATTATCAGATTTCATGTCTATTACTGCAATTTAATTCATTTTTCCAAGTTTTGGATTTTTAAAGAGAGGTTTGAAGGGACTTAAATTTGTTTATTCTAAAATATACCCAAGATTAAGAGAATGATCTCTCTAAAAATTATTTTAGGTCAATGAAAATATATAAAAGATTTCAACAGCTCAGCAAAAAAATAATGTATATAAAGTGATTAATTTCAAGACTTGCAAATGAAATGCTAATCTTTTTTTTTTTTTTTTTTTTTAGAGACAGGGTCTCACTCTGTAGCCCAGGCTGGAGTGCGGTGGTGCAATCGATCATAGTTCACTGTAACCTCAAACTCTTGGGCTCAAGCAATCCTCCCACCTTAGCCTCCAGTGTAGCTGGGACTACAAGTGTGTACCACAAAGTCTGGCTAATTTATTAACTTTTTGTAGAGATAGGATCTTGCTATGTTGCCCAGGCTGGTCTCAAACTACTGGCCTCAAGGGATCCTTCAGCCCTGGCCTCCCAAAGGGCTGGAATTACAGATGTAAGCTATTGTGCCCAGCCAAAGTTCTGATCCTTTATCAGAGTAAGAATGCACAGTCACATCAAGCTGAAAGGAAAAAAGATGCTTGCAACTTACATTTTCTACTATTTGTCAGCACACTGATTTTGAAAGTACGAAGCAGATTTAAATGTGTTAATTTTATTCATTCATATATGGATGATGGAAGGAACATGAGGCAATTTGCCATTTCACTGCCTTTTTTTTGGAACTCTGCTACTTCTTTATTAATGATCCCTACCTCTGTATTATTTCTGATTCAAGTTTTATAGCACATATGAATTAATAACCTATTAAAAACTGTGAGGTGGTGCCACATACGGTAATGCTATAATTAAATTTAACTTATGGCAAAGAAAATGTAAACATTGGTTACTATCAGAAATGGAATCATCAGGCAGAGGTGGATCTAGATGGCAACATCACAAGTAGTTGATGTTATTTTAATTTTCCTTGAGTATCTTTTGGAGTAGTATTAATCGTTGGTCTTATATTTGAGAAAAATAGTATCATCAAATATAATAAACTGACTTAATTAAAAATGACGATAAAAATGTTTCCCATATTTGGTGCTTTGGGGGCAAATAAACTGAAATTATGACCAAACAAAAAAAACTGACTTAAAAAATTTAATCAATAATTTCTGAAAGAGTTCTAATAAGAAATCCAATTCATGTAAAGCTATTGCTAGAGTCTTTTGGCTGCGGTAATAAAGAGGCTTTGTCGAAAGCCGCCCTTATGGTGACAAAAAAAAAAAAAAAAAATTAAAAAAAGTCTACCTTATTTAGGCTAGGGGCAGTGGCTCACACCTGTAATCCCAGCACTTTGGGAGGCTGAGGTAAGAGGATCACTGGAGCCTAGGAGTTCAAGAACAGGCTGGACAACATAGCCAGACCCCATTTCTAAAAAAAAAAAAAAGAAAGAAAGAAAAAAATTAGCTGGGCCTGCTGGCCATGTGCCTATAGTTCTAGCTACTTAGGAGGCTGAGTGAGGATCCCTTGAGCCCAGGAATTCAAGGTTATAGTGAGCTCTGATCAGGCCATTGCACTCCAGCCTGGGCACACAGAATGAGACCCTGTCTCAAAAAAATAAAGTCTACCTTATTTGAAGAAATCTTGGGGTTTACTTCTATGTTATTAGAAAGGTATCTTATTTTTTATGTTAAAATTCAACAGCAGTTACATATAATTTTGTCATACATGCAAATATATGTCTGAAAAGTATAATGAAAATCCTTGACTGCCTACTAAAATTATTTTTTTGACCATCATTCAATTTCATACAAAAAGCAAATTGAACTTTCACAGTCCTTCAAAGACATCTGGATGATAATATCAAAGATTCTAAGGTGATATCTTACATTTGAAAAGTCTAGACAATTACTTGTGCATGTGGTATTTCCCCATATAATTTAACAACTTACAAAGTGATCATACCTCTTCAATACCAGCTATATTATTTACAGCCAGTTTTTTAAGAGAACTCTGAAGCTTCTTGTCATCAGCTGTAGCTGTTCTATGTACCACCTTCTTCTTTCTGCGAGCTGTACCCTGAAAAATAATCAAACAGAAGTATTAGCATGTCTAGCATCTGGCAATTGTAATCATGTCTTCCCATCCATCACAATAATCTAACTAAAACCCATATAAAAAACTGACTAAATATTAATGATTAATAAGACTACTCAGAGGTGGTGATTGTCAGCCTAACCCAGATTCTTGAAGGTCAGTTCTAGCCAATTCTTATTCTTATCCATTATCTAGCCTTTATCACTTAAACACAAAACACTGCTTACTAATAAAACACAATTTATAACTTCAAGACAAGTTAGTGTACTTTGTAACAATTTTCAAACATTATATGGAATGTTTTCTTATAGTACCTACCACCCAATAAACTCTAAAGATATTCTGAGATTTTGGGAACTATGATATAATTGAGAAGTAAATGCCTACGGTGTGAGTGCTCTAGAGTCCAAGAATCCAGGAAAGAAAAATATCAAGTTCTTATTTCAAGGAGCATATCTTATAGTCAGAGGAAAGAGTCAATAAACATATAAACAAATTAGATAATTTCAAATGGGATAAATACTATTAAGAAAACAAAAACAGAGCACAGTAAGCAACTGGTTAGGAGTAAAGCACTACTTTATTAGAATGTCCAGGGAAGGCCCCTCTGAAAAGGTGACATATAATGAGTTGAGACCCACAACCAGGGGAAGAGTGATCCAAACAGAATAAAACAAGATTGAACTTGTCTTTTCTAGAGACAGAAAATGGGCCAGTATGGCTAGAGAAGAGTGAACAATGGGAAAGGAGGAAAATGGAATCAGAAAGATAGGCAAGGGCCAGATCATGTAGCCTAGAATGCCATGGACAGGAGCTGGATTTTATTCTACTTGCAATAAGAAGCAATTGAAAGGTTTTAAGCATAGGAGTGACTTGATTTGATTTATTTATGACTGAGGTTGCTGTGTGGAAAATGCAGTCCTGTGAGAGATGAGGGCTATGGCACCGGAGATGGTGAGGGGTCAGGTCAGATTCTTATAAGAGACAACATGACTTACTGACAAATTAAATGTGGGATATGAGGAAAAAGGAACCTAGGATGATGTTTAGAATTTTGGCCTAAGCAAATTGGTTGAAAATTATACTATTTACTGAGATTGAAAAAGTTCATTTCTAAACTGGTACTTTGAAACTCTAAATATATATTTTTTCCATTGAAAAACTATTTAAAATAATGGATTAAATTCCTGGACCAATTTATACAAATGTAACCTAAAGCAGAGCTGAAAACTACCAAAAGCAGCCTAAGTCCTAAATCTTTCTGAAACTGGTAGCAGTAAGGAGAAAGGAATGGTGGTTTCAATCTCTAGGTAGCTCCTGCAGTAGTACTGAGGGAATTAGCTTTATAGAAGGGAGGCAGGGGTTTTAATCTTAGAAACTCTGGGGAGTGGAGGAAGAGAGCTCTGGCAGCAAAGGCTGTGCTGACATCCAGTTGCTGAAGTATAACTATTTGCATAGATGGTTATTTATTTGTGAAGCATTCCTGACTTGGATAGCTCAGTTGCTTGCGAGATACCTCAACGCAAATGATCCTCAAGCGCCTCAAATTCAACATGTCTGAAAGTTTATCAGCCCACCAATCTATTCTTTCTGTATTTCCTAAGCTTTGTAGCTGGTGGTACCAGAAATCTGGGGGTCATCCCAGACTCTTCTCCATGCTCTTCACCCTCCATACCCCATCAGTCATTAAACCGTGTCAATCTCAACCCCTAAATTTGTGTCCCACGTAATAGAGCAATAGCCTCTCAATTGTTCTCTATGCCAAATTTCTACTTCATTCCATTTTCCACAATGCCAGCAGTTACCTTTCTAAAATGGCTGTCATTTCCTTCTTAAAATCATTCAATAGCTGTCCACTGCCTATGCCTATAGGATAAAATCCCAAGCTCTTTAGTATGGCATATAAAACTATGATGGAATCCCAGACTACCTGGTTGTTTCATTTCCTGCCATTCTCTATCCATTATGTACTCTAAACTCTAGCTGTAGCAAACTAAAACAAGCCATCCCATTACGTACTGTGTTATCTCAGCACCCTGTGTGCATTTGCATGTATGGGAATGACAATCTCCTTTTCATCCTACCTCCACTAACTCTCTCACCTGTCTGCCTAGTGATAAATTCTTGTTTATCCTTTAAATAAAACCTCAGTGATGACTTCCTTGTCTTCCCTAGGCAAGAACACTTTGTACTTCATTATAACAATCACTATTCTGCATTGTAATTGTGAGCATGTCTCTCTTCCAAGTGGAGCTGTGTCAAGAGCAGGAAACCTTGACTTGTGCTCAATAAACACCTAAATGGAACACACCAACCACTGGTTTAAAATATGTAATAGTGATGTGCTGCATCAAGCTCTTCCAGGTATATTCTATGGTTCTTGAATATCCCTAGTTTTTGCATTGGTACATTACATCACACTTGATGCTACAATGTGACTACTGTGGTTACATGAGTGGGTTAATATGACTCCAGAGTCATATAACTGTATCACTATGAAAGAATGAGAAAGTACTAGTTACTTCTTCCCTTCTTCCTCTCGTGCCTGGGGCTATGGTTATCATCACTATAAATGATACAGTGGGGTGTGCTATGTAAAGTAGTGTCCTACCCATCCCTACCCCAGGTCTGAGGTAAGGACTATTTTGTCTTTCCCTTTTGCGAAGATTGTACTGGGCAGAGATAATAGAATATTCTCCTTGAGCCCTCGGCCACAGCTAAAGGGAATCAAAGATTTTTGGTGTTCAGAACTAGCTCTTCCTTAGGCTTTAAAGTACATGGAATAAGAAATTTCATGTGCATATTCACCAACACGGTAGGAATTTGCGAGGAAAACCTGGCAATGAACAAAACATACAAACAGCTTGAGCATCTCCAGTTAAACCTCTTATAAACCTAACTGCACAAGTACATATATCCAATCAAGAATAGGTAACCCTAACATTTGGTATGCCCTGCAGGCGAGTCTAACATAATAATAGCTATCATTCATTAAGCATCCTACTTTGTGCCAGACACCATGTTAGGCATTTTATAAACATTACCCTAATCTTCAGAAGCATCTTATATAGGATTATTTCTCTTTCGCAGATGGAATGGAAGCTTAACAAGGGTGGGTAACTTGTTTATGTCGCATAACTAGCAGATGTTAAGAGTTAGGACTCAAACAAAGGTGGCTATTTCCATTGCACCATCAGAGAGAAAAGTTTTCTATTTACCTATTTTAGGTCTGGACAAGTTATTTTCAAATTGGAATGTGGTTTGATTTTGATTATTGAAAAGATCTTATATTTTCAAAGACCACAAATCCAAAATTATACTATCTGGTAATCATACATTCTCCTATCAATTTTTCTTATGCCACACTCACCTTGCCCCCTATCCGGACCTGAGCCTGAAGTTTGGCTAACTTTTCTTGATTCATGCTGTTGGTAAATCTAGGGGGGGAAAAATAGATTTGTTAAAGTCACTGTTTTACCAAAATTAAAAAACTGTTTATGCAAACAGTACCTTCTGGTTCGCTGAGCTTGCAGTATGCATCAACATCACGATCATATTAATACTGCCTATATTCTTAATAAATATTAATAACTTGTTCTAGCTTCATAAACCAGATATTTAAAAAATCAAAATTAAATTATCACAAGGGAGTCAAATATACAAATGGAAAATAGAATGGGATTCAAAGTCACCTATTTGAAGATCCCTCCTTAAAAGATAATTCAGTCCTTTGGCATTCGGTTAAACCTAACCAATTATGAAATCACTGTAGTCAAGCCAGTTTTTTCCTCCAAAGATTTTTACAGCAGAGAGCTGTTACCAAATGTTATTAGCAAAATATTCAAGTAGATTTTTTTCTCCCAAATCACATTCTGTATTTCTTATAAACCATAAAGATAACAAAAAGAAAAAAAAACTGAACAAAAAAGAAATTCAACAATAGGCTGTCTAGCTGTCAAGATACCAGGTAGTCACGTCCTCTATTCAAGGTCAGATGGTATGTTAATGTTGGGGAAAGAGAACCAGATTTCCAGACATTCGGCGCTTCTGCAGTATTCAGTTCATATGATACCTTGCACTGATATAGTATGTAACACTCTCCAAGATATTCTTGCATACAGGAAAAAATGCTTCCTTGCACAATTTAACAAAAACATATGTCTGCTACATTAATACTAAATTGGGAGGGAGGGGGAGACTTAAAATAAGCTTTTTAAAGCTAATCTCGATTTTGAAGACTCGAACATTATAAAATCATGAATCCTAGTCTGGTCAGTGATATTCCTAAGGGAAAAAAGTTCTTAAGTTTAGAATGGGTTATTACATTTTGCACTATATAAACAAATAAAAGCCAACTTAAAAGACTTGTTTTACTTGTTCTGTGGATCAACAAATCATTACTGAGAAGTGAGGGAGGGAATAATTGGCTATCAAACGTTCTCTGGCCAATTCTCTAACCCATGTATAATCATCATTCAGATAAAAAATATTTTCTTCATTTGAAAGATGAAAAAAATAAGAATCAAAGACTATATAATTACTAACCATTTTGTGCTCTGATGCTGTACTCAGGCACTAATCTGTATATACCTCTTCTTTAAGCTAAATAAAGTCAATTCTCAAATAACATTTAGAATTTATGATTCCTCACTCTTTGCTCAGCACTATATCACAATGCTCAAGTAGCTAAAAACTCTTATAGGAGGAAGTGTGTTTAGAGTCCAAAACAAGAAGTCTTAGGTGTGTGCCAATCTTAGCTCCGCCACAGACTTAAATTTGCTGATGTAAATCCCAATCTCTATACTCAAATATCCACAGAAAAGGATCAATATTCACTTTTCTCAAAGGAATGTGGCCATAAAGGTGTAGTGAATTAACAAAGAGCTTAAGGATCTCCTGTCATAGAGGTGGGGGGGAGGGGAGAGTTTAAGGAATTTCTTACAAAAAAGGGGCTAAGAGGGATAAGTGAAAATATATTAGACACAGGGAGCAGAGCCCCTTTGGGACTCTTCTGCATTTTGAAGTAACATTCCCCAAGAGAAGAGATGGAGATTGAGAAGTCAAGACATAAAGAGTCCTGACTTGTTTGAACCAAAAGCAAGAATAAAATTAATTCTTTAAATCAATGCGTAGATGAAAGAACAGATTCCATTCCAGGTGTTCAGGACAACAGAATTGAGAAATCTTGTTCCCAAGGAGTATCTCAGAGAACAAGGATTTTAGGGAGGTTGGTAGCTTAAGGTAGTAGGGGAGGAGGAAGGGTGGTCTTTTCTCTGTTAGCAAGTTGGGGTGTGTGGAATTCAAGTAGTAAAGAGGATTGGACTCAGTCTACGAGAGAAGAGAGGTCAAGCTCAGGATCTGGAGTAGACCTCAAAGATCACTTGGTTTAATTCTCTATTCCTCAATTGACCTTTACTTTATTGTACCCATCAATCGTGTCTTGTATGTGAGGCCGTATCAATATTCACTAGCAGAAGGGTATAAATTATAAACAAAACAGTCATCTCTCTCCCAATTTAATAAATTAGGAAATGAGGGCCCAGAAGGGAGAAGTCCTTTTCTAAGCTCAAAAGGGAGAAGTAACTTCCTAAAGCCACATGATTACCGAGTTCTTCACTGGGGAGCCAAGGATCTTTTGGCGCTCTTCTCAAGGACTCAAGAAAGGGTGTAAATAATGAAGTTCATCTACATTTATTGAGTGCCTAAATTACAAGCATTGTAGTGGGCACTTTTACATCCATCATGTTTATTTACACAGAGCCAAAAGTAATTTCAACCTTTAGTCCCGACTTTGTATTTTATGCAGGGTTTCTCTAAGACAAGCACAGGCTTAGGCATCAGAAAGACCACTTAAGGCTTCGGAAAGATTTTACTCTCTGAACTTGTATTACTCCTGCATTAGGAAAGGTTTAACACCACATACTTCATAGAGTTGTTCTGAGGGTTAAATTATATTAGAGCATAGCTCACAGAAGATACTCAATAAATGGTAACTATTGTTACCACTCCCGAGGGAACAGCTATGATAAAGTGAAAGAACGTGGGAACGGAAGTTGAAACCGCCATTCACTAGCTGTGCAACACTGTGCCTGTCGGTCAAACATCGGGCAGTGTGAGGGAGTTTGGAAGTCAGTATCTCAAAACGGAGGCAGACTTGTAAACAAATACTGCCATTACAAGGTGAAGAGCGCTGCAACGGAGTTCGGTTAGCAGAGCTTGGGGTGCTAATCTCGGTTTCCCTATCTGTAGACCGCGAGGATCAAATGCGATGACAACAGATAGGCTCTATTAAAGCTCAAAGCTGACGACACTGCTGTGAGTAATGGGACAGTGGAGGGGCGCCCACCGCCTCCTGCGACCGGATGCGGGCGGCAACAGCACGGACCCGCTCGCCCACACAGGGGGCGGTGGTGCTGGGGACCTTCCCTCAGGTGCCGACCCCCAGCTGCGCCGCCGGTAACCGACAGGCCAAGCCAGCCGCCTCCGCCCCCACTCGCCGCGCCACGGCGGAAGTGGCAGCCCGAGCGGTTGGCAGGTGTTGGAAGAAGAGGGCGGGGGGAGACCGTGCGCAGTGGCCTATGGCCGTGGAGTGGCGGGACCGCCGGGGGTCTCACCTGAAGCAGGGAGGGTCCTCCAACACCAGCACGCGGCAAGAGCAAGATGGCTGCCTCAGACTAGACAGAGAAAGACGACGGCGGCGGCAGCAGCGGCGGGAGCAGGGCGCACGTGACATAGCCGGCCCCGCCTCTCCCTTTCGGAGTGGCCTATCCCGGGAGCGCATACTCGAACTACAAAACCCACGGTGCTCTGCGCATCCCACTATCTCTATTGACGGCAGGTGCAGGTGGCCGCGCTGCATCCTGGAGCTTGCAGTCTCCCGAGCGTTCCATTGTGTCTGTGCCTATAACTTGTAGGGAACCTAATAAAAGGGCAGTGTGTTTTTGTTAGGTGTGTGCTTTTGTTCGGATGCGTTTTCACTGTGCACAGTACGCACTACAGGACTGAACTAGTACCGGGAGGAAAGACAGGAAATTTTGGCCTGTTATGCAGGAGAGGGGAAAAAAATGGGAAGAAATACTTAACCCAACCAAAAAAATAGATTTAACCAGAAGCAGCTTTACACGTTAAATGTCTGCAGTGACTTATGTCCTGGTGTCTTAAATCCACATAGGTCAGTTTTGAAATAAGAGGCCTCAAGTTAGATTTTCTCGGAGCTTGCATCAGTTGGTTGCATCATCCCTGAGTGGAAATACTGCGGTTGCAAAGAAAAATAAGGTCCTGCGCTTCTTCTCCAGTGGGAAAGGGCGTGCCTCTAAGGCACAAGACCAAGCACCGCAGATCAGGTTTGCCAGGTTTCTTCGCAAACCAGAGCAGGAACCTAACAATTAAATCCAGTTGTGCAGTCTTTTTTAACTGTGGAGGGGTAAGGAGAATCCGACCAACGGGTAACCCGCCCTCTGTTGCGAGCGGCTGACCTCACCAATCAATAATTTGTATTTGAATATTAAGAGCAAGAGCAGCGGTTCTTGGGGGGAGGGGCTGGACTGGGTGGCGGAGGCCGCCAGCAACGGTTTTCTCGAACCTTTCCCCCGCCCCCACTGTCTTGGCCCACCTTTTCCTGCTTATTCCCGGGACCTGGACGTCCAGAATTGGAGAAAAGCAACTCACGCTCGAGAGCAACTCCTGGAACCCTTCTACGTGATCTGCACCTTTAAACTCACTCCCTCCCAAGCCGGACCCTGGAGGCACCACCCACATCCGTCTAACATCACTTCCTTCAGAGTTTGGGGGAAAAAAAAAAATCTGGGAACGCGAGGGGTTGGGTTCAGCCGCGCTTGGGGAGCTGTACGGACCTTCTGCTAGGACTCCGGCCCTGTGTCCGCTCAGCCCAGTGGCCCCGCGCACCTACTACAATGGAGCTCCAGCCCCGTCTCGGGGCCACCTGTTTGCTGGGCTTCAGTTTCCTGCTCCTCGTCATCTCTTCTGATGGACATAGTGGGCTTGGAAAGGGTCAGACCGCGTTCTTATCTTAATCTTTACTGTTCCTGGGCCCTAGCCCAGTATAACCCTCTTCGTGCCCTAACACCGTTCCCCTCCGGTTCTATCTCTTGGGCCACTCCAGATTTCTTTTTATCTTCCCCAATCGCTCCTGGATTTTGAAGATTTCTTGGGATACGGAGTACCGGGTCTGGCGAATGTTAAAAAGGGGGAAGTTGGCCGGGCGCGGTGGCTCACGCCTGTAATCTTAGCACTCTGGGAGGCCAAGGGGGGAGGATCGCTTGAGCTCAGGAGCTCGAGACCAGCCTGAGCAAGAGCGAGACCCTGTCTCTACTAAAAATAGAAAAAATTAGTGGGGCGTGGTGGCACGCGCCTGCAGCTACTCGGGAGACTGAGGCAGGAGGATTGCTTGAGCCCAGGAGCTTGAGGTTGCTGTGAGCTAGGCTAATGCCAGGGCACTCTACCCCGGGTGACAGAGCAAGACTCTGTCTCAAAAAAAAAAAAAAGGGTGGGGGAGGAGTTGTACTTAAGACCTCTTTAAATTATTGATTGAGTTGGGGGAAGGAATGGCCTGTAAATTAGGAAAAACATGTTTAAGAGCCCAGCATAGTGCCTAGCACGTGGTAATAGGTCCTCAGGAACGGTCACCTTCTCTCCTGGGAGAAGACCAGCATTTGCAGAGACTCCTGCTCTGAGTCTGAAGGTTCCTCACCTCTTCCTTGAAGAGTTAGGTTACTGTCCCCTCCTTGCCCTTGGGAAACAGCAGCTGCATCCCCTGGAGAAGTGTCTGGTGTATGACAAATGGCCAGATAGAGGGCAGAAGGTCTGCTATTAGAGTGTCTCCAACAATTATCCTTGCTGTGGTTCAGCCAGTGTGTCTGAAAAACTGAAGCTTTTTTCGAGGAGTGAGGGATCAGTGGATCTGGGTCAGAATGTGTGACCCCTTACTCCATCCATTACCTGCATCTTCATTTTAAGCACTAACACCTTTCTCCTCACCAGCTCTTTGTTAGCTGAAAGTTGGATTGTTTGTCTGTGAACTCAGAATTTGTGCTTTTCTAAGTAGTTGAGTTGTAGCATGGATCCCAATCTCCCATTTTTTTTTTTTTTACCGACTTTACTATAGAATGATTCTGCTGTAGTCCTGCTGTTTTTAATTGTTTTCTCTTATCCTCCCTATTTACACCTATGAGATTGGGTGGACATTCAGTGTGCCCGAATGCAATCACTCCTTCATTCAGTAAATAATTTTGATTACCTATCATATTTCAGGCACTATCCTAGGCACTAGGGATATAGCTATGACCAGGACAGGACAAGGTTCCTGCTCTCATGGAGTTTATATTCAAGTCAGAGAGAGAGTGAACTTATGAACAAATTAATAAAGATGACAGTTTCAGTGAGGGATAAGTACTGGGAAGAAAACAAGACTGTGATGGAATAGGAAGTAGAAAGGCTGGGGAGGATGAGGGAGCTGGCATCATTTTAATTTAATTTAATTTTTTTTTTTTTTTTTTGTAGAGATAGGGTCCTGCTATGTTGCTCAGGCTGGGCTTGAACTCCTGGCGACAGGCAATCCTCTTGCCTTGATCTCCTAAAATGTTAGGATTACAGATGTGAACCCACACCTGGCCTAGAATGTTTTAAATACTGACAATCCCATTTTAAAACAGACTACTGTGTACTTAGAGTAAAATTGCAAGTACTAAGGTTTCAGTACAGAAGAGTACAGTGTTAGGAATGTGGTTTTAGATCTGAGTTTTAATTTGTTCTGCTACTGACCACCTAAGTAGCTTGGGACAAAGTTTCTTAACCTCTCAAAGCCTCAGTTCCTCATCTGCAAAATGGGCATAATAATAACTACCTCAAACACTCAACAAATAATTTACTCTGTTCCAGTTATAGTGTTAGATGTAGGCAATACCTTGGAGTCAGGTATTTAATATATTTATTCCTTGTTAGACGTTAAGTTCTGTGTGGTTTTTCCAGTTATATTACTGTGTAATAAACCACCCCAAAATCCAGTGGCATGAAAAAATCATTTTATTTTGCTCATGATTCTGTGGGTCAGGAATTTGAACAAGGCACAGTGGAAAGGCTTGTCTCTATTCTATGATGTCTGGGGCTTTAGCTCAGTTAGTTACCGCTCCATGTGATCTTTCTACAGGGGCTACTTTGAGCTCCTTCATAGTTGGGCAGCTAGATTCCAAGAGTGAATGGCATAAGAAAACAAGGTGCACAGCATTTTTATCATCTAGCCTTACAAGTCACATAGCATCACTTGTGCTGAGCTGTGTAGGGGCAGGTTCAAGGGGAAGGACATTAAAACCCCTGCCCCCAATTGGAGGTATGTTGAAGTCACGTTGTAAGAAGAGCATGTCTGCCACAGGGATCCAGTATCATTTCTGTCTTGTTTATGCTCAGGAATATTTGTTGAAAGAAGAAATGAATGATAAACATGATCGTTGTGATCCTTGTCTTTTTCCAGCCTACAGTCTGGTGAGATATCAAGACAAGTATATAGGCAATTACATGACAGTGCGATATGTACTTTAAGTAGAGGAATACCGGGTAACTGTAGGAACACATTGTAGAAGGGCAACTTAGGGCAGGGGAACGGGGTTGTGAGGATTCAATGAAAAAACAAAAGGTACTTAATTGCCTGTGTCCCATTAGAGGCAAAGAAAAAAAATAATATTGTGTCACACTTAGAAAATATTTAGTAAATGTTAACTGATATTATTTTTTCCCATGGAGAAATATTTAATTATTTCTGAAGGGAATTAATAATATTTCAAACTTTTATGTGTCTCTTCGGTATAGACTCTTAGAAAATAGATTATACCCTAACCACCTACCTCCCAAAAAAGTGCTACCCAAGGCAGTGGTTCTCGAAAATCTTTTTTTTTGGGACAGAGTCTCGCTCTGTCTAGAGTGCCATTGCATTAGCTTAGCTCACAGCAACCTCAAACTCCTGGGCTTAAGTGATCCTCCTGCCTCAGCCTCTCCAAGTAGCTGGGACTACAGGTACACACTACAACGCCTGGCTAATTTTTGTGTTATTAGTAGAGATGGGGTGTCACTCATGCTCAGGCTGGTCTTGAACTCCTGACCTCAAGTGATCCTCCTGCCTCGGCCTCCCAGAGTGCTAGGATTACAGCTGTGAGCTACCACACCGGGCCCTGAAAATCTTGATGAGAGGGATTTCTTCCCAGATGTTTAAGTAGCTCTGGCTCTTTCCAGAAGATGGCCTGGTGGTTTGCAGAGAAGGGAGACTGAATGATCCCCACTGGTTTCATTAAGATGAGGAAGCACAGTGTTAATGGAGTATGCAGTAAATATTAATAGAAATTAGGAGGCCTGGATTTTAATCCTGTTCAGGCCATTTAGCCAGCTCTGGTCCTCCATGGTGACCATTTATTAAATGACAAAGTTGGACTAGAAATGATTCCTAAGAGTCCTTCTAGCTCCAACACTCTAGAGTTCTAAAATAATTTCATTGTACTCCATGGGCTAAAAATTTGGAACACATCACCTTTGGGGAGAGGTGTAATGAGCAACATTTACTGTACATTTACTATCTTCCAAGTGCTGTTATGTGCATTTTTCATGTATTGACTGGCTTAATCCTCATAATAACCCTATGAGATGGCTAACATTTTTATCATTATCTCCATTTCACAAATGAAGAACCTAAAATGAGGCACAGGAGTCACACAGCTAACAAGCAAGTAGACTAGCTGGAATACAGATCCCAGAGCCAGTCCCTTTAAACAGTAAACCACTCTGGCCTCTAAGTGCAGAAACTCCTCTGAAAAGTTTAAAGGAGAAATTAGAAAGCTGTCAGTAGGGGCAGTTCATGTGCTCTCCTGCCTGAAACAGAAATGGATGATTCTGTCAAGTCTCTGGAGTAAAAATTTAGCATTAACATGGATGAAGTATTTACCTTAATATTTACCTTCCATACAATGTCCTATTCACATTCACAACAACCCTATGGGATAGATATTTTTGTTAGCCATATTTTGCATTTGTGAAAACTAAGTGGCTGAACAAGGATTCCAATTTGGATCTGTTTGACTAAGACAAAGATTATTTAGCCATTATATTATTCTACCTGTCAGGTACAGTGTTCCCTGTTTTAGAGGCTTGGTTGCCAGCTCTGACACTTGACCTTTCATTATTTAGGTTTTGTGAGCTGGGAGGAGGTGGATAATACTTTTCTGATGTCCTTACACTCATTAAAACTATTTTCAAATGAAGCTTGGAAATTATTATTATTATTATTATTATTATTTTCTGAGATAGAGTCTTGCTCTGTCACCCCAGGTAGAGTGCAGTGGCGTCACCATAGCTCACTGCAACCTCAAACTCCTGGGCTCAAGCGATCCTCCTGCCTCAGCCTCCTGAGTAGCTGCGACTAGTAGGGACGGGGTCTCGATCTTGCTACTGACCTCAAGCAATCCTCCTGCCTCCCAGAGTGCTAGGATTATTAGGCGTGAGCCACCATGCCCAGGCTGGAAATTTGGATGTAAATACTGTGTTGAGAAATGGTTGCTTTTCCTTTTTTTTTTTTAATTAATGTTTTAGGGAAAGAGCTACTGATGTAAGAGACTTTAGTTTACAGATAACTGGCGTAAATCAAGTGGCTTTGCAGGTGACACTTTAGGAAACTAGACCATCTTCAGATTTCCATGTTGCATGGGTATGAGTATGGGTGGTGCTGGGGATTCGATGATTTTAGTAACAAGGTAAAAACTGTACCTTTTTAAATTCTTTTTGAAAGGGAAACAAAAGGACCCAAGTTTCCAGGTCTTAAGTTAGGGTTCTCATTCTGCTTTGGTGAAGCTGCATTTATGCATTTAATCTTTGCTAGAGAGACAGTAAAATGTAGTGATTGGTTCTAACTACGGATCCTCGAACCCAACCACCTAGATTCTAGTTTCAGCTCTGCCACTTACTAGTAATGTAACCTTGGGAAGGCTATTTAACTTCAACTTCCTTATCTATAAAAAAGTGATAATTAGAGTTTCTACCTCATAAGGTTATTGTGGGGATAAAATAAGCTAATACATCTAAAGCATTAAAAAATGTACCTGGCACATAGTAAATGTCATATAAGTGTTAGTCATTATTAATATTTTTATCATTATAATATTTTAATATTACATAAAGTAAGCACTCAAATGGTGGTGATTATTACTATTATGAAAAATTCTAGTGTACTTTTTAATATGAATTCTCAAAGAAATTTTGTGCATGCAGTGGGCTGTATTATACCTCTAGACTTACTCTTAGGGGTATTGCAGTAGAACAGCTTGGGAAGTGTTGGGGTACTGGAAAAGCATGCTAATGAGGAGTCAGGAGACTTAGATTTTGGCTGTGGTTTCTTTTGGGGTATGGATAACTGCTTCTCTTTTCTAGGCCTCAGTAAATGTAAGAGCTGACTAATTGATCTCTAGGGTTGTGACTCTTTAAATTTATTAAAGTTAAGTAAAATTAAAAACTGAGCTCCTCAGTTGGATTAGCCACATTTCAAGTGCTCAGTAGCCACATGTAGCTAGTGGCTACCACAGGTAGAACATTTCCATTGTTGCAGTAAGTTCTATTGAACAGTGCTACTGTATTGTCTCTATTAGCAATAACCTCCTATGAGTGTAAG
>NW_012138302.1:15737738-15879538 GCF_000956105.1 Propithecus coquereli
AGGTCTGACATTCACTAGCCATGTGACCCTAGGAAAGTTACTTAAACTTCGTGCCTCAATTTTCTCATCTGTAAAATGGATTAATAAGAGTATCTACCTCATAGGGTTGTTATAAGGATCAATATTTGTAAAGTACTTACAATAGTGCTTGGTATGTATATTAATAGCAAATACTTATAGCAATTCTCAAGTCCCATATACTGTTTTGAGCTCTTTAAGATATTCATTTATTTAATCCTTGTAGCAACTCTATGAGGCGGGTGCTATTACCCTTGTTTTACAGTGGAGGAAACATTTCACAGGTAGGGAAAATTGCTTAACTTGCCCAGAGTCACAGTTAGTAAGTGGTAGAACTAGGATTCAGGGAGTCCAAGTCCAGAGTCCATGCTCTTAACCACTACATGATACTGCTTAATAAATATTTATTTATTGAAATAATAATGAATAGTGAATAACTGATGAAAGAGAAAAATCTCTCAGTTTATCTATAAATGTCTATTTTGCCCTTGTTTTTGAAAGATAGTTTTGCTGGATACATAATTCTAAGTTTAGAGTTTTGTGTTTTTTTCCCCAGCATTTCAAAGATGACATTCTGCTGTCTTCTGATTTCTATTGTTCCTGTCAGTCTAATTATTGATCATTTATAGGAAATATATCATTTCTCTCTGAGTGCTTTTAAAATCTTCTCATTGTTTTTGTTGCCGTGCAGTTTTACAACACTTAAGTGTTCATGTATTTTGTTTTTATAATTTATCTCAATTAGTACACATTATGAAGAAATCTGCAGATTCATGTTTTATCTTGTTCTTGAAAATCGTCAGCCATTATCTCTTCAAATATGTCTTTTTTCTTCATCTTTTCATTCTGAGACTCCAAGTTTATGTTTATTAGACTTTCTCAATCTACTCCATATCTCCTGGCCTCTCCTTCATAATTCCCATCTCCTTGTCTCTTGGTGTTGCATTCTGAATAACTTTTTCTGATCTTTCTCTCTACCTCTCTCTTTTTTTAAAAATTCAAACTATCCATTGAATGTTTAAAAAATTGATAGACTTTACAGCTCTAGGTCTACAGAAAAATTAAGTAGAAAATACAGAGTTCCTGTATATGCCCTTCCCCCATCCCTCCCCCACTTCTCCTATTAACATTTTGCATTAATGTGGTACATTTATTATAATTGATATGTTATTATTTAATATTAACTCAAGTCCCTAGTTTACATTAGGGTTCACTCTTGGCGTTTGTGCATTCTATGGGTTTTGACAAATATATAAGGATGTATGTATTAGTTTGCTAGAGCTGCCATAACAAATACCATAGACTGGATGGCTTAAAAAACAGAATTTTATTTTCTTACAGTTATGGAGGCTGGAAGTCCAAGATCAAGATCTTGTTTGGCAGAGTTGGTTTCTTCTGATGGCTGTAGTCTCTCTGTGTCTTCACAGGGTCTTCCCTGTGTGTATGTGTCTGTGTCCTAATCTCCTCTTCTTTGAAGGATTGGGGCTCACCCAAATGATCTCATTTTACCTTAATTGCCTATTTAAAGTCTCTTATCTTCAAATACAGTCACATACTGAAGTACTGGTGGTTAGGACTTCAACTATGAATCTGGGGGTTTAGGGGACACAATTCTGGCCATAATAACATATATCTACTGTTGATATATATGGTATCAGACAGAATAGTTTCTCTGCTGTAAAAATACCCTACGCTCCACTTATTCATCTCTCTCTGTCCCACAGACCCCTGGCAACCACTGTCATTTTACTATCGCCATAATTTTGGTTTTCCAGAATGTCATGTAATTGAAATTATATAGTATGTAGCCCTTTCACATTGGTTTCTTCCACTTAGCAATGTACATTTAAGGTTCTTTCATGCCTTTTTGTGGCTTGATTGCTCATTTCCTTTTTTCACTGAATATCTATTCACTTTGTAGTTCAACAGTTCTATTTTTAATTTCTAGAAGTTCTATTTGGTGCCTTCACAGATTTGCCTATTTATTTTGTATATTGCATGCCTGTTTTTGTGATTCCGTGTATTATTTCTTTAAATATTTCATGCATAGTTATTTTTGTATTCTGTGGCAGATAGTTCTAATATCTGAAGTTCTCAGAGTCTAAATATGTTTGTGGCTTCTGCTCATGTGGTGACTTGTTTTCTTACATTTTTGGTGCTCTAGGATTGTGAGTTCATAATGGTTGTTCATCATCACTGGCTACTATCCTGGAGGCCTAAAGTGAAGAATGCTTTCCTCCAGAAATATTCGGCATTCGATTCACATAGAAACCAGGGGGTTCCACTGGCCTGGAATCACATTAGTCACTTTTGAGGGTTGGGTTAATATGGGAGTGTCAGGTTCATCTCCATTTTGCCACATCATAATGGACGTTGGCTTTCAGGGCTGCCTTACCTTTTGCTTGTTGCTCACTGTTTTTCATCTGGTTTTAGCTTACTTTGTGTAAGCTTTCTGTTATTACTGAGTCTAGTGAGTACATTCTGAAAGTCTGTTTTATCTAAGACTTCATTATTTTGTAGGTGCATATCCCTTTTAAACTGTATAGTTGGGCATCTCACCAAAGCAGGATTCAGTTGCCCAAGTTTAGGTATTGACGGATAGAATGATGTTGATCATGTTAAACACCTTTAAGTTCTCCTGAGCATCCTCCCATTTTCACTCTCACTCATTCACTCTTCAGGATCAAACTTTGAGCCCTAGGCAAGTGACACATTTTCTCTTGACCAGCAGCCCATGCTGTTGGGAATGAAAAGTGGTGATGGTTAGTTTGGCTGTTGTCTCTGTGTGCTAAGCTGGATGACCTTTTGTTTCCCTGTGGTAGCACTGCTAAAAATCAGATTTGAATTTACTTCTGGGAAAGAAAGGTCTGGAAGACAGGTATAGTTACTGAAAAGGCACAGGATTGATGTTTACATCTCAGCTTGGCCATTTAGCAATTATGTGATCTGCTACAGATTATTATGTAACTTCTCTTAGCCTCCGAAGTCTCATCTGTAAAGAATAACAAAAGCTTCTACTTAACTGATCACTTACAATATACTAAACATTATGCTAAGTTTTTTGCATATATTTCTTATTTAATATTCAGTAACAACCTTATGAGATATAGTTATTATGCCTATTTTAATGATGAGAAAACTGAAGTGTAGAGAGGTTAAGTAAAATTGGGTTAATATTAAGGCCAAATTAAATACTTATTTACTTATTTTTAGAGATGGAGTCTCATTGTGTTATCCAGGCTGGCTTCGAACTCCTGGGCTCAATTAATCCTCCGCCCTCAACCTCCTGAGTAGCTGGGACTATAGGCACGCACCACCATGGCATGTTAAGACCAAATTTAAATGAGATAACACGTGTAGTATGCTGTGTACATATAAAGTGGTCAATACATAGCAATTGGGATTATTATGATTATTAACATTTTTTGAATATAAAATTAAGTCTTTTATATAATATGGCCTAAATAAGATTCATTCGCTAATAAATATTTTATGGAGCACTTACTATGGCCATGTGTATTGCTAATGCTAGAGAAACAGGAGAGAATAAAACAGATATGGTCCCAGCACTTAGGGAACTCCCCTTGGAGTGAGGGAGATGGATACATAAACATTTACAGTTTAGCCTGGGAAATGCTGTGATGGAACAAGAATAGGGTGCTTTGAGAGTCAAGGAAGATAAACCAGAAGAAATGCCCTTTAGGCTTAGACCTGAAAAATGAGTTGGAGGTAAGAGTGGGGAGGAAAGGCACAGGTAGCAGTGATAATGAAAGTCTGGAGGGGAGAGAATGCATGCTGTGTTTAAAGAAGTGAAAGTATTTTTGTTTATAGCCTCTTAGGAAAAGTACAGAAAGTGAGGCTGGAGAGGTGGGCAGGTGCCATATTCTGAAAGGCTTTGTAGGCCCTGCTGCAAGAGTTGGACCTTTGTACTTAGGGCACTGGAAAGCCTCTGAAAGTTGTTTACCTAGCAGTGATGTGATTTAAAAAGATCATTCTGGCTGAATTGTTGGAATAACAAAAACAATAGCTTTAAATCCTTACTTGGAGGTAAGTATTACTATCTTGATTTTATAGATGAAGAAATTAGAACTTAGAGAGCTTACTTCACTCACAAAAATTCACACATTTAATAAGAAATGGAATCATGGAACCACGTCTTTCTAAATCTAAAGCTGTATTTTGCTGTATCACCTTTAACTAGTTATGATTTGTTATTGCTTTATTTTTAGTCTGTGAAAAATTCTTACTCTTATAAGTATTGGCATACTCTGTGATAGTTTACAAAGCATTTCACATCATTATTTAATTTAATCTCCTTAAAACTATGAATTAGGTGGTGTTATCTCCATTTTACAGGTATGAAACTGAGGCTTGAGGTACGGAACCATCCATGGCCCCACATACCTAGAAAGTGACAGAGGTGGGACTTGAACACCAGGCTCTTAAAAGATGAAAACCTTTTTAAAAAAATTTTTTTTTTAATTTGTAAGAAATTTTTTTTAGTGGGTATCTTGTGAACATGCCACACTTTTTCTTGGGTTTGTGCGAATGTTTTATAAGGTTCTTTATTCATTGTGTGAATGTTTATAAGGTTCTTTCCTTCCAGGTTTTGGAGATCATATTCATTGGAGGACACTAGAAGATGGAAAGAAAGAAGCGGCTGCCAGGTACAAAACATGGTTTTAGGTCATTTATGGTGGCAAAACACTTTCCAGTTACCAACTTTAGATTAAGTTTAGGTGAAGGGCTATGCCAAGGCAGAGTAGGAGCTAAATAGTTGCCTGATAACAACAATAATACTAGCTAACATTTATAGTTGATGTTTGAACAATACAGGTTTGAACTGTACAGGTCCACTTATATGTGGATTTTCTTCAATAAATATATCGAAAAATATTTTGAAGAATTTTGGCAATTTGAAAATACTTGCAAGATGAACCATGTAGCCTAGAAATATAAAAAACATTAAGAAAAAGTTAGGTATGTCATGAATATATAAAATATATGTAGAAAATAGTCTATTTTATCATTTACTACCATAAAATATATACAAATCTATTATAAAAAGTTACAATTTATGCACACAAATACTTATAGACCACATATGGTGCCATTTGTAGTTAAGAGAAATGTAAACAAACATAAAGATATAATATTAAATCATAACTGCATAAAATTAACTGTAGTATGTACTGTACTACTGTAATAATTTCATAGCCACCTCCTGTTGCTATTGCAGTGAGCTCAAGTGTTTCAGAGTATCTGCTTAAAACATCATGTGATACTAATCTCCATGTGAGTAGTTTCTCTAGTAAATAGAATGTCACAGTAAAATGTGATCTCTCTCAGTTTTCATGTATTTTTCATGCTAAGTTTAGTGAAATACCATAAACCTAGAATAACATCATAGAACCCACACAAAGTGCCACCAGTGATGCCAGAAGTGCTCCCAAGAAGCAGAAAAAAGTCATGACATTACGAAAAAAAAGTTGAATTGCTTGATATGTACCATAGACTGAGGTCTACAGAGGTGGTTGCCACCCACCATTTCAAGAAGAATAAATCCAGCGTAAGGACCATTGTAAAAAAAGAAAAGGAAATTCACGAAGCTGTCACTGCAGCTACACCAGCAGGCACAAAAACCTTACAGTTTTTACGAAGTATCTTTTTATCTCATATTGAAAATGCAGCTTTTATGTGGGTACAGGATTGCTATAAGAAAGGCATACCTATAGACTCTAATTTGAGAAAAAAATGAAGTCATTATATGACAAAAAGAAGGTGAAGTATCTAAAGCTGGAAAATTTAATGCCAACAAGGGATGGTTTGGCAATTTTAGAAAGAGGATTGTCTTAAAAAATATCAAGATAAAAGAAGCAGCTTCTGCTGACCAAGAGGCAGCAGACAAGTTCCCAGACACCATTAAGAAAATCACTGAGGAGAAGAGATATCTGTTTGAACAGGTTTTTAATGCAAATGAAAATGCCCTATTCTGGAAAAAAGTGCCACAAAGGACGTTTATTAGTAAGGAAGAGAAGTGAGCACCAGGATTGAAGGCAGGAAGGGATAGGCTAACTCTACTGTTTTGTGCAAATGCAGTCAGGTTTATGATCAGAATTAACCTTATCTGGAAAGCTGCTAACTCCTAAGCCTTGAAGGGAAAAGATAAACACCAGCTACCAGTCTTTTGGTTATACAATAAGAGGACCTGGATGACAGGAACACTTTTTCTGGATTGGTTCTATCAATGCTTTGTTCCTAAAGTCAGGAAATACCTTGAAAGTTCTTTTGATATTAGACAATGTCTGGGTCCTTTAGAGCCCTATGAATTCAACACCAAAGGCATCAAAGTGGTCTACTTGCCCCCAGACACAGCATCTCTAACACAGCCTCTACACTAGGGGTCAAAGGACCTTTAAGGCTCATTACACATGGTACTCTATGGAAAGGATTGTTAATGCTATGGAAGAGAACCCTGATAGAACATCATCAAAATCTGGAAAGATTACACCATCGAAGATGGTGTCGTTGTTATAGAAAAATTTGAAAGCCATCAAGCCTGAAAGAGTAAATTCCTGCTGGAGAAAACTGTGTCCAGATGTTGTGTGTGACTTCACGGGATTTATAACACAGATAATCAAGGAAATCGTGAAAGAGATTGTGGCTATGGCAAAAATAATGGGGGGTGAAGGGTTTCAAGATATGGATCTTGGAGAAACTCAAATGCTAATAGACACCATACTGGAGGAATTAACAGAACACAACTTGATACAGATGAGTGCTTCCAAAATAGGGCCAGATGATGAGGAAGAAGACATAGAAGAAGCAGTGCCAGAAGAAAAAAAAAGTTAGACAAACCTAGCGGAAGTGTTCCTATTATTCAAGAGTGCTTTTGACTTTTTTTTTTTTTTTTTTTTGAGACAAAGTCTCACTGTGTTGCCCGGGCTAGAGTGCCGTGGCGTCAGCCTAGCTCACAGCAACCTCAAACTCCTGGGCTCAAGCGATCCTTCTGCCTCAGCCTCCCGAGTAGCTGGGACTACAGGCGTGTGCCACCATGCCCGGCTAATTTTTATATATATATTTTTAGTTGTCCAGATCATTTCTTTCTACGTTTCAGTAGAGATGGGGTCTCGCTCTTGCTCAGGCTGGTCTTGAACTCCTGACCTTGAGCGATCCACCTGCCTTAGCTTCCCAGACTGCTAGGATTACAGGTGTGAGCCACTGCGCCCGGCCAACAGTAGGCTATTAGTAGTTAAGTTTTTGGTGAGTCAAAAGTTATTTTCAAGTATGTGGGAGTCAACACCCCTAACCCCCACATTGTTCAAGGGTCAACTGCCCTAAGTGCTTACTGTGCACCAGACATTAAATTACGTGAATTAACTAATTTAATTCACACAACTCTCTGAAGTGTTACTGTTATCTTCATTTCAGAGATGACAAAACTAAAGCAGAGTTTTCTAAGGTAACTTGCCCAAGATCACATAGCTAGTTAAGCGGCAGAGTCAAGGCAGACCCAGGCACTCTGGGTTTGGAGCCTGCACTCTCCACCAGTATACCATACTGCCTGCTAGACTCATGTTGAATAGTCTCAAGTCCCAAGTAGGTTTAGTGTATGCACAATTTAGTGCGTAAGGAAAGGGAAAAGGCAGGGGAGGGGAAGGAAGGCTAAGCACTAGTCTAAGTGTTTTACACGCATTGATTTATTTAATCCTTACAACAACCTATTAGGTTGGTACACCTATGAAGTAATTGCTGTTATTTTACAGAAGAGGAAATTGAAATACAGAAGAGTTAAATAACTTGCCAGTATTTACAATGTTAGCAAGTGGCAGAGCCAAGATTTGAACGTTTTCTACTATACTGTCCTGGAGAGATACAAAGACCTACACCCCAATATATATGCAACTACATTATACACACACATACTTGTACGGACACACTCACACTTCTGCATTTACCAAACTGAAGTGCTTGGTGTTCCCAGAACAGAGCCTACAATTTCATGACTCTGGGTCTCAAACCTTCTGTAGGAGTAGCGTTGCCAAATTTAACAAACAAAAATGAAGGATTCCCAGTTAAATTTGAATTTTAGATAAATAGCAATTTTAAATATGTCCATGGGACATTTGGGACATATTTATACTAAAAAAACTTTTTGTTGTTGATCTGAAATTCAAATTTAACTGGGCATCCTGTATTTTATCTGGCAAATCTAGCCAGGGGAAAAATTCCTGTTAGTCATTCAAGCTCTAAATCAAATGACTATTCCTGGATTATTTCTCTGGGCAGTTTGTTTTTCTCTTCTGTTCTTTTATAACCGCACCTACATCTATCCGTTATAGCGTTTATTACTCTGATTGTAGGAGCTTGATTCTTCCCATTCAGACACTTGATCTCCTGTGGGAAAGCTGTTTTATGTTCATCTCTGAATTCCCAAACGTGGGAGATGTTCAATGATTGAAATAGTTATTGAATAAACATTTACTGAGAGCCAGTAAGTTTAGGAGGAGGAGTGAAGAACTAGCATTTATGAATTGCCTTCTGTATGTTAAATATACTGCTGATTGTTGTACAGTATTTAATGCTCACCAAGGCCTCAATAGGTTATAGTCTTTGGCCGCAGGGAGATCACATTCTCCTGAGGCCTATAGCCATTTGGCACAAATAACTGATGGCATTTCAGTCTCTGCATCTCTTTCCTGAGAAAGCTGGACCTGGGCCTAGTAGGCGTCTCTTGTTTCTATAGAAACAGGAGGTTCTGTACGAGTGAAAGGAGGCAGGAAGTGCAATGTGCACTTCCGGCTTACGCCAGTGTCGCAGGCAACCCGGAAGTTGGCGCCGCGCAATTGCATATGGTGGCTCCCTGAGAGGATGCCTCTCGTGGTGTTTTGCGGACTGCCGTACAGCGGCAAGAGCCGGCGTGCTGAAGAACTGCGCGAGGCGCTGGCGACCGAGGGCCGCTCGGTGTACGTGGTGGACGACGCAGCGGTGTTGGGCGCGGAGGACGCAACCGTGTACGGCGACTCTGCCCGTGAGAAAGCGTTGCGCGGAGCGCTGCGAGCCGCGGTGGAACGGCAGCTGAGTCGCCAAGACGTGGTCATCGTGGACTCGCTTAACTACATCAAGGGCTTCCGCTACGAGCTCTACTGCCTAGCGCGGGCGGCGCGCACCCCGCTCTGCCTGGTCTACTGCGTACGGCCCGGCGGTCCGAGCAGGGGACCTCAGGTGGCGGGCGCGGAGGAAAACAAGGGCCGGAATGTCAGTGTGAGTTGGAGGCCACGCTTTGAGGGCCGGAGACCTCAGGCGGCGGACACTGGTGTCCTCAGGGAACTGGATGCAGCGAACTCCGTAGTAAACGGGAGAGCCCAGACTGACGTACTTAAGGAACAGGTGCCAGACGAAACTGGGGCAACAGATTCTCCAGCTTTCGTGACTCCGCAGACCGAAAAATCTGCAAAGCCTGTGTCTAGTAGTGCCTTTTATCCTCCCGAACTGCTGGAGGCCCTAACGCTGCGCTTTGAGGCTCCCGACTCTCGGAACCGCTGGGACCGACCTTTGTTCACCTTGGTTGGCTTAGAGGAGCCGTTGCCCCTGGCGGCGATCCAGGCTGCCCTGTTTGAGAACCGAGCCCCCCCACCCCACCAGTCTACACAGTCCCAGCCCCTCGCCTCGGGCAGCTTTCTGCACCAGTTGGACCAGGTCACCAGCCAAGTGTTGGCCGGGCTGATGGAAGCGCAAAAGAACGCTGTCCCCGGGGATTTGCTGACGCTTCCTGGCACCACGGAGCACCTGCGGTTTACCCGGCACTTGACGATGGCAGAACTGAGTCGCCTCCGTCGCCAGTTCATTTCCTACACTAAAATGCATCCTAACAATGAGAACTTGCCTCAACTGGCCAATATGTTTCTTCAGTATCTGAGCCAGAGCCTGCACTAACCAGTGTGGGTAGGGGAAAGCCATGACTCCTAACTTCCACTGTGTTTTGTATCTCTGGGAAGAATAGTATGAGGGTCTGCAGAGCATATTGATATAGTACTGTACTAGAGCTGTTGTGAGTGATTCGCACAAACTTTCCTGACTGTCTCTGTGCTAGGCCTTGCGTTTACAGCATAAGGTGAGAATGGAGAACTAGCTTGGAGTATCCTGGCAAATTCCTTCAGAGGACAGAGTTCAGGTGAACAGAGGTTGCTTAGAGTGGATTCTACTTGGGCTGTCACACGCCATTGTTTTCCCCTGAGTTGTGGGAGAGCAGACTGGATGGATGAGAATTGCTTTAAAACAATTGTAAACAGAAACTGAAGATGGCGCAGTTCTGTGTCTGCACCTGCCCTTTTTTCATACCAAACATTTTTTTAGTACCATACTTTTTGCTAGTCTCTGTCCTGGGACTGAGTGCACAGATAGATCCATTGGTTTCTGTCCTTGGGAGGCTTTGATTTTGTGAAACTGAAAACATAACCACCAGATTATTTCCTCTAATAAAATCTTTTAAAGTAGATTGTGTGCTGGAATCTCTTTCATGTAATGTAACTTAATGTTCTCCATGTTACTTATTTAATGAAACATTTTAGACACATGTATCATTGTTATGCCTTAGAAATAGTATTTTGATAGTGCTCAGTGAAGACTAGCACTAGTTTTGGTCTAACCTAGAGTAATTATATTATGACAACTCCCATAACTATTGTGCTTCATTCTGTATTTCAAGGCAAATGTCACTAAGCTTGTCTTTCATTCTTCATTGATTTCTAGTGCCTGTGATTTTCAAAAATTGGGTACAGTCTTTGCCTTTGAGGAATTGCTGAGAAATACAAGTAAACAGATGATTATAGGATGAAAAGGGCTGGTCAGAGAATGATGACAAAATGCTCTGGGAGCCCAAAAGAGAGCAACATGGTTTTGGAAAGGCTTTAAAGGGAATTTTAACATGGGAACCATCACTCTAGAATAATGGTCAGCAAAGGGCCAAATAGTAAATGTTGTTTAGGTTTTGTGGGCTATAGGGTCTCTGTTGCACTTAAAGTAAGTAAACAAATGAGCATGAATGTGTTTTAATTAAAACTATGAATTACATTTAAGATTAACATGTCACAAGGAGTCTTTAGATTTGCTTTTCAACAACGGAAAAATGTAAAAAATATATAATGCTTTTAAAAGAGCCAAAAAATAAAATATTTGTATATCATGGGCCGTACAGAAGCAGGCAGTGGGCTGATTTGGCTCACAGACCACAGTTTGCTGATCCCTGCTGGAGAAGGATAAATAGGAGTTTGCCAGGGAGGAAAGAGGAAGCAAAACATTTAAAAATGTGCATGCTCTGAAACTGCATGGAGCTATTGGGTAGATAGGCTGCCTTGCTCGATGGTGTATTCCTTGTTCATCTGGTAATCTGGACCACCTTTTGTTTCTGGTAAACAGAGAGGATTGATGTGTGGTACGGAGATTTGGACTAGGCAACCTCAAAGGCCTTTTCTAACCTTCACTTTCTGATTCTAAGCTATTAATAGTTGCTTATTGGTGGAGCTGGGTTTAAACCCATGGACTCTGGACTTCCATTCTAAATTGAAGTCGACTGTAATGGTTAGAAAAAACATTGGTTTTGGAGTTAGACTTCTGAGTTAGCTAGTAAGTGGCAGAACCTGGATTCTATGTGGCTAAATATTTAACCTCTTGGGACTCTGTTTTCTCATTTCCATTGTGAGACCACTAATAGTATCTACCTTAGGGTTATTTTGAGGATTTAATGAGATAATGCATGTAAAGCATAGCACAATGTCATATAATAAACATTGACTACATTTTGGCTATTATGGTTACTTAGATCCCACTACCCACCTAAACTTGCCCTGCTCATTTGATTTGCAAGCTTTCACAAGTATCGGAGACACAAATCTATCCTAGTTTTGAGGTAGGCGTAAGATGAGGTAGCTGAATAATTTATTTGACACTTACTGAATAAGTTAATTTATGTATATTTAGAATAGTGCCTGGCCAATAGTAAATGATATATAAATAATATATATATAAAATGATAAGTGTTTGCTATCAATAATACTGTATACGTCAGACATAAGAGATACAAAATAGTGAAGAGTTCTTTTTCTTAGGAAGCTCCAAGTCCAGTGGAGGGAAATGGATAAATAATAGATACGAATCAATATGCCGAATGCAGTAATAGCTATTATACAGCGTATGTTGTTATGGTGATACAGGGGGTTGTGTGATGGAGAAAGCCAATGGCTAAGGGCCCTTCTACTAGTTGTCATGTGAGCCTTGAGAGTTTAAGAGCTTCATCTGGCCAATCTGGTAAGGTGGGTTATGTTACTCATTATTTTTAAAAACACTTTCTTCCCTCATTATAAAGATTATATGGTAGAAAAATTGGAAAATACAGAAGTATAGGAAAACATCCACAGTCCCAATTGTTAGATAACTGCTATTATGTTTTGGTGCATTTCCTTTTATCTTCTTTTCTCTATACATATTTGTATAATCAAAAGCAGACTATACCAGCCTGAGCAAGAGCAAGACCCTGTCTCTACAAAAATAGAAAATTTAGTTCCCATCAATACATGAGTGGATTAATAAAATGTGGTATATGTGTACCATCTCAGCCATTAAAAAAATGGTGAACTAATACCTCTTGTATTAACCTGGATAGAACAGGGGACCATTCTTCTAAGTAAATATCACAAGAATGGAGAAACAAACACCACATGTACTCATCATTAACTTGGAACTAATCAATCAACACTTATGTGCACACATGAAAATAATATTCATCAGAAATCAAACAGGTGGGAGGGGGGAAGAGGGGTTAGGTAAATTCACACCTAACGGGTACAGTGCATACTATCTTGGTGATGGGCACACTTATAACCTTGACTCAAACGGTACAAAAGCAATTTATGTAACCAAAACATTTGTGCCCCCATAATATTCTGGAATAAAAAAAGAAAAAGAAAATTTAGCTGGTGTGGTAGCTCGAGCCTGTAGTCCCACCTACTCAGGAGGCTGAGGCAGAAGGATTGCTTGAACCCAGGCGTTTGAGGTTACAGGGAACTATGATGATGCCACTACACTCTAGCCCAGGGAAAAGAGATCCTGTGTCCAGGGGAAAAAAATAAGCAGCCTATAGATAATTGTGTACCCTAGTTTTTTATATAACATTATACCATTGAAAATTTTTCATTAACATTTTCAGTGATCATATAATAGTAATCATTTAGAAGTACCATAACGTTTAGAAGTATTATAATTTGATGTTTTCTTCTATTCTACAATCTTTTCTCCCTAGCTTTAAAACCCAAATGTGTGGAATTTACAGAAATGTCAGACTTTACCAATAATTTTATTAGGGCAATAATCTATTATTATTGAATATTTAGGTTGTCTTAAGATTTTCCCAGTTGAAATTGTACTACGTGAATGTACGTTAATTAAACTGGTCATTTTATTAGAATAGATTTTAAGAAGTGGAATTACTAGATTATAACTTCTTTGTTTTGCTTTTAAGTGGATTGCCCCTGATGGTGATTATCCACAAGTCGTGGTGTGGAGCTTGCAAAGGTAAGTGTAAGTGCTCAATCTAAGTTCAAACCTCAGATATGTTGTCAAATGTTAATATTTAACAAAAGTTAGCACTGACTCTGACCTGGTACTACTGATTGCTTTAAGGAATACCAAAGAAATACAGTTGTATTTTATGGGGTGAGCTGATTAAGATACAGTTATGTAGAGTATGAGATTAAGTGCTAAAATGCCATATGGACAATAAATATTAGAGGAAGCTGAAATCATGTACAGAGAGAGACATGAGGTTAGGGCAGTCTTCCTGGAGGAGGTGGGAACCAAATTATTAGAATTATTAATAGAGCCAAAGGTTATCTGACACTGTGGCATATGTTCTTTCTGCTGTACCACCTTGACATTTTCCCAATGAGTTTTTTTCCTTGCATTTGGTATGTTACACTTAAAAAAATTCTAGTTGGAAAAAGAGTGTAAAATTAATGGAAATTATTAGTGTAATTTTATATACATTAGTGACAGTGTTATTACTGTATTGTCTATTGCTTCAATAGAAGTTATTAAAATGTAACTATAAAAAGCAAATAATAATACTTTAAAAAAATTTGTATGGCATTATCCTTATTTTATAAATGAGGTAAAAGCTTCGGAGAAATGAAGTAAGTCACTCAAGGTCACATAAGTATGCAAATAAGTGGCAGAAGCAGGATCAGAATTCAGGTATCCAGATTCTGGTTTTTTAGAGTATTAAAAAAAAAGTTATATGAATAAACACAGCCTGAACTACCAAAGAGAAATAGTGATGCTCATGTTAATTAGGCTTTGGGTATGATAATGATGTTTTCTTCTATTTCAAAATCTTTCTTTCCCCCTCTAGCTTTAAAGCCCAAGTTTGCAGAATCTACAGAAATTTCAGAACTTTCCCATAATTTTGTTATGGTGAATCTTGAGGTAAGATTGAGAGTTTCTCCTTTTTGCTATGATTTTAAGACTTTACTGTTTTAGAGTTAGCATTATTAATGATATAAAATCATATTCAGCAGAGCTGTTTACTTGTATGTATGTGTTTTTCTCTTGACCTCTGATACTAAGGCTTGCGTCAGATATTTTAGAAAGCCATCCAGCATCTACTTCAGGGTGGTAGAAGGAAAGGAGAGATTGAATATAATGATGAAATTTTAAGGTCCTTTCATCCTTAGTTTATGATTATGACATGTTTTACGTCTTTGTATAGCTGGACTAAAGGTATAGTTATATATTCAGGTCAAAACTCCCTGCAAAATGTGAGTCAGTTAAGCACCTGCTCTGTGCTGAGCTTATATGGACCACCTTCCTGTTTCCTCATGAGATATCCTTTATAGACTTCATATGGACTCCAGGTCTTGGAATGCTGAGTCATAGAATATCAGATCTTAGAATTAGAAAGGATTTTTAGGCCATTGGTGCTATCCCCATTTTACAGAAAAGAACATCTTAGGCTTGAAGGAGATATGTGATTTGGTCAAGGTCGTAGAGCCTAATAAGTGATAAGAATAGGTACTCTGACCTAGCTGTGCTCCCTTTTAGGTGCTTTATGATGATACTTCTAGCCATAAGTTTCCGTAAAGATAGTGTTTACTTAAACCTAGGATTGGGAATCTTCCAAACACATTAACAGTTAACATTGAGGCACCTAAACAGTTGTTTACATAGGTAATGGATAGCCTGAATGCTAACCACTCACCAAGGCAAAGTTATATTACAGTTCGAAGAAATGACCCCATTTATCCCCTGAAATGGGAACCACACCATAAATTATAAAGTTATTGTTGATTTCCCATGCACATGAACTGCTTACGACTTTCTATGATAAATTAGGATTCCTCCTCAAAGGAGACAGAAATAACATCTTTAGTGAGCATTCGCTAACTTCAGAAATTTCTTAAAAAGAAAACCAACTGTGTGGTTTTATCTCCTGGGAGGACCATGACTTCACAAGTGTAGCTAGAATGCCAGTCTTGTTAATTCATTCATTCAAGAAATACTACATGCAAGTCAGTGATGTAGGTACTGACAATACAGCAGTGAGCAAAACAGACAAAATTCCCTCATCAAAATAACAGACTAATGTGGGGAGACAGACTAACAAATAAGTAAAATAAACCACATCAGATAGTGGTAAATTCTGTGGCTAAAAATGAAGGGTGGAGGGGATGACTACAGCTTTAAATAGGTGGTTAGAAAAGGGCCGGGCGTGGTGGCTCACGCCTGTAATCCTAGCACTCTGGGAGGCCGAGGCGGGTGGATTGTTTGAGCTGAGGAGTTCCAGACCAGCCTGAGCAAGAGCGAGACCCTGTCTCTACCAAAAAAATAGAAAGAAATTATCTGGACAACTAAAAATATATAGAAAAAATTAGCCGGGCATGCTGGCGCATGCCTGTAGTCCCAGCTTCTTGGGAGGCTGAGGCAGGAGGATCACTTGAGCCCAGGATTTTGAGGTTGCTGTGAGCTAGGCTGATGCCACGACACTCTAGCCCGGGCAACAGAGTGAGACTCTGTCTCCAAAGGAAAAAAAAAAAAGAAAGAAAAGAAAGTGACATTTGAACAAAGGTCTGATGCTGAAAAGGGAGTGAGCCATGTGGATAATGGGGGAAGTGGGTGCAGGCAGAAGGTAAGAGCAAGTCCAAAAGCCTGAGACAAGGGGGAGGACATGCAGTTAGAGAAGTGACTAGGTGGCAGATCATGTAGGGCATTGTAGGCCACTGCAAGGACTTGGGGATTTGGCCTGAGCAAGGAGGAAGCCACTGGAAGGTTTTGAGGAAAAGGAGGACACGACCTGGCTTAAGGTTTACATTTAACCTTAATAGGATGAAGAGGAACCAAAAGATGAAGATTTCAGCCCTGATGGGGGTTATATTCCACGAATCCTTTTCCTGGGTAAGGCACAAGATCTTAATTTGGGGATCCATGATGTGGATGGAGAGAGATATGAATGACGGCACTCATTCTACCTGGTGAAACTATACTAGGATGGCCAAAACCAAAAACAAACGAAAACCAGTTTCAGGAGAGAGTGGGGGAGGTGTGAATGCCAGAATTACAAGTTTGAAGGGAAACTTTTCTCATTAACTAACTACTTTTGTGAGCAATGACAAGAATTTGATCATCTATTTATTCATTCAGCAATCATTTGAGCATCGCCATATGTCAGGCACTATGCTAGGCACTACAGGGACAGAGATGACCCACAATTCCCACCCTGTCCTATGGTGTAGCTGAGGCAATGGAATAGCATAACCAGACAAATGTCTTTCCATGAACAATTTTATAAGATATTTAATGACCAGTAATCTTTGCTCAGTATTCTGCTAGATTTTATGGGGGCTATAAATAAAAATGTATGATCCCACCATTATCAAGTAGAAAAGGAAGCAGAAATGCAAGGGGTAGTAGGGTGGTGATATGACGGGCTGCAAAGAGGAGGAAGCCTCATTTCCCATAGGGCCTAGTGTACCATATAGTGTTGAAAGTACCTGTCTATTGTAATTACTGCAAACCCCTGTGCCATTTTGTCTATAACAGATCCCAGTGGCAAGGTGCGTCCTGAAATCATCAATGAGAGTGGAAATCCCAGCTACAAGTATTTCTACATCAATGCCGAGCAAGGTACAGTTATGCTGAGAGAAAGGAGGATGGGTTGTTGCTAGATTTAACTAGGATGGACAACATGCAAAATCTGTGATAGGAAACTCAATTCAACATGCCAGCTGAGCTTCTCCTTCCTGTCTAGTTTTTGGCTAGATCCTACGTAGGATATAGGAGAAAGATAAAACTGAGCTCTTTCCCCCAACCACTTACAGTCCAGTGGAAGAGCTGACTGACCCACAGGAAACTGAGGCTCACAGAGAAAGTCACTTGCCCATGGTCTCACAGTTAATAAGTCGCAGAGCCAGGATTTGAATCCAGAACTTATACCACTGCAGTAATACTATTCTTCCTATATGAATTCAGAGGAAGGGGGAATACTGTTAGCTGAACAGGTCTAAAGGTTTCATAAGTATTAAACTTTAATTGGACCTAGAGGAATAAGATTTTGTCTCTGGATGGATATGAGGAGGACATTTCAAGCTATAGAAGTGAGAAGGAAGGGGGATGTAGCCCAACAGAGAGCTGGTCAGGCTTGCTAGAGGAAGTGATAACTGGATTGAGTCTTGAAGAATGAGACCTAGTGAGCAGCAGAATGGGGAAAGCATGTTCCAGACAGAGAGAATAGCATCAGCACAAACAGGTGAAGGAAGTTGAAATCACATCAGTTGTGCTTTTTGTTTTCTAATCCTTGTGCACAGTCATTCTGGAGGCAACGGTTGGAATTTATGCCATGTATTGTCGCTGTTTTTTTTCCTTTTTCCCCTAATCGATAAAAAAGAGGGGTGTTTGCTAA
Source organism: Propithecus coquereli (assembly GCF_000956105.1). Classification (NCBI taxonomy): domain Eukaryota; kingdom Metazoa; phylum Chordata; class Mammalia; order Primates; family Indriidae; genus Propithecus; species Propithecus coquereli. The sequence continues at coordinate 15,755,704 of NW_012138302.1, forward strand.
GTTGCTGTATGTCCTCTATTACTATGCTGCCGGGTTGTCGATCACTTTATGTTTTGAGTCTTTGAAACTCCTATTTTCAGAATGGGGGGGGAAGAGATCTGGAAATGTTATCAACTCTTTCCCATGGATAAAGGAATGTCATGTTCCTTAACCAAATGCAGATCACTGTAGACTGACATTAGAGGGAAATTTTCTGCATGGAGAAGGGTAGCTGGGTTTTAGGCTCCCAATCCTTGTACTTTGAGATTCACCTTCCCTTTAGAATATCATCCAAGTTAGAACTGCCATCTCCACACTGGCATAGTCCTGATGTGAACACAGGACCCTTCCCTGAATCCCCCACAGCTCAGCTGACGTGAAACTAGAACATTTAAACCTGACTTTACTAAAGTCATAGGCAAAACAAAAGGGAAATAACAGATGATATTATCTGGCTTTTATGAGCTTATGGGTTTGTTTTTCAAGATTTACAGACTCTGGCTCAACCCAGCACCTGGCCTGCCATTGATAGGGGTGCTGTTGCAGAACCACGACTCAGGAGCCTATAGCTGTCCTTCTTGAAGTCTGAATCCATAAGAGGGATGCCCCAAGATAGACAAGAAGTTTCATCTGCAGTTCTACCTAAGGCCCTCCTTCTAGGTTTCTCCCTTTTTTTGCCTAACAACTTGGCTTCTCCCATGTATAGTTGATACTGGAAATGACCAACCCCACTCCCAGGACAGACACACACACACACACACACACACACACACACACACACACACACATACACACATACACATACACATCATTGTAACCTGTAACCACAGGAAGTGACATAAATGTAACATTCATCCAAAAGATACAATGGGATGATAGGAATGGGTTCCCTCTTCCTTAGGGTCAAGTGAGTATCCATAGTTGGCCAAGATCAGCTCTAACTTAGAGGGTAAGCCAAAGCAACTGCTAACATTTTTATAGGACTTCATAGTTAATAAAGCACTGTTGTTATCCCTTCTCTCATTTAATTTTTATAATAATCCAGTGTGAAGCAAGTCACATGATCTCATTTTATAAATGACACAAATTCAAAGAGATAAATGACTTGCCAGGGCTAAAATCCAGAACTAGATCTCGAGTCCAGATCTTGCACTCCTCTCATATTTCTCCTAAAACATTTAGAAGTCTACACTGGTTGGCAGATGTCAAATATTAAAGATGTCCTTCATACTTTTTCCCCCCCAACTTTTATTTCACAGTTGTTCAGGGGATGAAGGAAGCTCAGGAACGGCTGACGGGTGGTGCCTTCAGAGAGAAACATCTTGAACATGAGTTGTAACATGAATGTATCCCTTCTTTCATCAAAGTTAGTGTTCTGGAAAGAAAGCAGCAGGGGAGGGAACATTGAGGAATCACCCAGAACAATTAAACTGACCAGGAAACTTTGCTCCTGTCTACACCAGAAGGAGCTCTCACTGTGGAAGAGTTCTGCTAACGGAAGCTGGTCTACATGTTCGTGGATCCAGCAGAGTGTGGCAGACTTTCTTCTCTTGCTCCCTCTCACCTAAATGTCAGTTTGTCATTGAATGTAAAGAATGAAACCTTTTGACACAAAACTTGAGCCACTTGGAGGTTTACTCCTCAGAGTTGAGTATTTGAGTCTTTTCCCATTTCCTCCCACTTTATTCACCTGAGTGGTGAAAGGGAAGACCAGTAGCATCTTTTCTACAATGTTGAAATTGCAGAAATACCTTATCAATTTTTTTTAAAAAACAATAAATCCTAAATGTAAATCAGTAAATCTATTGCCTACATAGGAGACCAGCCTGTTTTTTCTCCTGGGAATAATTGTGCACTTCTTTTCAAATCCCTGCAACCCCCCTCCTCTCCTCCTGCTTGGGCTTCCCTGTTTGCATGCATGGCTGTGTGCTTGGACTCAGCTCCAGCTGGAAGCATGCTTTCCCTTGTTAATGTTGGAGAATCTCACACCTTCAAGCCCTAGGTGTAGCCATTTTGTCAAGTCATCAACTGTATTTTTGTACTGAGGTTAATAAGAAAAAAGATAAAATATTGTTCCATTAAACTTTAATAAAACTGTAAAAGGAAGTGTGCTGTGATGGCCTTTTTGTTATTGCAGAATGGAGGGAGGGATGGAGATCACTTCAGGAAGAAAACTAACTTAGAGGTCCTAAGATAAGAGTCCTAACCCGGGACTCCTCCTCCTCCTGGACCTTCCACGTTGAAATGAGCGCCAGGGCTCATCTCTTTTACCTTTTAAATACCTGAATTTCCTCTGTCCTCACTATCACTGTTTTAGGACGAGACAGGTTTTTTCTCTTTCCTAGACCATTTATTGCTCCAGCCCCTCAACTGGCCTACTGCCTCTAATAATCTCTCCTCCTAAAATCCATCCTCCTTGCTCCCTGTGGAGTAATCTTTTCAAAACACAAATGTGACCACATCACTCCCCTGTTTAAAACCTGTCCTTGTACGTTTAAGATAATAATGTTAGGAAATTATCAGGCCTTGGTATGTGCCAGGTGCTCTTCTAAGTGCTTTCTATGTATTATCCTATTTAGTTTCCCTTTAGTCCTCCTCACAGCCCTGCGAGAAAGGTACTATTGTAATCCCCATTTTACAGAAGAAGAATTTGAAACGTGAGGAAACCAAGGTGCAGGATAAAGTCAAGGTCTTTGCCATGGCCTTTAAGAAGCTGCCTACTTCTTCAACCTCATTTTTCCCATTCATGTCTCTGCATTTTTGTTGTGGTGACACCAAATTGCTTTGAGTTTCCCTGAAAACATGCTGTTTTATGCTTTTGTGTCTTGCTCATCTGTTTCCTCAGCCTAAAACATGTTTTCTTTCTATTCTTCCTTCACAACCCATTTTGAGCCACCTCTTCCAGAGAGCCTTCCCTGACCTTCTCATGAGGGTAAAATGTCATCCCCAGCACATCTGTCCCAGCCTTGTACCACTTGATGTTGAAATAACCTAGTTGCACATCTGTGGCTGTCATCAGGTGGCCATTCTCCTCTAGGGCAGAGGCTACTCTTCTGTCCTGTGTATCAAGGTCCTGAAACTGTACTTTCAGGTGACTTGCCAGACTCTATGCTAGTTTCTTGTTTCATCTATTTTCTCAGTACTATCAATAAGGCCAGGCATGGTGGCTTGATCCTGTAATCCCAGTAGTTTGGGAGGCCAAGATGAGAGGATCACTTGAGCCTAGGAGTTTGAGGCCAGCTTGGGCATCATAGTGACACCCTGTCTCTGCAAAAAATTTAAAAATTAGCTAGGTGTGATGGCGCATGCCTTTAGTCCTAGCTGCTTGGGAGGCTGAGGCAGGAGGATTGCTTGGGCCCAGGAATTCAAGGTTACAGTGAGCTATGATCAGGCCGCTGTACTCCATCCAGCCTGAGACACAGCTAGACCCTGTCTCTTAAAGAAAAATTTTAAAAAATAAATACAACCAACCAATGGTCCTGTGATAGGTATTGTTACCTCATTTTATAGAAAAGAGAACTTCAGAGAAGGAAGTGACTAGCCCTTGGATTGGAGACTAAGTAAATACTGGATTCTAACCACTGTCTGATCCCAAACTCATGCTTTCCCCACCACATTACTTCCTTTAATGTTCCGAAGTGTGATTTGCTGGAACAGAAGTTTTAATCCGGGGTACATAAAGACTTCACAAGGAATATATAGGCACAAAAACTTTAATGAATTTATTTCTAGATCTTCATCTTTCTTCAAGTGATTTCCCAGGGTTCTTCAAAAAATTAAACATAGAATTACGATATGATGTGGCAATTCCACTTACAGGTATGGACTCCAAAGAATTAAAAATGGGATCTTGAACAGATAATTTGTACACCCAAGTTCATAGCAGCATTATTGACAATAGCCAAAAGGTGGAAGCAACCCAAGTGGCCATTGATAGACAAATTGGTAAATGTAATATGTATGTGCAATGGAATATTATTAGTTTTAAAAAGGAAGGAAATGCTGATACGTGTTACAGCGTGGATGAACCTTGAAGACATGCTAAGTGAAATAAGTCAGACACAAAAGGACAAATATTGTATGATTCCACTTATGAGCTACCTAAAATAGAATTATAGAAAGTAGAATGGTGGTTGCCAGGGGCTGAGGGGAGGGTAAATGGAGAGTTAGTGTTGAATGGGTACAGAGTTTCAGTTTGAGTTGTGATGGCTCACGCCTGTAATCCTAGCACTCTGGGAGGCCAAGGTGGGAGGGTTGCTTGAGGTCAGGAGTTCGAGACCAGAGTTTCAGTTTGGGAAAATGAAAAAGTTCTGGACATGGAAGATGGTAATGGTTGCATCATAATGTGAATATATTTAGCACCACTGAACTTACACTTAAAAATGGTTAAAATGGTAAATTTTATATATATTTTACCAAAATTCAACTGATTTCCCAAAAAATGTCATGAAGAGAGTTCATTCCCACCCTCCTAGTCACTATTCACCTTTTCCCACTTTACAGAAAAAAAGGCATACTTCTTACCCTGAATTTTAATATGGTGCATTGCCCCATTATGTAAAAACCTCTGGGCGTCACAGGGAAACTGAAATATTACCATGCTTCCTTGATTAGAGGCTTTTTGTCTTGCACATAGTTCTGTCCTAAGCATAGTTCTGTGAAGAGCAAAACCTGACATTAGAAATGGGGCAGTTTGCATCATTTGAGGATGTTTCAAATTCAGACATAGTAAAGTGGAAGTGAGGAAAATTTGCTTCTTCCAATCCCTAACTATTATTTAAGAAGGCATCTCTCCTGAGGGAAAGTTCTAAGAGGGCATAGAAAAAATTTTGAAGTCATCCATTTCTGACAAGGCTTGACCTCCTAGAATTAGAATTTGGAATATTTTAGGATTAGCATTTGGAACAAAGTTATCATAGGGATTCATGTTAATGTGTTTATTTGCACTGAGAGATGAAGTGTTATGATGTTGCCTCTGGGCAAAATCTTGAACTTCCCAAAACAAGATATATGATTGGCTAATAAGCACATGAAAATGTGTGATATTATTAGACATCAAATAAATGCAGATTAAAACTACAATGAAATACTATTTCCCACCTATTATTAGAATTGCTAAATTGAAAAAAAAAAACCTGATGATACCAAGTGTTGGAGAGGATGTGGAACAACCGGAACTGTATATTGCTGTTGAGAGTGTAAAATGGTTCAGCTACTTTGGAAAACAGTTTGGCAGTGTTTTGTAAAGCTAAATATACACTTACTAGGTAACCCAGAAATTCCAGAATTATATGACTATGTGGATTATGTGAAACATAGGAACACACACACGCACATGCACAAGCTTGTATAAGAATGTTCATGGCAACTTTATTCATAATATCTGAAAAACTGGAATCAACCTAAATTCCTATCAACAAATAAATGGATAAATTGTGGTATAGTCACACAAAGGGGTACTACTCAGAATAAAAAAGAAGAAACTGCTGACACTTGCAACAACATGAATGAATCTCAAAAACAAGCTGAGTGAAAAGACAGGCTAAAAAAAGTACATTTATAGAAGATTTTGGAACAGGCAAAACCTATCTATAGTGTAAGAAAGCAGATCAGTGATTATCTGGTGTTGGGGATAGGAGTGAGAAGGAATTAACTGCAAAGACACAGGAGGGAACTTTCTGTGGTGATGGAAATCCTGATGGTGATGGTTACACAGGTAACCATTTGTCAAACCTCACTGAACTGTAAACTAAACATATGAGCATTTTATTATATGAATTTGTGCCTCAATTTATTTGATTTCAAAACACTTATTTCAACTCTCCAAAATGAAGTCTTTTTGAAATAAACTCTAACTTAACTAATTGATTTTACAGTGAAGACTGGGTTGGCCAATTAGATAATATATAAAGCTTTTCCATAAATTAAGTGAAAGCCAAGTATTGATTAACATATACTTAAAACACATGATAAGATAAATGCATTTTGTCAAAGCATATTATATTGGCAAAGATTTTCTTAGCACTTTCTGAGGAATTTGGATTATACAAGGTACCTCTTAGGCAAGTAAAAAAGTCTGAGATGCAGTTAATAAGTTTTTGATAAGTTTTTGTGATATACTTGCCAGAAATTGAAAAAGAGAATGACTCTAATGAATGGGTAGCAAGTTCTTTTACAAATTAGAAGCTTTCTATTTCTTTGCTTACAATGTGATTGAAAGAGGACCTAATTGAATTATCAATGAATATATCATTAAATTTTTTTATATTAGATCATTGTGATTTTTTTGGCATATAACTCAGAAAATTTGAAGAATTTAATGCCATTGCAATAATGAAGCTCCTTCCATCCCCATATACTTATTTATGTGAACATTATTTCTCAGCACTTATATCTCTAAAAGTAATAACTGGCATTAAGAAAAATTGTTCAGAACTTTGAATGTCATTTTAGAGCACTGTTGTAACAGGCTTGCCTAAGGAGTTATCTGACTTTCCAAGAAAATATGACTTAATTTGATTTACTATTTACTATTAATTAAGGTCCAGACATTTTACAACTCCATAGAATTGGATGTTAACTTGTAGAAAACTGGTAAGAGGCAAATGATTTCTTTCCCAATGAGAAGATAATCTCAAAGATTATGACTTTATTGCCCAGAAGTCATTAATCACTTTGTTTATTTGTTTTCTGAGACAGGGTCTTGCTCTGTTGCCCTGGCTAGAGTGTAGTGGCATCACCATAGCTCACTGCAACCTCAAACTCCTGGGCTTGTGTGATCCTCCTGCCTCAGCCTCCCAAGTAGCTGGGAGGTGTGTGCTACCACACCCGGCTAATTTTTGTATTTTTATGGAGACAGGGTCTTGCTCTTGCTCAGGGTGGTCTTGAACTCCTGACCTCAAGTGATCTTCCCGCCTCAGCCTCCCAAAGTGCTAGGATTACAGGCATGAACCAGCACGCCCAACCCATTAACCAGTTTTATATCTGATTTAGCAATCTTATTTCAGTATTCCTTTTTGTCACTGACAATGTATAATGTATGTAAGGTTTTTTTATCCTCACTTGAATTGGTTTGTTATCCTGCTGGTCCTCATTATGAATTAATCAAAACTTTGACATGTGCTCAGAATCTGACAGTGAAGTTTTTAACATTTTGAGAATTACTTTTGACATTAAAAAAGGGGGTTGGCTGGGTGCGGTGGCTCACACCTGTAATCCTAGCACTCTGGGAGGCCAAGGTGGGAGGATTGCTTGAGGTCAGGAGTTTGAGACCAGCCTGAATGAAAGTGAGACCCCATCTATACTAAAAATAGAAAAAATTAGCCGGGCATGATGGTGCACGCCTGTAGTCCCAGCTACTTGGGAGGCTGAGGCAGGAGGATCTCTTGAGCCCAAGAGTTTGAGGTTGCTATGAGCTAGGCTGACACCATGGCACTCTAGCTCAGGCAATGGAGTGAGACTCTGTCTCAAAAAATAAATAAATAAATAAATAAATAAGAGGGTTAACGCTGAATCCTATCTCTTTCTAGCCATAAGGAACATTCTTGACATGAACCAAAATTTTTAAAAGCCTCATGTCATTAAGAGATATGTTTTCAATATAATTTTACTTTTTATGTTTAACAATTAACATTTGTAATGTTTGTTGTTTAGATTGGCATAGTAATAATTCTTGCGATGATAACTGAATCTGGAAGAAAAATTTTAACTCTATGCTTTAGCTTAGGTTCTCCAAAAAGTAGGGGCTTAGATAAGGCCTTCTGTACAGGTCGTATATTTTGGGAAGACCTTCTAGGAGGGAACAGAGTGAAGGACAGGGAGCGTGAGCCCAGGATGGGTAGCCAAAATAGGGTTTATTATTGAGCTGGTTATCCTGATTGGTCAAGGAATGCCCTAAAGGAGTTAATTTCCTAAGAGAACATACACACAGAGGTCAAAGAGAGCCCCTGAGCCAGAAAGCAAGAGATAAAATAGTGTAGCTATAGGGAGGTGTCCTTAGGATACAAATGTTGTTGGTTACCACAGAGATGGCCCAAGCTAGGGGGAAAAGCCAAGAGATTGGAAAATAGGGTATGAAATTGTTGTCCAACATAACTTAGATTCTTATAGTAAAAGGAAATTTTAACATTTTTATTCCAATTAAATACATATTTTTACTATAGAGAGTATGACATCATGATCAATAAGAGAATTTTGAGCATATAAATGCTTTACACTAGGTTAAAATTCTGTGGCTAGAGTGAAAAAAATACAAGTTCAAAGAGAAACAGAATGATGTGAAATTTTCAACTATTAGGAAGAGCTTGTGCATGTATTAGTTTTAAATGGATGATGTGGGTATCAAATTTCTATGGTACTTAGATCATAGCGGATACATTTTAAAAAATGACGTAACAGTTTTATTTTAAATGTTAATATTTACAGCATGCCAGAAATTATGTTCTTTGCAGTTATTTAAATGATGAGACTTTGAAAGGTCAACTTAAAAGTGTGTGAAGGGGTACATAGCTTTCCAAAATTCTTTCTGGGATCATGTAAGCAAAGAAGTTTCAAGACAACTGATTTCAAACATTCCTCACTTCATAATGCAAACATTTAAATAGCACTATGTGCCAGGAATTGTTCTAAACCCTCCACTTTTATTAATCCTAATGAGCTGAATGAATTTGGTTCTATTACCATCATCATCTCTGTTCTACAGATAGGGAAACTGAGGCACACAACAGGTAAATAATTTACCTAAGCTAGCAGGTATTAGAGCTAGGATTTGAACATGGACAGTTGGCTTCTAAATCCTTTTTTTTGAGACAGGATCTTGCTCTGTTGCCTGGGCTACAGTGTAGTGGCATCACCATAGCTCACAGTAACCTCAAACTCCTGGGCTCAAGCAATCCTCCTGCCTCAGCCTCCTGAGCAGCTAGGACTACAGGCGCATGCCACCGCGCCTGGCTAATTTTTGAAGTTTTTTTGTGGAGATGGGATCTTGCTGTTGCCAAGTCTGGTCTTGAACTCCTGGCTTCAAGCAATCCTCCTGCCTCAGCCTCCCAAAGTGCTAGGATTATAGGTGTGAGCCATGGTGCCTGGCTTGAATCCATGCTTTTAACCACTATATGCAATTTGTATTCAAATCAACTAACTGAGGAATAGCCTCAATGCCTTATGCTGGGTAACAGGCACAAATTTTCAAGTCAACTAATACAATTACAAGAAAAGAAACATAATTGTATATTTCAATAACAAATCTTTTCAAACGCCTACTGTGCATGAAGACAGAGAAACCCTTTGAGTTACTTGAGGTTTAAACTCAGTTGACTTCAGGATTTTTTCTCTACCTCCTCCTCCTCCTCTGCGTGGTGTTTAAATCTCAGAGAATTGTACAGTATCATGACATCACCCAGGAGACATTGCCCATGCTGGTGGCATCTGCTGAGATGTAATGTGTCCTACTTAGTCCTGGCACATCCTTCCATGAGGGCACCCGCTGAGATGTATGTTTTTCTATCAATCTCCAGTGGTCACTCCACTCACTCTGTCCCTTTCTCCTGCCAGCAAGGCTCTCTCAGGTCTCTCAGCCCCTCTATGCCACTTCTATTCCCTTCATCGGGCAGGAAAATTTGACTGTTCTCTTGTGCCCCTCTGGGCCATGAGAAGCAGTACAGCATCAGGACCACCCACTCACCTGGTGTCATTTTGTTATAACTTAAAACTGTTCCACATCTGCAGTCTCAAATTCAGAAATTCCATTCTCTGACCACAGCTCAGCTGATTAACATCCTCCATTGCACTGACTATAAGCAGATCTAATGTAACTCCTTCAATTTTCCACTGGTAAATCTACAGACATCCCTATATCTGTCCCATCTTCTCTCTCTTTCCTTTCGCCCCAGTGGAGGAGATGCCTCCTACTTCTCAGAGGCTGATCCTTCCACTGAGCTCCAGAGCCATCCCCTCCTTGTCTTCAGATTTTTTTTTTTATCACAAATGTTCCTTTCTCTCTCTTTTATATCACCAACTATCTCTATTAGATCATTTCTATGCAAATTTAAACAAGCACTAAGATTTCTCATTTTTAAACAAACCATTTATGGGCTTTATGTGTCTCTCCAGCTTGACCTCGCCTCTCACTCTTTCTTTAACCTTTTACCTGCTCCACTCTGGCTTCTGCCTCCACACCTCCACCCACATGGTTCCTCTTACGGTAATGGGAGAAGCTACAGGATTTGGAAGTGAGTGAGAGAAGTTTGGCTGGTAAAATAATTTTTGAAAGTTCTCTTTCTAATTCACACTTGCATGGATAATGCTTGATCCAGACCCCCAGACATATTGGATACCATATGCCAATTAATATCCTGATACGCTGCTGGCCAAACTATGTATTTTTGTACATTGTTTTGGGACCCCTAAAGGACAACTAGTGAAAAAGAGGAAATGGTCCTGGTGGTCCTATCTGTGATCTGTCTTGCAGCATTTCTTATCAAGTAAGCAAATACCACCACCTCATATGCCAGAAACCTGAGACCCATCCTTGACATCTCCTTTTAGCCTCATCCCTTAATCATCAATTACTGTTCATTTTTTCTCCTAAATATTTAAAAAAATTCACCCACTCCTTGTTATGGATGAAATGTGTCCCCACCCCATTCATATGTTGAAGTCCTAACACCCAGCACCTTCGAATGTGACTATATTTAGAAGTAGGGTCTTTAAAGAGGTAATTAAGTTAAAGTAAAGCCATTTAGGTGGGCCCTAGTCCAATACCACTAGTGTCTTTATAAGAGAAGAGATTATAACATAGACACACACACAAGGAAGACTATGTGAAGACACAGAGAGAGGATGGTCATCTAAAAGTCAAGGAGTGAAGCCTCAGAAGAAACCAACCATGATCTCAGACTTCAAGCCTCCAGACTGTGGGAAAATAAACTTCTGTTGTTTAAGCCACCCAACCTAGTCTGTGGTACTTTGTTATAGCAGGTCTAGCAAACTCATTCACTCCTCTTCATTCCCACCATCACTGCCATGATCTAAACCATCACCATTTGTTGCCTATACTTCCACAGTGCAGGGTCCATCAAGGCAGGGCTTTTATCTGTCTTCTGGTTCACTGCTGCATCTTCAAAGCCTACTATAGAACCCAGTGTGTGCTCTCTCTCTCTATATATATATGTTTGTGTGTATATAAAATTATATATGTATATATATATATGTATAGTCTAAGGTCCAGAAGTAGTATAAAGGAAGGAGTGATTAAATTCTCTCCAAGTAAGAAGGATGGGATGGCAGGATAAGTAGGAAGGAGTTTTCTAGATAAAGGAAGAATATTGAAGAAGGCACCTGAGGAAGAGAAAAAGCTGGTGCAAAAATGCTGAGGTATAAAGCAGTTTCTGGAAACTCTAAATCATTCTGTGTGGCCAGAGCACAAGGACCAAGGGGGTTAGTGGTTGGAGATAAAGCTGGAGATAAAATGATTTGATCAAATCTGCTAAGGAGGTTGGATTTTATCTTGTAGTGCAGTAAATATCACTGATTTTTCCAGTTCTTCCCTTGGTTTAGGTCTGTTTTGTCTCTTACTATCCATGGATACTTGGAAAGTTCACTTAACCTTGCTGAGCTTCAGTTTTCTCTTTTATTGAATGGTTGAGAGACATGAGATAATGTATGGAAGTAACCTCAGAAAGTTCCTGGAATAAGCCATGCATAGCGGCTGCCTGTAGTCCTAGCACTTTGGGAGGCCAGGCCCAGGTAGGAGGATTGCTTAAGGCCAGGAGTTCTAGACAAGCCTGAGCAAAATAGCGAGACCTCATCTCTACCAAAAATACAAAAATTAGTTGGGCGTGGTGGCACGCACCTGTAGTCCCAGCTACTTGGAAGGCTGAGGCAGGAGGATTGCTTGAGTCCAGGAATTTGAGGTTGCAGTAAGTTATAATGATGCCACTTCACGTTAGCATGGGAAACGGAGTGAGACTCTGTCTCAAGAAAAAAAAAAAAAAGTCCTGGAACATAGTAGGTGCTTATCAAATGTTAGTTCCCTTCCATTTAGCCCCTATACCCAGGCTGATTTCAGCACCATGGCTACCGGTCAGTCCAGAGGGTGCAGTTCCCATTTATAACACAAGAGGGAGGATGAGACTGTACCTTTGCCAAAGGTCACGTGTTTGAAGGGGACCTCATTGGCAAGTACGATGTACTTAGTTCTGAGTTATCAGATGCCTTAAAGTAGCTGATGTTATTGAATATTCTATTATGCATCACTTATTTTATATACATTATCACTGTTCATTTAACTCAAAGAGTCGATGAAATAATTCTCATTCCCATTTTACACATGAGCAACCTGTAATCTAGAGAAATTCAATCATGTAATTAACACACGGTGAAAATTGGATTTGAACCCAGACCTGTCTGATTCCAAAGCTAATATTTATTATATTCATTTTAATTCAGTTCCCTCATTTAACAGAGGTGGTCCAGAAAGGGGACTGACCAGTGTTAGGTGATAACTTATGAGACCAAGGGAGAACTTTGTGCCTAGGGTGAGCTCATGGACACTGAGGACCCTGACCACAGACCATAGTTGTGTCTCAGCCACTGCGGTATAAACACACTGCAAGGGAGGAAAGACTTGAACCATTGTCTCTAATTCATTTAACCATTGTCTCACCCTGGGAAAGTCACCTGTCCTTTCTGCACCTTAATTTCCTCATCTCTAAAATGATTCCTTCTCATCCATCAGGTCTCAATTCAAATGTCACTTTCTCAGAGAGGGTGTCCCATTTTACTAAAATAGCCTCCTCCCCTAGTCATTTTCTATCCCATCATCTTGTTGGAATATTTCCTTCGATATGCTTATCTTATGTATTTGTGTACTTATTGTTTGTCCTCTCTCCTAGGATACATAACTTCTGGGTGAGCAGGTGTTCTGTTTAGTTCATGTTTGTGTACTCTGTGCCCAGAACAATGCTTGGCACATACTAAGTGATCAAATCTTTGTGGAATGAATGAAGAATGATATAATGATGAAGAACTCAGAGGGCAGAAGCTACAAACAGGCAGATTTTAGCAAAGAGAACTTTCCTAACAAGAAGAGTTATCCAAAGACAAAGCAGTCTTCCCTATAGGAGGTGATCTCCCCATCCTTGGAAGTGAGCATGTCTTGCATTGGTGGGGGAGAGATGATTTGAGATTATTTTGGCTCCTCAGTAAAACCATAATTAAGTTTTTTTAATCACTTTAGTGAGGTCTGATTGACATACAGAAAGCTGCATATATTTAATGTATATAACACAATGAGTTTGGAAATAGGCATACATCCATGAAACCCTCACCACAATCTATGTCACAAACATATTCATCGCCTCCAACAATTTCCTCCCACCCTCCTTGTTTATTATTATTCTTTTTATATTTCAAAGTATTACAGGGTACAAATAATTTTGGTTACATGAATTGTTTTTATAATGCTTGAGTCATGGTTATAAGAGTGCAGGTCACCCAGGTAGTGTTCATTGTACCCATTAGGTAGGTTTTTGCTCTTCCCCTCCTCCCCCCTCCCCATAATTAAGTTCTGAACTAAAACCCTGACAACAGGGTGCTGGCTAGTTATTGTCTGTGTTGAATTATGGAATGGGCATTCTCTCTCTTTAATAACTGGATAAAGACAGGCCCAGAGAGTGGGGTGGGCAGAGACAAGGGAACTGACAGTGCTAGTTTCTGCTTCTGGGCTCTGTGGGAGAGGCCTAATTGAGATGCTTGTGGGCTTGATTAGATTTGAATAAAATAAATGAAGACAATTATGAATAGTCATTGCCAGAGCAGTTACTGCTTTTGCCACTGTTCCCCTTCTTCAGGGCCCCACTGCCCCTAGGACTATCTCTTCTGTTCCCTTTCTCACAGGGAATGCCACTGCCCAAGTTACAAGGCTCTCCTAGTTGCCTCAATTTCCTTTCTCCCCATCTACATCCAATCAGTCACCAAATCTTTTCCCTTTCGTGTCCCACTGCCTCTCCCAGTCAGGTCTTATAATCTCTTTTGAGTCACTTGCCAGCATTTTCTCTGGTCTCCCTCCCCCCAGTGTCTTGGACCTCCAATCCATTCCCTATTGTGCAGGTTAAAATCTTTCTAAAATATAAATTTGTCCAAATCTTCCCCCTGGATAAAGACCTATAACAGCTGTGCACTGCCCTGATCATGAAGTCTATCATCCCTAGCATGGGCCCACAGGCCTCGGCTGACCTCTGGCTCTGATCTACCTCTCCCACCTCACTCATCACCTGCTACTCTGCCCATTATGCCTGCAATTCCAGAGGCTCAAAGTTCTCTAAAGTTCTCTGAAGACTTATCATTTGACACCTTTGGGCCTTTGCTCATGCTGGTCCATCTCCCTTCTGCATGCGTTTAACTCCTACTTATCTCGAAGGCTCAATTTAAGTTTTAAGTCTGCATCCCAGGACCTAGCAGGGGGCCAGGCTTAACATCTCAGGCTCCTTCCTGCTGACCTGTCCCACAGTGAGAAAACAGCCATTAATGTGGCTTGCCAAATCCATTAATGTGGCTAATTCGAGTCCTGGCTTTCCCTGCTTTCAATAGCTAAGAAACCATGGGCTAGTTCTTTCTTGCTCATATCTAAGATGATATGAATCAGTCCCCACTTCATAGGTTCATTGTGAAAGTTAAATGGGATGGTGGATGTGAGAAATCCTTTGTTAATATTTATATATCTGTTTTTTCAGCAAATATCCCCCGAGCCCTTCTAAGAATGATTCAGGAGGCACCATGTTGGGTAGTAGTGTAGCCTTTTCTCTTGTGGAGTTCAGATTAGTAGATCTTATGGTTTGATATCCTGCACCAGACACTGAGTTCCTTTGGGTCAGGGACCCTAGGTTATTCACCCCTGTGCATAGTAGGTGCTCAGGAGATATTTGCTGGTTGGGTAAGAGAATGAAGGAGTGAATGAGTGAATAGCATTCGAGGTAGAGAGAAAAACTGATGCAAATTCATGAAGATGTTATGGAGCAGGTCACATTCAAAGGACTGCCAGTAGTTTAATGTTGTTGCATCTCAGAGAATGAGGAGTGTGTGACCAGCAGTGAGGCTGGAGGGTAGATGGGGCCAGACAACCAGGGGCCATGTGTACCTATTAAACAGATAAGCTTCCAAGAAGGGAAATGGGGGATTGTAAATTGGGTTTAGGAAGAGTCCTCTGCTGCCGTGTGGAGTGTGGATTAAGAGAAGATTGGAGGCTACTGTGGGAGTAGGATGGTGAGGAGACTGTGGCTGTGGAATGGAATGGAGAACTCCTGGGAGGAAAAATGGACCAGTATTGGTGAAGGACTGGCAGGGTGGGTGAAAGAGAGGGAGGAGTGGTGGCTGGTACCTGGGTTCTGACCACTCACATGTTGAATATTTCCCATGTGTGTGTCTCAGATTCCACTCCTGCTGACAGTGGTGTGCCCTGGTGATGGGGCAGTGTCCTCAGTGTGCATTTTTTTTTTGGGACAGAGTCTCACTGCTAGAGTGCAGTGGCATAATAATAGCTCACTGCCGCCTCAAACTGCCCCGGCTCAAGTGATCCTCCTGCCTAAGCCTCCCCAGTGGCTGGGACTACAGGTGTGTGCTACTGCGCCTGGCTAATTTTTCTATTTTTAGTAGAGATGGGGTCTCACTCTTGTTCAGGCTAGTCTCGAACTCCCGAGCTCAAGCAATCCTCCTACCTTGACCTCCTAGAATGCTAGGATTACAGGTGTGAGCCACCACACCTGGCCTACCCATTGTTTATTTTCACTAATTTCACCTCATAGAAAGAGGCAGGTGTGGGGAGTGGACTTGCATGTTTGTTCATTTTAAAAATGAAGAAACTGAAGCACAGAGAAGAAAGAAGAGATGATTAGTGCATGAGGTGGTATTTGAGATACTCAGTTTTTCTCATTACCTAAATTTGTTTCCACTCCTGTAGTAGTTTGGTTGAAGGCCATGGATTCCTTCCTTTCCTCTATCTGTGCCTCTTGGTGATGTGACTTTGTTTTTCTTCCCAATCAAAGGTGGAGTTTATTTCTTCATCTTCTTGAATCTGGGCTGAGCTTGTAACTTGATTTGGTCACTAGAATGCAGCAAATGTGAAGTTATATGATTTCTGATGCTTGGCCTTAAGAGATTGTATTTTTTGCCTTTACCCTCTTGGAACACTGCCCTGAGACCACTGTGAAGCTGGTCTAGCCTACTAGTGGATGAGAAGTCATGTCAAGAAAAACCATAGTGTCCAGCCCTCAGCTAGCACTGACTGCCAGACCTATGAGTGAGGACATCTTAGACCTCTGTGCCAGCTGACCTTCCCAATGAATGTAGCTCATAAGTGATCCCATATGAAACTAGCAAAGGAGCCATTCAATTGCCCAGAGAAATGTGAGAAGTAATAAATTATTGCTTTTTTGAGCCACTGAATTTTTGGGAGTGGTTTGTTTTTCAGCAAGAGATAACAGAAGCAACTTCTGTGCTCTGTATATCAGCACATGGCTTCACTATTTACCTGTGGTGTGCATCTATAGTCCCAGCTACTCAGGAGGCTGAGGCAGGAGGATTGCTTGAGCCCAGGAGTTTGAGGTTGCTGTGAGCTATGATGACACCACCACACTCTAACCAGGGCAACAGAGTGAGACCCTGTCTCAGAAAAACAAACAAACAAAAAAACATCAATTTTATACTTCACGTAAAAACTAGGAGCTAGACAAGGCTTATTACTCTGGCGATTATGAGAGGAAATTTTGTTTGTAGGAGTAGGACTCTTAATCACAATGGTGTTCACTGAGCAACCAAAATACTGAGGTCTAATAGAAAGACCCCGGCCTCGGAATCAGACAGACCTGGTTATCTGGCTCTGCCAGTTACCAGATGTGTGACCTTGGGCAAGTCACTTAAACTTTCTAACCTCTGTTTTCTTATCAATAAAAGGGAAATATAATCTATACTTTGCACGATTATGTTAAGGATTGAATGAGATAAAAGATGTGAATGATCCTAGTATATTTTAAGGACTCAATGATTATAATTGTTAGCCAATCTGACCAAATAAAAGGTAGAATTTTCTCTTCTTTTCCATTCTTACTTGGGCATCTGGATCTGGAAGTGAAGACAGTCCAATATAACTTGATATTTTTTGCTCTTCCCTTTGATGGCCACCTGATAGTCAATAAAGAGGTCGCTATTGGGGGTGTAATGATACAATCCAAATGTCAGAGGTGACCTCTTTGCCCCTTTGGGATCTAAATGCAATGGGCTTGAACCTCGACATTCACATTTCCTAACTCTTGTAAGTATAAAGTCCTCCCTAAGATTTTTTCAAATTCTACGAGGGCTTGTGCTTTCAGTTCCCTCTGCCTCATGTCTCCTGTTTTAACGGAGACCTAACAAAGTGCAGTGCTCAACTCCCTGCACATGCACTCTCACATTTCCTCTCCCAAAAAACATGCCTGGGTGTAATAGCCTTTTCTGAAGTCTTGGGAGTCACAGAGGTGGTCAAATCATATGTATGACAAACAACTTATCCCATTTTAGACATTATAGTGTTTAAACACCCTTTAGTCCATCTACCATGGGCAGATTTCTTCCGACTCTTATGCATGTAACACTTACCCTTACACTGATTTTCCTGCTCATCTTTTTCCTTTCGCCTTCCATCTCTCTTATTAACTCTCCCTCCCATTTTGCCAAGTAAATTCCAAATTTTTCTCCCTTTATTTTTACATAGAGCAATTAGGTGCTTTCCCTTCTCTTCCAAAACTTACATATCCACATTCATCAAGACCCAAATCAGACAAAAGGAGCTTTTGTTCCTTAGGATCTATTCTTCCTAGAAGGCAGTTGTGGTTAAAAATAGCATTTTTCTGTTATAATAACCACAGTGTTTTGTTTTTCTTTTTTTCTTTTTGAGACAATCTCCCTCCATCACCTTGGATAGCGTACGTGGCATCATCATAGTTCACAGCAACCTCAAACTCCTGGGCTCAAGCGATCCTCCTGCCTTAGCCTCCCCAGTAGCTGGGACTATAGTCGTGCACCACCACACCTGGCTAATTTTTCTATTTTTAGTAGAGACAGTGTCTCGCTCTTGCTCAGGCTGGTTTTGAACTCTGGAGCTCAAGCGTTCCTCCCACCTCGACCTCCCAGAGTGTTAGGATTACGAGTGTGAGCCACCACGCCCAGCCTAACCAATGTTTTCTATTTATTGAGTGCTTACTGTGTGCCTGGCACTCTATCATGTGCTTTCCAGTAACTCATTTCCTTACTCAATCTTCACAAGTCTGGGAGGTAGCTCTCATTATTACTCTTTCTACAAATGAGGAAGGGGCATGTGTGTCAGAAAAATGAGGTAATTGGCATAAGATCACACAGCAAGCAAATGGTGGAACACGGATTGAAAACCAGGTCAGTCTGGCCCCAGGCCTGTGCTCTTTCTACTTTACCACATGGCCTTTCAGGGGAGGGAGAAGGAAAAAGCAATCAGAAGACCTGAGGCTACATAAAAGCAATGCCATCTGTTCTCATATTGTTTCACAAATGTAAAAGGATAGTTTTACAAGCTATCTTATTATTTCTGTGAAGAATGAATAATCATTATCATCTCACCCATTTTAAAATGAGGAAACTAGGGCCTTGTGGGAGAAGGGGAGTGAGGGAGCAGTTCAGTGTAGGATGTTTGATTTTGTGACTACAGAGGCACCAGCAGGGAGTGATGAAGAGGTTCAAGAGTGACCATGCGAACTGGTGGCCAAGGTGATGTGAAATGGAGGCCGAGGACTGAGGGACCAGGAAGCCCCGTAGCTACTGAAGTCATCAGGAGGATGGCAGGACAGGGACTAGTGAGGATGACAACGAGCCAGAGCCCACAATCTTTAATGCATAAGGAGCAATTGGGGGTCAGTGATGAGGAGGGGTAGAAGGTGGATGTCTGGAGAACAAAGGAGAAGGAATTTTTGTACGAGGGTGGAAGTGGCAATGCTGACCCCACCCCATGATTTTATAGTGTGTGGGGAGTGGGAAAATGAGAGGCCTTCTTCCAGAAGGCTACCAGAGAGGCAGGGTCCTGGAGGAGGGTCAGGTTTCAAAAAGGGCAAGGAAGTAACCTGGGTATTCTGAAGAAGCAGAGGGTGTAGAAGAGTTTGTTGACAAAGGAACAGGGTTCTAGAGGGCACAGGGGAAAGGGCTGGCAGCGTGGTGGGTGGTGGGATGATAAGTGAAAGGGCTAGGCAAGAAGCTCAGAGCAGTATAAGGATGAGTCTGAGGGAGAGGCCAGAGAAGCAGAAGAGCTGTCAGTCTGGGTGCTTTCTTAGGCTGGAGAGACACACTGTAGACAGGGTCATAATTGAACTTGAGGAAAAAATGGTTTGGGCATCTGATTCAGACCAAGATTCGTGTTGGGGGAGGAGTGTGGGGAAGGACAACAATTTTAGACCAAAGCTGTCAGCCAGCTCCTGCGACCTCAGGAAGACTGGAAGCAAGGTCGACATCAGAATTTGAGGGTGGGGTGCTAATTACGTCCTGTACCTGCCTCCCCGGCAGAACGGGGACTTCCTTATGCCAAGTGGGAACATTTCCCCATTCCACTTGACGGCCTCCGAGTTACTACTGGTAATGGGGAACCATTGAAGGCTTTTTTGGTTTTTGTTTTGTTTTGTTTTAAACAATGTTGATGGTAACATGGTGACATTTAAAAAGGTTACTCAGGCTGCTGCTGTAGAGGATGGATTGGAGAATGAAAGCAGGAATTGGGAAGCTCTTGCATTAGTCCGGGCAAGAAGTGACGAGGCCTAAACCAGGGTAAGGGCCGTGGAGACAGAGAGGACCGGCAGACAGGCGGCGTTGTTACCAGACTGATGGGATGTGGGTTGTGAAGGATAGAGGACAATGCCTAGGTTTCTGGCTTAGTTTGCACTTGCAGTCCGCAGTCCAGGTTGGGCTCCCAGCCTTGGGCTTTTGTGAGGATGTACCGCACAGGAAAGCGGTTTGGAAATGGCAAAGCTGCTACCCGTCGTAATCTACATTATCATCAAAGCTCTCTGATCACCCCAGTAAGTTCGGTCTATGGAACGAGGTGTGAGAATTAAGATAAATCACGATAGTCGCCCAGATATGGGGACCTGGGGGCCCTAAGGTACCTCGGATTCCCCGCACCTGCCCGGAGCTGGGGGGCGGGACGAACACAGACCCCGCCCCTGGGCGGGGCCCGGACGCGGCCAGAGCCGAGCCCAGCTGGAGCCCGAACCTCAGCGCCAAGTCGCCTCGGCGAGGACCAGACCCGCCCCGCCCAGCCCCGCACCGCCCAGCTCCGCGAACCCCGCCGCGCCGTCCCGCCGCGCTGTCCAGGAGCGAGCCCCTCGTGCCGCGCTCGGGGTCCGAGGTAAGGGGCGCGGCCGCGGCATTCGGAGGAGCGGGGACCGGTACCGAGCGGGCGCTGGGGACAGTGAGCCGGCTCTGAGGAGCGCCGGGCAGCGGAGGGGACGCGTAGACGGGGTTGGGGGGGGCCGCAGCGGCGAAGGAGGCGCTCGTCTCGGGAGGGGGCTCAGAGG
Source organism: Propithecus coquereli (assembly GCF_000956105.1). Lineage (NCBI taxonomy): Eukaryota > Metazoa > Chordata > Mammalia > Primates > Indriidae > Propithecus > Propithecus coquereli. The sequence continues at coordinate 15,776,241 of NW_012138302.1, forward strand.
GTCTCCCCGGGCCGCGGGCCGCAGGGGGAGCTTCAAGGGCAGGGGGCAGCGGGAGGGGGAGCAAGAAAGAGGGCGCCGGGGCTGGGGGGAGAGGATGGGCGCCAACTGGAGGGCGGTGGGGGGTCGCTGGGGAAACCGGGGCTCCGGGGGCGGGGGAGCTGTGAGGAACCAGCTGAGGCGGGCGGTGTGGGAAGAGGGTACCCGGCAGTGAAGGGGGTGCTGAAGGGAGAGGATTCGCGGGGAGCGAGGGCAGGGGGAGGCGCGGAGGGGAAGAGCTGAGGGGAGGGACTGGGTCGGCGGCGGTCGTGTGGAGTTGGAGAGGGCAGGGGCGCCCGGCAGGAGGGGCATCTGGTCGGGGGAGGGTCGGGAGGCGGGGACGTGAGAGCCGGGAGCGGGGAGCGGGAAGGTGCGGAGCGGAGCCCAGCTAGACACCAGCGCGGTGGGTAAGCGTGCGGGGAGGGCGACGGGCGGGGCTCGGGGCGGGAGCTGGGAAGGATAGGAAAGTGGGAGCCAGGCTGGGTCTGCCCCGACTGCTCAGGAAGGGGCGGGAGCTGGTGGAGGGAGGGTGCCGTGGCCCTGGGTGCGGGCAGGGGGCGCCTGCGTTCTGGTCGGGCGTGGGAAGGAGGCGCTGGCAGAGGGCAGGGTCTGGTGGATGAAGTGGAGGAACCATGAGGGAACTTGGAGAGTTTAGTTAGGGTGGGATGCTGGGTCAGGTTGGGGAGGAGGTCGGGTGTGGGTCGTGGCGTGAGGGTGGAAAGATAACGGGGGCTGGAGTGGAGCCCAGGTGCTCGCTGAGTTTTGGCTCCTCAGGAGACTGAGGAGAGGGCGCAGCCCCTGAACCCTGTTACACTTCTACCTGGGATCACAGACAAGAAGATAATCTGGACAGAAAATTCATCCACAGGCCGACTCTGTTCTGGAGTCCAAGCACGGGAGGAACTTTGGGGCGGGCCGAGTGGCTAAGAGAGATACCGTGAGGGGTGGGAGAGAGATGGGCCCTCTACCCAGCTTTCTGGAATCCGGTTGGAAGGGGGTTGGGGACAGTGAAAGGGGTGGATGTGTGTGTGTGCATGTGTGTGTGTGCACAGGTGGAGGCTCACCTGTTCTGTGCCTATAAACGGAGGAAGACAATGGAAGTTATGAAAGGTCCCATCTATAGTAGTGGGAAGCCCTGATGCTGTGGAAGCCAGAGGAGTGGTATTTTGGAGAAGGTGGGTGGATCACTGAAGGCTTCTTAATCATGAAGGATTAAGCTAGCCCTGGAGGAAAGTGTGTTCCTATCAGAGGAAACAATATGGGAAAAGGCAAAAATCTAAAATTATCTCCAGTCCAAGAAAGAAATCTCTAGTTTATTAAGGATTACAACATGAAGGGAGGCATCAGTAATCTATCGAGAATGTTCACATAGGTTTCCCCTCTAAGCTTGGAGCGCCTTAGGGTTTCTCTCCATCTCCGCAGAGTATAGCACAGGACCTGGTGCATAGTCGGTGCCTGGTGCTCAGTAGGTGCTTGGTGAATGTTGATTAAATGACTAATTGATCTGTGGTGTTGCTCCTGCCTCGATCTCTTCATCCACTCCCAAGAATTGTTGTGAGAATCAAATAGGACAATGTGGGTGAAAAGAGCTTTGTAGATTGTATAACACTGTACAAAAGAGAGAGGCCACAGATGTTATTATACAGGTATGCCTCCATTCTGTCAGTGGTCACACCCATGGCTATCTCTTTTCAATCTGGAGAAGGAAGGAAATGAACATTTTTTAAGCACCTATTGTGTGCAAATAGAATGCATCGAAAGCACCTCAAAGAATGATTGGCATTTAGTAGGTGCTCAATAAATGTTAGCTGTTATGATACTGTTTCTGTGGCACTTAGAGACCTGGGAAAACAGAAGATGGGCTGGGATGGGCTGGTGGTGATGGGCTAGCAGTGGGGAATAGTCTAAAGAAAGATTGAATTAGAAAAGTTAGTAGAATGTGGTTTTAGGGAGGAGGGGCATATGGTAGGGTGAAGTCTACATTTGCCCAATTCCCTCCTTATACTCACTGACAAATGCTCTCAGTAGGAAGATAGGGAATTACATTTATTGAGCACCTGCTATATTCAATAGACACTGACCCTTGAACAATTGGGGTTTGAAGGGTTTTTTTCAAACAAATGCAGGTGGAAAATACAATATTCAAGCCAGGCACAGGGGGTGGTTCATGCCTGTAATCCCAGCACTTTGGGAGGCCAAGGCAGGAGGATCATTTGAGCCCAGGAGTTTGAGACTAGCCTAGGCAAAATAGTGAGACCCCATTTCTACAAAAAAATTAAAAAATCAGCCAGGCACAGTGGCTCACACCTGGAGTCCTACCTACTTGGGAGGCTGAGGAGGGAGGATCACTTGAGTCCAGTAGTTTGACGCTGCAGTGAGCTATGATTATGCTACTGCACTCTAGCCTGGGTGACAGTGAGACCCTGTCTCAGAAAAAGAAAAGAAAAGAAAAGAAAAGAGGTTGGTCTGAGTGCAGTGGTATTTACAACTAATTGATCACAACCAGTTACAGATTCCTTTATTCCTTCTCCACTCCCACTGCTTCACTTGACCAGCCTTTAAAAAAAAAAAGAAAAGAAAAGAAAATACAGTATTCATGGGATGTGAAACCATGTAAATGGAAGGGCAACTTTCAGTACACGCAGGCAATCCTGGAACCAGTCCCTTACCAGTCCCTTACGTATACAGAGGGGATGACTGTAGTATGCTAGATGTGTTACCCACATTACCTATAATTTTCCCAACAATGCTTGTTTTGCAAACAAGGAAACTGTATCTTAGTCATGTAAAATTTCTAGCCAAGGTCTCACACCTAAGAAATGATATAGCTGGAAATTGAATCTAGTGAACGCCAAACTGTTTCCACTACTCAGGATCACTTGCCAGGAGAAAACATGAAGCACAGAGACAAAAAAAAAAAAAAAATTGGAAGGGATTTATAAAGCACTCTCCCATATCTTGGTTTTAATTCTTGCAACAGTTTTGCCAGGAAGCCATTTTATTAACTCATTTTATAGATGAAGAAACTGAGGCCCAGGATCTGATTTGTCTAAGTTTACAGAATTACTGAGAGAGCCAAGACTCTGCCCGGACTCAGTCTTGTGCTCTTTTCATCAAAAGAGAAGTATGTTCATTTACTTTTCACTCCGTTTATTCAATAGATCTCTTATTGCTGGATTTTAGGGCCCTCCCCTTCTCTCCTTGCTGGAGTTGGCTTCTTCCTTAAGGTGCTTATTTCTGCCACCTATCAGACTGAAAGTATTATTTGCTTTTCACAGCAACCCTTGGAAGGGCCATTTCTTTCTTTCTCCCTCCCAGCCTGGGACCAGGCATGACTTCCCAGATGGTCCCTGGCTTTCATCTGTATTGCTTGTCATGGAGACAGTGAGCTACCCAGCTCTATCATTTTATGTGACTGTTACAAAAGAGAGGGAAGATTTGATTGATGCTTATCTTACAAATGTGATTCTGCATGCACCACTGTGCAGTGACCTGTCTGCTCAGATATGCCTCCGGCAGCTGTCTGCAGGGATGCTTTTTGCCTTTCTCTTCCAAATATCTGAGTAGCCCCTGGCCCCCTCTCCTGAGAAGATCCCCAGGGAACATCCATCTGAGTGTGCCTTCCAGCTGACCTCCTCAGCTTTCTGCCCCTCCCTTTTCTCACACCACCTACTGGGAAAACCATGCTGTGTGCACAAAAGCAGATGTTGACATTACAGTATGGCAAGTAAAGTATGGTAGCAAGACACTCAGGGTATTGGGGATGTTTCTTTCTTTGTTTTTTTTTTTTTTTTTTTGAGACAGAATCTCACTCTGTTGCGTGGGCTAGAGTGCCGTGGCATCAGCCTAGCTCACAGCAACCTCAAACTCCTGGGCTGAAGCAATCCTTCTGCCTCAGCCTCCCGAGTAGCTGGGACTACAGGCATGCACCACCATGCCTGGCTAATTTTTTTCTATATATTTTTAGTTGTCCAGCTAATTTCTCTTTCTATTTTTAGTAGAGACAGGGTCTCGCTCTTGCTCAGACTGGTCTGGAACTCCTAAGCTCAAATGATCCGCCCGCCTTGGCCTCCCAGAGTGCTAGGATTATAGGTGTGAGCCACCTTGCCCAGTTGGGGATGTTTCTTTACTCACCCTAAAATTGTTACTATTTTTGTTTTCCTTAAGCCCAGTCAAATCTGGGAGTCATTAGGTAACAGAAGTTCTAGTCAAGACCCTCCAATTTACATGCTGTGTGAACACGGACAAATCACTTCTCTTTGTGGAGCCTCGATATTTTACCTATAAAATGAAAGGGGGTGCATTAGGCCAGGAATTGAAACTGCTTTTTACTCTTGCCTTCACTCCCCAGTCTCACACCTGGGGCAGTCATAGCTAATAAAGGCAGGCGAATTTCCCCCTGATTCTACACAAGGCCACATGTATTTTCTCAACACTGTGTATGAAGCGCACTTATGTACATTCTCTTATTTAAAATTTGTAGGACCTTCCGAAGTAGGTATTATTATCAGATAAGAACACTGAGGCTTAAAGTTTAAGTGACTTGCCCAAGTTTATACAGTGAATTACTGGGAAAGCTGGGACCAGTTGCTAGGCTTTTTGTTTTGATAAAGCTTTCATTCCTAAATCCCTTCTATCAATTTAAGAATGTAAAGCAGACTGCATCAGAAAAGTGTAGACCAATAATATGATACATTGATAGTCTAGTACATGAAAAATGTTCATGAATATTTCTTTTTTTAATTGATGCATAATAGATGTACATAGTTTTAGGTACATGTGATAATTTAATACATTCCTATAATTTGTGTGGATTGAATAAAAATATTTGTCTTCTTTATGCTCGAATGATTTGAATTCTTCTCTTCTAGCTGTTTTGAAATATACGTTAGATTATTGTAAACTATAGTCACCCTACTGATCTGTTTAACACTAGGTCTTATTTCTTCTATCAAACTGTATGTTTTTACCAATTAATCAACTTCTCTGTATCCCCCTTGCCCACTACCCTTCCTGGCTTCTGGTAACCACCAATCTATTCTCTTTCTGCACGAGATCCACTTTTTTAGCTCCCATATATGTGAGAGAACATGAGACATTCGTCTTTCTGTGCTTGGATTATTTCACTTAATATAATGACTTCCAGTTCCATCCATTCTGCTGCAAATTACAGGATTTCATTCTTTTTATAATGGCTGAATAATATTCCATTGTGTATATATACACCACATTTTCTTTATCCATTCATTGATGAGCACTTATGTTGAGTCTATATTTTGGCTATTATAAATAGTGCTGCAATAAACATGGGTGTGCAGATGTCTTTCATTTATTGATTTCCTTTCTTTTGGATAGATATCCAGTAGTGGAATTGCTGGATTATATGGTAGTTCTATTTGTAGTTCTTTGAGGAACCTCCATACTGTTCTCCGTAACAGCTGAATAAATGTTTCTTGAAAGAAGTAACATCCTCTAAGGATGTTATAGGTCAGTGTTGATGGGGGTGTAGGGATGGATAAAACTCCCTTGAGTCCAGAAGGGGAAGCAGACAATTAATTGTTAAATAGGCCCAAATAATGGAGCCCAGATCAAGGAGAGGGCAGTTGAACAAGATTTGAGTGCAGAAGTGAATTAAAGGGGCCAATGAAGTAATATTTTATTTTATTTTTTGAGACATGGTCTGCTTTGTCACCCAGGCTGGAATTCAGTGGTACAATCATAGCTCGCTACAGCCTTGAACTCCTGGGCTCAAGCGATTCTCCTTCTTTAGCCTCCCAAAGCTCGGGATTACAGGCTCCTGGCCGACGAAGTAACGTGGAGTACCTCCATGGGCCAATAAACTGTGCCAGATTGTTTACATGTAGTACTGTTCATTCTGTTTGTACCATAGCTCTGTGAAGTGGTATTTTCTATATTTTAAGGTAAAAATGCTGTGGTTTAGAGAAGCAATCTGACTTGCCCAAGAATTCAACTGAGGGGTAGAACAGTGATTTTAAACTTTTCCATGACACTGCAGGGTACTAAGTCTCATCTTAACTGTTAGCTGTGAGACTTGCGCAAATCCTTTTAATTTCTGGCCCTCAGTTTCCCCCTTGGTCAAATGGGAATAATAACTCCTGTACTTCCAACTTTATTTTCCAGATTTATTTAGAGGATAAAATAAGATAAAGGACCTGAAATTGAAGTAAAGATCAAATCTGTGTTTTAGTAAAGTTACTCTCTCACCAGCAATTTCACTTCTACAGATCTCTCCTAAGGAAGTAATTTGGAAAGTGAACAAAAATTTATGTAAAGAAATGTTCATTGTAGTTTAATTTATAATAATTAAGAATAGAAAAACAACTTAAAATTAAAAACAACTTTCGTTTTAAAGAGAGTGACAACATTAAAGAATTGATCATGTGACACATACATAGGATAAAATGTAGTGAACTGAAATGATATTTATGAACAGTTTTAAAAGTCTCAATATTTTTGCAGTACTTTTTGAATTATTTAAGTACAGTTATACATTGCTTAATGACAGGGATATATTCTGAGAAATGTATTGTTACATAATTTCATAGTTGTAGGAACATAATAGAGTGTACTTACATAAACCTAGTATAGCCTACTACACACCTAGGCTATGTGGTATAACCTATTACTCCTAGGCTACAAACCTATGCAGAATGTTACTGCACTGAATACTGTAGGTGAGTGCAACATAATGGTAGGTATTTGTGTATCTAAACATATCTAAACACAGAAAAGACACTGTAAAAATATGGTATAAAAGATAAAACATGGTATACTTGTATAGGGTACTTAGCATGGATGGAGCTTGCAGGACTGAAAATTGCTCTGGGTGAGTCAATGAAGGAGTGGTGAGTGAATGTGAAGGCCTAGGATATTGCTGTACATTATTGTAGACTTTATAAATGTGGTACACTTAGGCTACACTAAATTCATTAAAAAATATTTTTCTTTCCTTGATAATAAATTAACCTGAGCTTATTGTAATTGTTTTACTTTTAAAACTTTTAATTTTTTTGGCTCTTTTATAATAACACCTAGCTTAAAACACAAATACATTGTACAACTGTACAAATTTTTTTTTCCCAGCTAAAAATTCTTTTATTAGGGAAGAGGAAGAAGAAATATATTTTAGGTGATAACCAACAATCTCTCCCACCACCACCTCTTTAGTTTTGAAACAGAAGCAGTCCCATCTGGCAAAAGTACCAATCCCTGGATTTGGAGACAAAATTCATAACGGACTTCTCTGACTTTATCAGACATTCTACATCCATATGTAGATGTAGTCGTAGACTGTAACAAATCAGCACCAGAGGGAGGAAGATCCAAGCTTGATGACATGTGTCAGAATGTTTACCCAAGCAAATTCCTGAATTTTCACTCGAGTGAGGTGTTGGAAGAGTAGATTATTCTATTGGTCAAAGGCAGGCAGCAATATCAAAACTCCATGTACATACTCCAGTTGACTGAATACAATGACACAGTCTTAGCACAACAATACAGAGAACCTTCAAAGATGGCCTGAAACCATCTTATTAAACTACTTGTTGAAACTCCTCATTCTAGATTTGTTTGGTGTTGCCTTTGCATTCAAGTCTTGTTTTCCAGAAGAAGTACAGGCACAATCCAGTTGTAATTTCATCATCATGCATCTTGGATGCTGCAGTTAGCATCAGATCAAATAGACTTGAGCCGAAAACTCTGGCCTCCTGCCTTCTCCTTCAACCATAGGCATTGCTAGACCCGGCCGCAGCCACCCCCTGACACCTCAGCTTCCACTGACATGAGCCTCAGCTTCTGCTTCCCCAAAATATTTTCTTTATATCCTACTCTATAAGCTTTTTTCTATTTTTAAAACTTTTTTTTTACTCTCTAAACTTTTTTGTTAAAACAAAGACACAAACACACATGTTAGGTTAGGCCTACAGGTGAGGAACATTAATATCACTGTCGTCCACCTGCACACCTTGTCCCACCGGAAGGTCTTCAGAGACAATAACATACATGGAGCTGTCATCTCCTAGGATAACAATGCCTTCCTCTGGGATACCTCCTGAAGGACCTGCCTGAATCCATTTTACAGTTAACTTTTTTTCTATGTAAGTGGAAGGAGTACACTCTAAAATAACAGTAAAAAGTATAGTAAATACATAGACCAGTAACATAGTCATTTATTATCAAATATTATATACTGTACATAATTGTATGTGCTATACTTTTATAAGACTGGCAGTGCATTAGATTTGTTTACACCAGCATCACATCAAACATGAGTAATGCATTGTGCTACAACATTACTATGGCTATGATGTCACTAGGCAATAGGAATTTTTCAACTCCATTGTAATCTTATGGGACCACTGTTGTATATGCAGTCCATCATTGACTGAAACTTTGCTATGCAGTGCATGACTGTACTTTTAAGTACTTTTGTCAAACGATGACATACCATGTATTCTAGTCTATACCTTCTATGCATGTGATCTCTGCTATTAAAATATGCATAGAAGGTATAGACTAGAATACATGATATGCTATCATTTATATATAAATAAAAAGTATAAATAGACCTCTATGCTTATATATGCAAAGACTGTCTCTGAAGGATATATAAATTGGTAACACATTTGCCTCTGGGGAAAAGATCTGAAGGTTGGGAGTCTGGGATGGGGGCAAGACTTACTTTTCAATGTAAACCTGATAATATATTCAGTAGTATTTTCAAATAGTATAAGAGTTGTTTGAATTATTTTCAATGAATGTGTATTACCTTTTAAATTAACAAATAAGATGCTATTTAATGATTGTTTCAAAAAACTAAAAACTATTGACAAGATATAATTTTAAAATAGATGGCATTCTTTTGCATGAAAAAATATTTGAGGAAATACACTAAAATGTTAATAGTATCAATGGTTTCTGAGTGAGTGGAATGTCAGGTAATTTTACATTTTCTTTTTTACACTTTTGTATAATTTTCAAATTTTTAGTAATGAGTATATACTTTCATATTAGAAGTTTTCTCTTGTAAACAAAGAAAGATGATTGGCAACAGAGTGAAGAATGGTGTGAGGTCGTTGTGGTTGCTTCCCTTGTTTTAGGTAGAAAAAGCACAATTCCTTTGAATCAGCAGTTCTTGCAACAGGCTTTGCATCTTGTACCATGAAAAACTGAAAAGTTAAGGCTATGAGACAGTTTAAACAGGCAGCGGTACCCTTCCCCTCAACGTTACTTTCTTCCTCTGTGCAAATACCATGCCTCAGTCTCCAAGTGTCCCGGGCATGTTCCACACTGGCCTAGTGAGCCTTGTCATGAGGCAGATTGATACAGAGATGGAGCTGAGGGTCTCAGATAAAGACTTGAGAGTTAGGAGCAAAGAGAAGGAAGAACAGAGACCACAGGAGGCCAGTGGTGACACATTCAAGGAAGTTTTATTAAATGGCTGCTAGGCTGGGCCCAGTGGCTTATGCCTGTAATCCCAGCTACTTGGGAGGCTGAGGTGGGAGGATCACTTGAGCACAGGAGTTCAAGGTTGCAGTTAGCTATGATCACACCACTGCACTTGAGCCTGGTTGACAGAGTGAGACCCTGACTCTGAGGGAAAAAAAAAAAAGCTGATAATGGGAATAATCCTACAAATCTGACCTTTCTTCAAGAGAGCTTTAAATCTTCTACATTCGTCAGTTCCTTATCTTCGTAGCTCACCTGAGAGGCCCAAAGAGCCACATCCACCAGTCTCACCCTCTTTCTTTTCCTCTGAGGTGAAAAAAAGCAAGAATTCCTAAAGAGAATGAAAACCCAAACATTCTCTCACATTAGGGCTGTCCTTCCTCCCTCCTCCAACCACTCACTCAGCCAACTGAGTGCCCAGTGCTGAGCACAAGGAGAGATTTCAGGTGCAGAAGCAGGGTACCTGAGCCTTCCAACACATAGGAGGAGCAATGGAAGACTGAAATAAGACCGTGGGACCTGGTGCTGGATTATGAGGTTCATAACTCTCCTTGACCATCATGCCTCCAGGTTGGGTCAGATGCTTCCTGTGGAAGTCCTCAGCCAGGACTTCCCTCTGTCTTATCACTAATCTGCTGCTCTGTTACTCTGTGTTTACCTGCTCTTTTATTTCTAGCCTGTGGCCACCCAGAGGTCAGATACCATTTCTGATTCATGTTTGTATTCCCCATGCCCAGCACAGGGCTTGCCCCAGAGTAACGTGCTCAGTAAATATTTGCTGAGGGAATGAATGGAAGGATCTGGGTTCCACCCTGATGCTGAGACAACATTTGGGGCAGGTGTAGGGATGGGGTCATTCTGAGTAGTGTGCATTTCCTCAATGATGCTGGAGTATGCGAATGGCAAGTTGATCATTAGGAGGTTGGTGACTGAAGGTGACACTGGAGGTGTGTTCTCGAGTGACTATAGGCCTCTCTTGTAGATGGCTTCCGTGACTGATGGTAAAACTGGAGTCAAAGATGCCTCTGACCAGAATTTTGACTACATGTTCAAACTGCTTATCATCGGCAACAGCAGTGTAGGCAAGACCTCCTTCCTCTTCCGCTATGCCGACGACACCTTCACCCCGGCCTTCGTCAGCACTGTGGGCATCGACTTCAAGGTGAAGACAGTCTACCGTCATGAGAAGCGAGTGAAGCTACAGATCTGGGTGAGTCCAGGGCATCTTGGGCAGGATCGTCCTGAGAAGTGACTAGTTTGCCAGTACAAGGGCTGGGAGATGGGGCCAGCTTGGAACTTCTGGGCCTTCCAGCACTAGGCATTACTGCTGTTACAGGTCTGCCCCCTGGGCTGCCCCATGCTAGCTTTATACAAGTTTGCTTTCCTCTAGGGGTTCAGTTGCTTCTGCTGTTTAACTGTACAAGAGACTTTATCCTGGCTTGAATAAATGAGTGACCAAGGAACTGGGCTTTGGAGTTAGAGACCTGGGTTCAAATTCTACTTCCGCCACCTACTAGCCATGGAACTTAACTAAATTACTAAACCTCTCTGGGTCACCCTTTCTTCTTTAGGGATTATAATAGCATCTACATCTTAGGGCTGTTGGGTACTTGGCTAGTTCCTGGAACATAGTAAATGCATGAGAAATGTTCATTATTGTATCAGTTATCTATTGTTACATAACAGATCACTTCAAAGCTTGGTGGTGTAAAACAACAATAATAATTCATTGTATCACAGTTTCTGTGGGTTGAACATTTAGGAGTGTCTTGAGGCCTTTCATGAGGTGTAACCAGATGTTGGCTTAGGTTGCTGTCATCTGAAAGATTGAGTGGGGCTGGAGGGTCCAATTCTAAGGTGGCTTATTCACATGTCTGGTGCTGGCTGTTGGTAGGAGGCCTTACTTCCTTCCCATTTGGCCCTCTTGCAGCGTCTTCACAGGGCTGCTTAAGTGTCTTTTTTGCATGGCAGCTGGCTTTTTCCAGAGTGAGTTATCTAAAAAGCCAAAGTGGACATGACAATGTCTCTTATGACTTAACCTTAGAGTATTCTGTTGGTTACTGATTCGGCATGGGAGGAAACTACACAAAAGTGTGGATACTGGGTGGAAAGGATCATTGGAACCATCCTAGAAGCTGGCCACCACACCTACTATTATTGGTATTACCCAACGGCACTAATAAAATATGTACATATTTTAGATGATATAGCAACATGTAGAAAAGCATATAATTATGCTTTTCAATAATTAATTAGTATCAGGATTGGAAATTTTGAAAATTTGTGATTTAAAGTATTCAAAACATGTGAATGTACATTAATACATTACACATAAATCTTATTGGGACAGTCTGAATACAGTATGTTTCTTTTTATAAATTATTTCCCATATATTAATATTATCTCACAATTAACACTATCAGATAGTTACTATTTTAATACACCCTGTTTTACAGAAGAAAAAACTCAGACTCAGAAATTAATTAACTTGCCTTAGGTCATCCACACTGCTATAGAGTGGGATTTGAACTCACATGTTCTGATTCTAAATTAATGTTCTCTTTACACTGTGCATCTGAGGTCTTAGAGTCCATATTTCCATTTGTGATAATGTTAAATATTAATTTATATAGAGATAAAAGTTCATTGTGTTCATTTACTCTCTATTAAAGGCATGAGGAATCAGAAGTCATTAGAAATGGGAGAAGCTATACAGGTCATCTAGTTCATTGATTGTCAAAGTGTGGTCTCCAGACTAATAGCATCAGCATCACCTCAGAATTTGTTAGAAATGCAAGTTCTCAGGCCCATCTCAGCCCTATTGAATCAGAAACTCTGGGGATGGCGCCAACAATCTGTGCTATAAAGAGTTTTCCAGGTGGTTTTGAGACAGGCTTAAATTGTAGAGCCACTGATTTATTATAGTTAACTACCTTGTGGTGGGAGAACAAGCATTTATTAAAAGCACCTGTTCTGTACCAGGTGCTTTCACTTGTGTCATCTGACTTCATCCTTGCAGTCAATGCACAGCAGGGTGTGAGAGAACAGGATATTTGGGGCATGGTGAGCAATACAGTGAAACTGGATCAAGGCTGTGAAAGAGCAGGGAGCAGGTGCTGAGGGAGAACCTTGCTGGAGAGGCTGTAGGGGAAGACTGGGGGTCAGAGAGACCTTGTACAGCAAACAGAAGGTTCTTGCCATTGACCAGCAGGTACCCGCTTGAAGACTCCTTAGAGGGCTGAAGAAATTATTAGGGCTTATTTTTAACCTATAAATATAAAATAAATTAATTTTTGCTAATATTTACTATGTGGATTGATACATAGTCATTTGATCCTCATATCAGATTGTCATATATCCTATACTCCAAAAATCTCGAGGTAGGAGGAGGCATTCCACCTTTCCAAGAGGTTGGTGGAGGTGACTCTCACTCCTTTGTTCATTTTCAGCCTATTTTGAGCTTTTGCAGTTTTCCTGTGCCTGGTTAAGTGGATTTGTTGATTACACTATCTAGTTTTAACTAAAGGAAACCTCACAATGGATATGTGGTTTTTAAATTGTCCTGTAAAGAAACCTCTGATTGAAGACTACACTAATTATAGTGAACCCAAGTGATCATAAGAAAATGGCTGAACTGATGTTTCTCTGACTCCCAGCACAAGTTCATTGTCAGCCACATTTCAAGGTAAAATCAACAATGATTTAATTAGATCTGACATAGTCAATCACATTGCTTTTACTGGAAAAAAAATTAGCAAAGAATTTTTATGTGTATATGTGCTTTTATGTAGCAAAAATAAAGTTTTCTGTACTGTTCATAAATACATTAAAATTTAAACATTTAAATATTGTTTATTTCATTTTTATGTATTTTAAATCTTTTGTGTATAGAAGTAGATATATGTGTATATATACGCTATGTAAATATACATATATTGTGCATGCTGTACCTAAATTTTTCTTATTTAAAGAGATATAAGTTTGGAGACCACCACCACAGGCATTGGGGAACCATAAAATGGTTTTAATAAGTCAAACTTGCATTTTAGAAAAATCTCTGGCTTCAGTTTGAAGGTTAGATGGAAATTTGGCAAAGAAACCAGTGGTTTGGATCCAAACTTATCAAACTGTATACATTAAATGTGTATATTTTTTGTATCTCAATTATACCTCATAAAGCTGTTTAAAAATAAGCAAAATATTGACCAGCTATAAGGAAAGAAAAGAAAGAAAGAACAATGAAAAGAAAAAAAGAGGTCTGGGTAAATTACACAGGCCTGAACTAAGTGTGTTAGTCTGCTTGGGCTGCCATAACAAAATACCACAGACTGGGTGGCTTAAACAACAGAAATTTATTTTCTCACACTGCTGGAGACTGGAATCCCAAGATCAAGGTGCTAGCAGGGTTGATGTCTGGTGAGGGCTCTCCCTTGGGTTGTCTTTTCACTTAGTGCTCACATGGCCTTTCCTTGGTGCTTGGATATGGCGGGAGAGAGAGAGAGAGAGAGAGAGAGAGAGAGAGAGTGAGGATTCTTTGGTGTCTCTTCTTATAATAACACTAATTCTATTGGTTCTGGGACTCACCCTCATTTAACCTTAATTACTTCCTTAGAGGCCTTATGTCCAAATACAGCCAACCCGGGGGTTAGAGCTTCAACATATGAATTTTGAGGGGAAATAAACATTTTAGTCCATAATGTTAAGAGCATGACAAAATGACCTAAGGGATGAAAATAAGGAAAGAGATTTGACAGAGACTTAGGACTAGAATTTATAGATTTGTTGATCAATTACAGTCCCCCTTTATCTGTGGTTTCACCTTCTGAGGTTTCAGTTACCCATGGTCACCTGAGGTCCAAAAATATTAAATGGAAAATTCCAGAAATAAACAATTCATAAGTTTTAAATTGCAGACTGGAATAACGTGATGAAATCGTGTGCCGTCTTGCTCCTTCCTGCCAGGTTGTGAATCACCCCTTTGTCCAGCATATCCATGTTGTATATGCTACCTGCCTATTAGTCGCTTAGTAGCCATCTTGGTTATCAGATTGAAAAAGCATAGTATGTGCTATACAGGGTTCGGTACTATCTGCGGTTTCAGGCATCTACTGGGAGTCTTGGAACTTATCCCCTAAGGTTAAGGGGTGCTACTGTAACTGTAAAGGGAGAGGGAGGAACTTACGTATCTACTTCTGTACACAAAGTTCTGTGATTTTTCTTTTTAAGTTGTGTGAGTTTTGGAAAAGTCACTTCATTTCTATCAATAGATAATGTCTTCAACTGTAAAAGCCTCATAGGTTTGTTGAGGGGGAGCTAAATGTGGTAACATAATATTGTGTCTGGCACATATTAGGAATGTGGCAAATATTAGGTTCCTTTCTTTCTCTGCCTCCTGGTCCACATGCAGAGAGTCACTGGGTCTCCTTCCAAGGTTTCCCATCTTATAGTTTCAGGAGTGTTGGAACAGCACCCAGTGAACTCACCAGCATGGTCTGAAGTGTTCAGTTAAATTCCTCCATCCCATTTGATATCTCCTAGGGGATTTCAGAAACCATGGTCAGGGTGGAAGGTAGAAGGGGAAGAGGAGGTTATAAGCGGGACCACCCGCAATAGGAGTTTCTATCATTTCTGGGGGATGTTGGATGATGAGGGCATTGAGAGTTCCTTATTCCCTGGGGTTCCTTGCCACATAGGTCCCTGGGAGCCCCCTCTATTTCCTGAGAGGTTAATTACTGTGGTTCCGAGAAGAAAATCTTGCTGGGGAGGCAGGGTTAGGGGAGAAGTCTCATTAGTAGGGAGTGAGAGCCTGCACAAATGTGAGGGGGGATTTGGTAACTCCACAGCAACAGACCTGACTAGCGGACACTTACTGCTAGGTGCTGGTTGCCAAGCAACCCCTGAGACCTGTGGGCAGAGAAGAGCTGGAGAGGGCTGCCACCACCTCCATGTGGGGCCCACTGCAGAGGCTGTCAGGTCTGCTGCTGGTCAAGGAAAGAATCCAGGGGCCTGTGGGAGGACTGAGCTAACTGAGGACTCTGGAGTCCTAGGTTCTAATCCTATCTCTGCCCTATAGTCACTGTGTGATCTGGAGTGGCCCTCCATGGCCCCATGGCCTGTTTCCCCAACTATGAGATGAAAAAATAATCTTTGCTCTCTTTGCCTCATGGGTTGCTGTAAAGATCAAGTGAGGAAATGGAAGGGAAAGCCCATGGAAAACTATGAGACCTTGAGCACAGAAAGACTGTGGATATTGTCAGCCATGCATATTCTTCTTGTATGTGCTTTAAATCATTGTTTGTGTCTTTCATACCTTCCCTCTGACCTAGGGAGGTAACACATGGCTTAATTCCTCAGGAAAGTGGAACTTGCTAATACTTTACTCTGGAGTCAGATAGACACATAAACCCAGTCACAGGCCAACATGGGCTGCTAGCTACAGTTAGCACATACAACATACACTCAAGGTCAAAGTCCATTTGGGGGAGGGAGGGGAAAGGGCTGGGTGCAGTGGCTCAGGCCTGTAATCCCAGCACTTTAGGAGGCTGAGGTGGGAGGATCGCTTGAGCCCAGGACTTCAAGCAGAGCCTGAGCAACATAGTGAGACTCTGTCTACAAAAACAAACAAACAAACAAAAAAGCCAACGTCCATGTGGCCCAGATTTACTAATATTTAAGGCCTAAAGCATTCTGCTTAGGTCTGCAGTAGGAGCCTCTGTCTCCATGGACAGCCTTCCTCATGGAAGGGGAAAGGAGGCTCCCTCTGCCAAAAGTTTTTATGATAATTAAAGATATAGATAGAAGTAAGCATTAGCTACAAAGAGGGGTTGGGCAGAATGATGAAAGCTGGGACAAATAGGAGGAGTCTTAAGAGATTTCCTGGGAATCCTGAATTCCACAATGGTGAGAGTGACTCCCTGTGTAATTAGGAGCTGAGGACAAGGCCAGGGTGGGATGAGGGTGTTGGGCAGTCAGCTAGGTTCACTCATTAGCTAATTGTCTTATTCCTGCATAGCAGCCTCAATGAAATTTTAGGTTGCCCCATGGCTTTGGAGTCATTTATAAATATTAAAGCTAGTCAACATTATATCTTGGAATGTCAAGGACCTATCTCTTAGGACCAGTAACATAAGAGTACAATGAGTCATAAAGGAGCTTAGGAATGTGGGAAAGCTAATCATACCAGAAAGCTAGACTAAGGAGGACTGTGGCTCTTGAGCAGCCATTTAACAAATATTTACTGGGCCAGACATTGGGTATAGAGATATTAATATGAATATGACACATTCTCTGCTCTCTAGGAACCACTGAGACTGAATTTACCTCTGAGCTCCAAAAGTAAAATAAAATACATATCCTAGTTCCTTTGTTCTGATTAAAAGAAGCAAACGAGGACATCAAGAGAGCCTTTTCCCTAGAATTTAAGAATTATAATAATGGATTATTATATGAGATTTGGTGGCTGTCTAATAGATATCTGTGTTAGTTTCCTATTGTTGCACAAACAAATTACCACAAACTTAATAACTTAAAACAATACAAACCTATTATCTTATAGTTCTGGAGGTCAGAAATCCAAAATGGGTCTCACTGGGCTACAATCAAGATGTTGGCAGGTCTGTTTTTCTCCTGGAGGCTCTAGGAAAGAATGTTTGATTTGTCTTTTTCAGCTTCCAGAGGCTGCCTGCATTCCTTTGCTTGAACCCCTTCCTTCATCTTCAAAACCAGTGGTGTAACACCTTCCGACCTTTCTCTTTCTCCAGCCCTCCTGCCTTTCTCTTAAAAAGACCCTTGTGATTATAATGAACCTACCTGGATATTCCAGGTTAATCTTCCCTTTCAAGATCCTTAATTTAATCACGTTTGCAAAGTCCCTTTTGCCACATAAGGTAACATATTCATAGGTCCTAGGGATTATATCTTTGGGAGGCTATTACTCTGACTACCACAGCATCTATTAATAATATGGAAAAGACATAAATTCTCCTTGTCCTTCAAGGCTCCAACTCAAGTTCCCTCTCCTTTGATGATAGCTCCCTCCACTAACTGCCTGAAAAAGGTGACGTCCATGTCTTAGGCTCACAATGCCTGTTTAGATTGCCCGTCACCTTGTTAGGTGCCAACAAGCCTGTGAATTTAGAGCTCAACACATCTCAGTCTCTCATTTTAGACATGAGGAGGCTGAGGCTCAGAGAGAGATAGGACTTTACTGAGGGCCCATGGTGAGATCTCCTAACACGTTCCAGTGCTCCTCCTGCCACCTTTAGGAAGGTGCAATCTAGTCACCTATAAGCTGGAGACCTATAGAGAGATTGATGGGCAGCACAGAGGAGTCTGAAGGCTGAACAGGGAGAATGGGGCTCTGACAAGTCCCTGTGATTCCAGGAATGTGGAGACAGTTCCTGAGTACACCATCCTCTGCTCAGCTCTTATGAGAATTGGAATTGATTTTTCTGGGCAGCAAGTTTCCTGGTGTGGCTGCAGAGACATGCTGACACTTTTATCTCCCCAAAGCTTGTAGAAGCCAGCTGCTAGAAGAGATTTAATCTGATTTTTAAAATCACAACAAAGACTACAGGAAGTCAATTCTTGTAGAATTGCAGGCATAGTCTGCCTTTGTAATTTGCAAATGAATTAACCAGCAGTCCTGATTGACTATTCAAGGGGTCTCCAAGACACATTATTTGGGGCCACAACCCACTTCCCTCTACTCAAATTGGTGTGGAAGAAAAACAAATAATCTACAAGCCATTTGCACATTCATTCATTCAATAAACATGTGTCATGTACCTATTATATGCCAGGCACTGTCATAAGCAGGCGAATAAACAGCTATAATACAATATAAATGATGTAATAAAGGGATGAAGAAACATTGTGGGAACATAGAAGGCAGCAGCTACCTCTGTCTGGGAAAGTCGTTGAAGGGCTCACAGAGGAGGGGACATTCGTACTGGATCTTGACAAATGAGTATGAGTGTTTCAGATTAATGTAGGGGAAGGGTTTTATAGGCAGAAGGAAAGCAAAAGCATGATTGCTTTTGAAGGCCCTTTGTATGCCTGGTTGTGTAGGCTCTGCAGGGTTTGGTGAGATGAAATCCCTACCTCTGAGGGGCACTCAGTGAAGTGGGGGAGAAGGGGGATATACCACACGTATATAAATATTGATGACATTGAGACATTGAGCAGTGGAGTGACATTCCCTAAAGTTAACATGTTACATAACCATGGTAAATTTGTCAAAACTAAGAAGTTAACATTGGTACAATATGATTAACTAAGCTATAGACTTTTACTAGTTTTCACTCATTTTTTTCACTAATGTCCTTTTACAGTTCCAGGATCCAATCCAAGATACTATGTTGCATTTAATAACATATTTTTTCAATTGACATATTTATATACCACAAAATTCACCCTTTTAAAGTGATTTCAGTGATTATGCGACCATTATCACTAATTCTAGAACATTTTTGTGACTTACATCTTAATGTTTAATAGGATTTCTCTGAGGCAGGGTTATGCCTGTTTCAAGAATAAATTATGAAGAGCAAAGGGCAAAGGCAAGGAGAATCAGTTAGGATTTGCAACAACTGAGGCCAGGAATGATGGTGACTTAAACTAGGATGGTAGTAGCATGGTAGCGAAAGTAGTCAGATTCTGTGTGTATGTTGAAAATGTAGCATATTGAATACGATGTGGAGGGAGAAAGAAGGGGACGAGTCAAGGATGATGCTGAGGGTTTTGTCTGAGCGGCTGGAAAGTTGGAGATTCCTTTGACTGAGATGGGGAAGACGGCAGGGAGAACAGGGTTTGGGGAGACAGTTGGGGACTCCGTTTGGTTATGTTCAGTTGGAGACACCTGTTAGATAACCAAGTAGAGACGTAGAATAAGCAGTTGGGTAAAAGAGTATGCAGTTCAGGGCAGAGCCCTGGCTGCAGATATAAATTAGCAATCATCAGCATATAGATGGTATTTAAAATGATGAGACCAAGTAAGACCAACAAGGGAGAGAGCAAAGACAGGAAAAAGAAAAGGTCTGTGGAACGTCTGAACCCAGAGACATTCCAACACTAAGATGTTGAGAAGATGAGGAAGAAATAGCAAGGAGACTGAAAAAGAGCAATTGAAAAGGGAAAGTGTGGTGTCCTGGCAGCCACATGAAGATAGTTTTGCAGAGGAAGGAGAAATCAGTTGTGTCAAATAGGGCTGCTAGGTTACAAATATGAGGACTGAGAATTGACCACTGTATTTAGCAACGTGAGGCACATTGGTAACCTTGATACGAGTTGTTTTGGTGTAGTGTTGGGGGTGAAATCATGGTAAGAGTGGGAGAAGAGAAATTGGAGACACTAAGTATTACATAACACTTTCAAGGATTTTTGCTGTAAAGAAATAGAGAGAATGGGGTGGCAGGTGAAGGTGAAGGGGGAAGTGAGTCAGAAGAGGTTTTTGTTTTTTTAAGGTGGGAAAAGTAACAGGATATTTGTGGCTGGTGCAACAATTCAAGAAATCAACAAGCCAAGTAATCAACAAAGAGCCAAAAATACGAAACTGGTGATATAGGAAAGAGAGGAGAATTACTAGGACGATATCCTTGAATTGGAGAGAGGGAATAGGATAATGTGCAGAGGGTAAGTCCTTGCTAGGAGCACAGACTGTGTATCCACATCAGCAGGGGAGAAAGCAGGGGGTTGGTGCAGCTTGGGGTTACATGTGCTGGTGGGAGTTCTCTTGGATACAATTTTCTGATGAAGCAAAGTCATCAGCTGCAAGTGAGGAGGGGAAGTAAGTTTAGAGATTTGAGGAGAGAGGAGAATGTCATCTAGGAAGGTGGGAGAGTGAATAGGGAAATGTAATTTGATTGCTGATTAGCATTAAGGCTTCACTTGAAATTAGTGATCATAAATTTAAATTCATGAACTCATAAATTTGAAGCATGGTTGTGTGTTTTTCTCGAGCTATGTTTTGCTCTGTGAATATAGGCAGAGAATAGGGCAGAGTTGGCTTTCATGAAAGTGTGGTTTTGCTGAATGAGTATGATAAAGCAATAGAGATCCTGCGAAGTCAGGGGTGTGTGCAGGGAAGCCATCGTCACAATTGATCACAGAATTCAAACTGGGCAGAGAGGGAGGTAAGGACACAGGCAGGAAGGACAGTGAAAAGATGATTGGGGATAAAGGCTATTGAAGTGGGGAATCTAGAAGGAGTGAGCTGGAAAGAGCATAGTGGCTAGAGTGTGGGGTCCTGAAATTATTGATAATGATAAGGTCCAGGGCGCAACTGTGAGAGAAAATGGCTGAGGTAGGTTAGAGATCGACATCACTATAGGAGAGGAGTTTGAAGAAATGACAGTCCAAGATGTTGGAAGCCTCGTCTATGTCGATATTGAAATCTCCAAGAATTATGGAGAAAGTCACGGTGAACCAGGAGCTATTCACTGGTCAGTAGAGGGATTCAAAGCTGGGAGTGTTTTGTTCTGTTGAAGGAGGGAAGGAGAATGACATGGAAAAGGGGTGAGAAGCAACAATATCTATCCGACCTCCTGGCCCAGTGATTCGAGGGTGATGAGAGAGGAAGCAACCAACAATGTAGAGGCTTTAGGGAAGTCGTGTCCTCAGGGAGAGCCGAGTTTCAATTACAGCACGGAGGTGAAGGAAACAGATGAGAAGCTGAGCAAAAAGAGATTTTTCCGAAGACTGAATGGGAGTTTCAGAAGGCCCAGGGAAAGGATTCAGTGTGGAGGGGAGGAGATCGTGTTAGAAAAGACCATGTACCAAGCTGTGTGGGAATCAGAGTGCAGTGATCGAGGATGACTTGGGTTTCCTGTCATGACTGGCATGAACAGAGGGATGAAAGGTGTAACAAAACAAGTTGTAATGCAGACAGGTGGCCCCAGGACAGACAGTGGGTTGCACGGTGGGTGTGGGAGGATCCCTGCTTCCTCTTAATCCCTGCTTTAGAGGCCCAGAGTCTGGCAAAGGTGCCACTCTTACTCTGAGTGCCTGGCATCCCTCTTGACTTCACACATCAATAATTGTTGTGGCAATAAACAGAAGCTTCCATTTATGTAAAAGACCCTCACCTGTAAATGGTGCCAATAATGCTCACAGGGCTGATGTGAGCTGGCAGTGGCACTAGCTGTCATGCCCACACTGTGCTGGGTGCTTTCATCAACTCATTTCATCCTCACAATAACCCTGGGAGCTGGGTACTGTTATTATCCCTATTTTATAGATAAGTAAACTGAGGTCCAGAGGAGTTAGGTTGCTTACGCAAGTTCACACGAATAATAAGTGGTAGAGTTTAGATTTTGGTCTATCTGACTTCAAAACCCATGTATGCCCCATACCCTGTCCCCCTCCCCTCCTTGTTATATTTTCACATAGGTAAAGACTTTGGTAAAGTACTGAATACATTATGAAAATGTTAAGAATTACAATTTATTGGGCAGCAACTATATATTTTGCAGGTGTTTTACCTGCATTTTAAAAAATAATTATCACAATGATGGTGCACAGAACAGAAGAGGTTAAGGGACTTAACCAGAGAAGTTAAGGGACTTGACCAAATCTTACTAAGACTCGTACATGGCACAGCTGCGATGCAAAATTAGGGCTCTCTGCCACTAGCACCTGTGTTCTTTTCACACCCAACATCCTTCCCACTCTTTCCCCTGCCCTGTGATACCCCAGGGACCTCACAAGTGGTTGAGAGTCAATGTCACAGCTAAAATTTGTAAACTCCCAGCAAACACTCTCAGAAAGAGATGGGTTATCTGTTGCAAACTATAACCTATTAGCTGTCCAACTTCCCTCCCTTTCTGCACCCGCCACAACTTCACAGGTGAGTCTAACGGGTATCCCAGGCTGAGCGATACTGGTGTATAGCTATGTAATTAAGTGACATGGCACATAATGTAGTGGTCTCTAAGGAGCCACTGCATATTCTGGCACAGGGTGGGAGGAGGGATTGGGGGTTTGGTTAATTCAGCTGTGGTATAAGTAGAACGAACACATAGCCCCAGCAGTGTGTTAAGTAACAATGTCTCTGAAGCTTAGTTTCACCAGCTGTAAAATAGAAAGAATGTTAATGCCTACTTCTTAGTATTGTAGTAAAGATTGAATGAGACAATATATGGAAAGGAGCTAGCATCATGCCTGTAACATACCTGTACCTGCCTATAACATGCCTGTCCTCGATAAACTTACCCAAAGTCACACAGTGAGGGAGAGAGCCAGGATTAGTTCATGAATGTTCCATTGAGGCTCCATTATACCTCCAAAGGCTGGATATTCTCCCAGCTTGCTTCAGTCCTGCCTGATGAGTTGCTAGGGTAGGGGTGGGAGTAGGGGAGGCCATTCAACTGAGGATTTATAATTGCTTCCTTGTACAGACTCCTCCTTCCCCCATACCATTGCCCAACACTGTTGCCCCACACCTTGGGTTGCTGGGTGACAGCTGGGAACTCTTACCCTCTCTGTACTCCTGTGCTTCTCACCTTCCTTTGTGAAGTCTGTCAACTCTGTGCTAATGACGCAGAGGCTCAGAGCTCAGGCCCCAGGGGCTGGAGGTCAGGTCCACTGGGGTGTCTGCACATCCCATCTGATAGATGTCTGAGTGCCCCCACCACTGCCCCAGCTCAAAATTGAGGGTCCGCATTCCAGGTGGAAGCCGGAGGGGCCCCAACAGCTGCCACTCAGGGCTGAGGCCCCTTGCTGGACTCTGACTTGTGCCGTTCCTGTCTCCTGTGGGCACGGGGTCAGGTGGCCTGTCTGGGAGCACCTTCCTGGTGGGCTGGGAGCAATAAATGTGGCAGTGTTTCTGTAAAAAAAAAAAAAAAAAAAAATTGAGGGTCACCTTTTATTCTTTTCTGTTCTTGTCCTGCTCTTCTATTTGGGAGATTTGGGAAATTTGAGAGCTGGAACTACCAATTCCATCTCCCAGATTTCTCTCGAATGCATGCAGTCCATGCCCCACCCAGCTGTACTCCAAACCCCAGCCCAGACACAGGATGCACATACAGAAAACAATTTTATTTTTTAGAACAGTTGTAATTTATAGCAAAATTATGAAGATAATACAGAGTTCTCACTTATCCCACACCCAGTTTCCCCTGTTATTACCATCTTACTTTAGTACAGTACCTTTGTTATAATTAACTAATATCAATACATTATTATTAGCTAAAGTCCATTGTTTATTCTGTTTTTCTTACATTTAATTGTCATGGCTCCTTAGGGTCTTGTTGGCTGTGACAGTCAGGATGCACTTTTTTGCTTCTTGCTTTGCCCAGGTTATTCACTCCTCTCCAGAGATTACCCCTTCTCCCCATTTCTATAAGCAAACTCTCATTTGACTTTATTTTTAAATTTTTAAATTTTTAAATTTTTTTGAGACTTCAGGCCCAGGCTGGAGTGCAGTGGCCTGATCATAGCTCACTGCAACCTCTAACTTCTGGACTCCAGTGATCCTCCTGCCTCAGCCTCCCCAGAAGGACTATAGGTGCACCACCACGTCCAGCTAATTTTTTTTGTAGAGACCGGGTCTCACTATGTTGCCCAGGCTAGTCTCAAATGCCTGGCCTCAAGAGTTCTTCCTACCTCAGTCTCCCAAAGTACTAGGATTACAGGTGTGAGCCACCACAGCTGGCCCCATTTGACTTTAAAGACTCAGTTCTAGTATCATCTCTTATGGGAAACTTTTGCTGACCCCCAGCCCCCCAGCCATGGTTAAGGGCCCCTCCTGAACTTTTCATACTTACCAGCTGTATTGCAAGTGTCTGGAACTTATCTGTCTTCCTCCCAGACTGCAAGCTCTCTGAGGGCAGAGGCCAGATCTGACTCATGTCTACAACTCTGGCATGAGGCACAGGGCCTTTTAAATAGTAAACGGTCAATAAAGCCTGGCAAAATGAAAGTGAGCATTCAGGCTATGGCTTCATACCTCTCAAAGTCAAGGCCAGCTCTTCTCCCTGCATCTGCAATGTCTGACCCTTCTTTTGGCTCTAGATCAAGTTTTTTACCCCTCCTTTCCTTCTCCATCGGTTCTTCCCCTCAGTGGCTGGGAGGTCTGAGGCTTCTCTTGGGTTAGCCTCTTTGTAGAATGGGCATGCTGCTTTCTTTCCTGCGTTCCTCTAAGAGCTACTATGGACACCAGTCTAGTCAGATCATCTGATATATCCACGATCTCATTTGATCACAAGAGGAGGTCTTGTCATCCTCGTTATACACATGAGGAAGTGGAGGCCCAGAGAGGTAAAGTGTTCTTTACTAGAGATCACACAGCAGGCTTTTATGACTCACTCCCAAGCCTAGGCTCTTCCCACTGGACTACACTGTTTCTGCACAAAAAAAGTGAGACCTAACTGCAATCAACAGTTAAGTACTAAGCTAGAGCCATCCCAGTACATCCCAGCTTCCTTTGCTGGGAAGATTTTAAATAGGGCTCCAGGATGAACCTTTCAGTTTTCTCAGCTAGAATTTGGAGAGGAAGAAATAAGGAAGGTAAGAGAGAAGAGAAAAAGTAAATAGAGAAAATCAGAGGTGATTCTGAGCTTGAACATTGTGTTCAGGCTGCCATGAGGTGCCATTTTGTAAGGAGAGAAAATGTCCTTTAAGGATACTGTCCTCCCCACCGATGTGTTGCTGTGTCAACTGATTGAGCCAAAAGGCTAGCCTGGAAATTTACCACCAGCAGAGGCATAATTAGCCCTATAATTTCCTTCCAGCGGAAGTTTGCTCAGGCAGTTATCAGCCCTGCTTTCTTGGGCTCCCTCCTCCCACTTTCCTACACCTCTAGGTCTCTGGGAATCTCTAGGTCTCTGAGGCCTGTGCTGGGTGTGACACCAGGGGGAAGAACAGCAGATTATTGAGGGCAAGCTACAAATGGAATGATTTATACATGGAATAATGTTTATACAGAGCTTTACAGTTACCAAGTCACTGTCACAATACTTATCTCATTTTATCCTCCCAATAATACTGAGAAAAGGATATTAATATCAACCCCATTTTGCAGCTAACAAACCTACAGCTCAGGAAGTCAAATGTAGTAACTGGCCCAAGATCACATGCCAGGAAGTGGA
Organism: Propithecus coquereli; assembly: GCF_000956105.1. Classification (NCBI taxonomy): domain Eukaryota; kingdom Metazoa; phylum Chordata; class Mammalia; order Primates; family Indriidae; genus Propithecus; species Propithecus coquereli. The sequence goes on from NW_012138302.1 coordinate 15,801,830, forward strand.
AGAACTGGAGTTTGAATTCAGAGATGTGAGATCTCAAAATCCATACTCTTTCTGCTGCTCCTCACCGTGCCTGATCATTAAGTGCTTATGGTGTTTAATTAAATGACACATAGGTGCTGAAGGGACACTAAAATTAAGGGGAGGATGAGAATGAGGGTAATTTTCAGAAGCTTCTTGGAGGAGGTGATCCCATCCCTGAGTGGATGCCAACATACAGAGAATTTTTTAAAAAAATATTTTTGTCTTGTTCCCAAAGGGATTTAAAGCAATTAGACAGAGTGAGAGACTTCACCTTTTTCTTTTCTTCTGGTTTGGTCCTGACTCTAGCCCAATATTTCCCGCAGGTATGCTGCTGCAAATTACTCCCCAGCAGTTCATTCAATCATCCAAAAACAAACAAAACCACTAAAAGAGTTCGCACTGAGTTTACATACAAACCACTAGCAGAGTTTATAGTCTGGTGGAGGAGACAAGCACCTTGACAATTCATATAGTGTTTCCTTAGAGAGAAGGTATTATAGAACAGGGGTTTGGAAGCCTGCAAGGTCCCACTGTCTGGTTCACATCTTTACCAGCTGTATGACCTTGGTCAAGGTATTTAACCTCTGAATCTCAGTTACTCCATCTGTAAAATGAGTGTGAAAATGGAACCCCTGTGAGAAAGTTGTAAGAATGAGCACAGTGCCTGGCACACTCTTGTCTCAACAAATGGCAGCCAGTCATTACTTCTGCCTCCGGGTATTGGGGGAAATGTGAGTCATAGAGGAGGAAGCATTTGAGCTGAATTCTGAATGGTAAGTAGCAACTCGTTCAACAGGGCAGAGGATAAGGCTATTCCAGGCAGAGGGAACAGCATGAGCAAAGCACAGAGACTTTGAGGAACACAATGTTTGGTACATAGGGAGTAGGCCAGGGTGGTCAGAACCTGGGAGAAAAGAATGGAGAGGAGTAGCAAGAGCTTAAGGCAATGAGACTATTAGGTTAGAAAACCAGGAATAAGTTTAACGTCCTAGCATCCTGGGAGGCGGTAGAACATAGGGGTTAAACTCCCAGCTCCAATATTTGCTAACGTTGGCAGGTTCTTAACTTCTCTTTGCCTCAGATTCTTTGTCTTATCTCAAGGACCTAGTTGTGAGAATTGACTTAATGCGTGAAAAACACTTGTCATAGTGCCTGATATTTAGTATGTACTCAATTCATGTTAGCAATTATTATTATTTGATTATAATTATTATTACTATTCATCCTGACTCCTTAGAGCTAGAAGGGGCCCTAAAAATCATCTAGTCTAATATCCCTATTTTAAAGATGGAGAATCCAAGCCAGGGGTGGACAATATTCATAAGCCCACAAAGCAAGTTAGTGATTAAACCATAACCAGGCCTCCTGACTCCCAGCCTGAGTTGTGGGGCTCCTTTGTCAATGTCAGGCTGCCTCTGGCAGCTTTCTCCTCCCTCCTCAGATGGTTGTCCCCTCTCCCTTATAAATAAATTCAAGGTGTTTGCTTTGTGGAACTGAGTCTTGGTCCTATTTTTAGAACACTCTGGCACCTGTATGCAAATGATCCTCAGGGACTTGTCTGCTATGGTGACTTGGGCCAACTCCCAAAAGCAAGCAGCTATGAGACCTGAGAGCAAGCATAGCCCAGGGCGGAATGGAGATCCTGGACTCCTGATTTCTCTTTCTAGTTAAGTCCCAGAAGTCCTGGGGAGATCAATCTAATCTTTCACCTGCTCTGTATATGTTACCCCTTGTGTCTCCATTTGGAAAGGAGTTCAGAAGTAGACCCTAGGCTAGGCTCCAAGCTGAGGTTTTGGCTTTGAAATTCATGTCAGAAGGTGCCGTGGGACCTAGAGCTGTGGACATTCACATCAGCCATGGTACTAGCTCAGATTCTGGGGAGATATTTATTGTTTTCAGGAAAATAGTAGCAATGTGGGGGTTTGGAGGGAGAAAGACCACTTTAACAGACAACCCAATGGTTCTGCCCTGCAGAGCTGGAGAGACCTGGGTCTCGTAAAATGACAAGAAGGAGGGGAGAGCAGGGGGTCAAACACTTGCCCCTGGCACTTGGCATAAGCAGCAGTGACCTGATCCTCAATGGCCTTACCATTTAGCACACACTGAGTGTCCTCCAGGTGACAGGCTGTATGTTGGACACACTAAATCCCTCAGTGGCTCCTTGTTCTCTTCAGGACAATGTCCAAGCACCTTGGCCTGCTATTCAAGACCTCCATGATCTAGTTCCAGCCTCACTTCCTACTTCTTCTCTCACCTACTATTTTAAGTACTTTGTTTCAGAGAATCTAAGATACTATCACTTGTAAGATACATCCTTATTTCAGAGATGCTAAAATGTGAAAAAGTAGAAATCTTAAAATCCATGAAATATGGTATTTTACACTCCAGTGAAAATGGAACTGCTTGCATCCTCCCCAGATGCTGTGCTGTTTCAGGCTTCCCATTTTTTTTTTTTTAGCTGTTTATTATGGAAAATTTCAAACACACATTCAATTCAAGTAGAAAGAATAAATAGTACATGGACTCCATCATCCAGCTGCAATAATGATCAACGTATGGTTGGTGGTCCATGTTTTTCCTATATTTCCTTTTCTCTGGACTAGTTATAAGAATAGCAACTGCCAGTACTCACTAGGGATTTAGTTTTTTTCCTTAATTATAGAAGTAATATATGCTCATTTAAAAATATTTTGAAATTACAGCTGAGCATAAAAAAGAAAATGTTACTAACATTTTGGTTGGTTTCTTTCCAGCTTCTTTTCTATGAATTTTTAACATAGTTGAGATCAGATCATATATTCAATTTTATATCCTGCCCTTTTTTTAACTTAACACTATAACATAAGTATAACTAACATTGCTAGAAAATCTTTATGAATATGTTTTTAATGACTTCATTGTACTTTATAGGGAGAATGAGCCATAACCATTCGTTAATTCATTCATTCAACAATATCTGTTGTACCTACTGTGTGTCAGGCATTCTAAACCAGTGGTAAAAGAATGAGGCTCTGCCAGGTGTGGTGGCTCACACCTGTAATCCGGCACTTTGGGAGGTCTAGGCAGGAGAATTGCTTGAGGCCAGAAGTTCAAGACCAGCCTGAGCAACATAGCGAGACCCCATCTCTACAAAAGATAAAAAAAAAATTAGCCAGGCCTGGTGGCCTGTGCCTGTAATCGTAGCTACTCAGGAGGCTGAGGCAGGAGGATTGCTTAAGCCCAGGAGTTCGAAGCTGCAGTGAGCTATGATCATGACACTCAACTCTACTCAATTCTGGCCTAGGCAACAGAATGAGACCCTGTCTCCAAACAAAACAAAACAAAACAAAAAAGATGAGGCTGTCTCAATCTCCAGCCTTTCAAAGCTTAGTTTTCTCCCATTGTTTGACATTTAACTACTTTCTAATTTGGTGTTGTTATAAATAATGTTTCAATAATCATCCATGTTTGTAAAACTTTTCCTAGGTTTCTGATAATTTCCTTTAGACAGATTCTCAGTAATGAAATCCCTGTTTTACTTTTACCTTTGTGAACGTTGAATATTATCTTAGTTTTAGCTTAGCTAATTCAATAGGCAAAAAATGGTATCTCATCATTTCAAATTGCATATCTCTGATTACTTACTGAATAATCATCTATGTATTTATTAATCATTTATTTTCTGCAAATCGTCTGTTTAAAAAGAGTCCTATTTTTATCACCTGTAATTTCTTAGCACAAGACCCAACTCTCTTCATTTCCTTTTACTTTCTGTGACCTGGGGATGTATTAAGTATACTCTTGTTCCAAGCTTCTTTTTTTTTCCTCCTGGCTCTCTCCCACCTCACTTCTCTCCCCGCATCTTCCTGTCTTGAAGGGGAGTTGGGTGAGTCACATAAAGGGTACAGCAGCAGGTGGCAAATTAAGCGAATTGCCCAGAGAGACTTCTCAGGATTCTGTGAATTGTGCTGATGTCAATTTGGAGGCAAAAAGAGTGAAGAGGAAATGGATTGGCAACTCTGATGCTAAATTTGTCCTTGCCAAAACATGGGGGTATTATGGATGAGGTTCATTCAGCAAGCTTCTTTAGAATACCTGCTATGTGCCCAGATATGTGCAGGGTGCTCATGAGGACTTAGTTGCTGGAGAAGACACAAATGAAATGGATCGTAATTTATAGTAAACCATGTACATGATGGAGGGCTTCAGACCAAGTGGAGATATCTAGGAGACAGTTGGAAATTTCCATCTGAAACTTGGAAGTCAGGGCCCAGGGGAGAATAAGGAGCCAGTGTAGGAGACAGAGCAGGGGCAGACAGAGAAGAAGGGAGAGAACTGTTGAGGTGAGGTTTCACAGAAGCCAAGGAAAGAGGGTGTTTCAAGAAGAGGGGTGTGTGTTTTGGGGATGTTATCTTTGTTATTTAGGGCAACAGAGATGTTTAGGGCAATATTATCCACCCTTCCCTCATTCATTCATTTCTTTGTTCATTCAATATTTTTGGAGTACCTGCCAGGTTTCAAGTATTGCTGTGGACATTGAGGGCACAGAAATGACAAGGCACAGCCCCTCCTCCACAGTCTAAATGAGAGAGAGAGAGATGGGAGTGGAAACAAATTCCTGATATAGGTGCTGTGATCCATTCATTCAAAGAATATTTATATGCCACATACATTGAGGAACAATGAAAGGAAGCCCTATGACCTTCAGTTTACCTGCTTGAAGTAAAATGTGGTACCTGTATCTTAGTGGAAATTGTGGAAATCAACAGCCACATCCATGAGAGTTTTTGAGTTTTGAGTTTTTGAGGGTTTTATGAGACCAATGCCAAAAATAATACAGGACACTTGTCCCTCTGGTGTGTATTTCCCATCTGTAAAATAAGGGAGTTGACCTTGTGTGTACCTAGCATGGGATTTGTCCCACGCATGGTAACTTCCCCACTAGACTGTGAGAGTCCTGAGGGCAGGGATCACATGGGTCTTATTCACTGGCACAGCATAAGCTCAGTAAATACACGAGGAATCAATTACCCTTAAAAGGACCTTCTAGCTCTAATATTCTGAGCTCTGCCATGGCTAAAATAAAGGCTCAAGTACATGCTGTGGAAGCCCAGAAGGAATGATGATGAATTTTGACTCTGGATCCTGAAGGATTTCCCAGAATAGGTGCACTTTGACCCGGACCTCAAAGGTTAGATGGGATTTCAGAGGGCAGAGAAGTGCTTTCTAATCCTCAATCCTGGATTCCGATGACCCCTTTCCTGTCCTCTGCCCTCAAGGTTCTAGGCAGTTACTACCTATGTGTCCTTGGAAAAATCAGTAGTGGCAATGATACATGGTGTGCTGGAAAGAGCACTGGATGTGGAGGCAGAATATTTGGATTTTAGTCCCAGACAAGCCAAAAAGTAAGTAGCTGTGTGACCTTGGGAAAGTCACTGAGTGTCCAGGTCTCAGTTTCCCTATCTGTAGAATAAAGGAGTCGGAATTGATGAGCTCTAAGACTGACTTCTTCTGGCTCTGAAAAGTCTGCATCACAGGGTCATCGTCAGGATCCAGTGAGGTGATGTAACAAAAGTGCTTGTAAACTGCAGGGTACTCTGTAATGTGGACTATAGTGCTGAGGACAGAGAGGTGTAACATTAAGCTAGCTGCAAAGGACCATTTTTACCACTCCTCAGTCCTCTGCTTCTCCTAGGCTCCACTGAACTGCTCTCTCCTTCCTGAAGAGCTCTCTCCTTCCAGTTTCCTCCCATTCCCATGGGACATAATGCCTTGGCTCCCAGCTGCTGCTAAATACAAAGGAGCGGAGCTGAGCAGCTGTAGGTCGGAGGGTGGGGTGTGGGGAGAGCCAGCTTGAAAGCTCTAGTTACCTGCCTCCCTGGCGCTCATCATCCCAGCCCCTAATCTGGCCTGGAGGAAGTGAATTGAAGAAAGAGAGGAGTCTGGCTGGGGGAGCAGCCAGCCCCCAAGATAACCTCCCACTCTTTGTGTGACCTCCCAACTTGTCACTGCTCTAGGCCTTCCTCTCTTTGTCTATAATTTGGAAAGTGTCCAGAAAAAGGAGGTGATATGTATGGTCTCACGGACCCTATTCCAACCAGCCCTGAAGTTCTAAATGAGTTTTCTCTACTCAGCATATAGTCAGCCCTTGAGTTTCATTCACTAGCATTCTTACTAAGTTCCTACTATGTGTCAGGTGATGGCCTGGGATTTAGCTAGATATGATATGGTCTCTAGGTGCTCATAACTTGAAAGAAGAGACAGATAAAACCAGTAAGGCTGGCCACAGTGGCTCACATCTATAACCCTAGCACTCTGGGAGGTTGAGGTGGCAGGATTGCTTGAGCTTAGGAGTTTGAGACCAGGCTAAGCAGAAGCGAGACCCCTTCTCTACTAAAGATAGAAAAATTAGCCAGGCATTGTGGTGTGCACCTATAATCTCAGCCACTTGAGAGACTGAGGCAGGAGTATTGCTGGAGCCCAGGAGTTTGAGGTTGCAGTGAGCTATGATGATGCCACTGCACTCTAGCCAGGGGGACAGAGCAAGAAGATTCTGTCTCAAAAAAACAAAAACAAGAACAAAAAAACACCACCCCCGCCCCAGGTAACTATAATAAATGTGATATGTGCAATGATATAATGCCAAACCATTAAAGAGCAGGGAAGGAAGTTACTTTGTGGGGTCAAAGGAGGTCAGGGAAAACCAGAGAGGATGTGACCTTTGAATAAGGTTGTGAATTATTAAAGGGAAGGGCCTTCCAGGCAAAGATCAGCATATGCAAAAGCCCAGTGAAGGAGCAGTGTGTTTGGGAAACCACAGGTAGTTAGGCAAAACTGGAGTTCATTGGTTCAGTCAAGGAATGAGAGAGAAAGAACTGGAAGGAAAGCCTGAGCTAGATCCTGAAAAAGTCTGTATCTAATGAGAAGCTTAGACTCCATCATATGGGCTATGGGAACCCAGGGAAGGGAGGTAGACATAGAGGGTGATGATGAGATTTCGATTTTAGAAAGAACTATCTGACATACTGTGTGCTCCATCCAAAATGTTGCAGACACCCAGTAAATCCATCCTTTCAACAAGTTTTAATATTTATCGGAGCACTCTAGCCTTATGTTCCAGGTGCTGTGCCAGGTACTGGAGACACAATAGTAAGTAGAACCAGACATCCTGTTCTCGTGGCACTTGCAGTTTGGCAGGAGAGACAGACCTTAATCAAATAATTACACAGCTAAATACAAAATTACAGTGGGGGTGAGAGCTACCAAGGAGAAGCACATGGTGCCAGAAAAGCATATAATTGGGGCATTTGACTTTGCCAGGATGGTCAGGGAAGCTTCTCTGCTGAGCTGAGCTCTGAAGGAAAAATGTTACCTTAAGGAAAGGCACTAGGAAGGCTCTATGGGGATGGGCTTCTCCTGCTTCAGAACCCCCATCCAGCTCCTGTGTACCTTCTACAGTAAACATACATTGTAGACTTTAAACAAGTACCGTGTTGTATTCATGTGTTTATCTTCAGGACATAGCCAATGCTTGGCATATATTCAGTGCCAAGGGAAGATTTGAAAGAAAAGAAAGAAGGTAAACCCTTTAGCCACTTTAGATATTTGAACATAGCAGAACTACTCCGCCGAGAGCTAAACATCTTCCTTCCTCAGTTGGTTCCCTTCAGTGTTCTGGTCATTCTGGCAATTGTCAAGGTCCCTGGGACAGGTGATTTAAAACATCAGTGATGTAGCCTTGTGAAAAGAGCACTGGTCTCTTGGAGACAGAAAATCTGGATTTATTTAAGCCCCTTTTCATCATTCCCTGTCTTTTACCTCTTCAATCCTCAGTAGCCCCTTTTGTGGAATAGAGATATTGGTCTTTCTCTCACAGGGTTTCTCTAAGAATTAACTGAGATAATAAGAAAAAAACTTTGTAAACTCTGAGAGTGAAACAAACATAAGGATTTAAATATTTGGAAGTCTGCCACATGAGTGAAGAATTAGATTTATTTTTTGTGTCTCCAGAGAACAGAGTTAAATCAATGGATAGAAATTACCACATGTAGATTTCAGCTCAACAAAAGGAAGAAATCTAACAGGCAGAACTACGCATCAGTGGAATGGCTGCCGTGCGAGGTGGGCGTCCAACATTGGAAACACTCAATACAAGTATGCTTTGGAAGGAATTTATATTTTGAGTGAGAGGGTGGATTCAATAACTTCTAAGATTTCCTTTTAACTCTAGAATTCCTCAATCTGATGGTCAAGACAAGCAGAGAAGCTGGGAGAGGGCACATGTGGCAGAGAGTATAGCATGAACAGAAATATGGAGCAGAAATGAGTGTGGCATTTATAAATGACCATGAGGAAATACCACACAGAAATGAAAGGTCTGTGCTGGACTGAATAATAGTTGAGCACCTGTGTACCAGACACATGTGATTTCATGTAAGCTTTAAAATGAAAGCTGGGGCTGAGGAGGATCTAGAATACTTTAGGCTGTACTGGAAATGCATCCATTGAAAGACAGAATTTGAATTCTAATTCTGCCTCCTTATCGCTTATGACTTTAGCAATTTAGTTGACTTCTAAGACCCTCTGTTAATTCATATGTAAAATGGAGACTCAAATTTGTTCTGCTTCAGGCTGGACACAATTAAGAGAAATGACGTAAAGGGAATCCTGGAAAGAGCACAGGCTTTGAAATCAGACAGACCCAGGTTTGAATTTCAGTCTGCAATGACCTGGCTGCAAGATCTTAGGCAAGTTACTTAACTTTTCCTCATCTGTAAACAGAGGTAATAGTATTTTAGAAGGCTATTTTGAAAATTAAATAAAATAGGAAAAGTGCTTAGCATGTGCCTGGCACATAGCAATCCTCAATTAACAGTTTTGTTACTACAAATAATAAATGAATCTCATATATAAAGCACTTGTCAAAGTGCCTGGCACATAGTAGGTGTTCATTTGACATTAGTCCCCTTCCCTCTTGCCCATGTGTCTGTCTGCCACACTGACGGGGCTGTGGGAGGCAGGGCAGAAGCTTGCTCCTGCTGTTCTCTGACACAATGCTCTGCCGATATGAAGAGCTCAATGAATGTCTGCTGTGTAAAAGTGAATTGATTGCTCTTGATGACATGGTCTTCTGCCTCAAGTAGCCAGTGAGTCATTCCTCTTTCTTTCTCCTCCTTCCTGTCTCTTCTTTGGTTCTATTTCTGACTTTCATCAATGGGAGGGGAATCAATGTTTGTCAATGTGATTTTTAAAAATAAAAGATAGAGGGAGGTTCAGAAGCAATTCTCTGGGCTACTTTCCATTGAGCACAGGATGGTGAGAGCTGGATGGTTGTGTTTCCAATCTTGCTTTTGTTTAAGTGAAATAATGACAACCATATCAACAGTAATAACAGCACCTACTATGAGCTTTATTTAGCACCTACCATGTGCTCAGTGCCTTGACAGGCTCTACCCATTCATTATCTGTAATTCTCACACAACCACTTCAAAGTTGGTATTATTATCACCACTTCACAGATGTGGAAACTAAGGCTTAATAATTTTTTTTTGAGACAAAGTCTCACTCTGTCACCTGGCTAGTGTGCAATGGCATCATCATAGCTCATTGCGACATCAAACTCCAGGGTTCAAGCCATCCTCACACTTTAGCCTCCTGCGTAGCTAGCTGGGACTGTGGATGCGCACCACCATGCCCAGCTAATTTTTCTGTTTTTTGTAGAGACGTGGTCTCGCTCTTGCTCAGGCTGGTCTCAGACTCCTGGGCTCAAGCAATCCTCCTGCCTTGGCCTCTCAAAATGCTAGCATTGCAGACATGAGCCACTGCACCTGGCCCATATTGCTACTCTTTAAGAGAAACATCATATTGAGACTCTGGGTGGTGGCAGCTCTGGGCCGGTTTGAATGGACAAGGAAGGGACACATGACATGAGATCCATCCACTCCAGCCAGGCAGATCCTGGGACACTGGCCCTGCTCTGGGGGCTGACTCTGGAAGTGCAAAAACAGTAACTGATGCCTATACAACATTTACTATGCACCAGCAACTGTTCGAAGCATTTTACTTATAATAACTTTCTTAATCCTGACAAAACTCTGTGAAGTAGGTGCAGGCATACGTTGGAGATATTGCAGGTTTAGTTCCAGACCACTGCAATAAAATGAATCTTGCAATAAAGCAAGTTACATGAATGTTTTGGTTTCCTAGTGCATATAAAAGTCATGTTTACACTATACTATAGTCTAGTAAGTGTGCAATAACATTCTGTCTAAAAAACAACGTACCTACATTAATTAAAAAATACTTTATTGGTAAAAAATGCTAACAATCATCTGAGCTTTTAGTGAATGGTAATCTTTTTGCTGGTGGAGGGTCTTGCCTTGATGTTGATGGCTGCTGATTGATCAGGGTGGAAGTTCCTGAAGATTGGGGTGGCTGTGGAAATTTTTTTTATTTTTTGAAACAGGGTCTCATTCTGTTGCCTAGGCTAGAGTGCAGTGGCATCATCATAGCTCACCACAACCTCAAATTCCTGGGCTCAAGTGATCCTCCTGCCTCAGCCTCCCCAAAGCACTGGAATTACAGGCACAAGCCAATGAGCCCAGCCTGTGGCAATTTTTAAAAATAAGACAATGAAGTTTGCTGCATCAACTGACTCTTCATTCCACAAAAGATTTTTCTGTAGCATGCAAAGCCGTTAGACAGCATTTTACCCATGGTAGAACTTCTTTCAAAGTTTAAGTTGATCCTCTCAAACCCTGCCACTGCTTTATCAACTAATTTTACATAATATTCTAAATCCTTCGTTGTCATTTCAATGATGTTCACAGGATCTTCACCAGGGGTAGTTTCCATCTCAAGAAACCATGTTCTTTGCTCATCCATAAGAAACAACTTCTCATCCTTTCAAGTTTTATCATGAGATTGCAGCAATTCAGTCCCATCTTCAGGCTCCACTTCTAATTCTAGTTCTCTTGCTGTTTCCACATCTGCATTTACTTTCTCCACTAAAGTCTTGAACCCCTCAAAGTCATCCATGATTCCAAAGTTTGGAATCAACTTGTTCCAAACTCCTGTAAATGTTGGTATTTTGACCTCCTCCCATGAATCACAAGTGTTCTTAATGGCATCTGGAATGGTAAAAACATTCCAGAAGATTTTCAGTTTACTTTGCCCAGATCCAAATAATAAGACTTGAAAGTCAAAATTACTCCTTGACGTTGTGTTAACAGGCATGGAAACAGCACTCATCTCCTTGTACATCTCTATCAGGGCTTTTGGGTAACAAGGTGCATTGTCAACGAGCAGTAATATTTTGAAAGGAATGTTTCTTTGTTTCTTTTTTTCGAGCAACTGTTCTTAACATTGGGCTTAAAATATTCAGTAAACTATGCTGTAAACAGATGTGCTGTCATTCGTGCTTTGTTGTTCCATTTCTAGAGCACAGGCAGAGTAGATTTAGCATAATTCTTAAGGGCCCTAGGATTTTCAGAATGTTAAATGAGCATTGGCTTCAACTTAAAATCACCAGCTGCATTAGCCCCACCTACTCATTCATGAACTGGAGAAAACTGTATTTGTCAGAACTCTTAGGGAGAACTGCTATATGTTGTCAGAAGAAATATTCCGATAAGCTAATTGAGATGAAGAGTAAGATACTCAAAGACTTTGTTTAATGAACAGGAGATGGTGACTCATGTGTTCTCCAAGTAGCATGGGTATGTTAAATGCAGGTTTTGTTTTGTGCAGTAAGGTTGTGCAAGTCTGGACAGAGCTGAATTGCTGAGGACATGGAGAAGCTGAGCCCTGACAGAAACATAACTGTTATCTTTAATTTTTCATCTCTTCACATCTAATCAGTCACTGTGCCCTATCATTTTTACCTCTTAAAGACCTCAATGAATCTATTCCGGCTCTATCCCTGTTGCCACCACTCTGGTTTAAATCCTTACCTGGTCTCATCTAAACCACTGCAAAGATCTTCTAACCATTTTTCTTGCCTCCCATCTCTTTTCCTTCTGATCCATTCTCTACACCACTGCCAGAGTGATCTTTCTAAAGCTCAGATCTAATTATGTTAATCCCCTGCCTCAAATCTTTGATCTCAAGAGATAGAGTTTATACCCCATAGCATAGCATTCAGGGTACTTTCTGGCTTCATCACCTACCCATTTCCCATCTCCTACCATTTCTTAAGTTATTCTGGAGTATTCACTGTCAAAAACTCTCACTTCTGCTAAAACACTTGTCCTTCACTTTTCTGCTTGGAAAACTCTTCTTTAGAAAAGTTGTTCTCTTTATGTTGCCAGATAAGCCGGTCTTCAGGTGATGCTCCTGGGCTTGGTGCAGATTCCACCCATGGGAGTCATTGTGCTGTCTACCAGATATTTCTGATTTTTTTCTGGGCATATTACAGTATTGCACTTTCTTACTCCTTGGAAGGTGGCTGTGGGTATGTGACTTGCTTTGGCTGGTGAAATGGGAAAAGTAACAGTTTTAAGAGCCAATATAATTCTTTCCCTCTGGTAGCTGCTCTGTCAGTCTTTATCCTGCAATAAGGAAGACAAAAAGCAGAGCACTCAGTCAGCCCTTAATGGATATGTAATAGTAGTGAAAATAAAACCTGTTGCTTAGGTTGAGATTTTGGGATTGCTTGTACCCGAAGAACCCAGCCTATTCTAATGAATACACTATCTCTACTTTGACGTCTTCCATACCTACCCCAAACAACAACGTTTCTGCCTTACCTGAACTTGTGTGACACATTTTCTCTGTACCACTTATCTGGTACTGATGACATATTGCCTCATTTTGCTAATTATCAGTTTGCTGTTATGTCTTAGCCACCTCCACAACTCTACTGAGGCTTCCGATGGTGCTTGATCCATGTTTATATCACACAAAGTATGTTTCATGGCTGAGCCAGTATATTATAATGGGTGTAGGAGTCAGACAGATTTGTTTTGAATGAACCATATTTTCCTCATCTGTAGAAGAAGAGAGTAACAGCATATATACGACAGGGTTTTTCTAAAGTTTGTGGATAATGGGTACAATGTATGTAAAAATAATGGCATGCTGTACTTATTATTGTTCTCACTATTTACTTTTACTATCATTATAAATAGTTTTCAGTAGACGCTTGCAAATAAATCAATCTTCCATTGATTGAGGTGTAGTGGTACATGCATTGGACGTGGAATCAGAAGTCCTAGATTTAAGGCCTAGCTTCTGTCACCAGCTTTGTGACCTTGGGAAAGTCACTTACCCTTTCTGCATTTTTTTTGCATTCTCAACTATAAAATGTGAATAGTAATGACTTACAGGGATTTTATAAAGTTTAAATGAGATAATATGTGAGGAAATGTTTTATGCATCCTCAAGCATCACACATTCTAAAACTGTAATGATGCAGAGAAGATTGGGTGATTCTCACTGTGTGGGCATTTGTGAAGCATCCCAGTGTGCTCCAATAACTTTGCTGTTGGGCTTGTCTTTGCTGCTTTCTTACATGTTTATCTTTCCAACTAGACTGTCAGCTGCTTGAGATCAAGAATTGTCTTAGTCGTTTTTAAAAAAAGTGTTTCAATGTTAGTTTATTTTTCCTTGTATAAGAGTAATACATGCCCATTGTAGAGAAAATAAAGATACATAAAGAAAATAAAAATCCCAGAAAAATTCTTGTCACTTATTCAGATATAATCTCTATTAACATTTTCACATTTTTTTTTTCCAGTTTTCTTCTGGACATATATAGTTACAAAACTGATCTTATATCACACATGCAAGCATTGTCTCATGTCATTAAATATTCTTACGTATATAAACTTACATAAAAAATTCTTTTTTGCGGGGGAGGGGAGACAGAGTCTCATTCTGTTCCCCTGGATAGAGTCTCACTCTGTTGCCCTAGGACAGAGTCTCACTCTGTTGCAGTGGCATCATCATAGCTCACAGCAACTTCGAACTACTGGGCTCAAGTGATCTTATTGCCTCTGCCTCCTGAGTAGCTGGGACTACTGGCATGTGCCACTGTGCCTGGCTATTTTTCTTTTTTTTTTTTCCTCCCTGCTTCTTTTTTTATTTTTCTATTTTAGTAGAGATGAGCTCTCACTCTTGCTCAGGCTGGTCTCGAACCCCTAAGCTCAAGCAGTCTTCTCACCTTGGCCTCCCAGAGTGCTAGGAGTATAGGCAAAAATTCTTACATTTTAATCATTCTCCTGTTGTTGAATATATAAGTTGATAATACTTTTTATTGTCTAAATAAAGCTGTAACAAACATCTTTATGTATACATATTTGTCTGATTTTCTATTTTTATAAGAGAAAATTTTAAAAGGAATATTTCTGGATCAAAGAGTATGCTCTGGAGACTTCTATTAATAAATTATATTTCCAGAAAGGTTGAACCAAGTTCCACTCCCACAAGCAAGGTGTGAGGTTGTGCATCTCAGTACATCATCATCTATAATGGAAATTATTATTAAAAATAAGGATAAAACTTTTTTTTTTTTGAGACAGAGTCTTGCTCTGTCCCCTGGGCTAGAGTACAATGGCATCAGCATAGATCACTGCAACCTCGAGCTCCTGGGCTCAAGTGATCCCCCTGCCTCAGCCTCCTGAGTAGCTGGGACTGCAGATGTGCACCCACCACACCTGGCTAATTTTTTCTATTTTTAATAGAGACGGAGTCTCATTCTTGCTCAGACTGGTCTCCAACTCCTGACCTCAAGCGATACTTGCAACCTCGGCCACCCAGAGTGCTAGGATTACAGGTGTGAGCTACCTTGCCCGGCTGATAAAACTTTTATATAATAATGATCCACTTACATTTCTTCTGTGACTTGTTTATACCTCTTGTCCATTTTTCTATTGGGATTTTAATTATTTTCTTATTGATTTCCATGAGGTTTTAAAAACTACTTTATTCTAGTCACCAAGCACAATACAAGACACATAATAGGTGCTCCTTACATATGCCTCAGATTTTTACTTAATTGCCTTAGGGACTTTTTAGGAACTAAAGGAGACTTTCTAAGAAACTAATTCTTTCCTTTTCCCCCCAGGACACAGCTGGGCAGGAGCGGTACCGGACCATCACAACAGCCTATTACCGTGGGGCCATGGGCTTCATTCTGATGTATGACATCACCAATGAGGAATCCTTCAATGCTGTCCAAGACTGGTACAAGACTCATTCACTCATTTATTCATCAGACTGCTCGTAAAAACCTATCATGTGCTAGGCCCTGTGCTGTGTGCTAGGGAAACCCAGATGAATGAGACAGGGCTCCTGCCCTCAAGGAGCTCACAGATGAGAGGAGAAGACAGATTAGTAAGCAGGCAATGAAAATATCATGGGATAGGTGTAGTGATGAAGAGAGACATCTGGGTTGTGGGAACCCAGCAGAAGGCTCTCTGAGCCAGTTTAGGGAGTCAGGGAAGGTGCCTTGGAGTTGCTGACACAGATGCTGCACTTTTAAAGATGAATAGGAGTTAGCCCAAGGCACAAATGGGTAAGAATGTTCCAGAAAAAGAATACAGATGTGCAAAGGCAAGAAAGTAGGAATGACATAGATTGTGAAGGATTTTGTGTGCTGGCATAAGGAGTTTGGATTCTATCTCCTGACATTTGAATGGAAACCAATAGGTTTTAGGAAGATTACTCAAGCTATAGGGGAGAGTGCATCTACATAGCACTTCTCTATAAAGTTTATTCCTGGGCTTCGCTGGGGGTTCAAGAGCACATCCAGTTCAAGTTCATAAAGGTTTAATATACAATGGAAATTAGTACAGCACCCCAGAGGTACAACCTCTGAGCAACCGAAGTCTTCCTTCCTGGGGCATTACTCATGGGAGAAGGGAGCATGAGGGGAAGACACATGAGAGGGAGGGGCCAGGAACCAGTGCCCCCCAGATGAGGATGGCAGAAGGTGGAGCTTCTGTGCGGTGGCTGTTCTTAGAATCAGAGAGGCTGAGCGAGCCAGGCACACGGCAGCAGTGCTGGCCAGTGCCAAGCTTGTCTCCTACTCCCTTTTGCCCGACAGCTATTCTTTGAGGACTTCTCTTCTCCCAAGGAACAGTTGCTGTGAGTATGCGAAGCTTTGTTGGCAACTTGGAGCCTTGGCCGAGAGTGACCTGCAGGCTGCCTGCTGCACTCTCCCCTCTTCTGACCAAGAGCCCAGGGTGCCATCAGTGTGTCTGTCATTCAAGAGGGTCTGTATTCTCCTTTTCTGCCTCTCAGTCATCCTCTTCTTCCTCCTTTCTCCCCCTTCCTTTTGAACTTCTTCCCTCTACATTCCTTCTTTCTCCTTTCCTTCTTCTCTTTTCTCTTCCCCTTCCCTTTACTTTCTCCATCCATAATTTCCTTCCCTCACCTTTCTTCATCCCCTCTCTCCCACCACACCTCCCCTGGTGTGATGTGCTCCTTCTCCAAGTGTCTCCACACTGCTCCCTACGTGTTGGGCTTGACCTCTTTCCTTTCTCCATCAGTCTCTATTCATTCTGCCTCAGGAACACAGTGACTTTAACACCTGGTGACGATTCCTCCAAGAATAGCCTGAGCACGTTGCTAATCTGGGAGCTGAGAGGGAATAGGGTAGGAGGAAGGAGGAAGATGAAAGGAAGAGTAGTAGCATGTGGAGATAAGGAGAGTTGGCTCCAGTTACCTGCCTTGAGTGTGAAGACCAAGTGTCCATCTCTCACAAGCTCTGGCCTTTGAGTTTAGCCTCTGGGCAACTTGGTCCCAGCCTAGTCCCTACCTCTCATGGAAACTCCAGAACCCAGAAGGGGGGACCTGGCTCTCTGTGGGCCCACAACAAATGGTGGTTGAGTGAATTCCATCCTTTGAATGGCTTCTCACCACAGATGAGAAGGTTGGTGATGGGATCAGCAGGTCAGTAATAGGTCCACGTTGCAGTTAGGGTTGAGTTAGATTGAGTGTCAGTAAGGGTAGGGTCAGATTCAAGATCTATTTCAGGATTAACCATTCCCTGGCTCATTCATTCATCAGACATTCATTGACAGCTTCTCTGCTCTGTGTTCTGTGCTGGGTATTGGCATCCCAAAGATGAATAGGCTGCCTGTCCCTGTCCTTAGGGAGACACAGATAAATTCAGCTAAGTGTAATATGTGTGAATGTTCAGGGGGCCAAAAGGTGAAGTAAGGTAGGTAGTTGAGGGACAGAGTTAGGCCCATCCCCACAAAAAAGAAGTCTCCACGATGTAAGAGTCCTTCTGTTAAAATTTTGTTTTTAATTATAGAAGTAATAAATGCTCACTTTCAAAAATTCGAGAAGTACAAACATTTGAAAAGTATTTTTAAAAAGTCTCGTAATCATCTTATGTGAAGAAAACCACTGCTGACACTGGTTTCTGCAAATAATCATTATCTAAGGCTTCAGTGAAGGTTTATGCCTCACAGAGGAGGTGGAGGCTGGCTAGATCTAGAGAAGCTTGAGAAGGCTCCCCCCAAGGCATTGAGGGATCAGCACTGGGCCTTGGAGGGTGAGTTAGTTGTGGGGAAGGGATTCCCAGTATAGGCAAAGGCACAAGCCATGGAAGAGCTTTGGGGGAATGAGTGGCAAGGTTTGTGAGGTGGGAGGAAGGATGATGAGGCTGCAGAGACAGGACATGAATGGTCTTGAACTGAGGAATCTGGACTTGATCACACAGCCAGAGAAGCCTTTTAATGAAGGACACATTGTGATCAGATACATGTTTTAGAAAGAGCACTCTGCCCAGGGAGGAGAGGGATGGCCAGACACATTGGAGGCAGGTGAGGTGTGCAACCATGGCTTAGGGGTCAGCATCTGTGACAGCCAGCAGGGGCAGATGTCTGTCTGTCTGTCCTCAGTTGAATTAATTGGCAGTAACTTAGATGTTGCTAGCCCTGTGGGAGAGAAACCATTTCTTTTCCTTTCTTTCTTTTCTTTTCTTTTCTTTTTTTTTTTTTTTTTTTTGAGACAGGGTCTTGCTCTGTTGCCCAGGCTAGAGTGCCATGGCATCAATCAGCCTAGCTCACAGCAACCTCAAACTCCAGGGCTCAAACTCCTCCTGCCTCAGCCTCCCGAGTAGCTGGGACTACAGGTGTGTGTCATTGCACCCGGCTAATTTTTTCTATTTTTTCAGTAGAGACAGTGTCTCACTCTTGCTCAGCCTGGTCTTGAACTTCTGAGCTCAAGCAGTCTCCCCACCTCAGCCTGCCAAATTGCTAGGATTACAGGTGTGAGCCACCGTGTCCAGCTGAGAAACCATTTCTTTGAACTTCATAGTTCTCTTTCTGACCTAGGAGGTTGTGTGTCTTAGTCAGTTTGGGCTGCTATAACAAAAATACCATAGAATGAGTGGCTTAAATGACAAACATTTATTTCTCACAGTTGTGGAACTAGGAAGTCCAAGATCAAGACTCCAGCAGCTCCAGTATGTGGAGACAGCACCTTCTTGTTGTATCCTCACATGGCCAAGAGAGAGAGAGAACTCTAGCCTCTTTCTCTTATAAGGACACCAATCCCATTTATTAGGGCTCTATCCTCGTGACATAATTACCTCCCCAAAGCTCCACCTCCAAATACCATCACATCAAAGATTAGGCTTCAATATGTGAATCTTGGGGAAGGGAAACAGCATTCAGTCTATAAACATTCAGTGTGATTAACATATCTCTCTCTGTCTCTTTTTAGGGCTACTCAGATCAAGACCTACTCCTGGGACAATGCACAGGTTATTCTGGTGGGGAACAAGTGTGACATGGAAGAAGAGAGGGTTGTTCCTACTGAGAAGGGCCGGCTTCTCGCAGAGCAGCTTGGTATGTACATGACACATGTGTGTATGTGTGTGTGTGTGTATGTGTGTGCACATGTGTGCATGGGAGTGGAGCAAAGAGAGGGGACAAGTGTGTGTTTGTATTTGTGATGTTAGGGTGTGTTGTGATTGTGAATTATGCACCTGTGTGTTCTGTGTGTACTCTTTTATATTTGTATGATGTACATATGGGCTTTATGCTTGTGAATTTTAGATAATTCATCATTTATGACATGTATATTACTTTGTTATATTGAATATGTAAGTAAATTTTAAATTTATGAACCTTTTTTTTACCAGCTCCTTCCACAAAGAATTTGAGGTGTTTTATAAAAATCATCATAGTTCAGCAATAAAAAAATAAATAAGTGAGAAAATTGCAGCAAAGAGAAAGCAAGGGTGGGAGGAGAATAAGAGGAAACCAGGGTGAGATAAGTATATGTGTCATAAATTCTTGGGTACCTGCAAGAAGTGGGCAAAAATATTGCCTTTGAGCTTCCTAGCAACTATTGCAAAGAAGGAAACATAATCAGTTACACGGTTCAGAGTACCCAGAATATAAAAACAAAGCCATTATTCCGGAGAAGCACTGCTCTTCATTGGCAACTGTAGAGCAGACTGTATGCTGAATGTAATCATGTCCTTAATATCAAACATCCTTGCAGCAGCCACAACACTGGCTATTATATGCTGTTTCTTACAGTTGCTCTCAATGCACACTGATTCTTCTCACCAAAACACAATTCACAGCAAAGTTATTGTATGAAAGAGCAAAACCATGTGGTACAAATATGCAGTTCATTGATGCTCTGACTTTTTCCAAGGTTAAAGAATTTTGGGCCGGGCGCGGTGGCTCACATCTGTAATCCTAGCTCTCTGGGAGGCCGAGGCGGGCGGATCGCTTGAGCTCAGGAGTTCGAAACCAGCCTGAGCAAGAGCGAGACCCCGTCTCTACTAAAAATTAGAAAGAAATTAATTGGACAACTAAAAATATATAGAAAAAATTAGCCGGGCATGGTGGCACATGCCTGTAGTCCCAGCTACTCGGGAGGCTGAGGCAGGAGGATCGCTTGAGCCCAGGAGTTTGAAGTTGCTGTGAGCTAGGATGACGCCACGGCACTCTAGCCCGGGCAACAGAGTGAGACTCTGTCTCAAAAAAAAAAAAAAAAGAATTTTGATCCCTGTGTTCCACTGAGGCCCAGGTGCTCAGGTATGTCTCAGTGGTTCTAGAGCGGAACCTCTACCTACTTTTGCTTTAAAAAGCAGCTTTTATTTTATTTTATATATTGGGGTTCAATGTAAGATTGCCTTACAGAAAGAGTTCCATGCCTATAGAAAGTTAGAAATCCTCTAGAATAGAGGTTAGCTTAGCTTTTAGCCAGTCTCCTTAACTATGTCTCACATCCTAAGTGTTGTCAGCATTGAGGAGTAGAGAGTTTAAAGTTATATTCTCTGAAGTATAACAGTTTCTGAAGTGCAGATATTTGGGCTTGTAGGTGGGTAAACTGTATAATATACAAGTGTGAATTGTGTGTTGTATATATTTGTGTCATGTGTTTTGTGAATATGTGTGCATGTCCTATACTTCTTTCTCCCCACCTCTATTCCCCAAGATGGCCTGGACTAGAAATTAGCAAACTAAGTACTTAATAACTAGGGAGGTTGGGTCACCTTGGGTCTCACTGTTCCTACTATTTCATAGAGGTTCTCAGAGTCCAGAAAATGCCTCCACTTGGTTCACAGAACAATAAGCATGTGATGAAACCCACGCTTGGTTAACTTCTGTTTGCCCTCAACCCGTAGTCCCCAGGGGGACTCCCATCACTCTTCCTGGACTGACTATATCCCATGTGCTTGGAATGCTCTCTTCTTCTCCCCAACTTCTACCCTCATCCAGCTGGTGAGCCTCCACTCAGCTTTCAAAACGCTCAAGCTTCAGATCTTCTATGAGGCCTTTCCTAGGCCCCCAGCACTCTTTTATTTGTGCCCCCACTTCATGTACCCTATACATACAATAGTCACAGTACTCATCACACTTGGGTGCACTCGTTTACTTGTCTGTCTCTGAAAAGCTCGTTGAGGACAGGAAATAAGTCTTGTTTATCTTTGTACCCACAGTGCCCAGCACACGATCTGGCACTGAGTAAACATGCAAAACCAGGTTTTGATTAAATTTTATGATGTCAGGTGTTTGGCTACTTCATTTTATTGCCTAATGAAGACTTCCTGAGCACCTACTGTCTGCCAGGTACTGTGCTATGAAATAGGATACATTCCCTGGTCTGAAGAAGTTCAATCCAGTGAGAGAATAAACAAAAACAGCAATAGCCCACATGATCAGGGCTGTGACTGAGGGGTGTCCCAGGGGTTAGGGGAACATAAAGGAGACACCTGATTCAGTTGTGGTCAGAGAACATAATGCCCAAGTGGAGTCTTGAAAATAAGCAGGAGCAGCCACATAAAGAAGAGAGGCAATGACTTTCTAGGCAGGGGGCATAACCCTGGCAAAGGCAAGGAACAGCCCTGTGGTTCAGGGAACCATAAATCACTGGATGGTGTGAGCCTGGAGTAGTGTTGCCCAAAGAGAGGGACTCATGCCACTGAAATTGTGCAAGGTGATTTTATGTATTTATTTTGATGTGTATTAGAAAAAATATATATAATCAGCATGTCAAGACCTTAGAGTTAAATAAGACTAAGGTTTTTAAAGGTGAGTTAGTTTCTTATTAGGAGAAAATATAACTAGCATGCCAAGTCCTTATGACTAAGATTTTTTTTAAAGGCAAGTTGGTTGAACATTTATTAGGTGCTTGCCATGAGTCAGGCACTATTCTAAGTGTTTTAAAGTACTGTTCATTTAATTTAATCTCCCTAAAACCCAAGATATGTACTTTTCTTATCTCCACATTTTGTGCGGTTTTTTTTAACAGATTAGAAAAGGAGGGCACAGAGAAGCTGAGTAACTTCCTCAAGTCACACAGCTAGTCAGAGGGTAGAGCCAGGATTTGAACCCAAGCAGTAGTCTGGCTTCAGAGCCTGTGCTCCTTACCACTTAACGTTACTATACAGAAAATATGGTAATAATAGCTGATATATAGTGAACCAGATACTATGTGAAATATTTTGCGTTAATTATCGCATTTAATTCTCTCTGTAGTCCTTCAAGTTGGGTACTAAAGGGCATGTCTAATACTCTGAAAAATGAGGTTCAGAGAGGTTAAATAACTTGCTCAAACTTATACCCTTAGAAAGGTGGTCAGTATAGACCAAATTTATGTAGAAACTCAGAGAGAAGTGAGATTAAACCTTAGTGCAGAATTTAGGGAGGCACTTGAAGAAGGCCTTGACAAATTGGTCATCTTTGGGCAGATCGAGGTAACCCATCTCTGCCCAACACAACTTCCTGAGCTTTCCTGTACTGATTACCAAAACTTACCTATTTACATGCTTATCTTTCTTCATAGGCCTCAAGAGCAGGGATTATGTCTGATTTGTTTCATTATCCCAAGCACCTAGCGTAGGGTAGATATTCATTAATACATTTTAATTATTCAGCGAAAAATATTTATTGAGCACATACTCTGAGCCAAGTTCTGTCCTGGCAGTTAGGATCTAATTAATGGTGAACAAACAGCTGTGATCTTTACTATCATGAAACTAATGGGGAAAGAACTATTAAACAAATACACAAATAAATATATAATTAAAAATTGTGTAAATGGGCAAATTGTATAGTATGTGAATTATATCTCAATAAAGCTTTTTAAATTGTGATAAGTTCTGCGTGAGTTAGGACTCTTGTTATTACAAGTGATAAAATCCCAAATCAAACTAGTTTTAATAAAAAACTAGAATTTATTAGCTCTTGTAACTGGGAAGTCCACTAGTCCCAGGACTCAATTGCCTTCTCCATTTCTCAGCTTTACTCATCCCCTCAGCCTCCTTCTACAGCCAGACTCTCTGCATGGGGAGTTAGATGGGTGATGGCAGCTCCAGATTCTTAGCTTCCCGATTCCTGCAAAAAGAGGCCTTCTCTCTCTCTCAGCCACCATATATCAATGCCAGGGAAGACTATGATTGGTCATCTGTGAGTCACATGCCTATTCCAGTGGCTGGGGGAGGCAAATATGGTAATTTATAGTCCCACTATAACTGTTTAAAATGGTGGTCCCCTAAAGGAAGGAATAGTGGGCAGATAAAACTAACATAGATCTACCACAAGTGCTATGAAGAAAGTGAAAAAGAGAAAACTAATTTTAGGCTGGTGAGTCAAGGTCTTGTGAGAAAGTAACACATAAGCTGAGAACTAAAGGATGAGAAAAAGTTAGCCAGGCAAAGAATGGAGTGTGAGGATGGCAGTGTTCCACTTCAAGAACAGTCTGAATGTGGGTTAGAGCTTGAAACACTCGTGAGATTGAAAGAAGGCCATGCCACAGAGACTAAAGAATGAAGGGGAGAGTAGTGTGTGATGAGGGTGAACGGACAGGCAGAGGTCAGATCATGCAGGATTTTGCAAGGATATGATCAGCTCTGGGAACAGTGAAGGAGGATGCTCAGTCTTCCTCACCCTCACCCCAGTGCCTATCCCTCTGCTATCCCAGGTTTTAAGTCAGTTTCAATGGTCTGCTTGCCAGTGCAGTAGTGCCATTCTCTGCTTTATGGGATCCCACCTCAGGACTCCTTTTCTTTTAGCCTTTCTTAGCTCACTCCACCAAGACTATCGATATGGCCAGCAACTAGCATTTATTTATTAAAGCTGTAAATAGCTGCAGGCCTTCTACATCCTCAAAGTTCTTGGGATCTAGGTGAGATCATATAGATGCTGAGGCAGGTGCATATTTGGGAGGGCAGATGAGTTTCAGGGACTCCTATTCCAGGAAGCATGATATTTTAGGATCCTGCCTTCATGTGCTCCTCAGAAAGGGGCTTCTTGGCTGGGCCTGGTGGCTCATGCCTGTAATCCTAGCACTCTGGCAGGCCCAAGTGGGAGGATCACTTGACCTCAGGAGTTCAAGACCAGCCTGAGCAAGAGTGAGACCCTGTCTCTACTGAAAATAGTAAAAAAATTAGCTGGGTGTGGTACCACACCTGTAGTTCCAGCTACTTGGGAGGCTGAGGCACGAGGATCACTTGAACCCAGGAGTTTGAGGTTGCAGTGAGCTAGGCTGATGCCACTGCATTCTAGCCTGGGCAACAGAGCAAGACTCTGTCTCAAAAAAAAAAAGGAAAGGTGCTTCTTGTCCCTTTCATGGATCTGATTTGGGATGGGTCTCGCCAGAACCCAGAGAGGCTAGTAAAAGGGAAATGTGCTTCTGTCTACAAAGGAAAGAGAGATCATTAAACATGTGGCTTTGAAACACGCATACACCAGCATAGTGTAGTGGGAAAAGCACCCCAGACAAGGAGTCAGGAGATTAAGGGTTTTATCCTGCTTCTGCTACTACTTACTATGTGACCCTGAGCATCTCATTTCCTGTCTCTGGATCTCAGTTTGCCCATTTGCAAAACAGAGGGTTTGATTAGTTGAGTGGGAAGGTCTGTTTGGCTCTATCCCACTTTGATTCCATGAGTACAATTTACCCAATTCCTCACTCATCATTCAGACCCCACAGACCCTTGTACATTGCCTTGTTTATTTTAGGTGCTCAATAAATGTTTTTTGGATTGAGATGAACTATGGAAACCTGGCATCATTGAGCCTGGTTGCAGAGAAACAAAGACTTAGTTTTCATTGATAATAACGAACAATGTGCTTCCACAACAATTCTCTTATGACCTTCACTCTCACTCCTAGCCTATAAGGCAACATTATCATCAGCTATAGTAGTACAGTACCTGTATTTCTGTACAGTAGATTATCAGTGCCGTAGATAGGTGATTTTACCGATGAAGAAGCTGAGTCCAGATCACTTGTATTTTCTTGTACACAATGAACTGTACCACACTCTGTGTCTTTATTTTTTCACTTTAAGATTATGGAACTTTTCTAAGCCATGTAAGTAGTAGCGGCAGGCCCAGTACTCAAGCTCAGCCTTTGGACTCAAAATTCTAATGCTTTCATTATATCATCCAATGATGTTTTCCCAAAAGCCTGTCATAATTCCTCTTAAAATTTCCACCTTCAGCCACAATGTTAGTGACACAATGTTCGTGAAATTTCTTTAGATTATGTTGTGGTAACACACAACCTGAGTCAGGGGCTTAGAGAGTAAGGATTTATTTCTCACTTGCATTATATGCCAGCTGCAAGTCAGCAGCAACTCTGATCCGGCTTTCTTACTTCTTACTCTGGGATCTGACTGGGATGACTAAACCACACCAAGTCTCTTAAAGCTTCTGTTGAGACTTAGATCATTATCATTTTTGCCCACATCCACTGGCCAAAACAAGTCACATAATCAAACCTGATGTTGATGGAGTGGGGGGATCTAGTCTTTCCATAGAGAGGTGCTGCAAGCCAATGGCAATGGGTGGGGAAATAAAAACTCTTGAAGGGAGGGCAGTAAATAATCTGCCATGGTCACTAAACCGTACGCTAGACCCTGAGGACACAGAGATGAAAGGTGCTCATGGGGCAGGGAAACAATATCATAAACAGATACTTCCAACATTCTTTGGGGAGATGGCTATGCCGGTCCTTAACCTGTTTGCTATCATTCTTCACCCTTCCCTGTGTCTCTCCCACCACCATCTCTGGGAAGTTTACCTTTGCAGGCTGTGTTTCCCAGACTGCCGTGGCAGTGGCTTCTGGCTGGGTTTAGCCAAGGGAAGACACTGGCAGGTGACTGGAGGTTGGCAAAAGGGAGAAATCCCAGTATTTCCCCACATGGTGGCTGGCTCCTCCAACAGGGGCTGCTCCTTCTCTCTGACTGCTGCTCCCATGGATCCAGCTTCCTTTAGCTCTAGTAATAGTAATTTTTGCTGTTGATAATCTCTGAGTTTTCTCACTCTTCTGTTTAGCTTCTCAGTTCTTCCATCACCTATATAACCAATTTTCTCTGGTTTAAATGATAGGAATAGTTCCCATTTTCCTGATTGGAATCTGACTGAAACAATCATGCAAAGTGCCATGGGAGTACAGAGGGGAGGTACATTTTGTATTTTGAGGTGTAGAGATGGGGTGGAAAAGAGAAAGGGAAGGCATTCTGGCATCAGTAATTCCACAGGTGAGTAAGGAAGGTGATTAGGAGTAGGAGCTAGAGAGTAATAACATGAGCAAAGAAAGGCACAAAATGGGAAAGTGTTCATGTTTCTGGAGCATACTGTGAGCCAGGAAGATGAAGCTGGGGAAGTAGACAGAGACCAGGCCATGCAAGGTCTTGGGTATTAAGTCAATGAGGCTGGATATTGAATTAGTCAGACCTCTTCCAATTCCAATGGCACTAATCCAAGTCAAAATAGCTCAAGTTATAAGGATGGAGCAAACGTGAAGCAAAATAGAAGAGAAGGTCACTGGATATGAGACGGTCAATACATTAAGAGCCCAAGATATTGGATGGATTGTCCACATGGCACTCAATGTTCCTGAGAACACGCCTGGGGTAGAAAGGAACATGATGTCCAGAGGGGTGTGAGTTGCCGGTTGATAAATGATGGAGATGAGAGGGTGTCAGAGCAGGATGGAGACAGGATTTGAACATAATGGTAGACGAAGAATGTTCTGGAGCAGTGTTTGGATGAGGAGAGGTGGGTTTAGCTGGTTGCAAGTTTCTAACTAGAAATCTGAGGTCAAATTCAGAAGAAGACAGCGTGAACACAGTCTATGGGTGTGTGACAGCTGCCTTTGAACAGGATAGATAAACGTGATCATCTTGGGGGCGGTGAGTGAACATCTCAGATTCAGTTAAGAATTGAGCCCTGGGCCCGGGTCTCCTACCTCTGGCTTGTGCGCTGAAGGCGCTGGAGCCGAGCGGAGCTGAGCAGGATGATCACGGACGTGCAGCTCGCCATTTTCGCCAACATGCTGGACATGTCGCTTTTCTTGCTTGTCGTTCTCTATCACTACGTGGCCGTCAACAATCCCAAGAAGCAGGAATGAAAGTGGCGCTTTCTCTGCCCCAGGGTTCCAGGACATAGTCTGAGGCAAGATGAAGGGTGTGAGGGGCCTTCACACTTCACTTCATCCCTTCTACCCATCACAACATACAAAGCAACTACACCTGGATTTTTCCAAACAACTTTTATTTCCTCAAAGTCTTCCTTAACCCTATGGAACAAGAAGCTGCCACTGAATAGGGCCCAGTATTGGGGCTGCTTTCTTTTCTACTCCTTCCCCCCAATATAAAAATATAGATAATAAAAAAAAAATTGAGCCCCATTAAAGACAGCAGAAATCTCATCGTTCTGAAGCCAATTAGAAGGAGGAAAGGACTGGGGGCCAGTCTGCTTAATTGGTTGTCATCTTCCTGGCCTCTAGATTATCAGCTCCTGAGAACCCTTATTAATGGACCTGAGGGAAAGGTTACCATCTGGGCCCACTAATGAGGAGCCTTCCAGGAATATGACAGTAATTGGGTGGGGGTGCATTTGGTGTTATTCTGCTAAGCAAAAGAGACCCTCGAGCTGGCTAGACCTACGAGCTGGTAACTTGAATTAGAGTTTTCATACTTTGGATATCTTTGAGATGACTGTAAAGACATCTCCTTAGCATGACATATGAGTTCTCCATGTGTCTCTCACCACTTTGGGTTTTCTGCTGCAATGATAACAAACTGCTATTGTCCTTCTAGCATATACCAAGGCTGTTTTTTGCCCCCTTATCTGTGCTCATGCTGTTTCCTCTGCCTGGTGTGCTACACATTTATGTACTCACACTTAACACTCACAGTCACATGTCTTTGTCTAAGTGATAGCTGCTTAGGCATCAGCTTCTCTAAGAAACTTTCCCTGGCCCCCAGGCCTGGTTGGACGCCTCCTCTGTGCTCTGACAACCCCCTGGCTTCCCTCTGTTCCAACACTTATCACTATAATATTGTCAATGTGTCTGTCTTCCACACTAGACTAGGACCTCCTCAAGGGTAGGAACTATCTGATTCACCTCAGTGTCCCCAGTGCCCAGCACTTGTGGAGCTGAGCTTTCATGACCCTATCCACATCACCCCAACCACCCATGCTCAGTCCCACCTCCTTCACTCAATTATTCATTCAACCAACACTCACTAAGCACCTGCTCCTCTGGCTGGTGCTGGGGCTCAGATGAATGACATAGTCCCTCTTAAATGGACTTCTGCCACACAGGGTGACAAGTGCTATGGCAGATGGAAGCACAGAGGAGAATGAAAAGACCCTATTGAAGCTGACTCCTGAAGAATGAGAAGAAGTTAGTTAGGTGAAGAGTTTTGCTCAGTTCTGACTTTAAAGGCTCACCTCCTCACTAACTTCAGGAAGCTTCCTCCCCATCTCCTCCCCTGCCACTCTCTCCCTCTCCTGCATTCCTGCATGGCCTCTGGTTTTCTCTACCTGGCTTAGAATATTATAGCTTGTTCTGTCACTGTGCCGACTGAGAGTGAGACAAGGAGGCATAAGGGACAGGGCCCTAGCCCATCTCTGAGCCTCAGTCTTCCTATCTGCAAATTGCAAGTGATAACCCTTGCCTTGCCCCACCTACCTCACAAGGCTGTTTTAAAATTGTATTTGTGAAGAGTTAAGAACTATGCAGATGTGAGAAATTGACACTCTCATTAGTGTGTCTTCTCCATATCTAGATTTGATCTTCTTGTATCAGTGTGTCTTCTCCATATCTAGATTTGATCTCCTTGTATCCCTGACACTCAACACAAGATCTGGCACAAGGTCAATGTTCAATAAATACTTGGTTTATTGATTGACTCTAAATGATGAAGAAAAAGGGGGTTTCTCCAAAGGCCCTGGGAAACAATGGAGGGGCAAGGGAACTGGGACTAAGGTGGGCCAGGAACATACGGGAAAGAGAATTGCCATGTATTTCACATGCCAGTCACTTCCACATACGTTTGTGCATTTTTAATTCTCATTACCACCCTAAGAGGTAGGTAATATTCACCCCATCCTACAGATGTGGAAACAGACGCTGAAGGTGAGTAGGCAAATTGCCCAAGGTCACACAGCTAGTAGCTGATAGAGACTGTATTCAACTCCAGGCTGACCCCCAGGCCACTTCCTGCTGCCCACCTGCACAATGTGGCACGTCCTCCCCTGGGTGCCGCTCCTCAGAAGGGATATGGGGTTTGTGACCCTGGCCCTGACTGTGTCCTTATTGACATCCAAACCAATGGTTAAAACCTATTGACTAGGCCGGGCGCAGTGGCTCATGCCTGTAATCCTAGCACTCTGGGAGGCTGAGGTAGGTGGATCGCTCAAGGTCAGGAGTTCGAGACCAGCCTGAGCAAGAGCGAGACCCCGTCTTTACTAAAAAATAGAAAGAAATGATTTGGACAACTAAAAATATATAGAAAAAATTAGCCGGGCATGGTGGCACATGCCTGTAGTCCCAGCTACTCGGGAGGCTGAAGCAGAAGGATTGCTTGAGCCCAGGAGTTTGAGGTTGCTGTGAGCTAGGCTGACGCCACAGCACTCAATCTAGCCAAACAGAGCAAGACTCTGTCTCAAAAAAAAAAAAAAAAAAAACAAACCTATTGACTTCTTCACCTGTTGTCCCTTTCCTAGACAAGCAATACATCCCCCCACCTTTCCAAACATTGCCTCTTGTGATAAGGCAGTCAAAGACCAGGGAGTTGATTTTTGTGATATTCATTAAGGAAAAACTATATGCTGGAGGATCTCTGAAGCCAACAGGGTTTCCATGGCCTGAGGATAATGAGCCAGCAGCTGCCTCCCTCTTCATCACACGTCTGCAATTAGCAGGCACTTCTGCAGCTTGCCTTTCTCAGGTCAGGAAATGGGCCACAGGAGGGGCTTTCAGCTAGAGGTGGGCTGGCAGGAACAGTGAGCGCCTTCAAGCTGGGAAGGCCGGGAGAAGAGAGGCCTGTTGATACCTGGGGCTTCAGCCGTCTCTGTGGATGGGGGAATAATAGGGAGAAGGAGAGAGGAGGAAAGAGATCCCCTCCTTTCAGAGAGAAGATGAGAAAAGAGGGAGAGAGAGAGATGAAGAGGAGGTGGAAGGAGCAAGATGAAAGAAGAGCAGAAGAACTGTCATTATAACAGGCAACTTTTGTACAGCAATTTAGCCACTGTCTTACTCCTCCCACTGCTCTCGGTAGGAAAACACTGTTATTATTCCTATTTGACAAACAAAAAGTCTGAAAATCAGTAAGGTTAAGAGATTCAGAAAGGTGAAGTGACTTGCTCAGACTCAGACACTGTGGTAGTCAGATAAAAGCAAAAGAAGCCAAAGAGACTTGTAAAGGAAAAAAACATATAATTGGGGAAAAATGCAAAGTGAAAGAAAAAGAAATGGGAGGCAGAGCTGTGCATGGACTTTGGAGACAGCCAAACCCAGGTCTAAACCCAATTTCCACAGATACAGCCACATGACCTCGTGTGAGTTATGCAATCTCTTGGAACCATCATTTTCTTATTTATAAATTGGAGTTGATGATATTTACCCAACAGGCTGTTGTGAGGATTACAAAAGATGGTATTATTTGTAAAGCTCCTAGCATAGTGTCTGGTATATAGTAGATGCCCAATAGATAATAGGGATCCCAAAGAGAAAGTGTAAGAAACATAAGGGCAGAAGAAGGAACTAAATGGAAAAAAAAGGAAAGAGAGAGGCTTTTGAGGAGAAATGAAGAAAGGCTCCGAAGGAAGGGAGGGAGGAAGGTGGAAGGACAGGAAGGAGGGAGTAGGCTGGGCAGGGATGTGATGGAGAGGGCCGCTTGTGCTTCCAGGGACTGCCACCAAGCTGGTCAGGATTCCTCAGGTGGGAAGCAGCCTCTTTGTCTGAATCAGGAGGGCCTTTGCTGTGTCTCTCGGGACAAGCAAGTCCTGCTCATTGTCACAGAAAGTGTTGTTAAGGATCTCAAGATATAAAACAGACAAGAACATCACACACCTCAGGCGCTCTGTCCCCTGGGCCTTTTGTTGGGTTTGTGGAGGAAGGGAGAGAGCTATCGGATTATTTCAGCAGAATTCAGGGAGGAGGAACCCCACTGAGTGGTGATAACCAGAGTGTCTGTGGGTGGAAAAGGCAAATATGGCTTCACTTATTCAGTGTGAATCTTGAGCTGCTTCCCAGAGCCCAGATGAGATGAATGGGCAGCACAGGGAAGAGGAGGGAAATCCCTGATCAAAAAGTCCAAAACCTGGGCTTCTCATGCTGGTGCCTTTCCTCATCTTGGGCAAGCCAGTTTACTTCTCTAAGCCACAGAGTCTGCATTAGCGAAACAGAGAGGATCTGACACTCCTTCCCCAGGGGTGATATGAAGATCATGTGAGATAATGGATGTGATAAATACTTTGGAAACTGTGACGTGCTCTGCACACATATTTACATATTTATTTATTCTTTCAGCAAGCAAACACTCTTGACCCCTCTCTGTGTCAGGCACAGGGTTATACATTTCACATGTATTATCTTGTTTAATTCTTGAAGTGACTCTATGAGGTAAGTAAAATCATCCCTGGTTTGTAAACTGTAAAATTTACAAACCAGGCAGTTGATTTGTAAAGAGAATAAGTGACTTGCCCAGAATTAAACAGCTGGTTAATGGTAGAGCCAGGATCTGACTGACTCCGAAACCAGTGCAGGAAATTCCTGCCCTGTACCGTCTCCTTGAAGCAGAATGGAATTGCTTCGCTCCTGAGCACGGGCCATATTAATCCAGTGCTGGGGCTGGGGGCGCAAAAGAGTTCCAGCTGAAGAAATGCGGAAAAATCCTTATCTGTTTATCTTCTCCCCCCAGGCTTTGATTTCTTCGAAGCCAGTGCCAAGGAGAACATCAGTGTGAGGCAGGCCTTCGAGCGCCTGGTAGATGCCATTTGCGACAAGATGTCTGATTCGCTGGACACAGACCCCTCCATGCTGGGAACCTCCAAGAACACGCGTCTTTCAGACACCCCGCCACTGCTGCAGCAGAACTGCCCATGCTAGGCAAGGCCCACCCTCCTAAATTCCCCTCTTTGTGGCCCCACACCCACTCTGCTTCTCCCTGTTACACACTGTCCACTCCCAGCCCCGAGCAAGATGAGTTGCTGCTGTTCTTTGCCTGCCCTTGGGGTTCTCTGCAGATGAACTCAATGATTAGACACTCAGCACTAGACTTAACAGGTCACTACCTGGGTGGAGATTCACTTTCTAAAAGAAGACTCTGTTTTATGAAGGGGATTCACTACAGGGACTTGGAAAGTGAGTCCCTTTTCTGCCTTTAAAATGAGAGTTCCTCCATTTACCAAAATTTGACACACATACACACACACTTGTCAGGGACTGGCTAACTGTGTAAAGTGAGGCTCACCCACACAGCTAATCCTATTACGGAAAACGTCCCAAAGCACGACATGCTTGTTTCATAGCAGGATCCCTGTGGAGCCTTCTCTCACTGCAAGTCAAGCTCTGGCTCTCAAAGCCTCGTGCCTCTTACCACGGATGCCCGCAGGGCCCGGGTAGTTGCTGTGGTGACAGGCCAGAGCTAATCTTCAGAGAGCCCAGACTCTCTAATGATGCCGAAGGAGCAAAGGCTGAGTCAGAAACACACTTAAAAGAGAAAGATTATCCCTTGCAAAATGTCAAAGGTTCCTACCATACGAAAGAGCAAGCAAGTGAGCTCAAGAAAGACAAAGTGGAGAATAGAAACACAAGCAAGATAAAGAAGCAGATCACGAGTTTCTGATTTTGCTGCTTTCCAGCTGGCTCTTAACTATGGGAACTTCATGAAATTGGTCATTGGTGCTTAGACTCCTAGAATATGAAAATTTTAGAGTTGCTGGGACCCCCCAAATTTACCTAGTCTGACTAATCACTTCTACCTCCCTATCTCTGACTAGTGGCTATCAGGTCTCACAGCCAAATCCCTTCCTTCTAAAGCACACCTGTAGGCAGGGACAGGAGCCCATTGTTCACACCATCTTTGGGCAGTTCTCATAGTCAGAAAGTTTTCCTTGATTCAGGCTCAAACCTGCCTCCTGAAAATTCTTCTTCCTTTTCCCACCCCCTTTGCACTGGCTCTGCTGTCGGAGACCTCTGCCCTGTGACACCATTAGATGATTTGAGAACAGTAATTATGACCCCTGGGACCTGCCTTTTCTCTCGGTCAAATATCTCTATAATTCCATCTGCCATCTTCATAGGGTCTTCTCCCTATCCTACCCCTTTCCTCCAACCCGTCTTTCAATTACCCTTGAGCAGTCTAACTGGAAAGTGTGATTTGAAGCAGAATAAATCTAAAGGGGGCATGATCCTGAAAATATTGGGAAAAATGAACTCAGAGGTCCCAATCCCAACCCTATTCTCCTGGGAGTAAAATTTTAGTTTATACCAAAGATCAGATGTGAAACCACTTCTGGTAGAAAACCCTTAATTAAACACCTAAAGATAAAAAGAAAAGAAACTCTAAGACCGGAATGGATTAGCTCATGATTCTAGCTTGCTTGGCCACAGGCACATATTTGGGTTCTGGCTGAAATAATGAAATGGAACTGGCTATGATTCCAGAAACTCTTTCTTCTCAACCATGGCCTGAATCCCTAGCCTCCCCTTTCACTAACACGCCACCTCAAAAGTCCGTGTGGTAGGGGAGTCTCTCCCCAGTTTTCTCTCCCTTTCAAATGCAGCTCGTTGTCCTAGGAAAGAGCATTAACTAGCAACAAGTCCAGTGACTAAATAAAAGGACCATCCAGAGTCAACTCTATGGAGATGCTGCTTTTTTCATGCAGTTCCAAGGACAGAGCTTTGGACTT
The DNA here is from genome assembly GCF_000956105.1 of Propithecus coquereli. Taxonomy (NCBI): domain Eukaryota; kingdom Metazoa; phylum Chordata; class Mammalia; order Primates; family Indriidae; genus Propithecus; species Propithecus coquereli. Next base: position 15,835,464 of record NW_012138302.1, read on the forward strand.
GGAATCAGGAAACCTGGACTCTGCCATTAAATCAAGGGTGATTCTGGACCAGTTATTCCCCATCTCTTAGTCTTGATTTCCTGTTTATAAAATGAGGCAGTTTGTTTGGATGATCTTTAAGGCCCCTTCTAGCACTAATAACTCTGTGACTCTTTTTTTTCCACCTTTACTATTTCAGTTGATTTGCCAAACAAACCCAAGAGATCAGGATCACCATCTCAATGTTATTTTAGCAAACACTAATGTTATGCTTACTCTGCACTAGACATTGTTCCAAGTACTTTACATGTATTAACTCATTTATCTACCCAACATCTTTGTAAAGGAAGCACTACAATCAGCCTCATTTAAAGATGAGAAAACAAAGGTGCAAAGAGATTATAGCCTGCCTAAGGTCACATAATGAGTAAATGGTAGAGCTGGAGTTCAAACCCAAGCAGCAGGCTCCAAAGTCTGTGTCTTAACCGCATTCTGTAGTGCATCTTTTATAGATAAACTATGATCTGGACAGGTTAAAAGACTTGGATCACATCACTAGCGCATGTTAAAGACACATTAGAATTCAATTCTAGGGACGTCAGACTCCAAATCCACTGGAGAAGACTTGTATCTCTAATCTGTTAACAAATCACTCCACTACTCAGACTAGTCTGAGGTGATGTCTAATGCTTAGGAAAGGACAGTCAGTTTCTGAGGCAACCCCATCCCGTGGGCCTGAGCAAAAAAATGCCCAGTGCCTCTCAGGCCCAAACACTGGCTTTCCCAGGATCTGCCTGTGCTAGGCAATACTAATCAGGCTCCCAAGCTGTGCTCTGAGCAGCCTCCATGCCCCAGCAATGGGGCATTTTGGGGGAGTGACTTACTTAACTTTTCTGACCATGGAAGAATAGAGTCCCTTCACAGGGCAGTGCTTCTGAATGTGCTTTTTACACTGTAAAGTCACATACGGTGTCATGGATAATAACTATTTTTTCTGGATAGTAACACCCATCTACCCCAGTACTAGAATTTCAGACAGAGGTCTTCATAACCCCTGGTTATGTACCTATATCAAATAATCTTTTCTCTCCTACTGAATATCTAGACAAAGAATGAGTCTTTTTCTTTAAAACTGTCAGATTCTTTAAAACTCAGGAGCCAGTTCAAGGGAACAAGCATCTTCACAGCAGATGGAATCAAGAGTTAAAGGTTATAGTGGCAAACTCTTCTCCTGGGCACCAGACCACCAGACCTGCTTGTTGTTTGCTGGCAACTCCCCCAGCTGTGCTCTGTGACCTCATTTCTGTCGAGTGGAAGGCAGCAGCTTCCAGCTGATTGCAGCATAATGTTCATCAATCACGGTAATAGTGCAATTAGCCACCAAGGTTCAAGCTGCATAATATGTGTTAGTGGCAACTTGTCCTGGATTTCATCTTCCTAAACAATCCAAATAAAAGAAGATAAAGAAAAAAAAAAAAAAACTCTTGACCTCTAAAGAGGCAAAAGTAGGCCCAAAGTGCAATACAGTGTTGTAGTTATTTACAGAATCTGTTTTAAATGCATGTGTATCTGTAAATACAAAGTGATTTGTGACTTATTATTGTCTCCTCAGTCTGTAGCATTATTAACTTCCAGGAGCAGCAATGGCATAGAGTGTACTAAATGATCACAGACTTGTTGAATATTAAATGTGGAAGGAAACTTAGAGATCTTATCCAGGCTCCTATTTTACAGAAGGGAAGATTGATGTCCAGGGAGTGGGAGGAAATCTCCTATCACTCTGAGAGTACATTAGTGATGGAGCCAGATCTAGGTCTTGGATCACCTCTAAGAAGACATTCACTTGTTTGAGAATCTACTATAGGCCTAGTAGATGGATAATCTACCATATATAGATAAAAACAAATGGTACCTACCTGCAAGGTACCTGTAATTTAATGAAGATTCTGTTGCTAAAATATCGTTATCCCAATTTGGCAAGCAAAGAAACATTGCCCTGAAAAAGTGAACATGCCCAAGTCACTCATTAGTATTATTTGACCCCATCTCAATCTGACTCATGCTCTTTCAAATTTTTTCTTTAGATTATCTCAGATGAAGGGTAGATGGAGTTGTGTTAGTAACAGACTCCAAAGGATTCTTGGCGTAAATTAAATAACCTCACTTGGGCCACTGGTTTCACAACTGCTTTGTGACTGAAGCCTTATAACATCCACAGAATGACATGGCCATCCTCCAGACCTGACTCTCCCATTCACATCACCTGCTCCTGTCTGCCCCAAAGCTCCTTGCTTGGATATCAAGTTTCCTGGAGTGTCTTAAGGAATGTTTGTTTGACTTTGTTTGCCAACAGTTTGGGGGAAACAGAAGGAATTACAATAATCAGTGTCCTGGGATCTCATTGATTTCAGATTCTCCATCCCAAGCTTACACCCAATTACCTTCCTTAGCTAGAGAATCAAATAGCAGCCTGTGGCTGGAAATGCATACAAAAAACTGGCCCATGAGATATAAATACTGTTAAACCATGGTTTTTTAAAGCTTTTATCCCTTATATGAAGTAGGTAAAACTCAAATTTATTCATTCATTTATTTATTCAACAAATGAGTATCTAGTAGGTGCCAGGATACAATCAGCATCAAATTAGACACAGTCCTTGCCTTCATGAAATGTATAGCTTTAGTCTAGACATTGCCAAGTCATCACCCAAATGTGATTACAAAGTACTCTAAAGGAAAGCCACTTGATGCTATGAGAACGCACACTGAGAAACCTGAATCACTTTTGTGGAACGGGCCCTAGGAAGACTCCACTGCCCCCAAACACCTCCGCTAACTGCTGGCCATTGCTTTACATTCCTCAATTAAGCTTTCATCTTTTAATGCAAACCTTTGATGACTGGTCAAATACAAATCCCCCAAGAAAAGTAGGGGTGGGAGAAAGAATATCTGTATGTGTGAAACATTTTTAGACTGCCTGGTTAAAAGTTAATTGTTGTTCTCTGAAGGACATAACAAGCCTCTCCAAAACTTAGTGGCTTAAAACAACAAACATTTGTTATTTCTTACTATTCTTTGGGTTGGCTGGGTGGTTCTTCTGGCTGAAGCTGGATGGTCGAGGATAGCTACATTCACATGTCTGAGGGCCCAGCTGGGATGCCTGGGGCTGTTGAGACCTCTCTCCATGTGGTTTCATCCTCCAGAGGCTTCCCAGATTTGTTCATATGGTGGCAAGAAGTTTTCCCAGCAGCGAGAGAGGGCAAGCTCCAAGGCAGAAGCACTTTTCAAGCCTCTGTTTGCATCACGTTTGCTAATGTCCCACCGATTGACACAAGTCACATAGCCAGGCCCAATTTTAAGAGATGGAGAAATAGATGCCATCTCTTGATAGGAGTAGATATACAATATTGTGGCCAATTTTTTCAGTCTACCACAGGAAGCACCCTAAGTCATCTGAAACTAAGTCTGGTAAATTTCCTGGGGTCTTAAAACATGGCTCTGAAGATATCCCCAAAGGGGACTGTCAAAATGGTTTAGGGCAGAGCAGTATCATTATTTGTTTAGTTGTCCAAAGAGTCTACTTTGGAGGAATCAAGACACATGTAGATGAAGAATTTTCGATGCTTGTCAAACCTTCCATTTGGTTACTTCTTAGCTCTCCCTGAGGGACGAATCAGGCTTCTCATTCTCCATGATTCACTGTAGGTAATGGCTGTAATTCCAACCTGAAGTTGCTGGTCAGAAGCCCAGCAGAAGGATTCAGTATAAGCAGAAAGGTGGCTCAAAGAACAGTTGGGTCCTCCGCTTTAGCTGTACATTCTTCCTTGGAGTACTCATCTGGTCCCGAGATTTTAGATGCTGAGCTTTGGTCATGACATGTATACCTACATGCCTACTGGACATTTCCATGTCTAAAATTAACATGTCCAAATCGAAATGCTTGGTTCTGCCCCAAACTTGTTTCAACCTCAGTCTTCATAGAAACCTAGGTGTCATCCTTAATTCCTTGACTTTTCCTTTTTCTTAGCTTCCACATCTAATCCAGCAGCACTTCTAAATATACCTCAAATCTGCCCACTTTTCTCCATGTCCATTGCCATGACCTTGGACCTTATTTCTTCCCTAGAGAGCTGTCAGGGTTCCTAATTGGTTTCTCTACTTACACACTTGCTCCCCTGTAGTCCACCCTCCACACAACAGCAATCTTTTTTTTTTTTGAGACAGAGTCTCACTGTGTTGCCCGGGCTAGAGTGCAATGGCGTCATCCTAGCTCACAGCAACCTCAAACTCCTGGGCTCAAGCCATCCTCCTGCCTCAGCCTCCCGAGTAGCTGTGACTACAGGCATGCGCCACCATGCCCGGCTAGTTTTTTCTATATATTTTTAGTTGTCCAACTAATTTCTTTCTATTTTTAGTAGAGACGGGGTCTCGCTCTTGCTCAGGCTGGTTTCGAACTCCTGAGCTCAAACAATCCGCCCGCCTTGGCCTCCCAGAGAGCTAGGAATACAGGCGTGAGCCACCAATCTTTTAAAAATGGAAATGAATGAACAGCTCAGTAACACTGAGGTTTATTTCAATACCATTATTATTAATAATAATTATTTAATCGATTCTGATTCTAGCCCTGAATCTGTCCCTAACTTGCCATAAGGTAAATCATTTCTCCCACGTTTCTTCTAGAAATAGCCATCTCTTCTTTTGTAGGCCTACTACTCCCTCACCCAAACCAGGTGAGAGAGAGAAGACTTTCAGTAGAGGGAGCATGTATGTGATCAAGCAGAGCCAATCAGAATCCCTCCCTAAGATTTTTATTAAAAAGCTGGAGTTATTCTCTTCTTTTCGAGTGGCAAATATGTGAGGATATGTGGTCTAAAACCATGATGGCCTTTCCTCAACCCATGTGTAAATTCTGGTCTATAGTAAGAGAAAACAAGACCATTATTCAGATAAAAGCAGAGACATAAGATGAGAAAAAGTATGGCCTATGGCTTTCCAGGCCCTGATTCTGCCTTCTTGAGGGTTGGCCGATCACCTCTTCCTTCAATTCTGTTAGCTCAGTATATCTTTCTAATAAAGTCCCATTTAGCTTTGTTCTTTGGAGTCAGGTTCTTATCACTTGCAAACAAAAATATATTGTCTCCTTTGGTTCTCAGTTTTCTCATTTATACATCCTTCCAGCTCCAAAGTACAGAGATTCTAATTTTCAAAAACTGTGTCTTTCAGAAAGTCCCACCGACGTGGACTTTCTGATCAAGCCTGTATAATCTGGAAGAAGCCTACCCTCTTCACCATTCTTTCTTATTCTACCTGAATACATGAGGAAGAGGGATTCCTGACGGTGAGAAGCAGTTCTCCTCAAACACTGATGACAACACAGGAGAAGGTTCCTATGACTAGGGATCACTAGTCCACACAGAGTCTGGCACCCCAGGTATTCAGAAGCTAGTATTCCCTGGCCAGCTAACACTATTACCATTCCTTTCTCCACATCTGTTCCTATTTCTCAGCCATCTCAGTGACAGCCCACCATCTTGAGAGTCCACTACTTACTGGACTGAGTTGTGTGGCATATACTTTTGTCTACTTCTCCTCCATTATTTTAAGTAGCCAAATAGCAAATATCCAAATAGGAAATCTCCGGGAGACTTAAATATAAGACTTCCCTTAGCTTGGTACAAAACCATGTCATAGAAATGATAATGGAGAGCAAAGTAAATCAGCAAGTCCCTGAGGAGTATGATTAGGATTCTTGTCTCCCTTAAGATCCTAATGCATCTCTTCCTGGAGTCAACAATGGACTGGGATAAAGCGAATAGACTGTGCAGCTTTGCTTAAGTCACTCCCTATCTCTGGGCTTCAGGAGCTTAGGCCAGATGGTTTCTACAGACCCTCTTGGTGCTAATGCTTTGTGATTCTATGCCCATTTTCTGTTAAGAGCTGCAAGTGGCAAACAGGGTTTTGGCAGGAATCCTTTCATTGTTAAAGCCTCCTTCTTTTTGGGTACAATGAAGACAGTCAAGGCTGTGCAACCCCCTCATCACTCAGCCAGGCTTATGGCCCTGGTTTCTGAGGCTGCCAGAAAGCATTTTAGCAATTAAGTGCTCCTAGATGGTCCATGCCTAACTTTCCTAGGCTGGAAGTTCTTAAAAAGTAACAAGAGGAAGAAGGAAAACAAGAATCTCTGAGGAGATTTGTTAAGAATGGAGCACAGACCTGTGTGTTTGACAAGAGACACCAGGCACTGGTGCATTTAAGTGCCAGAAATGCATTCCAACTCAAGGAAGACTCAATTTATCAAGAACTGAACAAGTGCCAAGCTGAGCTGGGCAAGATCTTTCTGAGGACAAACTATGCCATGCAGCCGGAAGCCTGGAAACTAAAGGGCAGAGAGACTGCCTGTGGTAAACCATCTTCAGATCCCTCTAAACATTAGAGCACAGGATGAAATTTGAGAAGTTAGTAAGGCAGAGCTAAGTGCATAGGGCTTACAGTCAGACAGATCCAGGCTGAATTCTCGAGTCTTCATCACTAACTAGTTTTGTGACTTTGGGCAGATTACTCTTGGAGCCTCAGTTACTTCATGTGTAAATGGAAAAATAATTGAAAGGATTAAATGGGAGAATGGGTGTAAATCCCTTAGTGCAGTGCCTGGCACACATAGTAGGTGCTGAATGTGTGATGTTGACTATTGCCCTACATAAAGTCATCCCAATCAGGCAGAGCCAGGAGGACAAATCTAATCTAGGGTCTTTGTAAGGGTACTGAGAACCAGAGACTAGAGAGAGCCAGTGTAAACACCACGAGCAAAGAAGCAACCGAAGCAGGGTTATAAGTAGGAGATGAAGCCTGGACTTACAAAGCAGATCAAGGGCAGAAGAACCCAGTCATGCCCAAGGGAGGAGAGTCTAGGAAAATGGCCTTACACGGCTCTATAGCATGACCCTGTTGGGCTGACTTAAAGTAGGGCGTGCCACCAGATACCTGACAGAATGGTACCTAGTGTACTTCCTCTTTCCCCCAGAAACCATCCTCCAGGAGTGAGGAATGAGCCCAAAATGAGAGTTTAGAGTGTTTTGAGCATTGGAGAGCATGCCCTCCAGTGCTCAGAAAACCAGGATTCCAGAGACCTGGGTTTGAATCCTGCCTTTGTAGCATACTAACTGTATAATCTTGAACAAACATTTTCATCTATAAAATAAGATTAATAATTTTGCCTACTTTACAAGACAGTTATGAGAGTCAAATAAAAGTGCAGTTTAGAAACTGAAACGTGTGCATGTAAGATAGATCCTTTGTGAGGGGCTGGAGGGTAGGTGGCTTTCATCTCAGAATGATACTGAACACACCCCTCCAGGAGGCATTTCCAAGGATCCCTTTCTTCCTCCCACCCCTACAATACGCATTCTGGTCCCGGGAACCTAACCTCCCCTAGGAATATCAGGGCCAACATTCCTTATATCCAGAGGTTTGGTTGGCTTCAGAGAGATTTCCAGAGGCTACAGCCAAGAGGAATCAGCCACTGAATGCTGGGATTACATGAACAGAGCAGTGAGCTGTGATGGGGTTGGGACCCAGGAGGAGCAGACAGGAGAGTTTTATGCACTATGATAACCACATCATAACAAAAATCATAAATCATGTGTTTGGCACTTTATGGTTCCCAAAGCACTTTTTCATCCAAGCCCTGATGATGTTTGACACAACCCTGTGATGTGGGTTTTATTATTCCCAGTACTCAGATGAGGAGAACTGAGGCCTGCTTCAGTGAAGCAACCTACTCAAGACTACATAGAGAAGGCAGGAAATGGCTTGGTTAGTCTCAAAGCAGGATAAGGTCTGTCTCCAGGAGTGGACAGTCCTAATCCTGAACTCAGCCTATCGGGGTTGGGGGTTTGGGGTGGAGGGAAGTAGGAGGAGGGCAGCCGAAGAGAAAACCTAAGCATCAGTTGTGCCTACACCTGGCAGCTTCTCTGCTTGTGGAAGAGAAGGAAGGAGAGGAACACAGTCCCCTCACCACCCGTACACACCCAGCAAAATTAAACCCTGAAGCAGGGTTGAGCAGCAGAGGCTTTCCTCATCACAGAGCCAGGGACAGATGATCTTTGCAGCCACACAGGGAGATGTCACCTTACCCAGTTTGCACACCATCTTCAATTACCCCAACTGCTCTTTCTAATTTATTCAACAAGGGACCAGGTTGGTCTCATGCCTGCCTAGGAGATATACCATAACAGGACAAGCGAAATTTCTCAGGAGGAGCAATTAGCAAAAATTGGAGTTGTCCTTCTATAGGACTGAGCAGAGAGAGGAATGATAACTCTCACGTCTCTCCCCATCAGATTCTAGCTAAGCAGATGTTTTCATGCTTTTTTATCCTTCCTATGTTCTGTATACTGACATCTGTTCTCAGTGGCACATAAAATACAAAATGTCATGTGAGTTTTTACAAATATAAAGAGATGTATGGATATACAGGGATATACACAGTGTCAAAAGGGAAGATCTCATATGCAAATATCTATGGTATCTCCTATTCTTTGTTGATCTATTTTATTGATACGAACTGCATTTTCTTAATGTATCTCCTATACTTACTATAGTGACAATGATGGTATGTACATTAAAGTTCATCTGAATTATGTATCATTTATACAGCCAATCTTTCCTGAGTTTGGGCTAAAAACTTTGGGCAGAGACTCCTGCCTTTGGAGATCTTAGAAAGGAACTGGTAAATCAGGTCTAGCACCAATGCAACAAAAGCCACAATATAATGCAGTGGTTCATGATGAAGTCAGAAAAGAGGGGAGATCAGGGTGGGCTACAATAGTCAGGGAAGGCTTCATGGTGGAGGAAGGACAGGCACTGCAAGAGATCAGGGGGAGCCAATCAGCGTGCACTTCTGAGACCCACGGGGTTGTGGTTCTGTGCTGGGTAGTACAGAGGATGCAGAGAATACAAGGTGCAGTGTGCCTCCCAGCAGCTCTGCTCAGGATTAGCTCTCAGCAGAGGGTGAGGAGACACTGCTGAACAGCATGTGAGAATAAGGCTGCTGAGCTGGAAAGTGGTGAGCCCACAGGAAAATGAAACAAAATGTAGACAGAAATGGCAGCTCCAGGAAGGGGCAAACCCACTCTGTACCTGTTACTCCTCACTCCCTCAAAAGTATAACAAGTCTAAGTAGGCAGCAGATCCAGTCCAGTTTTACACCCATCCCTGCAATAGTGGGATAGGAAACCCTTTCCCTTTCTTTAGCCTAGTTAACTCCTACTCCTCTGCCGGGACTCAGGCACTGAGACTCTGGTGGCCAGGGAGGACACAGAACTTTGGAAGCACAGAGCAGAGATGATGAAAGTGTCAGAGACTGCATTTAGTCAGGATTCTTTTGATTACAAGGAACATAAACTCACTTTTAACAATCACAAGGGAGAAAAAGAGGGGGTTGTGGTGGGAGGGAAATTTGTTAGTCATGTTACTGTCAAGTCCAGCCTACCTCTAGTATTCCGCATAGCTGGAACCCGGTGATTAAGTTATATTATCAGGATTCTCTATCTCTCAGCCTCCCTCTCCTCTGAGTTAGCTTCATCCTCAGGCCACTCTAGGCTTATCCTGTCAATACAGCCATCTGAACAGAGAGAATGCCTTTCTTCAATAGATTTGGCAAAAGTCCTGGGTCAGGTATAGAATAGTCTAGGATCAATCATTATGCCAGGGGATGAGGTGTTCTCATTGGCCAAGCCTGGACCTTGTGCTGATCTCGGGAGGTGGGGAGTAGAGTCAGTCCCACCCAAATCAGATGAATTGCAAGTGGGAGAAGGGCAGTTACCCCAAAGGAAAATTAGGGTGCTGTTTCCAGAAGAGAAGGGAGTAGATGTTGGCCAGGCAAAAATACTAGCTATTCACAGTAGATACAAAGTCAGATCATTCCACAAAAGACATCCAAAAACTGGCAGAGGAGAACAAGAATGGGTTTTACCCCCAGGATATGGGAATGGAAGGAACAAGATGGGTAGGGATGGCGGGAGGGGCAGACCAGAGGCAGCCAGTTGAGTGCAGAGCAGTCAAGCGTCAGTACGTATGATTAAATAGGTTGTGTCCTGCTGACGGGCCAGGGGAGCTGAATTGGGGGTTGAAATCCAGCCTAGGCTTCAGGTGCAAAGCCTCGTGTCCTAGTGTGGAGCTGCCACCACTAGGAGAAAGGGTTCTTTGCTGTAATTCACACAAGGGTGCTCTCTGCTCACTAAGCCATGAGCAGAGGGGCAGCATCCATCTCTGGATGCTGGACAGTACAAAGGTACTGTCATGGGTTGAATTGTATCCACCCCCAAAAGATATGTTCAAGCTTTAACCTCTGGTATCTGTGACCTTACTTGGAAATTGAGTCTTTGCGGATGTAACCAAGTTAAGACGAGACCATAGTGGATTAGGGTAGGCCCTAAATCCAACGACTGCTGTCTTTGGAAAAGAAAGGAGAGGGAGACTCTGACCAGAGATGCAGAGAGACACAGGAAAGAAGGCTGTGTGATGATGGAGGCAGAGATGGGAGTGAAGCAGCTACAAGCCAAGGAATGCAAAGAGTTGCTAGCAACCACCAGAAGCAAGGAGATGGGTGTGGAACAGATGTACCCTCAGAGCCTCCAGATGGAGCCAACTCTGCTGACATCTCAATTTCAGACTTCCAGCTCCAGAACTGTGAGAGAATAAATCTCTGTCGTTTCAAGCCATCCAGTTTGTGGTGCTTTGTGACAGCAGCCCTAGGAAACGAATCCAGGTGCAATGTGGGCTAGCAGCAGCCCTGAGAGTATGGTTTCCCCTACCCTAGTGTCCTGGGAGAAGCAGATATAGATATCCAAGGTACTCAAGTGAGATCAGCAGAAGCACTTGGGCCTCCTCCTGGGTACTACTGCCTAAGAATATCCTGGAAGTGCCTGTTTTTCCACCTTCACACAGAAAATAAAGAGTATTTTCAAACTATAGTGGTTCCTAGAGTGAGGGCTACCAACACAATGAGGGCAACCTCTCAGTTGGAGAAGAGGACTAGGGCACACCTTAGGTCAGACCCTTTGCATATGCTGTTCTTTGTACTCCTGTGTACCCCAAGCTCATTCAGGTACCTGCTCCAGGAAACCACAGCCCCTCTTGCTTTCCTTTGCCATAGAACTCACTGTGCCATATTGTAATTTTCTGGGTACTTTGGAGTAGATTGTCCAATGATGCAGAATACATCTTTCTGTGAAATAAACCCAGCAAGCAGTAGGCAAATGTATGCAAGGGGCCTGGGGACCTACTTAAAGAAACACAATGAGACTCCAATAGTTTCACTAACAAGAGTCAGAGTTATTAAAGTGTGTTGAGGTGAACCAAGGTGGCTGACACAGGCCAGTAACGGGGAAGGGTAATGTGTCTCTGGAATGTCACTTCATTAGAGAAGTGTACCATGACTGCATCACATCCCCTCATCTTATTTTTTCATTGCGTTCACCATCATGAAATTATTTTGTTTAATGAAAGTTTCATGATAACAGAGACCTTGACTGTTTTGCTCACAGTGTATCCTCAGAGCCTTGGGCCAGTTACTTAACCTCTGTTTTACTTACAACCTCTGTTACAAATCTCTCATTTATAAAACGAACCAACCTCATAGGGTGATTGCGAGGATTAAATGAGTTAGTGTAAGAGCTTAGCTCAGTGACTGGCATAGGGTCAACAATCAATACTAGCTAACACTTATATTGTGCTTACTAGGTTCTGGGCACTATTCTAAGCCCTTTACATATACATCAATTTAATCTTCACAACAATCTATGACATAGGTACTATTATTATCCTCATTTCATGCTGAGAAAACAAAGAAGATGGTTAACTTGCCTAAGGTCATACTGTTAGTAAACACAGAGCTGGGATTGAAACCACAGAGTCCTCCACCCCCCAACCCCTTAACTATACTGTACTGCCTCCTAATATCAATTTCTTTTTGAGACAGGGTTTCACTGTGTCACCCCAGCTAGGTGCAGTGGTGTCATCATAGCTCACTGTAACTTCAAACTCCTGGGCTCAAGCAATCCTTCTGCCTCAGCCTCCCAGTAGCTGGGACTACAGGCATGCGCCACCATGCCCGGCTAATTTTTTTCTATATATTTTTAGTTGTCCGATTAATTTCTTTCTATTTTTTTTTTTTTTAGTAGAGACGGGGTCTTGCTCTTGCTCAGGCTGGTTTTGAACTCCTGAGCTCAAACAATCCGCCCGCCTTGGCCTCCCAGAGTTCTAGGATTACAGGCGTGAGCCACCGTGCCCGGCCCCAATTCTTCTTGAATGAATAAAATCACCAAGAAAATGGAAAGAGATGGAACCAATGCACTGGCTCAAGAATCAAGACAGGTTTTAAAGGGGAATAGTGGTTTGGGATCTGTGAGACAGTGATACTGGAATTTGCATCTATTCTGTGCTCTTGTGGGCAGGCTTGTGTCTGAGGAAATGGCTGTGAGGGTCCATTCATAATGCAGTAGGGAGCAAGGTAACTCTTGGCTGAGTGTAGCACTGGAACGGGATATTGTCTTCCTTCACATCCTGAAGCCTGCTCAGGATTCACACTAGTGGCAAGAGCATTAACTGGTGCTGGAGATGCAGCCTCCATCACATTTCATGGGACACACTTAAAGTAACACACTCCAGCACCGGCGGTAAGAGAAGCAGAGAACTATCCATGTTTCAGCCCCCTCTGATTTAGACAGCTGCACCCAGGGTTTTATGGGACACTATTGGGAAATCCTTTGAGACTGTGGTACCCAACCCCTGGACCACAGAACGGTACTGGTCTGTGGCCTGTTAGGAACTGGGCCGCACAGCAGGAGGTGAGCGGAGGTGAGTGAGCACAGCTTTGTGTGTATTTATGCCATTCCCCATTGCTTGCTATCCCCCCACTCCCAGTCCATGGAAAGATTGTCCTGCATGAAACCAGTCCCTGGTGCCAAAAACATTGGGGACTGCTGCTAAGACACAAAGTGTTAGGTGGCCCTGCCAGTTATGAGCTCCTGGAGGACAGGGAAGGATTTTTTTTCTCTCTCTCAATTCCCAGATCCTGCACAGGTTCTGGCACGTTGAAAAATGGCCTTTTATTGGACAAAGAGAATTGAATGCTCATCTGAACAGATGAGATGATACCTGGACAGGCAGTTGCTGATATCTTAGATTTTTTTTTTTTTGAAATCTTAGATTTTTTTCACCTGAAGGGTGGTGATTGTGATGATATTTTGGAAAGGATTGAGAGGATAAAGAAATCACAGTCAAGCTAGTTCTGCAGAGGGCCATGAAGGAAATGGTTTGTCGAAGTGATCACACGTTTAAAGGCGTTCACGGCCAAAGGTCTCATTTAAATCCTTTCCTAAAACTTCTGTAGTCTGCTTAAGTTAGAGAATGCTTTTCCCTGTTTTTCTTCAAGAATAAGTTGGCAGTAGTATCCAAAGTCCACCACCAGGCACCTATGGGGAACTGTTTTTCCAATCCCAGCTTTTGCAAGAGCTGCCTGAATCAAAACTGTGCCTAATAAAAGGGAGGTCTCTACCCCTTCCTTAGTGGTGTGCTTCTGCCTTTCACAGCAGATATATAGGATGCCTTTGGATCAGCTGTTAATTGTCTAAATACTTGGGTTGTCTCTGCATAACTCAATTCACTGATTCTCTAAAAGAATAGCCACTAAAAAGAAGTAGCTATTTTCAATATAGGGGTGTGTGTGTGTATGTATATACACATATACATATATATGTATATATTAGTATTTTACCCATGTGAGCAGATTTCTTTATATTATATAAAAAATATGGTTCTAGAAATACTTCTCCTCCACAACCTGCTCATCTCCAGCATATTAGATCTGCGTAAATACCCCTTGGCTGCTAGGATCAGGGACACTCCTCTTCACCTTCCTTCATCTGCTCCCCTTTGCAAAGGACACTACCTATCTCAGTTCGTTTGTGCTGCTATAACAAAATATCTGAGCCTGGGTAATTTATAAGGAAAAGAAATTTATTTTATCATAGTTTTGCAGGCTGGAAAGTTCAAGATAAAGCCTCCAGCAGGACTGGTGTCTGGCGAGGGCTGCTCCCTGCTTCCGAGACGGCACCTTGTTGCTGCATTCCCTGGAGGGGAGGAGTGCTGCATCCTCACATGGTGGAAGAAATGGAAGAGGCAAAAAAGGGCAAATTCTCTCCAGCTAGCCCTTTTATATGGATACCTAATCTCATTCATGAGGTAGGGAAAAGATGAACTAGTTGGGAAAAGATGGACTACAGTGGTCCCCCTTTATTCACAGTTTCACTTTTTGCAGTTTTAGTTACCTGCAGTTAACTGCAGTCCAAAAATAATAAATGGGAAAATTCCAGCAACAAACAATTCTTAAGCCCTTTTCTAAGGGCACCTAATCTCATTCATGAGGGTGGAGCCCTCATGACTCAATTACCTCCTGAAGGCTACACCTCTTAATAATTAATACCACCACATGGGGATTAAGTTTCAATATGAATCTTGGAGGGGGACCATCATTCAAACCATAGCACCACCTTTAGGTAACTTGTGTCTTTCTGCTGCCTTGGAGCCTGTTCTTCCTTCCCCCAATACTAAAATGACCATATTCTCAAGTCCCACTAGATGATAGATGCTAATAAATTATCCCTCTGTTGAGATGATCTGAAAAATAATGGCTTAATATGTCATTCCTCCAGGGGAACTGACATCAAATAGGAGTCTTCAGGAGCTGAAGTCCTTTGTGGTAGACTGTCAGGCACTGTGGCAGGCTAGCAGAAAGTAACAAGAAAATCCCCTATCGATACTGCATTAATTCACTCAACAGTGCACTACGTGTTTGTATTCATTAATTCGATTAATAAGTATTTCCTGAGCACATACTACTAATACGTGTTAGGCCTGGGGCTAGGCGCTAGGGATACAGTGATAAACAAAACAGACAGAGTCCTTTTTTCTTTGAAGCAATTTTTTTAAAGATGCAATTTAAAATAGCAACAAAAAATATGAAGTCTCTTGGAATAGATCTAACAAGAGATATGCATGTTCTTTAAGGAGACTATTACACAACCTTATTGAAAGACATTAAAGACCTAAATAATTGGAGAACTGTACCATCTTCCAGACTAGAGACTCAAAGCTATACATTGTCAGTTATCATATGATCAAATAAAGATCTAGAAGGATGTATTTTGCTAAAGTGTTAGCAGTGGTAATCTCACATTCTTATTTTTGTTTGTCTGCATTTTCTTACTTTTTACAATGCACATTTATATTTTTGTAATAACAAACATGAAGGCATCAATTACCCTTAAATTTATGCATAGATCCAATGCAATTCCAGTTAAATTCCAATAGTCTCTTTCATGGAACTTAAGCTGGTTCCTGGAAGAGCCAAGGCATTCTTGAAGAAGACTTAGGTAGAGATTTCTGCCCTACCAGAGAGCAAAGTTTGTTATAAAACTAAAATAATTAAGACACTGTATTGTCGGCAAAGACATAGAAAAAATACACAGAGAATATAGGACAAGACTAATAGATAAATAAAAACAAAATTCATGTCACAGGAAGTATTTGTAGATGAGTTGGGAAAATATGGACTAGAGTGGTGTCCCTTTATTCACGGTTTTACCTTCTGCAGTTTCAGTTACCTGCGGTTAACCACAGTCAGAAAATAATAAATGGAAAAATTCCAGAAATAAACAATTCATAAGTTTTAAATTGTGTGCCATTCTGAATAGCATGATGAAATCTCCATTCCATCTCTCCTGAGACATGAATCATCCCTTTGTCCAGCGTATTCACACAGTTTACTCTATCCTCCCATTAGTCACTTAGTAGCTGTCTTGGTTATCAGATCCAAAAAACACAGTAGAGTGTATATAAGGTTCAGTACTATACATGGTTTCAGGCATCAACTATAGTTTGGAATGTATCCCCACGCATAAGGGGGGACTACTGTATTCAATAATTGGTTATCTGTATAAAAAATTAAATTTGATTCCTTCCTTACATTATACACAAATATCAATTCTAGGTAGATTTAAGACATGTCTCAGTTAATTTGTGCTGCTATAATAAAACACCTTAGACTGAGCAATTTATAAATACTAATAATAGAAACTTATTTCTCACAGTTTTGGAGGCTGGGAAGTCCAAGATCAAACTGTTAGTAAATTTGGTGTCTGCTTCAAAGATGACACCTTGTTGCTGCATCCTCACATGGTAGAAGGGAACAGGGACTAGGGTGCTCCCTCCAATCTCTTTTATAAGGGCACTAATCTCATTCATGAGGGGAGAGCCCTCATCACCTAATCACTTCCCAATAGGCCCCACCTCCTAATACTATCACATTGGGTCGTAAGTTCCAACACACAAATTGGGGGCAGAGGCTACACACATTCAGACCATGGCAAGACTTAAATATGGAAGGAAAAATAGGAAATATCTTTATGACTTCAGGGCAGAAAGGGATTTCTTAAACAGGATCCAAAAATGCAAACTATAAAGAAAAAAAGGATAAACTCAATTACACTAAAATTAACTTCTGTGCACCAAAGATACCATATCATGAGTAAAAAAGCAAGACACGAAGGGAAAGAAGATATTTATAACACATATAACTGACAAAGGAAAGGCGAAAAAGTCAATAGGAAAATGAGTAAAAGAAATAAATTTCTCAGAATAGATCATATAAATGATTACTAAAAAATATAAAAAGATATTTGACCTTGTTAGTTACAGGGAAATGCAAATTATAACCACAAGATATTATTTGTTACCCACCAGATTGACAAAAATTAGAGCTTCGTACACTATGTGGATGACAGTTGTTAAGCCTTCACTATGAACTCATTTAGTTCTCACAATAGGTTTATGTCTGAGAGATTCTATTATCCTCATTTCACACATGAGGAAATTGAGGCACATTGAGAATATGTAACTTGCCCCGTGTCTCACAGCAATAGAGTCAGACTCTGAATCCAGCTAATCTAACTCTACAGCCTCTACTGTACTAGGCTGCCAATTTACTGTAATTGCTTGATGTTAGTTCATTCGTTTAACAAATATTTACTAAGCACCTAGCAGGCTTTGTGAATAAATAAGAAAAGTAATCAATAATGCAGCAGAGTAATTTTCTCATCTACATGACAGCAGGAAAGGAGAACTGAGAGAATAATTTCCTAGGAGTACTGAGTCATTCATTCATTCCACAAATATAATTGAGCACTTACTGTGTGCTACATTTGATAATAGTAATTCAGGATAAGGGTATGTATCAGGATTAGTGGAGCTTGGCAGGGGAGAGAGACATATAAACCAATAAATCTAATATCAGAATTAAAGACATGCCATAAAGTACTGCAGGTATCCAAAAGAAAGGAGGGGCAGGTTTGCTCTCAGGGAGGGTCCTTAACCACAGAAGATGGCACTTTGGAGCTACATTCTAAATTCCAACAGGTGTCCCGTGTCCCTCTTGGTTGATTTATTAATAAATATTTATTAAGCATCTTTATTTATTTATTAAATATCTTATTTATTAAGCATCTACAATGTGCCAGGTATAGTAACAAATGAAGTTATCTTGTTTAATTCTTATAGCAACTCCATGGAGTAGGTGTTATTGGTCCCATTTTACAGATGAGAGAACTGAAACCCAAAGAGGTAAAATGACTTACTTAAAATTGCTCAGCCAGTAAGATCCAAATATGAACCTGGGTCCATCTCATTCCTAATCTGTGTTCATAACCAAAACATCTCATTGCCTCTTAATCCCAATCGATCCTCAGAATTACACTGGGATTAGCATCAATTTATCTTAAATTCCTTCATTTTCCTCCATTCCATTGATATTGCTGCAATTTACGCCGTCAGCCCTTACCTCAACGGAAGAGCATAGTGGTTAAGAACAGACTCGGGAAACAGACTGTGTGGATTTGAATTCTAGCTCAGTCCCTCGCTAGCTGTGCAAATTTGGGAAGATTACTTAATCGCTCTGTACCTCAGATTCCACATCTGTAGAGGAGGAATACTTTATAAGGTTGCTGTGAGTATTAAATGAGTTACTGCATATAAATTGCTTAGAAGAATGACTGGGATATAAATTTTAGCTATCATATATTACTGGTTTCTTTCTATATCAGTCAGAGTCTGGCAGGAAACAGATGGCACAAAAAAGATAATTTGAGAAGTGTTTAATAAAGGGACTATTTACAAAATGCATGCACGGTTTAGGGAAACCAACAGGGGAACAAAGTTCCCTCAGTGCTGGCAACAGTGGAAATCATTATTACCCAAAGAGCTATAGGGGTAAGGGGAGGAAGTGATTATGAGCATCTGAAGAGGGCAGTTGTATGGAGGGTGCTGCTTGCTAAGAGCTATAGCCTTTGGTGGAGGGAAGTATCCTCACACAATGACTCATAAGGAGGGAGCTGGGGGATAAATGCTCGGACCTTTCTCCGCCCCCCAACCCCCGCCCCGATCTCTCCTGCTGCTATCTGCCAATGCTGGACCCAACCAAAAGCGAGAGGGCAAAGGAGCCTGTTGGGAACCCACATAGGTCAAACTTCTGGGACCTAGAGTAGGTGGAGGAGGGTAGAGAGAGCAGAGCAGGTCCCGAGTAATGTAGTTTCTTTCAATGTTTCATTATAAGGTTGATGAGGAAAAAAAACTGATCCCCAGTAGGCGCCACTGTCTATGTGGAGTTTGCACGGGCTCCCCATGTCCGCGCAGGTTTTCTCCGGGTACTTCGCTTTCCTCTTACAGAGGTGTTTTGGGTCTCTGTTTAGAAGACTGGCGGTGTTTTGTGACTAGACATATGCCATAGGAACTTAACTCTTGTTTAGATTAATTAGCCTATGGTCAAATTGGTTTCATTATGTGTTGTTTCGCTTAAAATTGCAGTTTCCAAGAACCTCTTGATCATGTTAAGTGAAGACTTACTGTATCTGGAGATGCAAACAGAAAATATCCAGCACACCTTCCACCTAGTCTTGCCTTCTTCCGTTCTTTATCTTGCAGCCAGAATGATCTTTCTAAAGCATGAAATGATCATGTCTTGCCCACCTTGATGCCCTTTGTTGCCTTCCCTTTGATCTCAGGATAAAGTCCATACATACTTTTCAACATAAAATGCAGGGCCTAATGATTTATCTCCTGCGTACCTCTCCAGTTTTAACTCTTGCTATTCCCCTTTCAACCTCTGCAGTCAAGTCATAGGTAATTACTTGCAAACCTACAAGAGCATTGCTTTCTTTTCTTTGACCCTTTTCATGTCCTGGAACTCTGCCTGGCGTGGTCCTTACCCCTTTCATTCTCCTTCACTTGACTAATCCATACCTATCCCTTATTTATACACAGAAATGAAGGGGTTTCTCTTATCCAGTTAGACTGTGGGGGGATAGAAGCTCTGTTTCTATAGCAATGCTCTTCTGAGTCCTGAAAGCAGTGGCACTTTGAGGCAGGTATTTAATAGTACTTCCATCTTTTAAGTGGATTTATGTGATTTTCATGAGGTTCTAATTATAATAGGTACTTAGCCTAGAGGATCATGCCTGAAAGTAATGAGAGTTGAGTTTTTAATGAGCTTATCAAGATATGTCTTCAAAGTGATCCTTTGAGAACAACTGAAACCTAATGTACATCCTTGGAATCCTGGGATGCTAAGATAGACTTCTAGGAGTCCTATTTGCATTGGGACTCAATGGGCTTCTTGGGAGAAATGATAAGTATGCCTTTTGGAAAGATGATTGGGCTCTGAGACACAGGAAGTCAGTCACATGAGTGTAGTGTAGACAAAAGCTGCCTCTGGCCTCTAGGCTGAGGAAGGAGAAGAAAATAAAATGTATTAAAGGTTTTCTCTCATAACTATATAGTCATCTTTTATGTACCAGATACCATATTATCTCCAAGTAGAAGTGAAATTCACATTATTAAAGAACATCTATTGAATGCTCCTTTGTTTATCTTTTTTTGAAAACAAACAAACAAAAAACCCAAAGGGTCTCATGACAGAGGAACATGGGCAGTGGCTTAAAGGGAAATAGGATTTGTTTTAACAAAACCCAAGTGGAAAGGCTCCTTCTTTTCCCCCCTTAAGTCCAAAGATTCCTGTTGAGGAACAAGACATCCACTCCTGTGTCTCTAGCTCCATCTTGTGGTTGATCAAGAAATCACTATTCCAGCATTAACAAGTGAATTAGGTAAAGAAGCCATCAGGATGGGTTTTTTTTGTTTTTTGTTTTTTTTTGAGACAGAGTCTGGCTTTGTTGCCCTGGCTAGAGTGCTGTGGCGTCAGCCTAGCTCACAGCAACCTCAAAACCCCGGGCTCAAGTGATCCTCCTGCCTCAGCCTCCCAAGTAGCTGGGACTACAGGCATGTGCCACCACGCCCGGCTAATTTTTTCTATATATATATATTTTTTTAGCTGTGCAGATAATTTCTTTCTATTTGTAGTTGAGACGGGGGTCTTGCTCTTGCTCAGGCTGGTCTCGAACTCCTGACCTCAAACAATCCACCCGCCTCGGCCTCCCAGAGTGCTAGGATTACAGGCGTGAGCCACCGCGCCTGGCCCATCAGGATCTTTATAACGTACTTTTTATATACAGCAAATAGTTACTGAACATATACTTTGGCCTCTGTAATAGGTGCTCTTTGAGCATAAATTCATTTAATCATCACAACCTTGTGAAGGACGTATTTTATAACGAGAAAAATCAAAATTAAGGGAGCTTCCAAGAGTTTAGGACTTGTTCAAGATCATGCAAGTGGCAGAGTCAGGATTTGAACCCAGCCCCTTCTAGGCATTTCCTTTCTTTCACAACTGTCTGCTTATACACTCATGCACACACCTATCATATGTGTTTTTCTTTTCCTCTACAACACATTCGTACATCAGTCATTTTATTTAATTCTCACAACGACTCTACTAAGTGGGAATTAACATCCCTTTTTAGAAGAAGCTGAGGATTAAAGAAATAACATAATTTTCTCCAGGTCATATGGCTCTTAAGTCCTGAGTTTAACTCAGCGCTCCCTTCTCTCTTATACCATTCTACTTCTCACACTGACTTGGGACCACCTATGACAACTTCTTGTCACTATAACAGATCCTCGATATTACCAAAGAATTCATCTGAAAACTCTCACAAAATCTCCTACCTTAGGAATGTCATTGTAGAATATAATTTCCAAATAAGACACATACACAATGAGAAGAGCAAAGTTAGGACTTGGATGCTAGGAGATTGACTAGGCTGATTTACTAAGGGACATTTTCCCACATACCAGCATTACAGGGACTGATTTAAACTGACCTTTTAGCAATGTTAAAAAATATTCCAGGTCAGGGACCACTGGGGTTCATAACTTTTGATTAATGGAAACTACAAATAAATGCCAAATATCTTCTGTAATGGTTTTGGCTCTACTGCAGGGATTTGCATTTTCAAGACAGTCCATAAGAAGTGGATGATCCAAAGGAACAAATTGATGTTTAAATCACAGGAATTTGAAGTAGGCCCTAGGAGTAGCTATTATTGGTGAGAAAATGGTGTAATAGAAAAGCTGTGAGCTTTGTAGTAGGACCTAAATTTGAATTCCTGCTCTGCCACTTACTAGCTGTGTGCCTTTGAGTAAGTTACTTAACATCTCTGGCCTTAATTTCCTTATTTCTTGAATGAGGAGCCAGTGGATTCAGAGGATACTAATTTTTGTAAATCTAACTCTGGCTTATTTTTCACAGAAATTAATTGCTAAAGGTTAATATAACAGTTGTCCTGTGGGGAACTAACCATTGATTTTCAGTAGATGGAAGAACAGTTCACATCATGAGTTAAGGTGTGAAAGTGCTCAGTAGATCTCTAGGAAGTGAAACTTCGAAGAACATCCACATAATAGGGAGAATAATGGCCTCCCGAAGATGTCCACATCCTAATTTCTGGAATCCGTGAATATGTTAGGATATAAGGCAAAGGAGAATTAAGATTGCTAATCAGTTGACCCTAAAATAGGGAGATCATTTTGGATTATTGGAGTGGGTCCAACATAATCGCAAGGGTCCTTAAATGCGAAATATAGTCAGAGGAGACGTTCAGAGGAAGATGCAACTATGGAAGAAAGACACAGAGAGATACAATGTTGTTTGCTTGGAGATGGAGGGAGGGGGCATAAGTCAAAGTATGTGAGCAACATCTAGAAGCTAGAAATGGCAAATAATCTGTTGAAGAAAGATTCTCTTCTAGGGCCTTTGGAAAGGACCGCAACTCTGCTGACTCCCTAAGTTTAGCCCACTGAGACCTGTGTCAGACTGCTGTTCTACAAAATTGTAAAATAATACTATTGTATTGTTTAAGCCACTAAGTTTGTGGTAATTTGTTACAGCAGCAACAGAAAGCTAATACAATACATATGTCCATCAGTTCGTCCAGACTTGTAACCTGTTTCCTATGGTGGGGTGGAAAAAGCACTGGACTTGGAATCTGAAGACCGAGGTTGGCATCCCAATCCTGCTATTCAATAGCTGTGTGACTTTCAGTAAATCACAGTTCCTCTCTGCGTTTTTATCATGAGCCTCACAGAATTGTCATGAACAACAAATGAGATGATGGATGTGTAGGTGTTTCATAAACTGAAATGCATTCTACACATGTAAGAAATTATTATTTACAGTGCCTGATACATAGGTGGTATGCAAAAAATATTTGCTAAGAGAGAATAATTATTATTTGAGAGTCCTTGGGATGTTGAAATGTGATTGCAAAACATGTGTTAGGTTCTTTGGGGAGAAAAAGAGATCATGTATGGTATCTTCTCCTGAATTGATTACAATGTAATTAGGGAGATAACATTCATGAGAAGATTTAAACAGGAACTCAAACTTATATAAGACACAGGAGAAGAGACTGAGTACAAGAGAAGTCACAGGTTATATATGATTAAGTGCCAGAGAACTGATACCGACCATATGTATCCTGAACGCAGGTATGGAATGGATGATGAGTATGGGCTGTGATAGTCAAAGTAGGCTTCTAGGAGGAGGTAGGTCTTCAGCAGGATCTTGGAGGGTGTGGGTAGATAAAGAATAGTTACTACTATTACCCCTACAAGCACTATTTTTCTGCCTACAATTCCAGAATTACATTTTACATTTAAGACCTTGGTAGTTCATTCCAATGTTTCAAATGGTACTTTTTGCCCCCATCAGTAATATTTTTTCCTTTTTATTTTGAAACAATCTCAGACTTATAGGAAAATTACAGGAACAGTACAAAGAAGTCCTTATCCCCTGCACCCCCCAAACTTTCTGAGAGTAGGTTGCCCATATGATGCCTCATCACTCACACATTCTCAAAATCAGGAAATTAACATTGATGCATTACTATCATCTAATCCTGCAGTCCCCAACTCCTGGGCTTGCACAGCAGGAACTGGCTGCAGAGTAGGAGGTGAGCGTCAGGCAAGTGAGCGAAGCTTCATCTGTATTTATAGCTGCTCCCCATCGCTTGCATCACCGCCTCAGCTCCACCTCCCGTCAGATCAGCAGAGGCATTAGATTCTCACAGGAGTGAAAACCCTACTGTAAACTGTGCATGCGAGGGACCTATTGCGTGTTCCTCATGAGATTTTAATGCCTGATGATCTGAACTAGAGCTGAACTGGTGGTGCTAGCGCTGGAGAGTGGCTGCAAATACAGATTATCATTAGAAGAAAGTTTTGACTGCACAGTGACCATAAGAAATCAATTGCTTACAGATTCATATCAAAACCCTATCAGTGGGGGGCAGATTTGAGATAGTCTTCCCACCTCCCAGTTGGCATCCTCCACAGTAAATCTCCTTTCTTCCTTGACAATTCTCATTGTCTCAGTAATTGGCTTTCTGTGCTGCAAGCAAGAAAAGGAAGCCCCCCCCTTGAGGATTTTTTAACAATTTGTGAGCTCAACTGGACCCGTTGCTCATGGCTTGGTAGCCACAGATAAAGTCTCTCTAGCAACTGCCTGGCTGAGTTTCTGCCAGAGGTTGGTTTTGGTTTCTCCCACTGGCTTTGGTGTCACCAGCCCCAAATGCATCCCTGATTATCAGGGAAGAATGGACTTTTGACCTTTGGACTTTGGCATCTGCAACTGGATGAGTGAGTGCTAACTGAGGGTACTATGCAGTGGAGAGCTCCTCTCTCAATTTGGGAAATTCCAGAGGAATTCTGGTTTGCATTTGGGTTGGAAGCCTCAACCATTTGGGAGAGTAGGACCTCTGACTATTTCTATTTGGCACTCCTTAGGCTTATTGGTTGGAACTGCAGTCCACGTGCTTGGATTTTGGTGTAAGGCCATGGGAAATTAGAATTCAATCCCTGAATGTAGCTCTTTTGGCTACATTCTCTAAAACTGGAGTGCACGCTGATAATCCTCTGTCTCTGCTGTTTAGGCTTTTATGCCATTGGACCGAAGACAGGTCATTTGTGGTACTGGTTGGTTTGAGATAAGATTCTTTTTCTTTCTCTTTTTTTTTCTGAGACAGGGTCTTACTCTGTCACCCAGGCTACAGTGCAGTGGCGTGGTCGTGGCTCACTGTAGCCTCAAACTCCTGGGCTCAGTCGATCCTCCTGCCTCAGACTCCTGAGTGGCTGGGGCTGCAGGTGCATACCGCCATGCCCAGCTGATTTTTGTGTTTTGTGTTTTTAGTGGGGTCTCGCTTTTCCTCAGGCTGGTCTCAAACTTCTGATTTCGGGTGATCCTCCTGCCTCAGCCTCCCAAAGTGCTAGGATTACAGGCATGAGCCACCTCGCCCAGCCATGAGATATGATTCTTAAGAACTCTCCAGTCTCCCTTTGCAGGAATTTGTTTGGAAGTACTGTTTGTTTTGAGTTTTGTTTTGTTTGATTTGTTTTTTTTTTTTTTGTGGGCTTTTGTTTGAAACCTCTTAAATTTCTCTTTGTAGTGAGTGTTTATCTATTATATATTGGTAAGTGGTGTGTAAATGTACTGTCTATGAGAAAGTTCAAAGACATGCCAGGTTCTCTAAGACTCCAGCTGTCTCTACATATGTTCTGTTCTTGTGTACATGTTCAAACTGATGGGCAAATTACATCAAGAAAAATTAAGAGCTCAAGTGATCAATCTGCCACTATAAGAGTTAAAATGTAGAGTCTGTTAAGCTCTCTATCTCTCTATTTTCTTTTCTGCCTACTTTAAAACTGTGGTTGCTAAGTTACTGGTATTAAGATAAAACTGATTGTCTATGATATCACTAATTCAAGGTTACTTGAAACAGCCAGTTCTAGCAACAATGTGAACATTGAAAACTAATTTGAAACTGAAGGGAAAAAAAGGGTAAAAGAAGCTTTTTAAAAACTTAAACATAGCTGGGCACAGTGGCTCATGCCTGTAATCTCGGCACTTTGGGAGGCCAAGGTGAGAGGGTTGCTTAGGGCCAGGAGTCTGAGGCCAGCCTGCAAGAGACCTCATCTCTACAAAAATTGCAGAAGTTGGCTGGGTGTAGTGGCTGGTGCTTGTGGTCCTGGCTGCTTGGGAGGCTGAGGCAGGAGGATTGCTTGGGCCCAGGAGTTTGCAGTTGCAGTGAGCTATGGTGACACCACTGCACTGTAGCCCAGGTGACGGAGCAAGATCCTGTCTAAAAACAAAGTAAAATAAATTAAAAAATAGAGAGAGAGTGAGTTAAATTCTTTTATGGTAAATTTTTGTGCTAAAATAAACTTTTTTTTTTAATTTAGGACAAAACAGAAAATCCAGTCATGTCTATAAATTATAATATATAAATTATATTATATAAGTTATATAAATCTATGTAAATTATAATAAGGTTCATAAAAGAGAATGAATTTATAAAAATTTTATACGTGATTGACTATAATTTTTAAACACCAGTTAAAATAGCTTTGCACAGTGGTAGTATTGTAGCCAATGTGGTTTATCCAAGGCATGATTATTGCTAATTGAAAACTTCTCCCAATACCCCACCATGACGACTTGCAATATAGTCAGGATTGGCAATTTTTCATGGTCCCTACAGGGATTGAATAAAAAAAAATTGGTTAAAACAACAAAATTTTCTTAAAATATTGATTTGATCTTAATACAATTACAAAAGTTTTTATTTTAATTCTAATAATCTACTTCTTTTAAAACTTCTCAGATTTATATCCCAGAAGTTCAACTTTTGCTATGTCTTACTGCTTTTAGCTTTTTCTCTCTGGGATGTATTAATGGGCACTTGGGTTGTAATATTCTGAAATAAAAATAAATAAATAAATAAATAAATTTTTTTTAAAGGCTGGGATGATAACTCTCTCCTTCAACCTTTTTCATCAGCTCCTATAATTTTCTCCCCTCTTGTTTTAAGTTATGGCCCGACACTAAAATGTTTTATCTTAAAGGTTTAAAATAACACCATTTTCCTCCAGTATAACTTAATTCTATACTCTTCTTGATATGTCTGAATTATTCAGTGTGGTCAGAAAACTTTTTGTACTGTTGCTAACGATCCTTTACTACCCTACTCAAGGTAGTAGTTTTTCTTATTCGTAATCCCGTATAACAGCAGTCCCCAAGCTTTTTGGCACCAGGGACTGGCTTCATGGAAGACAATTTTTCCACAGATGGGCCAGGGGATAGGAGGCAGAGCTCAGGCAGTGATGCTAGTGATGGGAGTGGCTGTAAATGCAGATGAAGCTTCCCTCATTGGACTGCTGTTCACCTCCTGCTGTGCAGCCCAGTCCCTAACAGGCCAAGGACCGGTACCTGGGGGTTGGGGATCGCAGCTCTGTGATATACTGTATACTCTAGACCTTGGATGCTCTCCTTATTTCTAATTAATTCAAGTACCCTTTCATCAAGTTCGACTTCCAAGTTGTCTAAATGGGCTTCCTATGAAAAAACAAAACAAAACAAAAACAATCACACTACAGAAGGTTTTTCTTTACCTTTTATTAATAATAACTGGCCTGGAAACAGAGATTTTGTGTTTTATTAAGATAATTCTTATGTTGTCCTTGTTAGATTTTTAATTGCTTAAAAAACTGAAAAGTTAAAGTTTTTATATCCATATAACTTTCTATATTACCTTTAAAGTCTTTTTATTACCTCTCTTGGTTAAGTGAATTGCTATTATTCTACAATGACCTGTCGTTCTGTTTTGATCAGGTGTTTTAAGCCTTTTGACATCTTTGAAAAACATCCTCAAATCAAATCAAAGCTATATCAAATATTGTTAACTAACCCTTATACCATTAATTTACAGGGCCTTGACTCCTGGGAATTTTACACCAAACTCAAGTTAACCAAAATTTCATTTTCAGACCCAGGAAAGTACAACAATCAAAATAAACTGCTTTTATGAGACAAAGGACCAATCCTATATTCAGAGACATTAAGACTCATTTAATAATTTTGCTTCTATCTAAATTAATATAAATTTGTTACTAAATATAATAATTTAAATGTTTAGCTACCGGTAAGCTTCCTTTTCCTGTCATTATCAGAACTAGACATCATTTATAAACTTTTTGTTTAAAACATAATTAATCTTTAAAAAGACCACAAAAACATTCCACTACAAGTCTCTAAATCCTTAGGCTCAAATGGTTATGTTTTATATAACACAATTCTGACAAGTCTACAACTAAAAACAAGATTCTCAATGTTTATAGGTAAGTTAATTTTGTAACCTTGCCTTTGGCATTTTATTTTTTACTCTTATCTTATTTAAAGGGTTTTAAAAAATTAATAATGACCAAGATTCCCATTTCACAGGACACGACAGTCAAAAATGCACAACAGAACAAAACACAGATTAGAGATTTCATTTGCCATATAATCCAACAAGGGCAGGTCTAATTTTTAAAAAATGATATGTTAAAAACTCAAATCTGGATGGACACGCTTGAAACTCAGACTTGGGGGGTAGGGGGGGCAAGGGCAACATATGTAACCTAA
Organism: Propithecus coquereli; assembly: GCF_000956105.1. NCBI lineage: Eukaryota > Metazoa > Chordata > Mammalia > Primates > Indriidae > Propithecus > Propithecus coquereli. The sequence continues at coordinate 15,863,407 of NW_012138302.1, forward strand.
ACATCTGTACCCCCCCATAATATGCTGAAATAAAAAAAAAAAAACCTCAAATCTGTGCACTGCCCAAGGATAGCTTCTTAAGGTCCTAGACTAGGAATCTCCCAGAGGCTATACAGGTTTTAAATAGGTCACCCACTGCCACACATGGCATCACTCCTTATGAGTTGTTGGCAAGGCCTATAAAACAGGCCCTAAAGACTCTCAGAGTTACATCTGAGATGCCAATGCATGTCCCTAAAACAGACGGCCTAACTATGCTCCCCCAAACCCCAACAGATCTGATAAGTGGTGATGGCTATGTAGACCTAAAATTATAGAAGGTACCTCCACATTGGATTGATGTTATAGTACTGGAGGAGGCATAAAGACAGCTAAAGGTGAGATGACCCCAAGTGTGCTCCTTGACGGAGGTCCGAAAGCCTTGTAATACCATTATGCGAAGACATCAATACCAGGTAGAGCCATTATAGTGCAAATGACATAGATAAGGCCAGAAACTTATCAATTGGATGTTATGCCTACTCCTGAGGAGGGTATCCATGTGTAATATTATAAACCAGGCTCAAAGTCTATAACAGCCTCCCTAATAAGGTCTATGAGAAAAAATACATCAATAATGATGTTACTAGGAATAGATTAGCCCTTGAGAATTTCTTTTAAACACCTGCGTTTGTGCCCATAGGCTATTGCTCCTGCTATCCATGGCAAATGACAATGTCTTTTAAGATAGGGCCACAACAACAGCAACGGTCTACAGCCAGTCCTACTGTGGGGTTTACAAATATCTACCTTTGTCCAGTGGGAGTAGGGATGCCACAGAATATGTTTCCCTTAATATCACAGAATTAAAGTAATTAAATGAGCTCTCTGGGGAGCAACAACTCTACCCAGTCTGGCAACATCAACTCCACCATTCTTCCTTGATGGCTACCTATACCTCAGAATACTTCCCACCTGCCAACTGTTGGTAAAACTAAAAGACATATCTTTACATCAGTAAGACAACGCATAAACATTACACACAGCCAACGCTCATCAATTTGAGAAAGATTAACGCAGATATTAACTAAACATGGGATGACTACCCCCTTTGATATATATCCACACTGTCAAAATATAGATGTCTGACTAAAAAAACCAAAATCACTTCATAAGAGCCAGAACTTATATACTTATGTTGTACATTTAGGGGCTAAATGGCTGTGCAACACACACTTATGGCCATACCTCCCCCATAATTGGAATAGAAAATATACCATAGAGTGTCCTTTCCTGACAGGGATTATATATAAAACTCTGCCCATGGTACCTAATAATATTAAGGCCTTAAGAACTCATTTCCCCAGGCTTTTGACTTGATAAAAATGGCCCCTAAACATTCTAATGCCTGGAGATTCATACCCAGGTCACTGCTCTAGACCAATATACAGCTAAAGCACTAAGCCACACACAAAAAACTGTGTACCTCTTAAGCCAAGAAATTACCCAAATAAAAAAAAATAGTTTTCCACAATAGAATGGCCCTAGATATACTCACTACAGCACAAGATGAGACCTATGCCTTAATGGGAACCACCTGTTGCACACATATTCCAGATAAAAAGGTAATATAACTAATACTTTAAATCATTTAGACACCCAGATCAATAACAGAAAAACTGGGAGTCTTTGATTCTTTTTCTAAATGATTACATTTCTTTGCCTGTATATTGGGACTATATTTTATTAATTGACATAATGATTGTAATTAGTACTTGCCTTTATTATTATTGCCTATATTATAAATGTGGGTTATATGCCATAAAATATAAGTCAATATAAAAATCATAGATATAATGTCCTCTCATTTCCCACTCAGAAAATATTACAGAAAAATAAATTTTAAAATTTTAAGAGCTAAAAAATTACAGATTTTTAAAAACACAAATTCCCCAGCATACAAAGAAAAAGCTAAAAATTATATATTCCACCATGTCAAACTCTTTCATTCCAAAGTTCCTCACATTCTAACTACAGTCCATTTCAGCAGAAAACAGATCAATCAACACCCTAATTCCCCAAGATTCAAAAATAAACAAAGAGAAGGAGGTAGTCATAACTGGCTTCCTAAATAAAAACACCTTTTTATAGTTTTCTTATGTTTCAAGTTTCCAGGCTAGTAATATTTTTTGACCAGAACTTTGTAATTTTCTGTTTCACTGATCTCCTCCCTTTTGAGTTGTCACAAATAGTGGACCCTCCTTACAGTAACAAGGTAATCACAAGGCTTTACACTACCCAATTGTTCAGAGAAGTCAGGATAAGCAGCATTCCATACAAATCTTGCCCAAGGACTTGCTGAGCAACCTACTCCCATAACCTGCATGCACACAAGACTGAAGGGATGACCCATATTACCTTCTAGATCATTACACTACTAAAATCTCCAACCTGTAAAGGGCATATCTGCCATTTTTTTATTATGCAATGTATGTGCCAGTATGATTTCTCACTGCGCTTGCCTGCTTTGTACTCCACCCTAAACATGTAATGATGCTCACTCACTTCATGAATTATTAATTTCACTTCTAGAAAAAACCCTGACCCTCTCTGTCAGAGAGGCAGATTTGAGATAGTCCTCCCACCTTCCAGTTGATGTCCTCCACAACAAATCTCCTTTCTTTCTTGACAAAAACAAACAAATAAATAAACAAACAAAAAAACCCTATCAGTGAATGGCAAGTGACAATGTAATAATAATAGAAATAAAGTGCGCAATGAATGCAATGTGCTTGGATCATCCCAAAACCATTCCCTCCCCACTGGGTCTGTGGAAAAATTGTCTTCCATGAAACTGGTCCCTGGTGTGAAAAAAGTTGGGGACCGCTGTTCTAATCCACAGAAACCATTCAAGGTTAGCCAGTTGTCCCTATAATGGCATTAATAGTGATGCATTTAGTTATCACATCTCATTAGTCTTTAATCAGAACAGCTCCTTAGTCTTTCTTTGACTTTCAAGACCTTACCACTTTTATGGGTGAGTTATTTTACAGAATGTCCCTCAGTTTGGGTTTGTCCGATGTTTTTTCTTGATTAGATTCAGGTTATGCATTTTGGGCAGGAATAGCACAGAAGTGATGCTGGGTTTTTCCTCACCATGTGCTATCAGGTGGTAGCAATTCCAATTTGTCCCATTACTAATAATGTTAATTGTGTTCATAGATTAAATGGTGTTCACCAGGTTTTTCCTCTGTAAAGTTATTCTTTGTCCCTCAATTCGTAAGTATTTTTGTGGGGAGGCATTTTGAGATTATGTCAATATCCTATTCCTCATCAAATTTTCACCAAGTAGCTCAGCATACATAGAGGTTTCTTGGTTGAATTAATTACTAATATTATGGCTGCCGAATGGAGATTTTCTAATTCCACCATCCCTTCTACACTCCTTGTTGGCATTGTACTGTAACAAAAAGCTCTCTCCTCTCATTCATTCATCATTTTAGAGGCATGAATTCCTATTTTATACAATGAGTTATAATCTATCACTGTTGTTTATTTTGATGCTCAAATTGTCCCCATTCTGGCCCTTAGAGTGAGAACTCCTTCCAGCTGGCCTCTGTGTCCTTTTGACATGTCCTCATCATTCTATGAACTCTTCCTTACCTTCTGACATAATAAGATGTTCCAGGTTCATCTTGTACCTTCTCTGCCCTAGCTCCTTCTAGTGGAAAATGGCCTTTTCGTGGAGAAGGGCATTTAGAAACCAAGAAGGAGGTATTAGGTATGTTCACTGCCATTGGGAGTGTCACTGTTCCTAGGCCCTCTCAGTAAACATAGAGAATATAGCATGTATATACATACTCACACACACACACACGCACACACACATCTATATTTATTTCTATATCTATCTATTGAAAATCATGAGTTCACAATGATACCTGCAATTCCAATCCAATACCACAGAGTTCATTCTAATTTTCTGCCTTTCCATATTTTTAACTCCCTTCTCCCACAGTAAGAAATCTAGCTCCCATCATCTTCAATACGTTTACTTATTTGATAAATCACCCCTGTTTGTAAACAATCTCCCATTGCCACTGTTGCCCTCACCACTCCCCTCCTTACTCTGCTTGGACTCTGACACTTTACACCATGAGTCCACATGGTCACCCTCCTTACACTGCTCATGCTCTATTAATACCTATCATCATGCTGCTCCCGCACACCCTGGGCACAGGTGCCTGGCTTGCTTAGCCCCAACTAAACAAGTGACTTTTCAACATAATTATTCAGAAAGGAAGGCAGGCTGTTGCAAAGCCAGATGGTTTCTTAATGATAGTTATGAACTGTCCTTTTGTTATATATAAATTATAATATTTTTTACTTTGAATATTGTATTTAAAGATTAGACTGGGAGTTAACCACAACAGGAAATATCAATGACCAAACTAATGAATTAGAAGTCTGTTTATTCTAGGTGTTTGACAGGCAACATTTAAGAAATGAAAGAACACAATCTTTGGAATCAGACACACATGGTTTTCAATTTTGGTAGTCTCACTTTCTTGTGTGATTCTGTGCAAGTTATCTACCTTCTCTGAACCTCAATTTCTTCATCTGTAAACTGGTGAATAACAGACTTAGATTGCTGTGACGATTAAATTAGTTAATGAAAGTAAAAGGCTTGGCACAAAGTATTATAGTTACTCAGGAAATGAAAACTACCAACTGGGCTTGGCTTCAAGATATGTGAAATTTAAACAAACAACAAAAGTAAATAGTTTATTTACTAATTCCCATGAAAGCAGGACCCATCATACTACTTATCATCTCAGTTCCAGTATTGAGTTTGTAACACATTTCAAAAAGAAAATAGAGGCTGGGGACTGTGAGGTACAGAAACAGCTGGATTGGTTACCACTCATGTTTGCCTTATCTGAACACCATTTGAACAGCTGGCTGCCTGTGACTGGCCAAAACTCAGTGATTGGAACAAAAGTAGGTTACAGTCTATTTACATGTCCAGTTAGGTTTACTAGGTACAGAGAAACTTTTAGGTCAAACTTAAAATATGTAAGGAGGCAGCTTTAGGCGAAATTTAACAAAAGTTTGAGTTCTAGGAACTTTGTTTATAATATAGGAGAAAATTATTTTTACAGTCACAGAATCTCCTTGGTATATTGTGCAAACATTTAGTCTTCCAAGAGAAGACTCCATAAGAACACACCTACTTCTTGACCTAGATCCAAAGTTGCCAAATGTGGACAGTAATCAGTGCGTGCGCCACTTAATAACTAGAGCTCCAAAGGTATAATCTCTTAGTGCGTGGGCCCTGGATAAACTTTTGAAGTAGATAATATTTGTCTCGTTACCTACTTCCTCCTTCCGTGCCTTTTCTCTCACATTTAACCACCTCCTTCACCCATCCCAGGTTCATAGTGATCTCAAGTTGCCCAGAGTGTGCTTCAGAAGAGAGGGAATAAAATATATCCATTCACAAAATTGAGTTAGTTTTTCATTCTTTTCAAGGGTGTTATTGGCATTTAAGAGGAGTTATAAAGAGGACAATGAATCACTAATGAAGGAATTTTAGACACTAGAATAAGGAAGATAACTTGAGACTTGAGACTTTAATGGGCTCATAACACTCTCAATATACCCATTGTAGAATCAACATTCCACATTTCTGTCTTATCCTGACTTTCAAATATAAAGGTAGATAATGAGGTTAAGAATAATTTACCTTTGAATTTTAAAAGTAAGGCTCAGATTTGTCCCTTTGGTAGGTAGACAGACATCACATTGACTAAAATAACTTTCAGAGATAAGCATCAAACATAGAAATGAGATTTTTTTTCATGATTTCTGAACTTTCATCAGAATAATAGGGATTGGTACCAAAGTTATCAAAAAAAAAAAAAAAAGAATAGGGAGACAAGGGTCACCAAATTTTATGGGAGGGAAATCCTTGAGGGTGGCTTAAGATGCAGTGGAATTAAAAAAAAGCACTTAAATACTGTACTGTAAGAAATTCTTCTGGGTAAATGAGGTTAAAAATTATAATCTTGTGCCCTTTAACTTTCTTGGGGATATCAATATCTTTTTAACTTTCTAATGCCTCCATTTGCTATAAAATGGTAATAGCTTAACTTACCTATTTATTCTGAGGAATACTATCTACAATAATTATGAAAATTCAAATGAGGGGTGGCAACTTTCTAAATTATTTTCAATGAGAAAACAACACTTTTGGCTTGGAAGTCCTGGCTATGCCATAGGTCACTTGTGAGCTTCACAGGTAGGTGTTTATCTTTATATCCGAAGAGGCCAGACTAAAGTACATCTAAGATCTCTTGCCAATTTTCATGTTTTATACACCTAGTGTGACACTTCTGACATTTGCTATGGGGTCAGAATTGTGTTGGACCCCATCAAAGAGGCATTTTTCCTGAGATACCACATTCTTTTGGTTTTCCTTTACCACTCTGGTGGTTCCTTCCCAGTCTCTTGTGAGTTCTTCCTCTTCTGCAAGCTCCTCATGGCTTGCTCCTTTTCTCTTTTCATTTCACAATCTCAACATAGGTGATCTCATACAAGAGGCTTTTGTTGTCACCTAGAAATTGATAAACCTCAAATTTTTATCTCCAACATAGGTCTCTTTTCTGAGCTCCAGACTTGATCTTCATTTGTGTGGCTCACAAATGACTCAAACTTAACATGTCCAAGACTAATGCTCTTCTCCTCCCAAATCTGCTTTTTCAGAATTTGCTGATTACTGAGTTACTGGCACCATCATCTATCCATCCAGAAAACCAGACACCAGGGAGTTATATCTGACACTGCTCTCTTCTTCATTCTCCCACATCAAATCAATCACCATCCAAAACCAGTTAATTCTACCTCCTAAATACGTATGTCTACATCTATCTCCACTATCACTCCTCAAATCCAAGTTATCATTTTCTATTGCCTACACTACTTTAATATCCTCCTAACTCTCTCTTATTTCTAGTCATGCCTGTGCCCCCCACAGCCCCAGCCAATCCTCTTTTCACACATCAGCCAGAGTGGTTTGGAAAACACTTGTGATCATGTGTTCCCTTTTCATTTGTTCAACCATTACTTACCAAGTACCTACAGTGTGCCAGAAACCACTCTAGAAGCTGGCAATCCAGTGATACAAAATACAGATGACACAATGACTTCTTCTTACTCTTAGGAAGGTTCTGTGTGATCTTGGCCACTGACTTCTTTCCCCTTTGCTCCCAGATTACTACAGTTTAGCCACAATGACCTGTTTTCTCAGAGGTTTTGAACAAGTCTATTCCTATACATTCCTATACCAGTTCCTATATCTTTTTCAAATGTTAAATTTCCCTTCTTTAAGGAAACTCTCTGAACAGGCTAGGTCCCTTTGTATATCTCCTGCCAGAACTATCCACAATTATAAATTTAAAATTTGCATGCTTGTTTAATGCCTCTCCCACCAGTTTCCTTGTAAGCTTCAAGACAACAGGAAAATTTCTCATTCATCACTCTACTCTGGGTGTCTGGCACATACTCGGTTTATTGGTTGAATGAATAATGGAATGCCTCACTATATAGGTTGCTATGATATTTCTACAGCCTGGTGACCTTAAAGATTCACAGACCTCTTTCTAAAGGGAAGAACACACCATACTTCAGGATGTGACCTCTCTTTGCTTCTAGTTAGAAACATTTAATCACAAGCTAAATTTTTAGATTTCTTCCTTATGGCATTATTGCTTTAGAGAGAAACAAAATCCCTCAACATAAACATGTCACTTCAGGTATTTATTCAACAATGAACATTTACTGGTGTATGTGTACTGGGAAGCCATGCTAGGAACTGGAGATTAAAAAACGAAACAAAAAAACACTACTCTGAAGGAGGAAAATTTAGTGGAGTTGCTTAGTTTAAAAATTGCTAAGTTCTTGAAAAGATGTATGGAAACAAAGTCGGATTATTTGAACAGTATTTTTCAATTTACCTCATCTACTGCCCCAGTTCAGGTTTCATCATTTCCTCCCTGAATCCTCCCCTGTGCCCTAAGCTGCCACCTTACCCTCCTATCCTGTATTGTCTTTGCAGCATTTCTACTTTTTGAAAATATCATTTATTTTACTGTTTCTTTCTATTAGAATGCAAGCTCCACAAAGGCAAGGGTTTTGTTTTGTTCCTGGTTGTATTTCCTGTGTTTGGAGCTGAGAATAGGCCTTGAAAAACTTAAACATTTAGTAACAATCAATACATTTCCCCGCTTGAAGTCTTTTTCCATTCATTGATGTTATAGCCTATTTCTTTTATGTGCTAGGATCTCTTGCCTCACGGTGTCAATATATTGCATCCTATTAACGTCAGCTGTTTTTTATTTTTCATCTGTGTTTATGTTTTAGTCACATTTCTAATTGCCCTCCAAAGGCTACTGCAAGCAGAAAAAAACTTTGGGAAAAGGGACCAGAAGGCAGCAGCCTGACATGCTGTAGCTAAGTAAAAGTTGGCTGAGGCCGGACGCGGTGGCTAACGCCAGTAATCCCCTTACTTTGGGAGGACCGCTTGAAGCCAGGAGTTCGAGATCAGCCTGGCCAACAGAACGAGACCCACCCCCCACTAAATAAGTTAGAAAAATCTTGTTTTTAGTTGGCTGAACATAACGGCGGGCTAACTGGGGGGTCTAGTCCGTGGAGAAGCTAAAAAATGTCTTCGCAGAGAAAAGCGAGCACATCCACAGCGGTCTTCCAAGCACTTTCTTAAGCCCTGAGCGTGAAAAGCACCAGGGTTTGACAGGCGGTAGAGCAGAAAAGCGCAATTGCTTGCTGTTGCTGCGCTCAGCTCCGCTCCCGAGCGGCATCCATCTGGCGGGGCAGGAAAAGACTTCCGCCGTTCTGCTTTTCTACGTGCTGAGTCACTGCCGCAGGCTCCGCCCTGGGTCTGAGGGGAAGGGTGCACAAAATATTACACGAATGGGAAAAAAAACCCCAACTTTGTAATTCACTTTTACCCTTCGCTAGTCGGTTTTCTCCATTAGGGGAATATTTTCCTCTGAGACGCGGAGCACCATTCTGTGCTCGTCACAAACCAACACCCCACCTACGTCACAAACGCGGCGCAGCCGCCCAAGCACCCTTCTCCCGTCGTCCTCCGCTCCACTCTCTCCGCCTCTTCTCCCTCGCCCCGCCCATCTCGGGTTTCGAAATGCTCCCTGGGTGCTCCGAGATTCCGGCCCGGTCGCTTTGGTTGCTCACCTTCCCTGTTCCCATTGGTTGCTTGTGTGAGTGTGACTGCTTTCTTGCCTCATGATTGGCTAAAATCATTAGCGTCATCGGCGGCCGGGAGGGCTGGGGTATGAGAGAGCTTGGCGTGAGAGAGACCGGATTGGGGGAGGGGTTCAGGCCTGTACTTTCCAGCGGCTGCGGCAGCACCACCGCCGGCCGCCACCGCCTCTGGAACGCGTAGGAGGTGGAGCGGCTGGAGGAGTAGGAGGAGGAGGTGGGCCCTGGGAAGCGGGATGCCCATCGCTCTAGCTTGGTGGTGAATGCTGAGGAAAGTCACGGTTGCTGCAGTCTGTGCCACCGGGAGGAAGTGGTGTGAGACCGGGCGGGAGCTCGCGTCGCTGCGGAGAATCGAAGCGCGGGGTCGCTGCGAAGACTCTGCTGCTGCCAGACCCTTTCTTACTCTGACCATGCCGGGAAGGAACAAGGGGAAGTCTACCTGCAGCTGCCCTGACCTGCAGCCCAATGGACAGGATTTGGGCGAGAGCGGCCGGGTTGCCCGTCTAGGAGCAGATGAATCCGAGGAAGAGGAACGGAGGGGGTCTCTCAGTAATGCTGGAGACCCTGAGATCGTCAAGTCACCCAGCGACCCCAAGCAATACAGGTGAGGGAGGAGGCTTGGACTGGGGAGGAGAACAGGGTGCGGGTCTCTCAGTGGGTGCCACTGTCACTTGTCTCGGCATCTCCCGAAGGAGCAACAGGGCATACTTCTTACCCCAAATGCTTCCTTGGGTGGAGGTGGCAAGGGCAATTAGGGGCCTCCATGTGGTGTCAGCTGGGCAAGTGGGAAATCTTGGGTTCCAAGATGTCAGAATGGGAAGAACCATTCAAGTAATTTTGACAAGCAAGGATGTAGGTTTCTGAGGACGGCAGCATGGATGGTGAGGGAGTCTTGGTACTGTGTTATGAGGAAAGGTTGATGGAGTTGGCGGTTTTAATGTTGGAGGACAGGATTTTAAGGGGCATATTATCTCTATCCAAAAATATTTGCGGGGCCTTTAAGTGAAAGAGAGGGAAAACTAATGGGTAAAAGTTACTAGGGGATGGTGTGTCTTCGGTAAAAGAATTTTGCATCATAATTGGCCTAAGTTGAAGTGGCTTGTTTCCATGGGTAGTTCTCCATTACTAGAATGGTTGGGTGACCTCTTCCAAGAATGTTAGAGAGAACTTGGGTCTCATTTGGGGGAATTGTAGAAGCCTTATAAGGTTTCTTCTAGTCATGAAATTCTTTTTGGTTTATGCAGGAATCCTCTAAACATTTTTAATAATTGGTGACTCAGTCCTTACCTGAATATTTCCTTCAGAGGTAGCTTATTTCATAGAACATCATGACTATGATGAATTTTAAATAGAGTTTGTATTGTCCAACAACTTCATTTTATGGGTTGAGGAAATTGAGACCCAGAGAGTTTGCGTCTTGCTTGGAATTACACAGCTAAATGATAGCAGAGCTGGTATGAAAACCCTGGCTCTTTGACACCAAATCCAGTGCACCATTTGCTGATTTTTATAAAGTTCTTGCTTGTGTTGAGTTGAAAGCCGAAGGATTCCAGCTCTGAATTTGTTGTAAGCCCCTACAGTGTTAGAGCAGGGAAGAACCTTAGAGATAATCTTTACACTCCTCACCATCCCTGTTTGAGAGATGACTGCAACTGAAGTCTAGAAAGAAGTGACTTAGCCCCAAGTTTAAGATCAGCCTGATTTCTCCTTTCACTCCAAGTCTAGAGAGTAACAGTATCCAACTCTTTCTATTATTTTCCCCAGGGTGCCAGGGTCAAGAGATCTTTATTGATGGGCCAGATTTTCTCTTTTTGTCATCAAAGATGTGATTGTACAGGTTGAACATCCCTAATTCCAAAAATCCAAAACTTGAAATGCCCCCAAATCTGAAACTTTTGGGGGGCTGATGTGATACCACAAGTGGAAAATTCGACACCTGAAACCTTTCCTATTTGATGGTTATATGTATCAGGTGTATATGAAACATAAGTGAATTTTGATTTAGATTTGGGTCCCATCCCCAGTGTGTCTTATTATGTATTTGCAAATATTCCAAAATCCAAAAACATCCAAAATCTGAAACAGTTTTGGTCCCAAGCATTTTGGGTAAGGGATACTCATCCTGTATTGGTAATGTGTAAATGAGCAGGTTGAAAACTTGATAAAAGTGCTGAGTTTTTGCCTTGCAAATTAAATGTTAAATAATGGCTTCAGGTTTTCTTTTTGACTATAAAAAGTTACATAATAACTAATGTTTGTGGAATGTACACTGCGTGTGTCACCTGTTCTAACTGCTTTAAGTGTATTATTTCATTTAATGACCTCATTTTTGGTAAACTCATTTGACAAACACTTATTAAGTCCTACTGTGTGCCAGGTGATGAGCTAGGTTAAATTTTCTCTGAAACTTGGTCAAATATAACGTAAAAAACAACATTTTATTCTGGGTGACAAAGATGATTAGGATAGTCCTTGCCTTCAGGGAGCTTACAATGTAGTAGAGGGACGCAGACACATTTAAAAAAATAAAATTAGGGCACTAAAGTTTTATAGAAGCCATAATGGAGGTATGTTCTAGACATATTGGGGAATAAAGTAGAGTGGTAAATTCCACCTTCGGAGGAAGGAAAGACTTCAAAGAGGAGAAAATGCTTAAGAGGTGTTCTTGGAATAAATTGTTACATTTCTGTCTTTATGTGACCTTTGTCAATTCATTGTCCTTCTTGGTGTATCAGCCTATTTTAAGAAGAAGAGAATTGATTGGAATAGCAGTGTTTTTCAATAGCCCTTCCTCATTCAAAAGAGCAGGTCCACATTACCTGTTTTATACACTGTAGTTTCAATTAGACTTTTGAAGAAAAGAGTTTGTTACTTTAAAATAAAGTTGGAAAACCTCAGGACTAGATGATCTTTAAAAACTTAGCTAACTTAAATTCTGTAGATTTTTGTAATCAGACTTAGGAGGCAGCTGCAGCTCATCCAGTTGAATTATCCTTCCAGGACCCGCTCAGATGTTATTTCTGTGAAGCCTTTCCAGGCACAACTAATTCTTCCTTCCATTTTGTTTCAGTAGGACCACTACATTTTATTTCAGTAGGATCCACTACAGTACACAACCATCGTATTATATGTCTTTTGAATGTGTGAATAATCACCAGAGGAGGACCTGTTTAAAGGGATATTATAGTGAAATAATGCCTTGAAAACTTTACCAGTCTGCATTTAATAAGTAATAGCCTGTGGAATTTTAATTCTGTATGTGTAATTTGTATTCAGCTTTTTTGAAATGTGAGCATATTTACAGGACACCTACTATGCATTTTTAGGGATCCATGTTAAATGCTTGCTAAGTGTTGATTTTCTTCCTGTTGGAAGGATTAAAGGACTCCGATTGGGAACTATTACTCAAATCTCTATTGGTGTTGAGTGGAAATTCTAGGTGGGCAGGATCATCAGTAGTGGTGCATTCTAAATATTAAGTTGTTTTAACAATGAAGAGCACTTAATGTTAGGAAGTTTGGATTGACTAAAATAAATATAAACTGCTTTCCATGTTTAACATGTTTGTAAAAAGACCTGTATTTCTATTGGAGGGGGAAGAAGAACAAATGAAAAGGCATGTAAGCTTCTGGAGGGCAAGCTCTTCTATTTTAAATTTTGATCAGACTGTTACAAGTGAGGAGATGGTTATCTTAAGACATTCTCAGTATACTATAGAAAATAGTGGGTATGTACTAAATAAGGCACAGGCTATTTCTGAACATTTATTGTTTACTATTGTATGCCATTACACAGAACAATTCAAGGATGACAATTCAAGTGGGCAGAACAGCTGCCTTGAGACCCCTAACATCTGCTGGCTTCCCTAATAGTTTATTGGCAGTGGGATGGCTTACTTCTGAGAAGCCTTAGGCAAATCTAAGCTATCAGAAGGCAACTATACATCAGAAAACAAGAGAGCATTTTCTTCCATATTGAATGGGAAGAACATGGGTTTATTTGTTGATCTTTTTATCTAAGCCCCCTGGAATAGTAATACTTCATTCAGTATGTCAGGCAGCAATTTCGTTTGTGTGTGTGTCACACATACAAATTGATGCGATCGCAGAATCTTAGAGTTACAAAAGAAATCATTATGTACTTACATGTATATAAATTCTGGGAGCTCGACAACATCCAGTTCCTTGGTCTGAATCCAAATCTTGATTTTTTTTTTTGTACCCTCTTAGTCTTGTAAAGTAGAGGCAAGATTCAAGCTCATTTGACAAAGTTAGTGCTTTTAAGGTTAAAATGCATCAAATCTTCTGAATACTACTATGACTTTAATAAATATATCTTTTATTTATTTATTAATTATGAGACAGAGTTTCACTGTCACCCAGGATGAAGTGCAGTGGCATGATCATGGCTCACTGTTACTCCAAACTCCTGGCCTCAAGCATTCCTCCTGCCCAGGCTTCCTAAAGTGGTGAGATAACAGAGCCCCTAGCCTCTAATAAACGTATCTTTTGTCTCCTACTATTCCTTAGACTGATTTCTTTAATGTGGGCTGATGGGCTGATAAGAATAGAAAGAAGATAAATTGTTTCTCACTAAAATATATGTGTGCTATTTTTTGGAAATAAGATTTAGCATTAAAAAGCTCTCTGTTTTTTGAAGAACTGAATGATATGGTGTAAAGGCTCTTTTGCTTTCAAGGAGTTTATGATCTGCAGTGGGAGAGCAGATACTGAAACTGACATGCATTAAATGTAATAGGTACTGGAATAGAGATATGTATAAAGTACGACATTTTTTGCCATTTGTATGTCTGGTTTCCTATCTACTGGTTATGTGACCTTGAGCAAGTTAACTAATTTCTCTAAGGCTGAAGACCTAAAGGACACAGAAGAGCAACCCTTAATTGAAATTGAAAAGGAGCAGTCAGAAAGCTGGAGAAAAACTAGAGGATAGTACCCTTTTTTTTTTTTTTCAATGAAGAACCAGTGGAGGAGAATGCTTTAAGAAAGGAATCATAGTTAGATAATACCAAGAGGTCTAGTAATAAAAGGACTGAAAACAGACTTTTGGAGACCTGAGAAATTATTCCTCATGAAAGCAGTTTCAAAGGAATGGTATGGGCTGGTGTAGTGGCTCACACCTGTAATCCTAGCACTCTGGGAGGCCTAGACGGGAGGATCGCTTGAGTTGAGGTTCAAGACCAGCCTGAGCAAGAGGGAGACCCTGTCTCTACTACAAATAGAAAAATTAGCCGAGTGTTGTGGTGCATGCCTGTAGTTCCAGCTACTCTGGAGGCTGAGGCAGGAGAATTGCTTGAGCCCAGGAGTTTGCGGTTTCAGTGAGCTGTGATGACACCACTGCACTCTACCCAGGGTGACAGAGTGAGACTCTGTCTCAAAAAAAAAATAAAAAGATCATAATATTGATATTATGATTGTGCGTTGAATGATATACACTGGCACAAATAGTACTGGTCATTCTCTAATTGATGTGGTCCCCTCTTCACTTTTGTTTTTGCTTTCTCCTTAACTCAATTTAACAAATGTTTGCTAAGCTAAAAGCCCGTGAGTATGAAGATCATGTCTGTATTATTTACTCAGTGCCCAGCACATTGTAGATTCTCAAATAATATTTGTAAAATGTGTAAGTTCATGAGTGCTCACAAGCCAGACATTTTCATGGAACTCCTGGGGATATTTTACCAGAAATTTCTTAGATTATATTTGTATTCTGAAGCTGGGTGTAGTAGCATGTGCCAATAGTCCCAGCTACTTGGGTGGCTGAGGTAGGAGGATTGTTTGAGCCCAGGAGTTCACGACCAGCCTGGGCAACATATTGAGACCATGTCTCTAAAAAAATAAAAATATAAAAATTTGCATTCTGGCAAGAATTTTATTTTAAAATAATTTAAGAAGTATTTATTTTAAAATAATTACTTGGTTTTCAGAGAAAACAGGTATGAATAGGCAGGTTACAGAAGAAATGCAAATTATACAAATAGTAATAATGCATATGGTGATACCGTAGTATATTTAATTTATGTGGAAGCTTGTGGTGCTTGGCATATAGTAAGCTCTCATGTTGGCTATTATTATTTTTATATGTTTACAGTTATTGGATAAGGCTTTCTTTGAAGCATTTTTTTGTAGTAGCAAAAAGTTGGTAACAATTTATTTTCCATTGGTTACATAAAGATTATGATACCGTTCTACAATGGAAGTAATACATAGCTGTAAAAAAAAGATGCATGGTTTTATATATTGTTATGGAAAGATGTCCTATAATTTATTGTTGATTGAAACCTAGTGGCAAAACAAAATGTATAATTCCATTTTTAAAAGGAAAAAAACCCACAAAAACAAGACCACTGTTATATGTTTACTTAAAATATAATTTTTTATGTTTAGATATGTATAGAAATGATTAGTAATGACATTTAGTATGCTTATGTCATTGGGGAAAGGAAGGAAGGATTTGACTTTTGTATTTGTTTTTTAGTCATTAAGTGTTAAATAACAATAAATAAAAATATGTGGTCATTGTAGGAAATTTAGATAATAAAGAGAATATTGCAAAATTCCCCATAATTGTTCTACCCAGCATTAACCACTGGTAGCATTTTAAATAATTTTTATGCCTTTTTTCTATGCATTTATAATTTACATGTTTTTTAAATGGTATAATACCATATTTAACAATGTCATGAACATTTTCTTATTAAATGTTCTTCAAAATATTTTATGTCTTGGGACTGCAAACTATTGCAACCTCTGTGGAAAGCAATATGGAGATATCTTAAAGAGATACAAGTAGAGCTACCATTTGATCCAGCAATCCCATTACTGGGCATCTACCC
>NW_012138302.1:15880543-15882261 GCF_000956105.1 Propithecus coquereli
GGATAGGTTTTTAGATTTTATATGTGCTTTTGGTGTCATATATAAAATGCCTTATTATTATTGTCATTATTATTATTGTTATTATAGTGTTCTCTGTGATCTAATGTGAATTTAACTCTAATTCTCTGCCAGAGCTTTAAAACTTCTGTAACTGTGGTCACCTCAATCAGTTTAGAATGTGTGTCCTTCAGTTCTAGGAAATTTTCTTGGAAGAAAAATATTTTTTACTAATTTTTCCCCTCTTTTTTTCTCTCTCTTTTTTCTTTTGAAACTGTTACACCATGTGGAGATCACTGGTTCAATGTGGAGGGACTTTGCTATGATAATGCTTTTAACCTCTTTCTCTGCCTCTTGCTCTTCACAAAAATAGTAATGTGTCTGATGAGTAAATGTGAATGACTTGGGGCATGGTCAGCTTCATCTCTCTCTTCAGTACAGCCTGCAGACAGCCATTACAGTTGACCCGTGAACAGCATGGGTTTGAACTGCACAGGTACACTTATATGTGGAGTTTTTCAACTAAAGGCAAATGAAAATACAGTATTTGTACACAAAAAGTGAAAAACGCTTTTTGTATGCATGCATTCTGCAGGGCCAACTGTGGGACTCGAGTATGCGTGAATTCGGATACATGCAGGTGGTCCTGGAACCAATCCCTCGTGTATACTGAGGGAAAACTGTATTTTGGTATATTCTTGGCTAGTGCAGGATAGTCTCTGCCTTTTGAGGTAAATCTTGCTGTTTTAGTGAATAACTTCAATTCAGAGGCCCTTTCAAGCCACTCTTAAACCATGTTCTTCAACCCAGCTTTTATCAAAGATAATGCTGACATGTTGCTCTCCATTTGTCTATTCTCTATGTTTTTCTCTTGTTTGATTCTCAAATCAAGTGGGGAAGAGAGGTGCTTTTATTTTTTATTTTGATAAAATATACATAACATAAAATCTACAATTTTAACCATTTTTAAGTGTACAATTCAGTGGCATTAAGTACATTTACGTTGTTGTACAACCATCACCATCATCCATCTCCAGAACTTTTTTATCCTTCCACACTGAAACTCTGTACTCATTAAACAATAACTGCCCAATCACTTCTCTCCCCAGGCCCTGGCAACTATCATTCTACTTTCTGTCTATGAAGTTGACTACTCTAACTACCTCGTGTAGGTGGAATTCCATCTCAAGAAACCACTTTCTTTGTTCATACGTAAGAAGCAACTCCTCATCTGTTCAAATTTTATCATGAGGTTGTAGCAATTCAGTCACCTCTTTAGGTCCCTCTTCTAATTCTAGTTCTCTTGCTATTTTCCCCCCATCTGTAGTTACTTCCTTCACTGAAGTCTTAAACCCCCCAAAGTCATGCATGAGGTTTGGAATTAACTTGTTCCAAACTCCTGTTAATGTTGATATTTTTACCTCTTCCCATGAATTACAAATGTTCTTAATGGCA
Organism: Propithecus coquereli; assembly: GCF_000956105.1. NCBI lineage: Eukaryota > Metazoa > Chordata > Mammalia > Primates > Indriidae > Propithecus > Propithecus coquereli. The sequence continues at coordinate 15,881,996 of NW_012138302.1, forward strand.
TCTAGAATAGTGAAACCTTTCCAGAAGGTTTTCAGTTTATTTTGCCCAGACCCATTAGAGGAATTGCCATCTATGGCAGCTATAGCCTTATGTAATGTATTTCTTAAATAATAAGACTTGAACATTGAAATTACTCCTTGATCTGCAGAATGGATGTTGTGTTAGCAGACGTGAAAACAACATTCATCTCCTTGTACGTCTCTATCAGAGCTCTTGGGTGATCAGGTGCATTGTCAATGAGCAGTAATATTTTGAAAGAAATCTTT
>NW_012138302.1:15884771-15887193 GCF_000956105.1 Propithecus coquereli
TTTTTTTTCGTTTGAGACAGGGTCTCTCTCTGTCACCCAGGCTGGAGTGCAACCTCCTGCCTCAGCCTGCCAACGTGCTGGGATTACAGGTATGAGCCACCACTCCTGGCCTTCCTACAAAAATGCTATACTATTTGAGATGCATCAGCAGTGTGTGAGAATACTCTGTCCCTTTGTCAGCATTGTATAGCAATAATTTTTATTTATCTTTTTGTTTAGCTAATTTGCTGGCTGAAAAATATTTTGTTGTTTTAATTTGATTATCTTTGGTTTCTAGTGAGGTTATCATTTTATTTATTAGACATTTTGTATTTCTTTTTGAAATGTTTGTTTATATCTTTTTAAACCTTTTTTTTTTTTTTTTGAGTCAGACTCTTGCTCTGTTGCCTGGGCTAGAGTGCTGTGGTGTGAGCCTAGCTCACAGCAGCCTCAAACTCCTGGGCTCAAGTGATCCTCCTGCCTCAGCCTCCCGAGTAGCTGGGCCTATAGGCGTGCACTACCACGCCCAGCTAATTTTTTCTATTTTTAGTAGATATGGGGTCTTGCTCTTGCTCAGGCTGGTCTTGAACTCCTGAGCTAAAGTGATCCCCCCACCTCGGCCTCCCGGAGTGCTAGGATTACAGGTGTGAGCTGCTGCCCCTGGCCTTAAACCTGTTTTTATTAGAGTTTTTTGTTTTTGCTCTTAGTGATTCGAAGGAACTCTTATATGTTATTATTTCCTCCCAGTATGCAATTTGCTGTTCGATTTTTTTTAATGATGTTTTGTTTTATAAAAGTTCAAAAAGTTTATTTTTGTTAGTAAATAGTGAAATTGTTCCATTTTTCCTCTTATAACTGCTGGATTTTGTATCTTGTTTAGTACAAATTTTCTTCACCCAAATATTGTAGTACTATTTTTTCTTAATCTTTCTCGTTAGTTCTATAATATCTGGAATTTATATTTGTTGAGTATAAGGCAGAGATGGCTATTTTTCTCCCTAAATGATCTGTTGTTTCACCATCATTTATCGAATCATAGTAGTAAACGGTGTTACAACAGTGTTATGTAACTGCACTGTTTCTAGAACTTGTTCTCTTTCATTGATCTGTTGGTGTTTTATACCAGTGTACAATTCCATTTCACTTTAAAAGATGATATTTTCATAGTTGGTAAGGCTGTTCCTCTTCATTGTTTTCCCGATCAAAATGTTCTTGGCATTTTTATATGTTTTGATCCACATAAATTTTAGAATCAGTATGTCAAGTTACACAAAAACATCTTGTTGGGATTTTTTGTTGGAATTGCCTTGAATTTATCAGTTAATTTTGGGGAAAGAATTACTATCTTTGTAATATTAGATGTTGTCACCCAGCAACATAGTATAATTATTTAGTCGGGTCTTTTATTTTCTTCTGTAAAGTTTTCTAGTTTTCCTCATGTTGGCTGTGTTGAATAGTAGTGAAAAGAATGAGTTCCAATGTCATGCCACTTAGATTAAGTCCCTGCTAAGCCAGAATGACCTTGGGCAAATAAAAAACTGTTTTGTGCTTTAGTTTCCTTATCCATAAAATGGGAATAATAACCCATTAGGGTTATTGTGAGGATTAACTGGGTTAAGACATGTAAGTTAATGCATTTAAAATATGAACTATTGTTATTAGGTATATATTTTATAGTTTCTTTGCTTTTGTGAATGAGATTTTAGCAAATCTTATTTTAATTAGTTACCTTTGATGTAGAGGAAAGCTACTGATTTTTATTCATGATTCTTGATTTTGGCTACTTTGATGAACTCTGCTTAGTGCTAATACTTTTTTTATTGGTAATTCTTGTACATTCTAGGTAATCATATTTTACAGTGATTGTTTGAGCTTTCAGTATTTGTGCCTCATAATTCTTCTTTATTTATTTATATATTGGATCTTTTTTTGTTGACTAGGACCTTCAATAGTGTTGAGTAGAAGCTATAATGAAGGGTACTTTGTCCATGACTTCTTCAAATGGATTTGATGTTGGCTTATGGAAGTTATCTTCTATATGGCTAAGGTCTTTTTTGTATGTGTTTTTCATTTGTTAAGGAGTAAGTTTTGAATTTTTTATCAAATTATTTTTATTATGCAATAAGTGAATATATTTTTATTACAAAAGATTGAAAAAGTATAGGAATTAGAGTAAAGCATGAAAATTCTTTGTCCCTCTCTCTACTTTTACTCCTCTCCCCAGGTACATGTTACTCTTACATTTGGTTTGTATACTTTTAGTTCTTTTGCTATACATTTATATGTATACATAATTTTCTTTATGAAACTAGGTCTTAGATTTTATCTGATATTCTGTTTCATTTAGCAGATACTAAGTACCTACCATGTATTAGGCCCCCTTCAGACATTAACATTCTTTTGTTCATTCAACAAATGTTTCTTTTTTTTTTTTTTTTTGAGA
>NW_012138302.1:15887243-15889621 GCF_000956105.1 Propithecus coquereli
TTTTGTGAGCAGTAGATCTCAAGAGTAGGCTTAAAATACTCAGTAAACCATGCTGTAAGCATATATGCTGTCATCCAGGCTTTGTTGTTCCATTTCTAGAACACATACAGAGTAGATTAAATGTAATTCTTAAGGGTCCTAGGATTTTTGGAATGGTGTATGAGCACTGGTTTCAACTTAAAGTCACTAGCTGCTTTAGCTCCTAACAAGAGAGTCAGCCTGTCCTCTGAAGCTTTGAAGCCAGGCATTGACTTCTCTTTAGCTATGAAAGTCCTAGAGGGCAACTTCTTCTAGTAGAAGGCTATTTTATCTACATTGAAAATCTGTAGTATACCCATCTTCATCAGTAATCTTAGCTAGATCTTCCGGATAACTCGCTGCAGTTTGTGCACTTGCTGCTTCACTTTACACTTTTATGATATGGAGATGGCATCTTTCCTCAAACCTCATGAACCAGCCTCTGCTAGATTCAAACTTTCTTCTGCAGCTTCCTCATCTCTCTCAACCTTCATAGACTTGAAGGGAGTTAGGGCTTTGCTCTGGATTAGGCTTTGGCTTAAGGAAATATTGTGAGTGGTTTGATCTTCTATCCAGATCACTAAAACTTTCTGCATATCAGCAGTAAGGCAGTATTGCTTTCTATTAGTCATATGTTCCCTGAAGTAGCACTTTTAATTTCCTTCAAGAACTTTCCTTTGCAGTTACAACTTCGCTGTTTGGTGCAGGAGGCCTAGCTTTTGGTCTGTCTTGGCTTTTGACATGCCTTCCTCACTAAGCTTAATCATTTCTACTTTTTGATTTAAAGTGAGACATGTACAACTCTTCATTTGAACACTGAGAGGCCATCGTAGGGTTATTGATTGGCATAATTTTAATACTGTTGTACCTCAGGGAATAGGGAGGCCCAAAGAGAAAGAGAAAGATGGAATGGCTGATCGGTGGAGCAGTCAGAACATGTACAACATTTATTGATGAAGTATCAGTTAAGTCTTACATGGGTGCAGTTTGTGGTGCCCAAAATTACAATAGCAGCATCGAAGATCACTGATCACAGATCACTATAACAAATATAATAATAATGAAAATGTTTGAAATATTGCGATAATGACTAGAATGTGACAGATATGAATCGATCACCTGCTGTTGGAAAATAGACTTGCTCGATACAGGGATTGCCACACACCTTGAGTTTGTTTAAAAAAATGCAGTATCTGTAAAGTGCAATAAAATGAAGGACAATAAAAATGAGATATGCCTGCAGTTATGTATTAATAACTTGTCACGTCTGTCCTGAACCTTGTGGTCTCAAGTATTTTTGGATTTAAATACAAAAGCTCTTAACTATGGTTTTAAATTTTAGTGACAAAGTGGCTTCCTCACAAAAGGTTGTCTTATTTTATTAAGAAACAAATAAAAATGAGTGGGTGGATACTTAGAGAATACTACCATATTCTTGATTCTTGGACATGGTTTATAGTCTGCTTCAGTCTTTATTGTCAGTACAGAAGTAGTGGGAAAATGAAACCAAATAAAGGAAGACAGGTTGAATAGACTAGGAGAGAGAGGTTTACTTAGAGAAAGGTTGAAATCTTAGAAACCCTGCCCCCCAAATATATATGTATATACATACTTATAAATACTTGAGCCCACATGGTTTGAGGAGAGGTAGTGACAAGTTATAAATAATAATTAGCCCCCAACCACCCTCTTTTGACTTAAAATAATTTAACACCATCTAGCCAGGCCTAGAAATAGCAATTTAAGGATAGAACCTGAATCACTAATTTCTCTCTATATGAAAATGAGGATGTAAAGGCTATCTACTATTCCATTGGTATGATTGTAGGATAATTTATTTCCATATTTCCCTATCTATGGACATTTGGGTGATTTCCAGTTTTCCTCTATCACAAACATTGCTGCAGTAAAAACTGTTGAAATATTTTTGTTCATGTGTGTGAATATTCTCATAAGATACCTAGAAATGAAATTACTGGGTTAAAAGGTATGCTGAGTTTACATTTTAAAAAGTAGGCCAGGTATGGTTGCTCATGCCTGTAATCCCAGCACTTTGGAAGTCCTAGCCAGGAAGATCGCTTGAGGCTAGGATTGGAGACCAGCCTGAACAATGTAGCAAGACCCCGTCTTTACAAATAATAGAAACATTAGCTGGGCGTGGACTACAGTGCATGCCTGTAGTCCCAGCTGCTCAGGAGGCTGAGGCAGGAGGATCACTTGACCCCAGGTGTTTGAGGTTGCAGTGAGCTATGATGATGCCACTATATTCTACCCCGGGCAATAGAGTGAGATCCTGTATCAAAAAAAAAAAAAATTAGATATCGCCATATTTCCCTAAAAAAATGTTTTTTTTTTTTTTT
>NW_012138302.1:15891926-15893184 GCF_000956105.1 Propithecus coquereli
AGCTAATTTTTTCTATATATTTTTAGTTGTCCAGCAAATTTCTTTCTATTTTTAGTAGAGACGGGGTCTCGCTCTTGCTCAGGTTGGTCTCGAACTCCTGAACTCAAACGATCTGCCTGCCTCGGCCTCCCAGAGAGCTAGGATTGCAGGCGTGCGCCACTGCGCCCGGCCAACAAATGTTTCTTAAATGTTTAATATATGCCAGGTGATGTCACAGGATATAGCTGTGAAGAAAAATAAAAGCTCTGCCCTCAGAGCTAAAACTCTAGTGGTGCAGACAGAAAAAGTCAAGTAATGATAAATGGTGTGAAGAAGGTTAAAGCAGGATAAAAGAGAATAGAGATTGAGGTGCTATTTTAGATAGTGTGTTCAGAGAAGGCATCTCCGAAAGGGAGATACTTCAGCAAAAGGAGGAGGTGGAGCAGCCGTACAAATACTCTTAATATATCCGAGGGTCAAAGGAATAGCAAGCACAGAAGCCCTGGCGTGGGAGTCTGTCTTCAGTGTTCAAGAAACAACAATAAAGTCATTTGGTCAGAGCAAAGAGAATGAGGTAAGAGTGATGGGAAAGAAGATAGGAGAAGTAGAGAACCAGATTGTGTAAAGCCTTAATAGGTCATGGTAACGATTTTGGATTTTATTCTGAGTATAGTGGGAAGGCATTGTTGGTTTTTGAAAAGAGAAATGGTCTTTTATTAGTTTTCTAGGGCTGCCATACAAAATATCACAGACAGGGTGACTTAAACAACAGAAATGTATTTTCTCACAGGAGGCTAGAAGTCCAAGACCAAGGTGTCAGCAGCTTTGGTTTCTTCTGAGGCCTCTCTCTTTGGCTTGCAGATGGCCATCTTCTTTGTGTCTCCTTCACATGGTCTTTCCTCTGTGCACACACATATCTGGTGTCCCATTGTGCGTTCAAATTTCCTCTCTTTATAAGGGCTCCACTCAGGTTGCATTAGGCCTACTCTAAAGGCTTCATTTTATTAATAATCAACTCTTTAAAGACATTATCTCTAAATGTAGTCACATTCTGAGATAGTGGAATTTAGGGCTTCAACATATGAATTTTGGGGGAACACAATTCAGCCTATAACAGGAGTGATCTGCTTTATGCAGCCTGTTGAGAATAGACTTAAGATACGCGTGTGGGATGGGCTTAGAGAGGTATGCTGGACTATTGAGGTTAGAATGGAAGCAGGGAGACCAGTTAGGAGGAGACTAGACCTGATGACAGCATAGACTAAGGAAGTAGCTGTGG
>NW_012138302.1:15903369-15907569 GCF_000956105.1 Propithecus coquereli
TAGGCTGGGCATTATTCTGTTTCAGAAGAGTGAGAATGGGGCCCTAGTCTCTTCTTGCTTGTAGGGTTTCAGTTGAGAAATCTGGAGTTATTCTGATGGGCTTTCCTTTGTATGTTACTTGTTTCTTTTGCCTTACCTCTCGTAGAAGGGCCTCTTTAGTGGCTATTTTGGTCAATCTGATGACTGCGTGACGTATCCTTGCTCAGGGGCCATGCTGATCTTCTCTGTATCTTTCCAATTTTAGTATATGTGCTGCCGAAGCGAGCACAGGAAAACAATTCTTTTTTCATCCTTCCTAAGTTCCCCACATAAATTCTTAGTTGGAATGGACCCCTGTAACAAACAACAGATTAACAAGAAAAAAACATAAGTTTATTAACATGTATATTTCATACATACGTGGGAGATAATCAGAGAATGAGTGTTTTTCAAAGAGTTGGCTTTGAATTCCAGTTTATATAGCATCTTCAACAAAGAGCAGTAAATTTTTAGAAAAGTAACAAGACAATGAAAAAGAACTTTGAGTCTCTAGGGGCAGCAACTTGTGGAAGGCAAATGAATGGCAGACAAAGGCTAGTCAGTAAAGGTCATTAATGTAGATTCCTCTGTCATCTTCAGGCCAGTACAGGTATAAAATTATATTCGGTGGTTAACTTGTGTTGTCTCTAGTAGAAAGGAGGTAGGCTGGGATATCTATTGTGTTTGTAAACTTATGTCCTGATTTTTGGCAAATGGAGGGCAGAGAGCTTTCCTGCATCTGCTGCTTCTTACTTGCCTTCAGTTCAATCCTTATGCCAAAGAGGCATATTTTGGGGTGGCATATTCTGATCTCCCACAATTGATTATTTGGAAACATGACCTGACTGCCTAAGTTATTACTAAATGAAGTTCTTTAATTACCATTTCAAAAACTTTCTAATATTTGATATATGCCAAAAGAAAGCATGCAACTTCTATGTAAGTGGTGGGTGACAAATCCAAAATGAATAACCCGTCATTCAACTTAAGAACTAGGATTTACTTCTGTGTTCTTGGTCACCCTGTCCCTCTGTATCCTTCCATATTGCCCTCCCATTCTGAATTTTGGGTTTATCATTTCTTTGCATAAAAAAAGTTTTGTCATGTATATATGTATACCTAAACAATATACTGCTTATTTTTGCTTGTTTTTTGGCTTTGTATGAATGGTATTCATATGGTATGTAGTCTTTGACTTTTTTCACTCATTATTATATTTTTAAGGTTAACCAATGTTGTAGTTTTTTGCTGAATTGTATGTTTTCCTGCTTTATAATATTCCACTATATGAAAAAAAATTTCATTGTGTGAATATACCACAGTTTTTCCTGTCAGCAGACATTTAGGTTATTTCCAATTTAATTAATAATTGCGTTTATTGTCCTGAAGCTCTCCTTACGCTTTTTATTTATTGATCTGGAGCTTAGGCTTTCTCTAGGCTTTCTTGGAAAGAACAAGTATGTTACCACATGTATGTAGGTCTGTGGTTTTCTTTGCTGTTTTCTCAAATAATCTGATCAAATTTGTATAATGTCTTTTAATAATTTATAAAACTTTGTGATCTACTAACAACGTCCTTTTCTGTTTTCTAACTCTGTCATGATTTTATTCCAAAACAAAAACGAAACCACAAAATTTTTTTTCTATCATTTTAATGTGAATTTTTTTATATGGAAAGGGGATATAAATCCTTGTGTTTAGTCTTGCATCATGGCCCAGAGGTTCTCTTCTTTGTCTTTCTTTGCATGATTGTGCTTCTCAGTTTCTGCTTAGCTAACTCTTTTTTGATCTTTAAGTCTTCATTTAAGTGTATCTTGTCTCAGAGAGCTTCCCTGACTGCTTCCTTCTTTCTTACATTCTGTATTTACCTTTATCATTCTGTACTGTACTGAACTGATTATCTGATTACTAGAGAGATAATGCCTGATTGAGAACTATGTGGTTTTTATTCTTTCTGTTCTTAATGGAGCACGATATCTGATACATAAAAGGTGATAAATAAATGCTTATTGAATAAGGACATGAAAGAATTAGTATAAGTGGGAGTAATCTATAATAGGCACCTAGTCATTAAACTGGCACAGTAGTTTTACTAAGTAAGACTCATCTTCCTGCAGAGCTACTAGTCTGTGGGATTTAGTTTCTTTAGAGATGTAACCATTTCTTTGGTTCATAAAAGCAGCTTTGGAGAACTGGTATAATGTCAAATATATTGTAGAAAACGGAATCAGCAGAGTTTAAATTTATGTGATTTTGCTTTAATACTTAAGCTGACATGACTGCTCTGTATAATGAGGGCTACATTTCTCTTTGGCTAAGTCTTCCGATATGGTAGAATGTTTAAATACTTACAAACTGGAAAATAGGGGAGGCTGAGTGGTGTGTTTATTTTGTATGTTTAACTTCTAAAATGTGATTTTTGGATAAATAAATATATTTTATAGTTCAAAATTGAAAATATACAAACAGGGAAGTGTCCCTCCCTGTGTTTCCCTCTGGCTAGCCAGAAACTGACTAGCTTTTGTGGTTCCCTCCCCGGAGCAATTTTATTAGTTTACAAATAGTGTTGGTTTTGTGCGCGGGCGCGCGCGTGTGTGTGTGTGTGTGTGTGTGTGTGTGTGTGTACGTGTACGTGTGTGTGCTTTGTTTTGTTTTTTTTTTCCCCCTTAAATTCTGCTACGCGTGTGTTGGTGTAGCGTAATGGACAGCTGGATGAAAATGTTGTGATTTTTTTTTCCCCAGGTACATCAAATTACGAAATGGCTTGCAGGCACTTTTGATTTCAGACCTAAGTAATATGGAAGGTAAAACAGGAAATGCAACAGATGATGAAGAGGAGGAGGAGGAGGAAGAAGAAGATGATGATGATGATGAAGATTCTGGAGCTGAAATAGAAGATGATGATGAAGAGGGTTTTGATGATGAAGATGAGTTTGATGATGATGATGAACATAATGATGATGATCTTGATACTGAGGATAACGAATTGGAAGAAATAGAAGAGAGAGCAGAAGCTAGAAAGAAAACCACTGAAAAACAGGTGTGAGTCATGTCTATTATTTTTTATCTTTTCCTAATTTGGGAATTATTTGGGGTAACTTCTAAACTCATGCTTTATTTCTTAATGACAAAAAGGAATATATAATCTTTTGTTCTTAGATAAAGGTCTATTCTGTATAAGGATTCCACTTTGAAAACATTTTGCTCTGATTATAAAAGTAATAAATGCTCATTATAGAAATTAATGGAATATAAAAAAAACAAAAAAATCACTAATAACCATATCTCTCAGAGGTAATCAATAGCGATATTTGAATTTATGTGTATTTGTGTACATTATATATTATAAAAACAAATGCTGGTAGGTGAGGATCTGTATAATTCTTAGCCTGGGATAGATGAAAAGAGAGTATATTATCCTTAGAGAGACTAGAAAAAGGAGGAAAGAATGGGGATAGTGTGGAATCTTCACATGGGCCTAGAGTTCTTAGAATCATAATGTGGGTAATTTCTATCTAGTTAATTGAATTTGATTCAGCTTTTTTTATAAGAAAGTACCAAACATCTAGACAAATAAGTCATTGGAAAAGTTGAAATAGAAGTGGGGGAGTTGAGCCTAGTTAATTTAATATATAATGATTATCAGTGAATAGATAAATAGGGCTTGACAGGGAGAATTTCTCTCAATATTTTTTGAAGAGTGCCTCCATTTTGCAGTAGGGAGTACCCATATTAGAGGATAATATTTTGGAGGCATTATAGTAGAATTGACCAGCAAATGTTTGAAGTCAATTAATACTTAAAAGTGCTCAGCCCTCAAAGATTTGAAGATGTGAGTTATAAGTAGTAGGTATGATTTAACTAAATCCTTTGGTATTCCTTCTTCCTGGAAAAAATTATTTGTTTAAATGATTATACTGATTCTTTTACTAAGTTATTGGGGGGATTGAGTTTTTAAGATGTTTTTAAGAAACTTTTTACCCCTTGCTACTCAGATTATGAGTGGTCCTGGTTTTGGGTAGCATGATATGCCAAGTAGTTTTAGCTTGGAAAGCTTTAGAAATGAAAATCAAAACACTGAAAAAAATGTATATGTATATTATTTGATAGTCTATATGCCAAGGTCTTTATAAACAGATTAGGAATTAGTAAATTCACTTTTAATTTAAAATAGATCTCATA
>NW_012138302.1:15908977-15915143 GCF_000956105.1 Propithecus coquereli
AAAAAAAAAAAAAAAAGTGAACCCTGTTTAAGGTAAATATGAGAATTAATAAAGGAAGTGGGAAGAAAAATTTGATAGTTTTTTGGGGGAACGTTTATCTAATTAAGTAGTTAACTACTTTTCTGAGGCAACTTTTTTATCCTCCTCCATTTTCCTCCTCCCAAAAGAAACTGTTCTTCATCTGAAAAGTTTGGTATATTAACAAGAAAATTGAAATTTAAGTGTAGATATATGCTGAATTACGATTTGTTCAGGGCTTTCTTAATTCAGTTCTCAAGTATGAATTTCTCAAGTATGAATTTCTTGGGTAGAAAATTCTCAAGTATGAATTTCTTTTCTAGCAATCGCAGAGCCTGTTTTTGCTGTGGTCAAAGCTGACTGATAGACTGTGGTTTAAGTCAACTTATTCAAAAATGTCTTCAGCCCTGCTGGTCGAGACAAGAAATCTTTATGGGGTAGTTGGAGCTGAAAGCAGGTTAGGCATCTATTAAAACATCACAGAACAGGTTAGACTGTGGTTTGAAGAAATAGATATTCCCCCATGTTTAACTGAGTTTATGTGCCTAAGTCTTTAAAATGGGGTTCTTAGTATCAAGTGAGGCTGTTTGGTTCTTCTAAAAAAACATACTTTCATTTTCTTACACATGGTTAGACTTTATGCCCAGTACATTCTATTTTTTTTAAAGCTCTTTTTCTAATAGGGCAACCAATTATCAAAATAATCTTTTTCACTAAACGTGCTAGCCTTACAAAATTGACAGTTATAAAATTTGGAAAAGTTAATAATTTACCTTCTTATCTTAAAGGATTCAAGTTGACTGTTTTCTCTCCTTTTTTTGTCTTTTAACTTGTAATGATATAATGGCATGCCGCAATCATTTTAAGTACAGAGTTTGGTGTACCTCCTAGCCAACTGTTTTGTTACAAACTCTGATTTTCCCAAGGTGTTGGGAGAATATATACTGGTAAGTAATATATACTATATATCATCAATAAGATGCGAAGAACTAAAAAGCCTCTTCAAAGTGTAGTTCTACAGTTTTTTTTAATAGCTAAAGATTTTATTTTTTTAACCACTTATTATTTTTGTTAGGTATTTTCTTCAAATGTTATTTTACTTTCTATTTTAATAAAAACAAACATTTCTGAGTAACATATTGAGAGGTTTCACATTTAGTAACTGAGTTACTGAACACAGAGTCTTTCATTGCTTAGAGATCTTTAGAGATAATCTACTTAGACATGTTTCTTCTGCAGATTTCCAAAATCGAATAATTCAGGGAACAAACTTGGTTCAGAATTCTGAAATGCTGACATGAAATTATATTTGGGTGGGCTGTCCAGTCCCTCTTCCCTTTTTTTCGGTCTGTTTCTGCTTTTTTCCTTAGGTCTGCACCTGTTCAGCATTTGGCAGGATGGCAAGCGGAGGGGCAGCAGGGTGAAACTGACACAGTTCTGGTGAGTTTCACTTTGCTGCTCCTCCTGATTCTCAGGGAAAGAATTTTGTTACTTTCTATTGGAAAACATCCATCTCCAAGTGAATCCTTAAGATGAGATGCTAATATTATTCCTTTGGGATTGACTCAACTATTTGTATGTGTTCTACTTACTCCAGTCTGCAGCGGCCCTTTGTGTTGGAGTTGGGAGTTTTGCTGATCCAGATGACCTACCCGGGCTGGCACACTTTTTGGAGCACAGTAAGATCTTGTAAAATATCATTCCAGGGTGTGTTTTTTTTCCCCTCTAAATTTGTATGAGTTGATTTCAAAGACACGTAATTGGTTTGATAGAATTATGATATATTTAACAAGAGAAAAAGGCTAAGAAAAAAATCTTTGATTTATGAATGTCATAGAGAGCCACTTTTAATTTTAATCTCCTTCAGTGTGCTTATATTGAAAATCAGTATGAAACCACTTAGAAAACTACTTTAAAATGTAGGTGTTATTTTTGTTCAGGTATGGTCAAGCTAATACATCAGAAGATTGCTATTTTCCAGGAATTGGCTAGCCCTGGGAGAGGCAGTCTCTTCCAGGGTTAGCAAGGCCCCAAGATGTCAAAGTATCAGAAATGCAGAAAATAAAAAAGCATGATTGACATAAAAACAAAACAAAATAGAAACTTCAGTTTATTATGAATGTACTTGAATAAAACCTATGTGGAATATTATATAATTATAAATATTTAAATCCATGTTTGTTTTCCTGAATTACTCATTTTTTATATTCTAGTTTTCTAAGCTATTTGAGGATAAATTTCTCACTTTATGAATTTTTATAGTAGCAGATAATCTGCATATATACTTCTTAAATTTTAGCCTTTTTATACATCAATTACATATTTTTCTTGTCTTTAAAAATGTAATGTTTGGGTTTTTTAGTATAAAAGTAATATATGAGCATTATAGAAAGTTGTAAAAACAGAAGTATAATGAAGAAAGTAAGTATTATCCAGACATAACCATTGTTAATGTGTTGGTCTATATTCTTTCAGTTTTGCCATCCATATAACAAAGTTCATCCTTGATAATAAAAAGATTGTCTATATCTTTGTGTTCTGTGGCTTTGTGTTCTTTCCATTTAGTGGTATTCATGGGTAGTTTGAAATATCCAGATGAGAATGGGTTTGATGCCTTCCTGAAGAAACATGGGGGTAGTGATAATGCTTCAACTGACTGTGAACGTACAGTCTTTCAGTTTGATGTCCAGAGAAAATACTTCAAGGAAGCCCTGGATAGGTAACTAACTCAAAGTGTATTTTTATTTTAATTGTTTAATAACACTTTACAAATGGAAATATTGGGCATGTTCTATGGTATTTCTTTTCAAGTGATTTCAAGTAATCTAGTTCTATAGAATTGTCACAATACTTTATTTGAAGAAAAGAGCACACTATTAAATATATGTTGGCCATCATCCTGTAATACATTGTCTTTGTATTAAAGATTAAATGGAAACTCTTTTGTATTTTAATAGATTAGGGTGTACACTTGAATTCTGTTACACGTATGTATCGTAATATAACGGTGGTGAAGTCTGGGTCTTTGGTATACCCACACTTGAATAGTGTACATTGTACCCCATAGGTATAAACTGAAACTCTTAAACATCCTTTGAGTTTTGTTAATGATGCATTCTCTATTGACTCATGAATGCAATTAATTTTAATTTATTAGAAAATATGGAAAAACAAATAAAAAAGGAATAAGATTGCCTCTAATCTTACAATATAGAGATAACCAGAGTTAATAATTCGGTATATAGCCATCTATTTTTTTTAATGTATATAGAATCATGTTGTTAATATTAATACCTTTTTATAACCCGTAATTCTAAACAAGATATATGATTTAACTTATAGTTACATAATTTCTATATAAATTATATAATTTATAAAACATGCATTTAAGTGATTATATATTATTTACATTATATAGAAATACCATAAGGTATTCAACCAGTTACATTTTATTGGAGAGTTGAGTTGTTTCCATTACCGTAATGCTGTAATGGCTGTGATGAATATTCTAATCTCTGTGTACATCCTTTTTTTTTTTAAATTTTGGAGACAAAGTCTTGCTCTGTCACCTAGGCAGGAGTGCAGTGGCCCCTGTCATAGCTCACTGTAATCCTGAACTCCTGAGCTCAAGTGATCTCCCCACCTCACTCTCCTGAGTAGTTGGGACTACAGGTACACACCACCATGCCTGGCTAATTTCATTTTTTTAGAGATAGGGTCTGGCAAAGTTGCCCAGGCTGGTCTTGAACTCCTTGGCCTCAAGTGATCCTCCCACTTCAGCTTTCCAAAGTGCTGAGATTATAGGTGTGAGCCACCACATCTGGCTTTTTGTGTACATCCTTAATTATTTTTTTAAGTTAAGTTCTAAGAAGTGAAATTGCTGAGTATATTTGCATATATATTTTTAAGGCTTTTAAAAAAAGCTTTTGATACTCATTGCAAAATTGTTTTTGAAAACTGCAAAAAGTTTGTGTCAGTGTACTATTAGAAATTTGATGTTATAAGGTTGCAGACCAAAGTCAACACTGTAAAAAAGGAGTCACTTTTTACCAAACTCTAGATAAATGTCAGATTAAAATGGAAAAAAAGAAATCTTGACATTGTCAGTATAATGTAAGCTCCTTGAGAGCAAAGATTTTTATTTTTGCCTGTTGTTTGTTGATATATCCGCAACATTAGGAATTTGGTAGACACTAAGATACTTGTTGACTGAATTAATGCAGTTCCTTTATAGCAAAAATTACCAGAAAATCAAAAGATAATGACCAAAAAATTTTCAAAACCTGACAACAGTCCGATTTTCTCAGAGAAATAGTCTGTTAAGAGTTTAATTTTGCTGGGTGCAGTGTCTCACACCTTTAATCCCAGCACTTTGGGAGGCCAAGGCAGGATTACTTGAAGCCAGGAGTTTGAGACCAGCCTGGGTGACATAGAGAGACCCCATCTCTAAAATAATAAAAAAATTAGCCATGTGCAGTGGCACATGTCTGTAGTCCCAGCTACTTGGCAGGCTGAGGCAGGAGGATTGCTTGAGGCCAGGAGTTTGACGTTGCAGTGAGAACCTGTCTCGAAAAAAAAAAAAATTAAAAAGAGTTTAATTTGATCTACAGAACTCTTTTGGGTGTATTCCCATAAATTGAAAGCATATGCCACTATTTTCAACGGAATAAATATTTATGTCTTCCTGAACCCCCAAGTTAATAACTTTTATGCTAAAAGAATGCCAAAATCCCATTAAAGTCGACAAAGTTATTTTGGCAATGTTATTTATAATAGGATCCAACATGGCAGATTTAAACATAAGGATACAGAAAGGTTGAAAGTAAAAGAGTTGTAAAGTGATATACCATGCAGATACCAACATGAAAGCCAATGTAGTTATATTGGCATCAGATAAAATAGACTAAGGCAAAAAATTTTGCTGTTGCTCAAGAAGCTACCTTCATATTGATAAAACTTAACTAGGAAGACAGTTGTTTCCAATATGAGCACATCTAATAACCTCAAAATAAATAAAACGTACAAATATAAGGAGAAATACACAAATAACCAACCACAATGGGAGATTTAACACTCCTTTCTGAGTAATTGTTAGAACAACCATAAGGAAAATCAGTAAGGACATAGAAGCTTGAGGCAAGACTACCAGATTTTATTAATATTTTACAGACATATATAGAATGCTTACCCAACAACTTCAGACTACAAATTTTATTCAAGTGCAATGGAACATTTAAAAATTCTACCATATTTTAAGCCATAAATTCAGTTTCAAATTTCAAAGCATGAAAATCATATAAATTACGTTTTTCAATCATGGTGTACAATTTAAGTTTAGCTAGAAATCAGTACCTGAAAGACAAACTAGAGTATTCCCTTATGTTTGGAAATTAAGAAATACACTTCTAAGAAAATCTAGATAAAAGAGGAAAGCATGACTGAAATTGAAATTATTTTAAACTGAATTATAAAAATATTATAAAGCAAAAGTTGTGGAATGCAGCTATAGTAGTCCTTAGAGGAAAATGTATAACCTTTAATGCACATGCTAGAAAAAGAAAAAAGCTGAAAATTAATCAGCTAGTTATCAATCTCAACAAGTTTGAATAAGACTAGCAAAGTATGCCAAGAGAAAGTAGAAGTAAATACTAAAAATCAAAGCAGGAATAAAACAAGACAACTGTTTTATTGTTTTAATGAGATAAAAAAGCAAAGTGACATCAGCAGGAATGGTGAAGTAAGGACCCCTGAAAGCCTCTTTTCCATAAAAACAATGAGAACATTGCCAGAAATGGTCAACACTAACTATTTTCAGAACTCTGAAAATTAAACAAAGGTGTGCAACAAACCAAAGAAAAGTGGCTGAATCTTAGTAAAACCACAAACTTTGTGAAATTTTAACTTGCCCTGTTTCTATTCCCCTCCCCTTGGCTCCACAGTATTCTTAAAAACTAAGAGTTCCTATAACAACACTAAAAACCAGCAGCTTAGCAGCCATTGGAGGGGACAGGATAGGTTTGGAATTCTTTAACAACATTATTCTTGGAGAATTGTCATTATTTGAACTGTCTGCCACTTCACTGGGAAGCCCCATTTGCAGGGCATTTCTTTATTTGACCTGATTGGGAGTTCATCCATTGCAAAAATC
>NW_012138302.1:15915193-15916250 GCF_000956105.1 Propithecus coquereli
TCTAAAACAAGATTATATAATTTTTGAGGTTAATTTTAGTTCTAAGGCTGACTGTGTTACAACTTCTTAATTGAATTTGTCTTATCTATAAGTTTCTATATCTTTCTATCTAAAAGTAGCTTTTCCCTTTCTTTGAATTTCTTTAGTTTTTCTATTAACTGATAAAGCAATGTAAAACAATTAAAATTGTTTTAATACCCATTTTTAATGTCAAGACATTATAAAATACTTAGCTTTATACAGCAATTGTGAACACCTTTGATGAATGAAGAGGATGTACTTTAGGCTTTTTGGTACCCCTTTTTATTTTGCTTAGATGGATCAAATTATAAAAGATTATCTTTTCTAGAAGCAGCAGCATCACAGTCTAGTGATCATTTAAAAAAATGACTTAGGGGTCCAGGCACGGTGGCTCATGCCTATAATCCCAACACTTTGGGAGGCTGAGAAAGGAGGATCACTTGAGGCCAGGAATTCAAGACCAGCGTGGGCAACATAGCCAGATCCCGTCTCTACAAAAAGTGAAAAAATTAGCTGGACACGGTCGTGAGCACCTGTAGGCCCATTAACTCGAGAGTCTGAGGTGGGAGGATTGCTTGAGCCCAGGAGTTTGAGGCAACAGCGAGCTATGATCATGCCACTTCACTCCAGCCTCGTGGCAGAATGAGATCCTGTCTTAAAAAAAAAAAAAAAAAAAAAGACTTAGATGCTACTTTTCTGAGGATTCAGTGTGATATAATCCTTTATAAAATATGGATAGCTAATTTTCTGGATTATATTAGAATGGAACAGAGGAACTTAAGTAGTTGAAGAGATCAACTTGTTTTGATTGAGAAACAATGGATACACTAGAAAGACTACATGATTGTTAACAATGGAAAATGGTTTATATTTATTGAATGAGTAAGTATCTGGAAAAGGGAAATAAAGTAAATTAGTCTTGGTAAGAGGTGGTTTAAAGTCTGGTATAGGATTTCGAAGTGCTTTTATGATTTTTATTTTAAAAATGTGAACCCTGGGCCGGGTGCGGTGGCTCAAGCCTGTAATCCTAGCTCTC
>NW_012138302.1:15925995-15969812 GCF_000956105.1 Propithecus coquereli
GGGGTGGGGGGAGAGGGAGGCATACCATTTACCTGAAATATTTGGTGGCAGTTGTTTAACTTTGTGACTTCCTGAGGCAGTGGATAACAATTAGGGCAAACAATAGACTAATCACAAAGCTCAAAGGAAAACAACTGGGAAAGGAGATGTCCACTGGGGCTTTGAAAAGTCCAAACTTTTCTTGGGAATGTAGAAGGCTGTGTACATGCGTAGGGATGTGCCATGTCCAGAGCTGTTTACATGCTCAATAAAGACCTGACAAGGCCTTACGCTCTCACTTTGATTGACTTTAAGTCTCTTTGCAAGTAGGATACAGTGGGTAAGGCAGAGTTGTAAACTGCCTGGCTGAATGCTAAAGGCATGTCTCAGTATGTACACAGAGCTCTTTGGCAAGGCTGGGAGACTTCTTGATTCCAGACATTTAAGGAAATCTCTGTGCAGCCAGTGATTACCCCTAAGGTAACCAAGCAGAGACTTCAGTGGCCGCACTTTTCAGAGAATACAGACTTTACAGAATTAGTTTAGGAATAAATAAATAAACAGTACCACCACCAACAAACTCAATAACAACAAACCTTGGTGATAGGAGTAGATCTTGATTTCCAGAGTTGCCACATTATGTTATTTAAAATAATGTTTTCAACAGAAAATTATGGGAGATACAAAGAAACAAAGTATGGCCTATACACAGGAAAAAAAGCAGTCGATAGGTACTGTCCTTGAGACAGACCAGATGCTCACCTTACTGAACAGTATCTTTAAATCAGCTATTTTAAACATGTTCAAAGAACTTAAGAAAATCATGTCTAGAGAACTAAAGGAAAGTATGACAATGATGTCTCACCAAATAAAGACTATCAATTAAAAGAGAAAAATTATTAAAAAGAACCAAATGGAAATTCTGGAGTTGAAAAGTATGATAACTGAAATGAAAAATTCATCAGAAGGGCTCAACAGCAGATTTGAGCTGGCAGAAGAATGAATCAGTGAATTTGAAGATAAACCAATTGAGATTATCCATTCTGGGGATCAGAAAGGGGAGGGAAAAAGAAGAAAAATAAACTGAGCATCAGAGACCTGTGGCGTACCATCAGGTATACTAACATATTCATCGTGAGAATCCTAAAAGGAGAGCAAAGAAGGGGGATGAAAGAATTGTTTAATAAATAATGACCAAAATCTTCCTAAATTTGATCAAAGACTAGAATTTATACATTCAAGAAGCCCCACAGATTTCAAGAGGAATAAATAAAAAGACACCCATAAGACACATAATCAAAATGTCAGAAGCCAAAGATAGAGACTTTTGAAAGCAGCCAGAAAGGAGCAACTCATCACATACATGGCAATGTCAAGATTAACAGCTGATTTCTCATCAGAAACCATAAAGGAGACAAAATAATGGAGTGACATATTCAAAGAGCTGAAGAAAAAAGTCTCAACCAAGAATTCTATGTCCAGTAAAACTATACTTGTATAAGAAATTAATATATACTCAAGTAAATAAAAACTGAATTTGTCACTTGAAGACTTGCCCTATATGAAATATAGGTGAGTGAAGTGAGTTCTTCAAGCTGAAATGAAGGAACACTTAAATCTACATGAAGAAATCAAGTGCATTGGTAAAGGTAACTACATAGATAAATATAAAAGTATAAAGTTTTTGTTTGTAAATCTTTTTTTCCCCTAATTTGAAAGACAACTGCATAAAACAATAGTTATAAGTCTATACTGGTAGGCATATAACGTAACTTGTATGACAGTGTGTCCTAAAACAGGAAGAGAAGCATTGATAGAAACTATCCTGAGACAGCCCAGATGCTGTGGGTTTGCGGGGAGGGAACAGATACATGGCAGCAAAGTTTTTATCAAATACTATTGACATTAAGTTGGTATTAATTTGAGATAGATTGTTATAAGTTAAGATGTTAGTTTAAAAAACTAAAAAAATATAGTAAAAGAAATGACATCGAGGCCGGGTGCGGTGGCTAACACCTGTAATCCTAGTACTCTGGGAGGTGGAGGCAGGTGGATTGTTTGAGCTCAGGAGTTCGAGACCAGCCTGAGCAAGAGCGAGACCCCATCTCTACTAAAAAAAAAAAAAGAAATTAATTGGACAACTAAAAATATATAGAAAAAATTAGCCGGCCATGGTGGCGCATGCCTGTAGTCCCAGCTACTCGGGAGGCTGAGGCAGTAGGATCACTTGAGCCAGGAGTGTGAGGTTGCTGTGAGCTAGGCTAACGCCACGGCACTCACTCTAGCCAGGGCAACAGAGCGAGACTCTGTCTCAAAAAAAAAAGAAATGACATCGGAATTAAAATGGTATGTTAGGAAATGTCTATTTAATAAAAAGATATCAGTAATGGAGGAAGAGGGGGGACAAAAACATAAGTATAGAAAGCAAATAATAAAAGGCAAACATAAATCCTACCTTATCAATAATTATCTTACATGTAAATGGATAAACACTGAAAAGGCAGATGTTGGCAGAATGGATAAAGAAATACATTTCAGGCCAGCATGGTGGCTTGTGCCTGTAATCCCAGCACACTGGGAGGCTGAAGTGGGAGGATCACTTGAGGCCAGGAGTTTGACCAGCCTGGGCAACATAGTGAGACCACATCTCTACATAATAAAAAAAATTAGCCAGGCATGATGGTGCATGCCTGTAGTCCCAGCTACTTGAGAGGCTGAGGCAGGAGGACCACTTGAGTTCAGGAGTTTGAGGCTGCAGTGAGCTATGATTGCACCATAGCACTCCAGCCTGGGCAACAGAATGAGATCCCATGTCTAAAAATAAAAAAAGAAAAAAATGCAATTCAGTGATCTGCTATTTCTAAGATACTAACTTTAAATGCAAATACACAAGCAGATTGTCAATAAAAGGGTAGAAAAATATGCCATGTAAATAAGTATCAAAAGGGAGCTGGAGTGGCTATACCTAATATCAGAGAAAATAGATTTTAAGATAAAAATTATAGCTAGAGACAAAGAGGGGAATTTCATAATAAAAGGATCATTCCATCAAGAAGATATAATAGTTATAAATATGCATCAAACAAAAGCGGTTCAAAACATGTGAAGCAAAAATGGACAGAATTGAAAGGAAAAATCATTAATAATAGTTGGAGGCATCAATACCCCACCTTCAATAAAGGATAGAACAACTAGATAGGTCAACAAAAAATAGAAGGCATGAATAGCACTGTATACCAATAGGCATATATAGAACACTGCACCCAAAATCAGAATACACATTCTTGTCAAGTTTACCATGAATCATTCTCCAGGATAGACATATCAGGCCATAAAACAATAGTTAACAAATATGAAAGGATTGAATTTATATAGATTATGTTCTCCAACCACAATGGAATGAAATTAGGAATCAATAACAATCATATGTAGAATTTATACAACCCTCTCTGAAACAATGCCTTCAAGAAGAAATCACAAGGGAAATTGGAGATAGGGGGTGGGGAACCAAAATACAACATACCACAATTGATGGGATGCATCAAAAGCAGTGCTCAGAGGGAAATTCATAATGTAAACACTGCTGTTAAAAAAGAAGGAAGATGCTATGTCAGTAACCTAACCTTCCATCTCAATTTACTAGACAAAGAAGAGCAAACCAAACCCAAAGTAAGCAGAAGGAAGTACATAAAAATTAGAACGGAAGTAAATGAAATAGGGAATAAAACAGAGAAAATTAATAAAACCAAAAATTGGTTATTATAAAAGACCAACAAAATTGACAAAGCTTTAGTTAGACTGACCAAGAAAAAGAAAATCTCAAGTTGTTAAAATACGATGTGAAAGAGGGCTCATTACTTGTGATCTTAGCAAAATAACAAGACTCTAAGGGAATACTGTGAACAATGGTAAGTCTACAGATTAAACAACCCAGATGATACGGAAATTTGAAATTCATTGAAAGATGTAGACTACTGAAACAGACTCACGAAGACAGCAAATCTGAATAGACCTGTAATTAGTGAAGAGATTTTATTAGTAATCAAAAGCTTTCTAAAAGAAGGCATACACCCTCTTGGCTGTGGAGAAAAAGCTGGGGAAGAAGGCTCAGCCTGGCTCCTGAGAGTCAGAGCACTCTGGCCAGCCCCAAGCCTCCATGGCCATGAATGGGGCTGGGTGCTTGGGTCCAAGTGATCAGGTGACCTCTCAGTGCTTCCGTCTCCATCCTACCTGTGTGTGGGAGGGATCCAGGGAGCCCCGGTTTCACACGTGCAGCACCCAGTGCCCTGCACAAAGCCACTCAGCAGGAAAAAAGTGGAATAACCTGAGAGAAAGAGGTGAGCGTCACCATGGTGGGTGCTGAGCACGCTGATCTGAAGCTGATACAGCATCTGAAGGCCCCCAAGAGAAGTGTGCTGGGAAATAACTTTTGTGCGTACTTGTCAGTGACCCTCCTTGCACAGTCCTGGACAAGATGGATTTCAGGGGCTTCCATGTGTTGAGCATGATGAATGGTCCAGATGCTGGTATGGTGTCTGCACAAGGGGTGACTTTCTCATGCTGATTTGTGGACAGGGCACCCCTCCCTCCCCCAAACCCCTGTCTCACTGACCGCCTTGCCCCTATCTTCTTTTTTTTTTTTTTTATTTTTTATTGATGGAGACGGGGTCTCGCTCTTGCTCAGGCTGGTCTTGAACTCCTGACCTTGAGCGATCCACCCGCCTCGGCCTCCCAGAGTGTTAGGATTACAGGCGTGAGCCACCGCGCCCGGCCACCCCTATCTTCTTAGATTATCACTACACTTGGCCTAGCCCCAGCAGGTAGTGAATGGCCTTCTTTGCAGCCCTGCCTTGGTCAATGGAGGAGGCAGGGGCGGGAAGGACACCTTGCCTCTGCTCTTCCAGCTGTCCTCCTGCTTCAGGCTTGACCTGGGGGCTTTACTGTAGGCTGTGTTCTGTGGGCAGGCTGCCCCTGCTGGATCTGGGCACTCCAATAGCCCCAGGACCTAGTGGGTGGATCCTGCATAGCTAGTCCAAGCCAGTAAAGGGCTGTGATGAGTGGTTGTTTGTGCCTCTGCTCTCTTGCCTGGACTCATTATGTGGAACGTTTCCCTGTGGGTTGCCCACTCCCAGAGAGGGAGGCTCAGGCCTCGAGAGAACCCTCTGAGGCAGAGCCAGCACCCTACACCTATGTATGGAGTAGAGGTAGACTCTTAAAGTTTATTGGCGCTTGTGGTTATTGATACTTGTGGTACTTTCAAAGGAAAGGACGAGGGGTAGGAGGGCTGGAGCCAGAGGCCATGTGGGCTACCCCTCTTTAAAAAAAAAAAAACAAAGAAAAGCATATGCCCAGATGGCTTCTTGGTGAATTCTACTAAGTGTTTAAACAATTAATATTAGTGTTTCACAAACTCTTTCAAAAAATAGAAGAGAACACACTTCCTAACTCATTTTATATTGAGCAAGTATTACTCTGATACCAAAACCAGACAAAGACATTACAAGTAAAGAAAACTATAGGCCAATATTCCTTATGAATATAGATGTAAAAATCCACTACAAAAATACGGCCAAACTGAATCCTGTATTATATAAAAAAGATTACTTACCATTATCAAGTGAGATTTATCCCAGGAATGCAAGGTTAGTTCACCATATGAAAATCAAACAGTATAATGTCATTAATAGAAGAAAGGACAAAAACATATGTCAATGTATCATCTCAATATAAACAGAAAAACATTTTGCAAAATCCAATACCATTTTGCAGTAAAAATACTTAATAGGCTGGGAATAAAAAGTTAACTTCTTCAACCTGATAAAGGGCATCTCTGAATATTCCATAAATATCATCATACTTAATGGCAAAAGATTGAAAGCTTTCCCCTGAAAATCAGGAAAAAGACAAGGATGTCATTTCTCATCACTTCTGTTCAACATTGTAGTGGAAGTTTTAGTCAGGGCAATTAGACAAGAAAAGGAAATAAAAGGCATGCAGTATGGAAAGGAAGAAGTAAAAATATCTCTCTTTGCAGATGACAATATTTATGTTCCCGTTATTTACAGATTCCATATTTGCAAATTCTCCTACTCACTAAAAATTTATTTGAAATTCCAAAATCTATACTTGTGGTACTTTCACAGTCATTCATGGACATGTGCAGAGTGGTGAATGAGCTGCCAAGCATACACATTCCCAGCTGAGGTCGAACTCTTTGACAGTCTGTTTCAGTTCTCATACAGAGGTGACCAGAAGAGGAAGATGCTAGGCAGTATAATGTAGTGCAAGAAGCTCTGGCTCTGGAGTCAGTGGGATGGGGTTTGAATCCCCATCTGGCACTTATTAGTATAGTGGGACAGCCCGAAGCAAGTTATTTAACACTTTTGAACCTCTCTTTTGTAAAATATAGAAAATAGAGTCTACTGTGATAAGATACCTTTAGGATTTAAGATTGTAATCTTGTAATCGGTGTGACAGATGTGCGTGTGTATGTATATATGTACATAATTCCCCTAGGACAGATGGTTCAGTATTCTCTAATTCAGTGTTCCTGGCAACTTTAGAGAATGTAACTACCACAAATGCCAAGAACTCGCTATATGTAGAGAATCCTACAGAACCCATAAAAGAACTATTAGACCCAATATAGAGTTCAGCAAGGTTGTAGGATATAAGTTCAGTGTACAAAAGTCAATTAAATCAATTGTAATATTTTGGGGTTTTTTTTTTTTTTAAAAGAGATGGGGGTCTCCCTATGTTGCCCAGTTGGCCAGGCTGGAGAGCAGTGGCCATTCACAGCCATGATCGTAGCGTACTACAGCTTTGAACTCCTAAGCTCAAGCGATCCTCCTGCCTCAGCCTCAGAGTAGCTGGTACTAGAGACATGTGCCACTGTGCCTGGCTTTCAACTGTATTTTTATTTATTTATTTTTTAAGAGATGGGATCTCACTCTGTTGCTCAGGCTGGAGTGAAATGGCACGATCATAGCTCACTGCAACCTCGAACTTCTGGGCTCAAGCAATCCTCTTGGCTCAGCCTCTTTAGTAGCTGGGACTATAGGTGTGCACTGCCATGCCTGGCTAAGTTTTTAAAAAAATTTTTTATAGAGTCAAGGTCTTGCTATGTTGCCCAGGCTGTTCTTGAACTCCTGGCCTTAAGTGATCCTCCTGCCTCAGCCTTCAAAAGTACTGGGATTATAGGTGTGAGCCACCACACTGGGCCTCAATTGTATATTTATACACTAGCAATGAAAAATCCAAAAATGAAACTAAGAAAATATTTCCTTTTTATAACAGCATTAAAAACAATAAAATACTTAGTAATTTAACAAAAGAAGTAAAGGATTTATATAAAGAAAGTCATAGAATTTTAAAGAAAGCCACAAAAAATTATTGAAGGAAATTAGAGCAGACCTAAATAAACAGAAATATGTGCATGTTCATAGATTGGAAAACTTAATATCGTTAAGATGGCAGTACTTCCCAAATTGATCTACAGATTCAACTCAATTGGATGAGAATTCCAGCTGCCTTTTTTGAAGAAATTGGTGAAGTGATCTTAAAATTCATATGGAAAGCAAGCAACCAAGAATAGCCAAAATTATTTTTAAAAATAACAAAGTTGGAGGACTCATATTTCCTAGTTTCAAAATCTACTCAAAGATATAGTAATCAAGACAGTGTGGTACTGGCATAAGGATAGACATATCACTGGAATAGAATAGAGATAAAGCATTACCTTTATGGTCAGTTGCAAGGGTGCCAAGAAATTCAACAGGAAAGAATAGTTTCCAACAATTGGTGCTGGGACAACTGGATATCCACATGCAAAGGAATAAAATTAGACCCCTTACTCACACTAAATACAAAAGCTAACTCAAACTGGGCCATAGACTTAAATGTAAGAGTAAAAATTATAAAACTCTTTTAAGACAACATAGGTATAAATTTTTGTGATCTTGGATTTGGCAGTGGTTTTGTAGATACGATGACAAAAACAAACACTAAATTGGACTTCATTAAAATTAAAAACATTTTTGCTTTAAAGGGCTCTATGAAAAAAGTAAAAAGACAACTCACAAAATGGAAGAAAATACTTGCAAATCACGTATCTGATAAGAGACTAGTAGCAAGCATATATATAGAACTCTTACAGCTCAACAATAAAAAGACAAGTAATACAACTTAGAAATGAGCAAAAGATTTGAATAGACATTTCTCCAAAGAAGATATGCACATGGCCAATAAGTATATGAAAATATGCTTAACGTCATTGGTCACTAGGGAAATGAAGATCAAACCCACAGCGAGATATTGACAGGTATGTGGAGATACTGGAACCCTCACACACTGCTGGTGGTGCGGAAGCTTTGGAAGAGTTTGGCATTTTCTTAGAAAGTGAAACACAAAGTTACCAAATGACCCAGCAATTCTATACCCTAGAGAATTGAAAACATGTGTCCACACAAAATCTTGTGCATGAATGTTCATAACAGTGTTTTTTCATAATAGGGCAAAAGTAGAAACAACCCAAATGTCCAACTACTGATGAATAGGTAAACAAAATGTGATGTATCTATATAATAGAATATTACTTAGCAATAAGGAATGAAGTTCTGATGCATGCTACAGTATGGATGAACC
Organism: Propithecus coquereli; assembly: GCF_000956105.1. Lineage (NCBI taxonomy): Eukaryota > Metazoa > Chordata > Mammalia > Primates > Indriidae > Propithecus > Propithecus coquereli. Next base: position 15,934,618 of record NW_012138302.1, read on the forward strand.
TTGAAGACATTATGCTAAGGAAAAGAAGCAAGACACAAAAAGCCCTATAATATGATTCCATTTATGTGGACTGTCCAGAATAGATAAATCCATAGAGACCAAAAGTAGATTAGAGGTTAATGGTTACCCAGGGATGGGGGAAGGGGAGAATGGGGAATGAGAGTTAATGAGTACAGAGTTTCTTTTAGGGGTGATGAAAATATTCTGATATTAGATAGTGGCGATGCCCTGTGAATGTAGTAAAATCCACTCAATCATTCACTTTAAAAGAGGAGTTTTTTGGTATGTGAATTATATCTCAATAGAAACAGCAAACATACAGAATTTCAAGAAAGCTAAATGTTGGTTTTTTGAAAAAAAATCATAAAATAAACCTTTCATGAGACTAATCAAGGAAAAAAGAGTATGTGCAATTATCAGGAATAAAAAGGAAAATATGACTTTTGATCTTGCAGATATTGATAATATATTACAGTACTTGAACAACTTATGCCAATAAATGCAAAAATATTGATAGATGAAGTGCATAATGTCTTAGAAATATAATTTATGAAAATGACACAGAAATAATTTAAAAATTTGAATAGTCTCATAACCATTAAAGAAATGAATCAGTAATGAAGACTTCTCATAAACTTTTAGGTTTAGAATTCTACAAAAAATCGAATGAAGAAATAATTCCTCGCTTATTTATGAAGCCAGCATGACCTTGATATAACAAAGGGTAACATAAAAATTATAGGCCAGTCTGGGCGCGGTAGCTCATGCCTGTGATCATAGCACTCTGGGAGGAAGAGGTGGGAGGATTGCTTGAGGCCAGGAGTTCAAGACCAGCCTGAGCAAGAGCGGGACACCACCTCCAGAAAAATAGAAAAATAAGCCGGGTTTGTAGCTGAGGCAGGAGGATTGCTTGAGCCCAGGAGTTTGAGGTTGCAGTGTGCTATGATCATGCTACTGCACTCTAGCTGGGTAACAGAGTGAGACCCTGTCTCAAAAAAAAAAAGAAAATTATAGGCCAAACAGCAATAAATAAGGACAATATATCAATACCAAATTGAGTTCATCCTAGAAAAATAAGTTAGGGTTAACTAATGTTAATTACATCAATTAATGCAGCTCATCACATTGTCAGATTGAAGGAGAAAAGCCGTATTATCTCAGTATATGTAGAAAATATCTGATGAAACCCAGTATCTATTCATGAAGATGCTCTTAAGAGAGTATAAAACAACTTTCTTAATCTGGTCATTGCTGTTTTTAAGGTAAGCATTATATTTAATGATCAAACCTTGAAAGCTTTCAATTTGAGATCAGGAGCAAGACAGAGATGCAGGCTGTGATCCTTTCTCTTCATCATTCTATTAAGGTTTAGTGAGGCAAGAAAAAAAATAAGCAAACTGTTATAGCAGATTATACAGTTGTGAACACAGAATCCAAAATTTTCTGCAGATAAATCATTAACTTTAACAAGAATTTAGTAAGGTAGGTTGATAAAAAATGATAAAATGTTTAATCTGATATATTAGAAATTGACATAAAGAACAAAACTTTATAATAACATTAAAAATAATCAGACACCCAGGAATCATTTCAAAAATCATGTAAAATTATATGTGAGAAATATACTACACCTTATTGTGAGATATTAAAGACTTAAATAAATGGAGAGAGGCCGGGTATGGTGACTCACGCCTGTAATCCTAGCACTCTGAGAAGCTGAGACAGGTGGATCGTTTGAGCTCAGGAGTTCGAGACCAGCCTAAGTAAGAGCGAGACCCTGTCTCTACTAAAAAAATAGAAAGAAATTAGCTGGACAACTAAAAATATAAAGAGAAAAAATTAGCGGGGCACATGCCTGTAGTCCCAGCTACTCAGGAGGCTGAGGCAGAAAGATCACTTGAGCCCAGGAATTTGAGGTTGCTGTGAGCTAGGCTTACACCATGGCACTATAGCCCGGGCAACAGAGTGAAACTCTGTCTCAAAAAAATAAATAAATAAAATAAATGGAGAGAATTACTATTTGTGGATTTGAAGCTTCATTTTTAAAATGTCAGTTCTCCCCAGTTGATGTACAGATTCATTGATATACCAACTATAATCTCAGAAGATCTATTTAATTTTAAATAGACGAAGTGATTCTAAAGTTTGTAAGGAAATACAACTGGCTAAGAAGCTAAGATACTTTTGAAGTGGAAAGAGAGCAAGATGGCAGGACTTGATTTACTAGCAAGATATTAAGATTCGTAGTTAGGAGGCTAAGCAAAGAGATGAATAGAATAGAATAGAATAGAAATCCTGGAAATAGAACAGCATGTGTGTGGACAGTTCAGGTTTTTTTTTTTTTTTTTGAGACAGAGTCTCACTTTGTTGCCCAGGCTAGAGTGCTATGGTGTCAGCCTAGCTCACAGCAACCTCAAACTCCTGGGCTCAAGGGATCCTCCTGCCTCACCCTCCCCAGTAGCTGGGACTACAGATGTGCACCACCACGCCCCTCTAATTTTTTCTATTTTTTTTTAGTAGAGACAGGGTCTCACTCTTGCTCAGACTGGTCTTGATCCCCTGACCTCAATGTTATTTAAGAATTTGTTGTATATCTAATTATTGTAAATATAATTAAATAATTATATATGATTATAATAAAACAAACTAATAGAAAAAAAGACTTGAACAGGCATTTCACAAAAGAAGAAATTCAAATAATAACTATTAATATGTGAAATGGTGCTTAACCTCATTAGGAATCAGGGAAATATACTTTAAAACCATTATGAGATTTAGCTTATCCTACTAAAAGTTGCAGAAAATTTTAGTCTGACTATACCAAATGAAGGTGAGATTGTGGAGGAATGGTGGAATTGGAATGCTCATGCAAGTATAAATTGTTACAATCATTTTAGAAAAATTAAGTATTATCTAGTGATATTGAACATATGTATACATATGTTATTACCTACCTAGTAGTTCTTTCCTACTATGTATACCTAGAGAAACTTGTGCATGTGACCTGGTACATATGTATAAGAATCTTTATGTGGTAGCATTGTTTGTAATAGTCCAAACCCAGAACTAGCCCAAATGTCCATGAACAGTAGACTGGATGAATAAATTCATGCAGTGGAATATTACACTGCAATGAAAATAAATTAACCACAGCCACATGTACCATCATGGATGAATATTACAGTGTTGGGTTAAATAAATTAGAAATAAAAGAATACATACAGTGTATTTCCATTTATATGAAGTTAAGGAACAAAATTATATTGTCTACAACATGCATTCTCAAAGGTGGGTGATACTGTTTGTTTCCTTTGGTAGCAAAAATTGGTTCTTGGGAGGTGAAAAAAAAACTTAGATATTATAATGTTTTGTGGCCCTCTAAAGGTTAACCCCTACCTGTCAAATCTTTATAGTTAATTTCTCTTTGTGTTTAATTTTCTCGGGTACCATATGAGCACTGTTTATGCTAACATTGGATTTATGGAAGATATACAAAGCCTATGCAAGATTAGTACTATAAAACTATGGTGGATAGATGACTGTGATTGGAAGACTTTCAAATATTAATTAATACTTGATTTTGAAGTCATTGCAAGAGGGGTCTACACATACCTATTGGTTGCCATTGGCTACTTTGTGGATATGGTTTATGTTTGATCCATGGCATTTTGTATGTGATTTTTGTTTTTAGAATTGAATAAAAGTATTTTATGTTTTATTATTTAACTCAACAGAAGTTATTCAGCCCATCATTACTTATACCAACTACTGAAAAGAAAAAAATGTCCACAATATCTTAATGAGATAGTTGCAGGTTAATTAAACATTTTAGGTAATTAAGTTTTTCAGTTGTTTTACTTCTGCTGGAAATAAAGCTTAAATGATTTTTCTGCAATTTGATTGCATTACTATTATGTATGTATGTAAAGGTAATTTGCATATGTAATTTGATACATCACAATTTATATAAGTAAAAAATTATATTAAAAAGCAGATAATAATGAGGTTAAATACCAAAGGCCTTTAAAATTCTAATTTAACTTTTAACTTAAAAATTTTAGACATTTGTAACATTGCACTGAATGAATAAGCTTTATATATTCTTTTTATACATAAAGCCCAAAAATCCTAAGCAAAGAGATAAACAGTAGCATTGTAATTGCCAGGAACTTCAACACCCCACTGACAGAGCTGGACAGATCATTGAAACAGGAAATCAATAAAGAAATTCTGGACTTAAATAGGACTCTAGAACAAATGAAGCTAACAGACATTTACTATGCATTCTACTCCAAAACTACTGCATATACATTCTTCTCATTAACACATGGGACATTCTCCATGATCGATCATATCTTAGGCCACAAAACATGTCTCAGCAAATTGAAAAAAGTTGAAATCATATTGTGTATCTTCTCAGACCATAATGAAGTAAAACTAGAAATCAATTCCAAGAGAAACACTCAAATCTACACCACGTCACAGAAATTAAATAACCTGCTGCTGAATGATCCTTGGGTCAATGATGAAATTAAGCTGGAAATCAAAAGATTCCTTAACCTGAACAATAAAGGGGACACAAGCTATCAAAATCTATGGGATACAGCAAAAGCGGTCCTAAGGGGAAAATTCATAGCCTTAAATGCCTGCATTAAAAAGACAGAAAGATCACATATTAACAACCTAATGTCATGTCTCAAGGAACTAGAAAAGGAAGAGTAAATCAAACCCAAAGCCAGCAGAAGAAAAGAAATATATATATATATACATAGATACACATATAGACTGACTATTCATGGTATTAAAATTTTACAAGGGAGTAAATAGGAGAAAGTTTCTGAAAAGGCTCTGTAGGGTTGATAATGGAGGAAAAAAAGGCCAATAAACACTGATCTAGAAATAGGTATATAGCTGTTAAAACTATAAAGAAAAGCAGAGAATTGATTACCATAACATTGAGGAGAGAATGCTGGGAGCTTCTAGAGTGCTGACTGTTGCCTATTTCTTCACCTGGGTGGATCCCTCAGGTGTTTTGCCTTGTAGTTATGCATTAGTCTATATGTTCATGTTTTATGTACTTTTCTATATGACATTGTTATATTTCACAATGAAAAAATTAGTGTGTAGACTTTAGTTTGAAATATATAAATGCAAAATACTATATAGATTTTCTATATACATGTTTGTAAATTGAATTTCCAACTTAGTAAAATTCTTTAATTAATAAATGCTGGCTGAGTGTGGTGGCTCATGCCTATAGTCCTAGCACTTTGGGAGGCCGAGGCAGAAGGATTGCTTGAGGCCAGGAGTTCAAGACTGGCCTGAGCAAGAGCAAGACCCTATCTGTACAGAGTAATAGAAAAATTAGCTGGGTGTGAGGGTGTGTACTTGTAGTCCCAGCTTCTCAGGAGTCTGAGGCAGGAGGATTGCTTGAGCCTAGGAGTCTGAGGGTGCAGTGAGCTATGAGGATGCCACTGCACTCAAGCCCAGGTGACAGAGTGAGACCCTGTCTCAAAAAAAATACTACTGCTGATAATACATATTGACTCATGAAACTGAACAGAAACACAAATGCCAGTTTTGTTTATTTTTTGTTCAGATGGGCCCAGTTCTTCATCCATCCACTAATGATCAGAGATGCAATTGACCGTGAAGTTGAAGCTGTTGATAGCGGTAAGAGAAGTGCTTTATGTCTTGCTATGGTTTTTTTTCTGTCAAACCAGATATTTAGCACATTTATCCATCCTGTCATTACACTATTTTATCTTTATATGTTAAAGGACTAAATTGAAATAGATGTGTTATGTTTATTCCTGAAGTCATTAAATGTCTAATTCAGTATAGATTTTAAATAAATTAAAAAGATCATGAATTTTAGTTTTTTATCCACTGTTTTACCTTTGCAGGATAGGGTACTAATTCTTAAAGCAAATACTGGGTGTTAAAACTTTAAAAATTCACTTACTCTTTTTCCATGAAGAGACATTTTCTCTAGAACTTTAAGTATACCATCCTGATATTTATATAGCTAATCCTTTTTTTACCTAGGTCTGTAGGTGCTTTGTGGCTTGAATTTTGGTATTTCTGGAAACAATTTTGATGTATTTATGGATAACTAAATACCTGAGCAGGAAGTGCATTTAATTTTTCCTTTTGACTGTTTGTCTTATCTTGGAGATTTAAAGAATGAAGACAGTAAGGAAAACTGTGCACTTATATAGGGTGAAGCTTCATTATAAGCTCTTTGCTGTAAATATTCCTTATTTACATAGGACTAATAAATATCACCATTGTAGATTATCCCTGCTTGCTTTATTTTAGCATTAGAAACATGAAATACTAGACTCGGGGGGAACTTACACAGTTCGTATAAGTTAGGCTTGGCTTATAGCAACTGAAGAGGCAACGTCTCTGTATTTATTCCTCTTTTTGTAGTATTTTCCTTCTTGGCTTGATTCAATGTCTAGTTCTAATGATGATTTATTGCATTCACTAAGCTGAGTGAACTACAGATGATGTCTGGAAGTCAACATACCTCTCTTTAACTTACAGAAATGTCTCTAGCTGTGGCCCTCGGTTTATTTGTAAAAGGATAGGATGATTAGGTTACTACTAGTTCTAGTAGCTCCTTGAAATCAAGGATTTGTTTTCTTCATTTTTCTTACTTGCCTACCACATTGTTAATCTTAGACACCATTAAATATCTTTTGAATGGATGAAAAACCAAAACAACTAAGGAAAACGTGAAAAGTCCTTCCCACATTTTGAGACCTAAGAACTATTATCTGTGTCTTAAATGCTTCTAGTATGTTTTCTTTATATAGTTTCTAGAGTGGGTTGAAATCAGTCTTTAAAAAAGTAGACCTTTAATTAGATTTTGAATGTTTGTCAGAACACATTTTATTGTGCTTTGAAAAATTATGCAGAAACACATAGTACATAGTTTTGGTTTATGCTGAAATTAAGGTAAAGAGCTTTCATTCGTGTTGTGTTTTTGTTATTTGTTTTTAATGATAGGGGACGTAGGTTTTGATTTGTGTTCTGACAATTTTAACTGATGTAATAATTACTTAAATATTCATTAACCAGGTTTAAAAGCTCAATAATCAGATTTTTTTTCTATTCTATTCAGATGTAACAGTCTTCTATCATTCAGGTGTTACTTGTTTTATTTACATCTTTTTAGTTGCTTGTATGCTTAGATGGCCAATTCCATACATAAGGAGATGAAGGGAAGTTTTCAACAGCTTTGGCAGATTCATCTTCTCATAGGGTCATTTTCCTTCTCCATTATTCATCTCTACTGGCTTATGGAAGAGATTCTTTGTTTCCTGGCTTTTCAGTTTATTAACTCATGCTAACTTTATTACTTCATCACTGTTCCCTGGATTGATAATCCTGTTTTTGGTCTAATATTTTGATGGAGTGTTTGTGTACCTACATTTATAAGCATATGTTTATACAATGCAGATCTGTTCAATGTTTTATAATTTTTTGAATACATTTAATAATAGAAGCTCATGTAACATATTCACAGAGTAGGTTTTTGAAATGGGATTAATTTATTGCTAAAAGAAGATTGTGGAGAAAAAATTACTCTTTTTTTTTGTTGGAGAGAGGGTCTTGCTCTGTCACTCAGGCTTGAGTGCAGTGGCACCATCATAGCTCATTACAATCTCAAACTCTTAGGCTCAAGCGAACCTCCTGCCTCAGTCTCCTGAGTAGCTGGGACTATAGGCATGTGCCACCATACCCAGCTAATTTTTTTTTTTTAATTTTTTTATAGGGATGGGACCTCACTATTGCCCAGGTTGGTCTCAAACTCCTGGCCTCAAGAGATCCTCCCGCCTTGGCCTCCCACAGTGCTAGGATGATAGGTGTGAGCCACCACACCCAGCCTTATTTTTAATAATTAACTCTTTATTTTAATGATAATTCCTACTCTCACATAAACATGTATATTTACCTACACAGTATGTCTTAGGGATTGAGATGAGGGGTACGTCCAAAGTCCTTTTTTTATCCAGTCAAGTGGCAGTGTGGTCTCTGAGTGTTTAGATATTTATATTCTATTTTATCAGTTTTTTAGGGTCTTAAATCACTTTTTGTGGATACATTTATGCGTCTATGGTATTAGTTACCTGTTGCTGCCAAACAATTTACCAGAAACTTGGTGGCTTAAAATAAAATTTATTTTCTCATAGTTTTTGGAATTCAGAAGTCTAAAATGTTTCTGGAGGCAGGGGAAAATCTGTTTCCTTGCCTTTTCCAGCTTCTAGATGCCATCTACATTTCTAGGCTATGGCTCCTTTCTCCATCTTAAGTGGCAGCAGTATAGTAGACTCTTTTCTCTGACCTCTGCATCTCTCCTTTACATCTTTTCTCTCACTTTGATCCTCCTGCCTCTCACTTATAAGGACCTTTGTGATTATACTGGTACTATCTGGATAATGCAAGATCATCCGCCCTTCTCAAGATCCCTAACTTAATCACATCTGCAAAGTCCATTTTACTAGGTAAGGTAACATATTCACGGGTATCGAGGATTAGGATGTGGACATCTTTGGAAGGCCATTACTCAACCTGCCATACTTAATAACAGAATTGTTTTCTCTAATGTTGTAGCCATATCTTCATATTTTTTAATAGAGACTTTAAAAAATTTCCTCTGCTGAAGATGTGGATATATTTTTTACTGCCTCATCTTTGATTTAGCCTTTATGGCTTATAATTAAAGTATTTTCTTAAATATGCTTACTTCTGCTTCTTTCTGTCTCTACTGTCACCGCTTTATAATTTCTACTCTCTGACCAAGTGTAACAGTAATGGCCCCAACTGATTTTCTTGGTTCTACCCTTGAACCAATCTATTCTGCACATTTGCAACCAGAATGAACTTATTAAAAGTCCAAATCTGATAATGCCGTTCTCTTGATAAAGCATCTGCAATGCCTTTCCATGTCTCATGATAAATAATAATTGCTAACATTTATTGGGAACTTATTGTGTGCATTATTGTGGTTGTTATTACCCCCTTTATCCTTATTCGACATATGGTGAAACTGAGGCTTAGATGGTTAAATAATTAACCAAAATTCCAGAATAAGTTTTTGTCCAAGGATCTATAGTCAATAATGACTGTATGATACCAAGATCTGTACTTGTACACATGTAATACTTCTTTCCCAAGATTTTACTGGACCCTTTCAAAAGTTATTTCATGCTTATCTGTTCCTATTTAGCCTGATCTCTTACCTTTGCTTTGATTCAGAACTTTGTTCAACCATATTAGCTTTCTGTTTTTCAGAGATGCCATCTTCTCCTTCCCTTTTGCTCCTTAGAATATTTTGTACACTACCCTTTGTCTCTCTCTTCCTTTCCCCAGAAAAACTCCTCTTTGTCCTTCAAGTCTCAGCTTGAGTTGCCCCCAGGAAGCCTCTCTCCCAGATATCTAACCCCCAAAGTAAATTCACATGCAAAAATAAAACAACATTAGGTCAGTTAACGCTCCTTATATTTTTTCTTTGTTTTTTGTCTTAAACATACTAAAAATTTTATTTTGAGTTTATGTGTTTTTAAACAAATCAATGCATTTAAAAAATTAATTTGATAGTACATCATTAGAGGGCAGTTTTATAGAATTCACAAGGAACATGAGAAGAAAAAATTTTTAAGCAAGAGATACAAGTATAATAATTTTATGAAACTTAGAATTTCAAGGAGTTTGCAGCATAGCCTACTAGCCACAAAATCCTAAAATGGAACACTAGTTTTTTCAAGTGCTAGGAATCATTTAACCTAATGTTTTCATTTATAAATGTGAAAACCAAAATAAATATAATAGTAATATTTTACTGAGGTTTCATATATGTCAAGCATATGCACCCACCTAAGAAAGCATGCACCCCTACTCCTGATCTTCTTATCTTGCTTTACCCTTTTGTTCCCCCAAAATGATCATTTTCTAATATATCATATAATTTACATATTTATTAGTCTACATTCCTTGTACTTTTTCATAATACCCTACGTGTGTAAGCACAGTGAATTTTAATTTCCCGCCGGACTCTAAGTGCCTTCAATCATTAAACAACTCCACTGGCCACTATGCTACCTTTGATTTCGTTAAGGTATTTTTTGTCTTAAAGCCTTTTAGCTTACAATTTTCACATGTAGAAAACTCTTCCCCTGGATAGTCTTATGACATGACATGATCCTTACATGATTTGGCTTTCTACTTACTTGTTACCTCCTCAGAGAGGCCTTCTATGATCACCCTGTCATCACTCTTCATTCTTTTACCCAGCTTTATTTTTTTTTATAGTACCCATCACTAACTGTGACATTATGTTAAAATTTATTTGTTGGTTTGTTTATTGTTTGTCTCCTCTACTAGAATGTAAACTCTTTGAGGGCAGAGACTTGGTCCTTTTTATTCACATTTCTACCTCCAGCAACTATTTCAATAGTACCTTTTACACACTAGGTGTTCAGTACATATTTGTTGAAAGAATATATCTCATTTAATCCTTATAAGAATCGTATGAGCTAGGTGCTATTAACTCCATTTTATAGATGCAGAAATGGAATCAGGGAAGTTAAATAACTTTCTTAAGGTTGTACAGCTTAGTTAGTGACAGAACTGGTATTCTAACTGTCTCAGTCCGTTTGGGCTGCCATAACAGAATACCACAGACTGGGTGGCTTATAAACAACAGAAATTAATTAATTGATTAATTAATTATTTTTTTGGACAGAGTCTTGCTCTGTCACCCAGGGTGTGATCGTAGCTTACTGGAACCTCAAACTCCTGGGCTTGAGCGATCCTCCTGCCCCAACCTACAATGTAGCTGGGACTATAGGTGTGCACCACCACACCTGGCTAATTTTTTCTGTTTTTAGTAGAGATGGGGTCTCATTCTTACTCAGGCTGGTTTCGAACTCCTGACCTTAAGCAATGCTTCTGCCTCCCAGAGTGCTTGGATTTCAAATGTGGGCCATGACACCCAGCCTAGAAATTTATTTCTTACAGTTTTTGAGGCTGAGAAGTCCCAGAACAAGGTGCTAGCAGATTAGGTGTCTGATGAGGGCCTGCTTCCTGGTTCATAGACAGCCGCCTTCACCCTGTATCCTCACATGGCAGAAGGAGCTAGGGAGCTCTCTGGGGTCTCTTTTGTAAGGCACTGATCTCATTCATATAACATGGGATTCATAAAGTTAATTTTTGTTACTTCTTTGCTTTCAGTTCCATGAGCTTGAATTTCCAGATAATAAAGATACTGAGTTTCATTTTATTAAAAGTATTTCTTTAAAATTGGCAGAATATCAACTTGCAAGACCTTCTGATGCAAACAGAAAGGAAATGTTATTTGGAAGCCTTGCTAGACCTGGACATCCTATGGGGAAATTTTTTTGGGGTAAGATACTAAATACCTCAGCCTATTTCATATTTTGTAGTTAAGGAAGATTGAGAATAAGAAAAGTTGATAAAGAATTGAAAATTATTCAGTGGGATGAAGGCCAAAAAAAAAAAAGAATTGAAAATTGTAAAGTTACAGTAGCTAAGTACCTTTTACGTTTTAGGATGGTAAAATAGCTTTTCAAATAGAAAGTCTTATGCCCATATTTGGTTCTGTGACATTGGATATAGCAAGAATAGCACCTAATATTTTGTGAATGATTTCTAGGTGCCAGATACTGTGCTAATACTATATGAATTATCTCATTTGATCATTATCCCAGTGTTAAGTGATAGGTACCATTACCATGTTCATTTAAAGGCAAAGAGGTTCAGGGAAACTATTTAATTTGCATAAGTCACACAAGTATTAAATGGTAGATGTGGGATTTGAACATCTGTTTATCTGATTGCAATGTCTGTGCTCTACCCCAACCTGACATTTCCATTTATCAACAGACTCAGCAGTGATTTCTATAATAGTTTTTGAACTTGGCCTAATTTTGTTTAACTGGTAAGCTGTTCAACTAATATCTGTTTTTCATAATGGCTTTTTCTTGGTGGTACAATTTAATTATAGCCTCGTATGAATCCTATTTATTGATCATGGAGCAGGATCTGGGATGACTTGATCTAAATTACACTTCATTCATAGAGTGTTTTGCTTCCCTGTATGTTTTGTACAATTATATGTACTTTATATGGCATCCTTGCTTTTTGTGTTTTATTTTTAAGGATTAGGCAGAATATTAGAAAACTTGAGTTAAATACTACACTAATTTTTTTTTTTTTTTGAGTCAGAGTCTTGCTCTGTTGCCTGGGCTAGAGTGCCGTGGCGTCAGCCTAGCTCATAGCAACCTCAAACTCCTGGGCTCAAGTGATCCTCCTGCCTCAGCCTCCCAAGTAGCTGGGACTACAGGCATGCTGGCGCATGCCTGGCTAATTTTTTTTCTATATATTTTTAGTTGTCCAGCTAATTTCTTTTCTTTTCTTTTTTTTTTTAGTAGAGACAGGGTCTCGCTCTTGCTCAGGCTGCTCTTGAACTCCTGAGCTCAAACGATCCACCCGTCTGGGCCTCTCAGAGTGCTAAGATTACAGGTCTGAGCCACCATGCCTGGCCTATACTAATTATTAAACAAGGAAGCTTAGGCAATTACTGTCCATTGTTAAGGTATTCCCAACCAGAGATTAATTCCTTATTTATTAAAATATACTTCAGAATTGTTTCTTGTGAATTTTGGTCTTATATTGATAATATTACTATTACACACTGGTTTGATATTCTTGAGTCGCTTGGTTTATTTCATTAGTCATGTATAGTGGCAGAACATGCATTGTTGGTGTAGAAGACTTTTAACAAAGCGAACTGAGTTATTTCTATAATTCTATAATGTTTTCATCCTTTTACAGGAAATGCTGAGACTCTCAAGCATGAGCCGAAAAAGAATAATATTGATACACATGCTAGACTGAGAGAATTCTGGATGCGATACTACTCTGCTCATTACATGACTTTAGTGGTTCAATCCAAAGGTAATATTATTTATTATGCCTCTTAGAGTTACTCTGAAGTAGTGCTTTCTTAGGATTTGTTTGCCTTTATCAGTGCAATGCACTATTAATTACTTTAAAGCTTGACCCTAATACAAACTAATGGAAATCAGAATGTGGAGATGTCACATAGTAAGTGGCAAAGTTCAGGGAAGCACAAGATGATCTGATTCTCAGGCAAATGCTTTTTCTCTTATAGAAATAGCTCTATCTGTAGGCTAGTACTACGGTCGCCAACCCCCTGGGGGCTGGGGACTGGTACTGGCTGCACAGCAGGAGGAGAGCAGGAGGTGAAGCTTCATCTGTATTCATAGCTGCTCCCCATTGCTCACATCATCATATAGACTCTGCCTCCTGTCAGATCAGCAGCAGCATTAGATTCTCATAGGAGTGTGAACCCTACTGTAAACTGTACATGTGAGGGATCTAGGTTGTGCACTCCTTATAAGAATCTAATGCCAAATGATCTGAGGTGGAGCTGAGGCAGTGATGCTAGCACTGGGGAGCAGCTGCAAATATAGATTATCGTTAGCACAGAGCTTTGACTGCACAATAGATGTAATGCACTTGAATCATCCCAAAACCATCACCCCCCAACCCCCTGCCCCAGTCTATGGAAAAATTGTCTTCCATGAAACCAGTCCCAGGTGCCAAAAAGGTTGGAGACTTCTGGGCTAGTATATGAGTACTAATGTACTAATAGGTCATGAATTAATCTTTTAAGCCACCTTCAGCTCCCTCTGTATCTGTGGTTGTATGTTTACTCTATTTTTTTTTTTTTTTTATGAGACAGAGTCTTGCTCTGTCACCTAGGCTAGAGTGCAGTGGTATCATCATAGCTCACTGCAGCCTCAATTCCTGGGCTCCAGAGATCCTCCAGCTCAGCCTCCTGAGTAGCTGGGATTATAGGTACATGCCACCACGCCCAGCTAATTTTTTCTATTTTTGGTCTTGACGGGGTCTTGCTTTTGCTTACGTCGATCTTGAACTGGCCTCAAGCGATCCTTCTGCCTTGGCCTCCCAGAGTGCTAGGATTACAGGCCTGGGCCACTGCACCCTGCCCGTTTATGTTGATTGTAATTCTTACAGGGCAAGGTGTTTGTTCATCCTTACATAAGGTCCTATAAAATGGGACCATGGCAAAAGTATATAAAATATAAAAAACTGATAAATACTTCTACTGTTTTCCTTCTTTTATCATTATTTTCAGTAACTCACATTAATTACTTTTCACTAAAGAAATCATGGAAGCTTTCTTTACATTTTCCCTCCTTAGGCTATTTTTCAAAGTCAATTAATTGCTAAACTCTTCCTTTTAATATACCTTATAGTTTGCACATTTCTTTTTGAAAGGCGAATCCTCTCATTTTAATGTGGTTCTCCTTTTTATAAAACTTTGCCCTTTACATTGTCAAAATTAAGATCAAAGTTGACTTGGCACTTACATGCAAAAGATTTTTGCATTTATGATCAAAATTAGTCCATTGAAGTTGACTTGAAGATAAAGTTATGGATGTGGTATGATACATTCTTTTGTTCAAATTATAGATGTGCTTCTAGATTCCTTTTACATTTTTTAAAATAGGCAATTTCATATTTATTATGTAAATAATATGTGTTGACATATATATGAGCTTATTAGTACTTATTGCAAATTTTTAAAATAAGCCCTAGGTTTTGATGAAAACCATATACAATCTAGATTCCATAAATTTTGAAGCTTTAGCATTTATTATACTATTTAAGAATCAAACACTTATATAAATAGTATAAAATAAATTCAAAGCTGATTAGTCTAATTTGCATCTTGCATTTTATATGTTGGGGCTTTCCTATTGAAGATTGTTGAAATTCATGTGCCTGGTGAAATTAACAAATACTCTCCAGTGATGGTCACTGGGATGAAGCTAAAAGGTTTCCTTTTTCATTTAGATCTTGTGTTGTCCTAGAAATTTCAAAAGAATTTCTTACAAAATATAAGCAATGAATCAAAAGAAGATAGAAGTCATATATACATGAAATATAAGAAAAAGATTTTTGAGTTAAAACCTCAGAAAATATTAATTAATGTAAACCAAGTGGAGTATAAAAGTACTGATGAGATGCCAAAGGAAGAGAAATCAATGTAATGTAGGTTAGTCTGGAGAAACTGTCCTAGAGGATGTGAGTTTTGGAATGTGTATAAAGGAGGATGGTTGGCATATTCTTATTATCTCTTGGCCCTTCACACTAGCCTAATGATAAACAGAGACTTAAAAAAAAAACAACTTGTGAGCCTTCTCTGACTTTACCAGGGAGAAATAAAGGAGTCTAACAAAATTGTCTGTCTTAAGATTTTTTTATCTACTGGTTAAGAAGTGGGAAGTAATGGCCAGATTAAAACATCCCATTGTTTTGTAGGAAAGATCTGTGAGAAATCTAATTGCATTTCTACTTTGCATACTGACATTGCATTTCCATCTCTTCCCTGCCCTTCCCCCTCAAGAAACACTGGATACTTTGGAAAAGTGGGTGACTGAAATCTTCTCTCAGATACCAAACAAGTAAGATATTTATTTTCATAAATCATATACCTTTAGAGTTAGAGAGACCATATCTTGTATGAATCCCAACAATTTTTTTCTTTTTGTTTTTTAAACAGGTATAAAATTAAGACCTAAACAGGTTTAATAACTTTCTCAGGATCACACAACTTTTAAATTCTGAAGAATTTATGCTTCCTTTCACATTTATTCAATTTTTTTGTGGTATAAGAGAAAGGATTATATTGAGAGGCAAAGTATATATACTTATGTCCTTCCCCTACCTCAGAACAAACTGTGTTCTGAAAGTTTGTTTTTTTAAGTCAATTGTTTGGATCTTGGACTGCTTTTCCTTATAAAATAAATAATCTTTTAGATAATGGCTTTTCTGTATATCCTGAAAAATCTATTTCATACAGTAGAACCAAATGATCTTTTATAAGAAATTGTACATGGAGTTCCAGTTCAGGATGCTCTAAGCATTTTTTGTCCACCTCAAATTCATCAAAATAAAGCTAATATTTATAAGATACTTTCCTGTTATATTTTTGTTACAAAGAACACAAAAAATTTAATTTTGAAGCAGCTTAAGTATTTCTTCCCACACCTAGCAGTTTGCATTTTAATAAAGCAGATTTTTTTCCTTGCATCAGGTGAGTAAGCTAGTGGTGTTTTCCAGTTTTTCTTCTAATACATAATTATTTTAAATTTATGAAAGTCAGAAAAAGTCATAATAACAAGTGATTGGTTATTATTCTCTTGGCATTGTATAAATTTCCATTGATAATTAGCAGTGTTTTTTTATGTATCAAAAGGCAATGAAAGCCCTGTGAAATTTGTGGAGGGTTTATTTTTTTATTTTTCTGATAAGAAGTGAGTGTGAGCTATGGAAATGTCAAATGGCAGATGGGAAATGTCTTTCACTGTAAAACTTTACCCATAGAAGTTTTATATTTACTAGAGGAATTCATTAGGTTCTGTCAATCCCTGATAAGCATTTAAAAAATTCTCTTAAATATTATTCACTAATAATTTTGTTCCTTAATCAGACATGTTAAAAAGTCTTCGAGGCATTTGATATAATACTAATTTTTATTGACCATGTTTGGGAAGAAATATTAAAGTTACAGCATTTTCAACCAGATCGGGAGCCCCTGGAAGGGGTATTTATACCAAGTTGTATAAATGCCACAGTGTCTAATATAGTACTTTATACCTAAAAGTCACTTTATGTATATTTGTTGGATTAAAAAAGTATTATTTGTAGTGTAATTTTCTTTCTGAAATGGCTTTGTATAGGAAGAAAACTGAAATTGAATGGGGCTGATAGAGGCAGTAAATATTGGGGAGAAGACTTCCCTTCAATTCATTATTTTCTATCTCTTTTGAGTTGTAAAGGCTATTGAGTTCTTGCAGCTGAGGTTAAGAATAGGTTGTGTACTTCAGGATTTTGCGGCTTTGTTGCCATCTATTTGTTCATGCCTAGAATGCTTTTCATCCAGGAATATGTAGAACAGATTATAAATATCTGTTAGTTAGACATCCCTAAAGATGCTGCTCATAAAGGCTTTTGCCAATTAAATTTTAATGTATTTGTTTTATTTTCAGTGGGTTACCCAAACCAAACTTTGGCCATTTAACGGATCCATTTGACACACCAGCATTTAACAAACTTTATAGAGGTTTGTGAACCAAAGGTTTAAAACTGTTTGAAATAACTTTAGCACATTCTCTAAAACTTAATTGAGGCTGCCAATTTTCTTTGAAAACGAGAACACAACAGAAAGTATAGCTGGGTTGGAAAGGGAGTAGTAGATGGGCAATGGAGATCCAGTTAGGCCACTGACTAGCTGCAGATTGTTTGATTCTGATGACCTGCTACTATCTGAGACTGTTTCATGCTCTCTCCTTGTTTTACTCTTGTTCCCTTTTGTTCTTTGGGTTTTTGTTTCTTTCCTATTTCATTATATTTATATTCTGTTCTTTTTTGCCTTTAAAAGAGAAAAAAATAGAGGCAAGGGAAAACACTTTGTATATCGTTTCCTTTTTACCTTCATTATAAAAATAGTATTTGTTAAGTAAAGAAAAATTTAAAGTAAAGTATCAAGAAATAGGCCAGACATGGTGGCTCACGCTTGTAATCCTAGCACTCTGGGAGGCCAAGGTGGGAGGATCGCTTGAGGTCAGGAGTTTAAGACCAGCCTGGGCAAGAGCGAGACCTGGTCTCTATCAAAAATAGAGAAATTAGCCAGGCGCAGTGGCGAGTGCCTCTAGTCCCAGCTACTCTGGAGGCTGAGGCAGGAGAATTGCTTGAGCCCAAGACTTTGAGGTTGCAGTGACCTATGATGACGCCACTGCATTCTACCCAGGGTGACAGAGTGAGACCCTGTCTCCAAAAAAATAAAAAAAGAAAGAAAGAAAGAAGGAGAAAAATCACCCTTAAATCTTACCATCCAGCGAAGTCATTTTTGGCAGATTTCCTTTTGATTTTTTTATAGGTATATTTTCTTAACATAGTTGAGATTATAAAATATATACACTTCTGTCTCCTGGTTTATTTCCACTTAATATTTTATCTATAATAACTATATAATGAGTCATCACATGATTAAGCTATAATTTACTTAACAATTTGCCCAGAGCGGATATTTCAGAAACATTCTGAATTCACCATTTCTCTGTCTTTTTATTATGGCAGATTTTTTTATCTTTTTCCTAATTGCCTTAGATATTTCCTCCTCCTTCACCCCATTGCCAGTTTTTCCTCTTCTCTTCCTCTGATTAATGACTGTTTTGTCACACCCTTTCTGCTGCTGGCTCCATTCTGTTAAGCTGACTCTTCCCAGAAACAGCTTGTGTTCAATTTTGGCTTTAAATTTCCTAGTCATAGAATAATAGCACTGGGAACAATCTTAGAGATAGCCCAACTCACTCAATTTACCATGAAAAAACAGATTCAGAAAGATTTAAATACAAGTGATTTTCTCAAGGTCATATAAGCACATGCAGCAAAATAGTGATAGGGCTGGATTTCAGCCATGGATCTCCTTTCTTGCAAGAAAGGATCCTTCCTTAGCAGCATTTTGTATCCTCATAGTTCTTGCATCCCTACTTTGTCTGCTTGTGAAACCAAATCAAAAAGAAAAATTGCATTATTCAAATTGGAAAATTGGCAACTTGAAATAATAATTACATTATATTTAACCTTCCCCTGTTTATTGGATAATGAAATATATTGACTTTTACAAAATTCTTTTAGTAAAAGTTATGGAGAAACACTTATATCTGTTCTTCTGATAAATATTTTTGTTTAGTTGTTCCAATCAGAAAAATTCATGCTCTGACCATCACATGGGCACTTCCCCCTCAACAACAACATTACAGGTGAGAGTTTAAGTGAAAATTTATTTGAATAAATACTGAGTGAGTCTTGTTTTTAAAGCATGGTTTAAGTTTGGGGGTTCTGGATTTATAAACATAGGTAATGTAACCTGGGACTTGATTACTCCTAGATTTTTCAAGCCTTGCTATGTATTTTATTGTCTTTTTGGGTATAAAAACTGGAATTTTCTTGTAACTAATTGCTTTTCCTGAGTCTTTGAAATTGTGTGTAGTGTGAATGCTAACTTTTGTAATTATTTTCTTTAGTACTTTGAGTAAAAAAATGTTAGCTTTTGATTCATTTGGCAGTGGCCAACATTTACTTTGACCTTGTCAAAAGTAAAGTTAAATAATTTGGGCCTAGAATATGACTAGCACATAAATGCCAAGGATTTAATCCTATGAATCAGGGCAGATTTATACAAATTAGGAAAAGATTTCTACTTATCCATATGGTTATCTCAAGGCCAAACAGTTCTTTAAAGGATCAATCAATGCCTACAAATGTTTTTCTAATTAGAAATAAATGCTAATGAACTGATAAAAATTTAACTTATTTTTTAAAATCACTACCAACAAAACAAAACTGTTAGGACACACACACACACACACACACACACACACACACAGAGTAAAAGGAAACAAAGTAATGTATATTGCTTGAGCTGAGTGAAAAATGCTTTTTGTCACTATGTGTCAGAATATTCAAGATACCAAGTCCCATAAAGTTAACAAAAGCAGTATGCCTCTATTGAGCAAGCAGAGAAAATGTGTATTGACAGCTTGCTGCTTTGTCCCTGTGCTCAAAGTTTTATATATATCCTTCAGATATTAACATTGAATATAATGCACATATCTTTTTTACGGAAATGGAATGACACTATACATACTATTAACAAAGCCTTGTTTACCCTTCCATTGATTACTAAACTAGTTCATTGTGCCAAGTTTGAGAATTACTGAGAAGTAGAAAAACTATCCATGATTCTGTTTTCCAAAGACTGCTAATAGTTATTTTTTTAATGGGCTGTTTATATTTGTTTTAATGTGATGTTCATCATAAGTTATTTTGAATCCCCAAATATGAATTCTCAGGAAATTAACTTTTGGGGGGAGCCATTTTTTACAAAGAACCAAAGTATTTATCCCTCCAGAGTTACCAAACACCGTACAATTAGCTTTGTTTGGATATAAACGTTGTATAATCAGCTGGCCTCCTTCATTAACTGCTTTTGCTCCTTTGCATCAGTCTTAGTACATATGCATGTAATTCAGTTCATATTTTAAACAATGTTGTGTAGGTTTTGAGGATTGCTTAACATAGTTGAAATCATAATATTATATCTTGACTTTTAAGAATTTACTGAATTTAATTCTATAACCTAATTAGATTTCCTCATATATACAAAAAATACACAGAAAACTTGATTTTTCTGTATTTCTTCATTTTAGTAGGAATACATTTTGAAAATTAAAGTAGAAGCCAATAGGAAAAGAATAGTTGAATAGCATTTATATATAACTACTTAGACCATTATATGATTAGTATTAATATATGGTAAAGCATTTTCACAACTGTTACTGCATTTTCACAAAAACTATGAGTAAGTAGTTAGGCAAGTAAAGAGACAATGCAAAATACGATGAAGTTAAGTATCTTGCTCAAGGTCATGATTTACTTAAAGGAAAAACTAAGACAAGAACTTAGATACTCTGACCCTTAGAGCAACACATTTCACTTTACCACGGAGCCTGACGCAGTACTGAAAACTTCTACAGATGAAGAGTGAGTCGTATCTGGATTAGGTTCTAAAATGATAATCTATATTACTTCCATTTTGAGCAAAACAAAAATTAAAGATTTTATCTTGAAAGGAGGTAAGTTTGGTGTCCAGGAGAAAAAGTAGCAGCCTTAGCAGTGATTTCAGATGAAGTTGTTAAATTTTACCATAGTCTCTGTTTTTATCTTGCTGCTATTAAATTAATTGCAATTTCATGTTAGTAGATTAATGGGAGAATAAGTTTATAATTATATTCTCAAATATTGTAGTCTTAGAGGTAAGGTTTTCTAGTGTATTTGTATTTTGATTTTTTAAATTTCTGACCTTAAAATTTTTTTTTAAGAGTGAAGCCGCTTCATTATATCTCCTGGCTGGTTGGACACGAAGGCAAAGGCAGCATTCTTTCTTACCTTAGAAAAAAGCAAGTATTCAATTAATAAGTATTTACAGTGTAGCAATCTCTGAAAAATAATAGACAATAAGTGCTATGTAACAGATTCTTTCCCTTTAGCTGCTAGGAAGCCTACAATTAGGTTTAATGCTTAATCATAGTTATCTTAATTATCTAGATTATTTTAATGGCTATATTATATTTGTATATTTCCTTGTAAGCTACCTTTTAAGCCCATGTTGAAAGTAGTTATACACAAAACTTAAAAAATTATAAATGAAACTAATAGATTCCAGAATTACGTAAAAGGGCTAGCTCTAATCAAGAATTTGGATTTGACTGAATAGTAAGGAAGTCAATTATTTAAATGCTGTGGATCTTTGGGCTTTCCAACCCAAAAGGTGGACTTTAATGAAAACTTCATTAGGCAGATAAATCATAATAAATATGTGGGACTGTGAATAGTTTATACAACTGTATTAGCAGAATGTTTTCTATTGCATTTAAGCACTTGTTTAAGTTACCTATAGCCAAAGAATAGAAATATAACTTTAAAATAAAGACCAGTACATTAAGGTAATTCCTTGTTTGATTTTTCTATACACTGATTAGTTTGGAATGGAAAGGTAGATGAAAAATTTAAATAAGTACTTTAAGATATTGGTGTATACATTCAAACATTCAAAGAAAGCTGAGAGGGCAGTTGTAACAGGATAGAATAAATGAATGATATTGGATACATACACCTTTCACCGTATATGTAATATGCTTTGAGATGTGCACAGTGTTTCTCCCTTACTGAACTTCATTAGAATTTCATACTCTTTATTCTGGCATCCTCCCCGCTTATTTTAGGTTTTCAGGATTATTCTAGTCAGAAAAAGATACGGTCTCATTGCTTCATTTTTAGACAACCTATGTTAGGCTAGCTGACAGTCTCAAAGAGCTGACTTGACATTCTAAGTAGGGATGTATTTTTGAAGTGTTTTTAAGGCTTCTCCTAGGAGACAGGTTCAAAAATGGTAAGTGAAGTGCCTCCCAGCAACCATAATTTTAATATTTTGTGCTCTTCTCTTCAATAAGAATTGCTTTGGCTTCATAAAACTGTTGATGTTTTACTATATCGCAATATCTGTCACTGTTTTCATTAAACAAATAAAGACTGCTATTATTTTCTTCTGATAATTTCCTAAATGTAGCATAATTCCTTGGGAGGCCTTGTGCTTTTAATATTTGTACTTTTAAACTTACTGTTGGAAAGTACATGTTTACATCAAATGCTGAGGTTCCCAAATTTTACATAGAAAGCCTATCTATTTTGTTAATTTGACATGTTTGTAGACCATTAATCCACAGACATTGATTGGATTAATTTTTCCCCGACTGTAGGTGCTGGGCTCTTGCGCTGTTTGGTGGAAATGGTGAGACAGGGTTTGAGCAAAATTCTACTTATTCTGTGTTCAGCATTTCTATTACATTGACTGATGAGGGTTATGAACATTTCTATGAGGTAAATAATTAAATTGGAGTTGTTTTTCTTTTATGTACATACCAATTTATGTGAAAGACTAATCTGATGTTTTGTTTTTAGGTTGCTTATACTGTCTTCCAGTATTTAAAAATGCTACAGAAGCTAGGTCCGGAAAAAAGGTAATAAATATTTCTTAGAATGAGGCCAGGAGTCAATCCTAATACATTTAGCCTTCATATTGCCAGTGGACATGCTTTAGTCCTGCCTTGCTGGTTTTCCTGGCATGTCCTACTGTTTCCTTTGCTGGCTCCATATCCTTATCCCTTTATGTGTGAATGTACACTAAGGTTTTACGTTTATGTGGCCAACTCCTTTATTTTTATGCTTTTCTTTTGTTCTTGATGATTCTAATGGGAAAGTTTAATGTATCTTCTAATTATAGTTTTCTCTTTCACAGAATTTTTGAGGAGATTCAGAAAATTGAGGATAATGAATTTCATTACCAAGAACAGGTACTGGGAGTCAAATTCTTTTTGAATGTTATCTGTGATCAAGTTGAAACTGGTGTGGACATTGTTCCTCTTTTTGGAAGTGTCACTGGAGTTTTAATTCTACCACTCTCTGTCATGTGAGTTTCAAGATGGCCTTGAAACTATCTGAAAATTAACTCTTGTGTTTTTGAGTATTGAGTGACAGCGAGAGGATTCAGGCAGATGACATAGATCATGTAAGTGTGCTAATCAGTTTGTCTATGTAGCCATCCTCCATCTGTCTTGTCTGTCTCTTCAGTAAATGTTCAGGGAGAGCTTGGTATGGTATTTGATATTTTGGGAATTCAAATGTTGTGAAGACATTCTATAAGGTAATTTATAGTTCATGTTCCTTGATCAGGGAAGGCTTTGTGGATGTAGTAAATTTGAATCGAGTTTTGCATCAGAAAATGAGGTTTGGATAAGGTTTAGTTACATTCTAGGCAATGGGAGACAGATAAGTAAGGAACTCTGGGATATTGTGAAAAATTTAATGATCCTGTGTATCTGTAACATAAGGGTATATGAAAAGAAGGTATCCTATAAGGCCTTTAAAAGCATAGGTTTATGTTTTAACCCCTTTTGTGCTTTGGTTCCCTTTGGAAGTCTATTGAATCCTGTGGACCCCTCCTCAAAATACTTCATCCTCTCAACTTTTTAAACTTTCAGGAAAATTGCCATGGTAGTACAATGATTACTGACATATCCCTCACCTAGATTCACCAATTGTGTACAAGTATTCACCTCCTTATATATGAGTGTATGTGTATATTTTTTACCCTGAACCATCTGAGAATTAATTACAGATATCATGATACTTTAAATGTTTTTTAGCATGTATATGCTGCAAAAGCATTCTTTTGCATAACCTCAATACAGCTGTCACAGTTGGGAAATTTAACATTGAAACAATACTGTTAATATACAGCCCAGAGAATAGTGTTTTTAAATGCATAAAATAAAGGAGTATTGAAATAAAGTGTTCAAAATAATAAAAATAGCAGTAAATGTCTCCATTAATATATTAAATGACAAGATATAGTTGTAGGTCTAATAATTTTTAAGCACGATGAATATAAATGATGTTTTGAGATATCTGCAATAACTATATTGTGGTTTCTATTGGTGATAGTCATAGATATTGATAATACTACTATAGTTTGTTACCTATATTCATAATTGATAAAAAAAAGGCTAAATTAGAGATTAGTGAAAATAAATATGTAATTTCTTTAAAACCAAATTCGTAGAGCCCCCTGAACTTGTCCACTGACACCTTGCAGGGGATGTGTATGGGCTCTAGATTTAAGAGCCCCTGATTTACAACCAGTTCATAGAGTATTTTGAAAGCTGGCTTTTTGGATCATCACCAGAGACTATTCCCTAAATATTAATTATAAGTAGGGAAGACTTAAGTACATGAGGGCAAGGTCACAAAAACTGTAAGTTTCCAGTTGCTGTTGACACCTATGTAATAATCTGCTCTATATGCTTGAAAAGAAGTCCTTTGAAATAAAAATCTTATTCTATGAAAATAGAAAATAGGCTGCCGTGGCTCATGTTGGCCATTAGAGGGTCCTATAGATGTTCCTCTCTATAAGTAGATCCACATGCTTAGCACTCAGAAGTCCTGCCATCCTCCTTACCAGGAGTGGTTTTGTTCAGTCTCCTCCTCAGCAGTGGCGCAACATGTGAGCCAGAACTATGGTAGGGAAGGAGTGGGAGTGAGAATTGTAGACTACAGCTATAAGTGATACCTAAATTCCTTTTTTCTGGGATCAGCTTTTTAACATTGGTTAGTAACTCAGTGGTCCCCAACCGTTTTGGCGCCAGGGATCGGTTTCATGGAAGACAGTTTTTCCACAGAGAGGGTCGGGGCAGAGCTCAGGCGGTGATGCGATCAGTGGGGAGCTGCTGTAAATACAGATGAGGCTTCACTTGCTACCCCCCACCCCCGTTCCTAAGTTTCAGGGACAACAATTTTTCCATGGAGGGGACGGGAGAGGGGGTGACCCAGTGCGTGTGTGGGGGGAGGGACAGAACTCTCCACCCTGGTCTCTAACAGGTACCAGTCCACGGCCGGAGGGGGTTGGGGACCGCAGGAGTAAATGACATTTTCACTTTGCTTCTCCAGCTCCTTCTGAGCAAGACATTTCAAGTTATCTTTTCATTGCCATTTCCCCATTTTGTAGCTCCTCATTTTTTTCATCTTTGGCAATATTTATGAATACTTGTCTTGAGTTAAAAACATGAGTCTAAAACATTTTAGAGTAAAACCTAGCCAATGCAACATCAGAATAAAATTAACCTTTTTGTCTGCATGAATTGCTAAATTAAAAGGTTGGATTGTTTCTGTTTTTAGTTTTATACATATCTGTCTTAGAGTTGGGATGTCTTCTCTTCAGTCTTTTTTCTAGCCTTCAATGATAAAGGTATATGGGAATGACCTTTCAAACTATTCAAAATATGTTTTCAATTAAGAAATTAAATTTTTTTTAAAATTTCACACTGTAATTTGGACATGGTGTGTCTTATATCAACTGTTTGAACTAAAGTATGATGAGAAAAGCTATTTTGTTTAATTAAGTACTTTTCTGTAAGCAGAAAAACAGGACCAATAATGTAACAATTAATAGTGGAAGGCAGGGAGAGTTTATAGTAGAAAAAAAAATTAAAAGGTAGACATTAACAAATGTTGGAGAGGATATGACAAATTGGAACCCTTTGTATATTGCTAGTGAGAAGAGTAAATGGTACGGCTGTTTTGGAAAACAGTTTGTCAGTTTCTTAAAAAGCTAAGTTACCATATGAGCCAGCAATTCCACTCTTACGTATATACCTAAGAGAATTAAAAACATTTGTCCACACAAAAACTTGTACCATTGTAGCAGCATTATTCATTATAGCCAAAAAGTGGAAACAACTCACATGTCCATAAACTGATGAAGAAATAAAATGTAGAATGTGCATATTACAGAATATTAATCAGCGATGAAAGAGTGATTCATGCTACAACATGGATGAACCTTGAAAACATAATGCTAAATGAAAGAAGCCAGACACAGAAGGTCACATATTTTTGAGTTCACATATGTGAAATACCCAGAATTGGTAAATTCATGGAGACACAGAAAACACTGATGGCTGTCAGGAGCTGTGGGGAGTGAGTACTGAGGGGCAACTGCATAATAGGTGTGAGGTTTCCTTTTGGGGTGATGAAAGTGTCCTGGAACTAGATAGTGGTGGTGGTTGCACAACTTTGTGAATACACTAAAAACCACTGAACTGTGCACTTTAAAAGGGTGAATTTTATCTTTAAAAAATTTAAAGGATAATATTTAAGTGTTTTCCTCCAATACCTTCTCTATCGCCTTGGCTTCAAAGATCTGCTTTCAGCCAGGGTCGTTGGTGCTTTCTCGTAGGAAATACCTGTGAATCACTCAGTTTTATACTATACTGATTAGAGCAGTTAACTTAGAAGTAAGTAGCTAGTGAAAATAACTGGTTAAAAACATGAGAACAGGGTGGGAGGAGTCATCTTAAACAATAATGATGGCTCTTTAGTGACTAGCCACTTTGATGGTTTAATAATGGTTCCAGAAAGAGGGGGAGTTAACAGTAAATCTTTCCTTACTTTATTTTTATATGAAAATGTAGTAGACAACATATACCTATGGTATCTAGGTTGATGTATACATGTCTCATTTCCTCTCCACAAATGTAGTAACCCTTCACTTTTGTTCTGTCTTCCATTAGATGAGAAACATCCCATATTGTCTAGTGAAGGACTGGGAAGTGTGGTGTTTTAGGAAGAGTATGTGGATATGTTAGGAGGCCAGAGTTCTAGTGTCTACTCTGCCTGTCATTTACTTACTGTGTGACCTTGGGCAAGTCATCTAATCAATCTGTGAATGTTTCCTCATTGTAAAAATGGGAATGGAACCCTCTTGGTATCTGAAAGACCTATCATTTCTAATATTCTGTGTATCTGGATGCTCAGTAAATACTTGAATTGATTCCTTTCCTCTGGAAAAGTATTCCCATTTCATAGATCAGAGAATTTGTGGTGGTTCTTTCAGTTTTCAATTGAGATAATATACTGATTGATATGACTTTTATCTGATGACACTCATTTTTATTTCTACATTGATTTGACTCATGCTTACAAATAGTTTTTAGGTGATAGTGCTGTAGTGCTAGGTCACCTGTCTTTATTGACCTCACAATCATGTGGTAAATAAGCATTTACAGTTCGGTGTGGTGATTGCTATTATGGAGAGGCTGTGACATGACTAGAACCTAGTGGGTTGTAGGGCTCAGCATGTGCACCCAACACAGAAGGGGTGTGCATTTAAGCGCCTTAAGGTATAGCTCTAGCTATATTTTCTTGGAATTCTGAGCATCAGATTCTTAAGATGCTATTATACCTGGTTATATTTGTTTAGCAGCTTTTGGTTTCCTTGTTTAAAAAAACAAAGTGTTTGTATGTAGTGGCAAATTGAGGATAATAATGGAGACGTTCTGGCATGAAATAATTTTACCTCTTTACAGACAGATCCAGTTGAGTATGTGGAAAACATGTGTGAAAACATGCAACTGTATCCACTGCAGGACTTTCTCACCGGAGATCAGCTTCTCTTTGAATACAAGCCAGAAGTAAGGAGGTTTTCACTTCTAAAACTTACTATTAGGGAAAGATGAGTGTGAGAAAGTATGGAGATGTACTTAGGAACTGTGGGAATAGAGAAAACTTAGGATTTTTGTTTAAACAGAAGAAATATCAATAGTTTTGAGGACAATTTCTCATGATTATGTTTTTTTTTTTTTTTTTTTTTTTTTGAGTCAGAGTCTTGCTCTGTTGCCTGGACTAGAGTGCCATAGCGTCAGGCTAGCTCACAGCAACCTCTAACTCCTGGGCTCAAGCAGTCCTTCTGCCTCAGCCTCCCGAGTAGCTGGGACTACAGGCATGTGCCACTATGCCCGGCTAATTTTTCCTATATATTTTTAGTTGTCCAGCTAATTTCTTTCTATTTTTAGTCGAGACAGGGTCTCACTCTTGCTCAGGCTGGTCTTGAACTCCTGACCTTGAGCGATCCTCCCGCCTTGGCCTTCCAGAGTGCTAGGATTACAGGTGTGAGCCACCACACACGGCCTCATGATTATGTTTTAATGTAAGAGGAGAAAATCTAAGTCTTCTTAGGTACTGTATTTTTATAGTTTTTGAAGTATTGAAACATCTAGTTAAAGTGATTCCTAAGAATTATATGGTTTAGTTGCTAAACATGCTTAAAGAGTTGTTTTGCTTCTCTTTTAATTAAATTGGAGTCAGTACAATTAAATTTTTAATTATTTTAAAACTATTTACAAGAAACATAAAATTCTCTGAATTAGAAACATTTGACTTATGGATAATATTATATACAAGTAAAAAGTTGGTCAGAGGAATAAGTCATTTTGCTTCATATAGGATAGTAAGTTGTCAACCAGGGGTGGCTTTGCCCTCCAAGGGATATTTGTCAATGTCTAGAGACATTTTGGTTGTCACAATTGAGGGGTGGGGAGTGCATTGCTCCTGGGATCTACTGGATAGAAATCAGAGATGCTGCTAAATATCCTATAATGCAGAAGACAGGTTCCCACAACAAAGAATTATCTGGCCCCAGATGTTTAATAATGCTAAGATTGAAAAACTTCAGCAAAGGGTATTCCAAAACTATTAATTTTTAAAGAGGATAGGAAAAGGTAAAGGAGGAAGTAACAACCACACATTCTTGCCATCTCCTTAGGATGCTTGTGCCTAGAGGCCTGTGTGTTTTTGTCTGAACCACCATTTGTTGTTTTTTTCTCAAAGAAATGGTATTTAAATGGTAGTTAGGTTTCCAAACCAACTCATAATATCCTGTGTTTACTCCTTATCATAGCTGGAGGATTACTGGAGGAAGCCTTACATTGGCATTATTTTATTGATTCTTGGATACAAAGTGGTATAAAACATAGCTATTAAGAGTATAATCTTTGGAATCATCTACAAACTTGGTTAGAACTCCACTTTGCCACTTCTAACTGTATTGTTCTGTACAAATTATATAATCTTTAACCTGAGCAAATTAATTAATCTTTAACTTTGGAAGCTGAGGTTATTTTCTATAAATGGGTATACCTTAGGATTGTTTTTAGGTCTAAATGAAATAACTGATGTTAAATACTGCCTTGCACAGAGTAAAAGCTTAGTAAACAATAGCTGTTTTTTCTGCTAGTGCTGTTAATATGTAGTATATGTAGCATTTGAGATGAATGCTGTTTAAAGCATTATCAAGAAACATATCTGATATTTGTCAATTATATCTCTCAATAAAGTCAAAAAAAAGTTTTTGAAACAATGATAAACTAATGAAGCTTTGTTAATTAGGGTGTTCGTGGACTGTAGATAAGTATGTATTTTTTTTATTCATGACCATGTAACCAATGTAGATAAATATTTTTAAGAGCATCAAGATGCTAGGATTTTGGAGGTATCTAACAATATGAATTTGCCTTTTTAACAGAGATATATTAGGTTAAAATTGTCGTGTGTGTGTCTCTTTTCTCCCTTACCCCCTTTATTAGGTCATTGCTGAAGCCCTTAATCAGCTAGTTCCTCAAAAAGCAAATCTTGTTCTGCTGTCTGGTGCTAATGAGGGAAAATGTGACCTCAAGGAGAAATGGTTTGGGACTCAGTATAGTATAGAAGGTAAAATATTTTAACAGTTGTCCTACTTTTAGGGATGTCTGACTTACCTGAAAATTTTTATTCTCTAATTATTTTTCTGATAGTTCTTGTGGGGGGAAAATATAATTTTTTGACAGTTCACTTTGAAATGAAAATTGCTTATACTACTTTGGAGGAAGCTATTTTCTGCTATGTTTATAATTATTAGCTAGTTAAAAATCCTGTTATCTTGGTATTTTGGGGGCAAAGTTTTGACTTCATTTTAGAAAAGTGCTTCTCAGACTTCAGTGTGCCTTTGTATCACCTGAAGATCTTAATAAAATACAGATTTTTGACTCAGTAGGTCTGGGTAGGGCCTGAGATTCTGCATTTCTGACAGTAGCCCAGGTGATGCCAGTGCTATGGGGACCACACTTTGAGTATCAAGATTCACAGTTTTCCTGAGAAAAGAGAGTTCATTTGTAAAGGCCAGTTGATGACGGGTTTGTTATTAAGAGAATTCTGAACATTGCATTATTTATTTACGTCACTTTGTATTTCCTCTCTACAGATGTTGAAAACTCTTGGGCTGAACTATGGAAGAGTAATTTCGAATTAAATCCAGATCTTCATCTTCCAGCTGAAAACAAGTATATAGGTCAGTAAAATAGCAATCATTGTACATAATCCATCCATGTACTAAAAACAAATAACGCCTTGTATATTATGTTTTACAAAGTATCATATGAGTTTGTATTTGAGATTTCCAGTAACATTCTGGGGTGGGCATTACTATTTTCTTTTTCAAATTCAAAACTGAAGCTAAGAAAAACAAAATGACTATCCAAGACTATTCAGTCAGTGAATGGAGGAACCAGGACTTAAACAGATTTAGAACTCTCTGAAGTTTATGCTTTTTCTTGTACATTATAACTGATTCTTTCACATCAGTCCCCTTAGGAATTGTCATTATCTTGTCGGGTTGTTCTGTTGTTTTCAAATTGCAGGTTGCAACCCATTAAAATGTTGTTAAATCAATGTAATGGGTTGTAAGGTCAGTGTAATGAGCTGTGAAAGCATTAAAAAATAAATTAGAATAGAAAATAGTAAAATGTTCCATTCCATGTACAAAGAGTGTTATTTTAAGAACTTGTGTTCCAGGTAGGTATATATGTGTTTATCTGTCCATCTGATAGCTTGCAGTGGAAAACATATTCCTAACAGTGAGTTGCCGAAAAACAAATTGAAAGCCGCTGATCCCAGGGCAAAGGTTTTACAGTTATTTATAACTATAATTTACTCAGAACATCGTATTTCCCTGCAATTCCCACTCCTTGGTGTATAACCAAAAGAATTGAAAACAGGTACTCAAACAAATATGTGTACATGCATGTTCATACAGCACTATTCAGAATACCCAAAAGATCAAAATAGCCCAAATGTCCATCGCTTCTTTGTGGATGAATGGGTAAACAAATTGTAGTATATACATACTTCAGAATATTACTTAGTCATTTAAAAAAACGAAGTTCTGATAACATGCTATAATGTGGATGAACCTTGTAAACATCATGCTAAGTGAAAGAAGCCAGACACAAAAGGTCCCATATTTAATGAGTCTATTTATATGAAATATCCAGAATAGGTAAATCCATAGAGATAGAACACTGATGGTTGCTAGGGTGTGAGGGGGATGGGTAATGGCGAACAACTCCTTAATGAGTCGGAGGTTTCCTTTTAGGGTGATGAAAATGATTTGGAACTAGATAGAAGTGGCAGTTGCACACCATTGTGAGTGTGATAATGCCCTTGAACTGTTCACTTTAAAATAGTTAATTTTATGTTATGTGACTCTCACCTCGGTTAGACCAAAAATAAAAAAAAGCCTTTTAAAAAAAGTATTGTGTGTTTTAGACAATTCAGTTCCATGTCTTGAACTTTAAATAATATGAACAACCCAGTTCTTTTTAATAAGTAATAGCAAGTACTTTTTTTGTTTTCAGTTTTCTTAAATTATCTGCTTCTCACCTACATGTTGAAACAATTTGTTTTCATTAAATGAAAGGACAAGTTTGACTTTGTTTGAGCAGAACTATTTTGTAACCTTTCAAATGTTCATAAGGTTGGTAAAAGACATTCTACAACTATCCTCACCAATGGTCCCTCTCACAGTTTGAGAAAGGGAATGAAGCAGAATGTGTAGAAATCAGAATCAACTCTTAAGATATTACAGGTCTTCAGAGTTCATTTAGTTTAAGGCCAAGATAGTTTTCAGTATTGTTCTACTAATTTATTTTACTTCAGTACTGGAATTTGTTTTCTTTTTGCCACAAAGAAAAGTTACTTAGCCTTCTGAAGCCAGGAACAGATTGCTGGGAATCCTGTTGAAATACTTGATGAATTATTAATCTTTTCTTTTGTTAGCCACGGACTTCACGTTGAAGGCTTTTGATTGCCCTGAAACAGAATACCCTGTTAAAATTGTGAATACTCCACAAGGTTGCCTGTGGTATAAGAAAGACAACAAATTCAAAATCCCTAAAGGTAAAATGTTCCCCTTCCTTTCACTTTCCTGCTGAATTCCAGTGTTCTCTCTTAGCTCTATTCAACATGTGATTATCTGCTTGGTGTTTTGCTTCCTTGTGGAGGAAGTGAGTACCAGGTGCCTCTAGTAAGCCATCATGTTGAAGTTCCCTTGCTCCCCGTAAAAGGAACCAAATAAGTAAGACAAATCTTTCTCTACTTTGTAGCAACCATTTTTTTCTTATGTCTGTCACCTTCCCCTTCCATTTGAAGATCTTTTCCAGGTTTATCTACCAGTTTCATATGTGTTCCTGTGCTGTCACAGAAATCATTATGGACACTCCACTTTCCAGAAAACAAATTAGATATTTTTCTTTCAGTTAAATTAAAGCAGAACCAGGTGTTTGACCATCTTAAGGAACTGGTGATATTATTTGAATATTATTTTTAAAAAGAGAGCAAAAGTGTATGAAGGAAATTATTCTTAGACACAAAAAATAGCCTAGTTTAGCATTACAAATGTGAAATCTTCCCCATTTGCCTTCCTCTACCAGCTCATTTTCAGCATCAAGGAAGCTGAAATGGACTCTAAAGTCCTTGTCTTTAACACTGTGGCCCTATGTTGCCACAATGTTTGTTTTTTCTTTTTGTTTGTTTTTGAGACAGAGTCTCGCTCTGTTGCCTGGGCTAGAGTGCCATGGCATCAGCCTAGCTCACAGCAACCTCAGACTCCTGAGCTCAAGCAGTCCTGCCTCAGCCTCCCAAGTAACTGGGACTACAGGCATGCTCCACCACGCCCGGCTAATTTTTTCTATTTTTTTTTTTGTTACGGCAAGTGTCAGTGACCGGTCCCAGGGGAATAACTGACACGCAGAGAGTTGGAGGGTCAGAAAGTTTTATTTGCCAGCAGGCCCAGAGGAGACTTGTCTCCAAATTCTGAGTACCTCTTCTGGGTTTTTGTCAGGTTTTATACTCTTTTTGGGGGGTTACTCTTAACAAATCACACACAGGTATAAATGATTAACCAATTAGCAAAAAGACTTAAAAGTTATCCAATAAACAATAATTCTTATAAGTAGTAGAATTATGATAGGCTTATAACAAACATTAGAATCATGATAGGCTTATAACAAATATTATAATCATGGCAGGCTTGTAGCTTTGTTCAGCTTTGCTCAACTGCTCTGTGGTTTTAGCTTGCAAGGCTGACAGGTGTCAGCGTCCATTTTAGCTGCTTTGTGGTTTTAAGCAGAATCAGCACAGAAATTCCCCTAGTATGCATGGAAATTTCCCTAACATTTTAGTAGAGACAGGGGTCTCGTTTTTGCTCAGGCTGGTCTCGAACTCCTGAGCTCAAGTAATCCTCCTGCCTCAGCCTCCCAGAGTGCTAGGATTACAGGTGTGAGCCACCACAGCCCACACCGTGTTGCTTTTTTATGTTCTGTTCTTATGTGTGGTATAAGAATTTACTGAAGCAACTTGGAATCATAGTCTGGTTGCTCTCATGTGCCATTTAACCCATATTCTCAACTTCAAACACAACTATACCATAGCTCTGTGGGATTCTTGAGTTTATTGGAAAGGTGTTTCCACAATCTTTTTGAATAGCTTATAAGAGTTTCTAAAAATATTCTTAAAGTTTATTCAGCTTCCTTGGAAACGCTCTGCTGTAAGTTTTTGTGAACATTGGGGTTGTTCCTTTAATGTTCTTAACATGTAAACTTCTAGACATTTTTCCTTACTGAAGCTATTGATAAATACGAATATGTCATAGGCCTCTCTGTGTATCTATCTATATATATGGTCTTCCCACAGATTAAAGTATGCCTTTTGGGACACCTTATTTGGAATGGTAAATATTACTTTTTAAAGACCCTTAAGAATAAAAATGTAATGAGGATTTAAGGATTAGTAGTTTATATCAGAATTTAAAAAAAATACTAGGGAAAAATAGCAGATGTGTAAAATATTGGAGGCCTCTGGCCTTCTATATTTTATCTATGGTCTTTTTTTCTTTCAGCATATATACGTTTCCATCTAATTTCACCTTTGATACAGAAGTCTGCAGCAAAGTAAGCAATGGTTCTCTTTTCTGGAAAATATTCTTTATATTGTTGAAAAACTATTTTGTTTCATTCTGATTCATTCTTTCATTTCTATATTAGTACTTGAGCTATGTTGCTGATTTATATGTTTTTTTCTGGGCTCCAAACAAGTTGTTCGTATTGATCCTAAACATTAAAATGGAACTATGGCTGCTCTGTTGCCAGCACCCATATGTAAAACATGCTGATAGTGAAGGCTAGTCATAGAGTTATTGGATTCGGGAAAATTCCTTAAAGATCACTTTGGGTTAGCTCCCAGTCTATAGCAAGACCAATGGATCTGTTGAATTTGTAGACTGCCAAAGAATATGATTTTACCTGTTCTTAGCAATTACTATGTATTTATGTAGATAGCTGCATTGTGGGAGGCACAGTTTTAGGCACAGAGAGCCAAAAATGTGCCTAAATCATAGGAGGCGCCTCAGGAAATGTCAGTGCATGTCTTTTTTCCTTTGCCACTTAACTATAAAGTCCAACCTTAAAATGACAAGCAGCACTAAAACTTATTAATATTCACTCTAAAAAATGCATTGCCCTTCTCCTTTCCTTCATATTTTTAATTTGTCAGTCAAGAAGCCTAGGCCTGGAAGGTAGCCAGAGCCTTCAAGCTAATTGCCTCTGATGCCTATTATATTTACCCCATTTTGCAGTATAAATATTATCATATCATCATTATCTATATATCATATATTATCATCCTCTTACTTACTTAAAATAATAAAGAATAAATGACAGACAAGCAAGTAAATGTAAAGCCCTATAATATCTCACCATGGCAGCTTAGAAAAGTGGAAA
>NW_012138302.1:15969862-15973425 GCF_000956105.1 Propithecus coquereli
ATCATTATCTATATTATTTAATATTATCATTTTCTATGTGTACATGACATGAAAAAGATTGGGAAACACTGCTGGAGGTAGGAGTTCCACAGTGTGTCTGTGAAACTGAGTCCTAACTAAATAAGTATACAGTTTTATATTCTGGAGTCAGGAATTAACACCTTTCTAAAAATGAAGCTTCTAACTCTAAATCGAAGCAATCTATTTCTTCATGTCTTTCTTGCCAATTAATGATGCCATTTATATTTTGTATTTCTCAGTGTGGTCCTCTTTGATATCTTTGTCAATATCCTTACCCACAACCTTGCGGAACCAGCTTATGAAGCAGATGTGGCACAGTTGGAGTATAAACTGGTAGCTGGTGAACATGGTTTAATTATTCGAGTGAAAGGATTCAATCACAAACTACCTGTAAGTACAAGTACTCTATTTTCCTGATAGAGAGCATTAAAATATATTTACGTTTGTTGCCCCTCTAGCACCAAGCATAGAGGTTTGTGCATGGGATGCTCTAAATAGAAAGAAGTGTTTCTTAATGTGAATTCTCATGAATATACTTGGTTGATGACAGTTATTCTAACTTTGACAGTACATAAGCACAACATATATTTCATTAATTACTAGCAATGCATACAACACAGCCATGCTTTAAGCTTGATTTCACTTCCCTTTGCTGTTAGTTTCTTGCAGCCGACACTGGCATTTAGGACTGGTTTGAGCTAAATTTCTTACCATAGCAATAACAAATTTAAAGGACCTGGCACATTGCCTGACATAGAGTAGAACTCAAACGCTTGTGCCTTACTTCCTCTTCTTGCACTCCCTCCCATTGTTTCAAGTATCTGTGTCTTGTTTCCCTTCTAAGTTTATGAGCCTTTTAGAAACAAGGTCTGTGTCATGTCAGTCGTGTATCTCTCGGTAAAGAATATATTCTGATGTTGCTTTGTCAAAAACTTTGGGAGCAGAGGGAAAAATAATATGGGATGCTAGCTAAAAGAGTTAGATCATTAACTACCAGGTAGAAAAATATAATGTACACTACAACAAATTTTATATCTGGGTTTCTTGGGTAGAATATACATTATATTAAGGTTTGTGGAACTGGGTGTATATAAGGAAAATTCTAGAGGAAAGGACCTGCGAGAAGTATGACCTGTGGGAGGAGGTGATGTGTCCTTCATCCTGGCAAAAACCCAAGAGAAGAGTATAGTTCTCACCTTTATTCCCGTGTCCTTTTCATTCTCTCCAGGGAATAAGGATTGGTCTTAGGAGGAGACACCATGGAATATTTTCTTTTGTCAACCTTCAAAGGCCTAAATAAAATGTAGCTTAAGATACAAACAGATTAAAGCCTAATATAGTGTTTGTCATGTGGAAAGTATGTTTTGGAATTACCTGGAGAGCTTTCTGAAAATACAAACCATTGAAAAGTATTTGACATTCTTCATTTTATGAAGCTTACTTAGCCTTAATAGGAAAACCTGATATAGAACATATATATGTATGTATAGAAAACTGGAGACAAATTTCACCTATGGAATATAGATGCTAATTTCCTAAAAATTTGAAAATTAAATCCAACATAGCAAAAATAATTCACCATGATCGAGTACCAGGAATGCTAGGGTTATTCAGTATTAGGAAGTTGATGAACATAATTCAGTATAACACAAGTCAAAGGAGAACCACTATATGAATATAGTGATAAATGCCAAAAAATCATTTGATAAATTTGAGTCAGCATTCCTAATAAATAGTAAAGGAGTGAAATTACTTAAATACAATAAAAACCTTAAATTAAAAACAATAACAGCATATGTTACATTAACTGATAAAATGCTAAACATTAAAATCAGGAGCAAGCCAAGAATAATCCATGACCAGCTCTGTTATCCTATTATTAATACTAATATAATAAAATGAAAACAACGAAGTAAAGTAAAAACTTTCTTGGAAAAGAAAAATATTTTTCTTTGCATATGATATGATTGTATTCTTAGAAAACCTAAGATACTACTAAAATTTTAAAAATAATTTGGTGTGATGTGGCTGGTCATAAGACTAGTACATCAAAATCAGTGGCTATTTTCTATAGTAGCAACAACCAAAATTATTGTTATTTCATCTGGAAGAAAAAAATGTTTGAGAATACCCGTGAAAATTCATTGCTTCCAATTTGACAATTATTGAGGATTTTGGCCCCTAAAGATTCTTTGAGTCATTAGTACTTCTCTTATGTCCCTGACATTGCCTAGTACCATGCTGGACCCTGGTAAAAACCAAAGAGAAACATTAACCCCCCTAAAACTTAGTGAATTTCCATGCTTCTCAACTTAAGTGCTTCTTTCTTTTTCTTTTAGCTACTGTTTCAGCTCATTATTGACTACTTAGCTGAGTTCAGTTCTACACCAGCTGTCTTTACCATGATAACTGAGCAGTTGAAGAAGACCTACTTTAACATCCTCATCAAGCCCGAGACTCTGGCCAAGTGGGTATAAACACGATCAGCTTATATTTTGAGAGCCTGAAAGTATTTGCCTTTTTAGGGGGTAGAAGTGGGGGATGAGGCTATAGTTTCCGTGCTAATTTTTAGACATGTTTGAATTTTGTTCCAGTTTAGGAAACCAGTCCATAGGGTTGTAGGATTTCTAAACCCAGCTTAAGTAGCTATCTGTGAATATGACTATAAGCAGCCTCCAGTACATGATTATTAGCTTAAAGTAAAGAAGGATGTTTTTACCACTCTTTGTAAGTAAATAACAGTTAAAGAGGTGCTACCTTTGTTGTAGCCAAAAATTATTTACAGGTGATTTTATTTTGTTGTGTGGTATGATTAGTAGATGAGTTAAATTGCTTAACATGTCACTTATCTGGCAACCTTAACTATCCAGAATTCAGGCAAGGTTCGAGAAGAGAGCAAAAAGGCAGATCAACAGTCTGTATGCTAAAGCTTAAACCCTCTATTAAGGCAACATCCTTGGGCCTGCCACCAGAGCCTGTTCTTACTACTTCAGTCCAGGGCTAAGGATAGCCTATAGGTTACTTTTGTGTGAATCAGAAAAAAGTACCCCATTGGGGTACCCTCCATCAGCAGGCGGAGCCTTTGTGGGAGGGAGAGAAATGCTGTCCCTGAGCAGCCTTTGTGCACATGGCTTGCGAGCCCCTACTTGACCTCCTTGCCGGGCATCTATAAGTGGTGAACAAATGGCACAACCTTATGTAGAGGCCCTGCTTTTGACACAGTTGTAATGAGCCCATCAGTTACCAGAATTAGAAAGCAGGGGAGATGGGGTTAAGATTCAGGCATGTAATAACACAAAAAGTTAAAAAAACTAGTAACTAACTGTAAGTTAAAAGGAAAGTTATCTGCAGCCATTGATATGATGAATAGCCCTGTTTATCTAGTAACTCCTAAATAGCTCCTGTGTATCCAGTAACTCCTAAATACTACTTTATTTATAAAAATGGTAGTCTATTAAATACTATTTTTATTAAAATCCAGTAACTCCTAAAATTTACTTTATTGAGGTATGATAGAGTAATAATAATACACCTTCTGTTTA
>NW_012138302.1:15973475-15992106 GCF_000956105.1 Propithecus coquereli
CAAAGTTTAGCCTAAGTGTACAGCATTTGTAAAAGTCTACACTAGTGTACAATAATGTCTTAGGCCTTCACATGCACTCGCCGCTTACTCACTGACTCACCCAGAGCGAATTCTAGTCCTGGAAGCTCCATGTACAGCATGTGCCCTATACAGGTGTACCATTTTTGTACCTTTATACTGTATTTTTACTGTACCTTTCCAATGGTTAGATACACAAATACTTACTATTGTGTGTTAACAACTGCCTACACTATTAAGTACAGTAATATGCTGTACAGGTCTGTGGTCTAGGAGCAATAGGCTACACTACATAGCCTAGATATGTAGTAGGCTATACCATCTATATTTGTGTAAGTACACTCTGTGATGTTCACACAGCAACGAAATTGCCAAATACATTTCTCAGAATGTATCCCTGTTGTTAAGTGATACATGATTATAAATGAAAAACAGGTTATAAAATAGTCTGTTAATTATAATGTGGCTTATAATTTAAGAAGTCACTATTTTTTCTTTGCGTAGCATTAACAAGATCTTTTTGAGGATGGCACTAAAGCACAGAATGTGAGCAGATCCAAAAATGTTAGCTATATATATCAGTCAGTTATTGTGGCATCAACGCTGCGTGACAAACAACCTCAGAATCTCATTGGTTTACAACAATATTTATGAATTAAATACTATTTTTATTAAAATCCAGTAACTCCTAAAATTTACTTTATTGAGGTATGATAGAGTAATAATAATACACCTTCTGTTTATTGAAGATTTATTCGCTAGATCTGTTATAAGAACTTCATATATTCATTTAATTTTAACCAAAACTCTGTTACTTTTCTTGTTTTATAAGTTATTTCCCTTGTTTTACAAGTAAAGAAATTGGGTTACAGATGTTAGGAGACTTGCCAAGTTCAAACTGCTTATTGGCGGTGGGGTTGTGGAGATGGAGGGTGCAGTTAATCTCTCTAGACTAGAGCCATTGCCTTTACTAATATTATCACTGCTGTAACTGTTATCCATAATGGTGGCCCCCAGTAATTAGTGAGATTTCAAATGTTAGTGAGATTGCAAACCAAAATAGTAATATTTTAAAATTGGTGCATAACTGGATAAACTTGACTCATCTGGCAACTTCTGTGAAATATTTTACTCTGCAACTGAGACAGGTAAGTGCATTATTGTACTGGTGAGTAAATCTATTTAAAAGTTTGTGTATCCAATTTTAAATGCTGTTTGGTGATCATGATGTGTTTTCTCCATCTTAAGTTGTGACAGAAATTGTCTCTTTAAACACACATCTATAGAAACTTGACCAGTATTTCTTTATTCTCAAGATTCATTTCTTAAAACAAAATTTTGGTTTTCTCCTGCCCTCCGTACAGAGATGTACGGCTTTTAATCCTGGAATATGCTCGTTGGTCTATGATTGACAAGTACCGGGCTTTGATGGATGGCCTTTCCCTTGAGTCTCTGCTGAGCTTCGTCAGAGAGTTCAAATCCCAGCTCTTTGTTGAGGGCCTGGTACAAGGGAATGTCACAAGCACAGTGAGTATGAGGTGCTTCGTTACTGTGGGCTGGGTCTGAATGCAATTGTGAACCCTGGAATTGCATTAGTTCTTCTTAAAGGGGAAGCAGAAGCTCTGTATTTTTGGCAGGACAGCATTATCATATTCTGTTTAGGAGGGAACCTGGCCCCTCTGATGCTTGGCTACTTTCTTCTTATGAAGGAGACGACTGGTAATAGACCAGTACTTTGAGTGAAACGGGTTTGGCATATCTATATTGTTGGTTGCATTTGTCAAAGACTATTGTTAACCATAAACAGTTTAATGTAGAGATAAAAGTGGAGGAGGGAATGGTGAAGGATATATGATACATACACACACACACACGTATACATAGCCACCACAAGTATGTCAAGCTTGTTCGTCAAGCTGATGTGCTAAGGCTTTATTCTGTAGCAAATGGAGAACCACTGAAGGATTTAAGAGGATTTGCGGTTAAGAAATATCCAGAGAGACCAGTTATGAGGCTGTTATAAAAGCTCAAGTGAAATATGATTTCACTTAGGAGCTATCTAAAGTAGTCAAATTCATAGAAACAGAAAGTATAACAGTGGTTTCCATAAACTGAGGAGAAGGGAGTTGTTTAATGGATATAGAATTTCAATTTTACAAGATGAAAAAGTTCTGGAAATCTGTTTCACAACAGTGTGACTGTACTTAACACTATTGAATTGTACACTTTTTAAAATGTTAAGATGATAGATTTTATATGTTTTTTACCACATACAAAAAAGTTGAAGTGAAAAATGATGAATCCTGAGGTTAGGCCAAATAAATGAAAAAGTGTTAAGAAATAATGTGGTAAAATATAGCCAAAATTCACTGAATAATTGGATATAGGGGTGAGAGACAGGGGAGGAGTCTAAGATGATACCAAAATTTCTTGCTTGAAGTAGTGGGTTGGTAGAGAAGCAGGAACAATAGTAGGATTGGGAGCATATGAGGAGTTTGTTCTGATGCGTATTGAGTTGGATATGTCTTTGGGGCCTTGTACTTAACCAAGGCCTCTTCCTGGCCAGGTTGCTTGTTCAAGACTCTTTCCCTAAACTGTTTGGCTGTTGACCATTTTCCTCCCTGGCCTCCCAGTTTCTCAGCACTGGCCCTTTAGGGAAACCACTTTAGAAATGTGCTCATGCCTGCACTCATCCCTCATTTTATACATAAGAAACCAGAAGTCTTGAGAGGGAAAGAGGATGTATTCATTTAGTGTTAAATGTTATCCTATGGCTCTATCCAGGCTCTGCGTCAATGGGCCCAGATGTCTAAAACACAGTCACAGTTATCATAAAGGCCACAGCCTAGCTGGGTAAACTGACACTAAACAATTAAGTTTGCTCCATTTGGGAAAGTATTGCAGTGTATGGGTAAACAGTGCCAAGTGAGCCAGGAAAGGAGCTGTTCAGTTATGAGCCGCTAAGTATGCAACAAACATAATCAATATTGAATTGATTAGCCCAATCATGAATGAC
The DNA here is from genome assembly GCF_000956105.1 of Propithecus coquereli. NCBI lineage: Eukaryota > Metazoa > Chordata > Mammalia > Primates > Indriidae > Propithecus > Propithecus coquereli. The sequence continues at coordinate 15,976,510 of NW_012138302.1, forward strand.
TTACCCAGCATTGAAATGACAAACTGTATCTGTTTTCCTAATGCTATCCAGGGCTCCCCAAGCAATTAGAACATTGATGTTAGCTGGTTCTGGGTGAAATTAATGTCAAGAGGGCCTAAAGCAGTTATTCTTTTTTGCTTCTTAGGAATCTATGGATTTCCTGAAATATGTTGTCGAGTAAGTGTCGGTTTGAATTTTCTCTTTGGGGGTGTTCTTACCAGCATGAGGGCATTGGGCCACAACTCAGTGAATTGTTATTAAACCCACAGTTAAAATAATGGTAGATTTTCTTGAGGCTGGTATAAACAAAGCAATTCAAAAGGGACTGTGGAAGGCTTGGCTGCTTCTTCATAGTTCTTGGGTGCCTCAGTGACCCATGCTGATTCTTTTGCAGAAGGCTGAACTTCATGCCTCTGGAACAGGAGATGCCTGTGCAGTTCCAGGTGGTAGAGCTGCCCAGTGGCCACCACCTGTGCAAAGTGAGAGCTCTGAACAAGGGTGATGCCAACTCTGAAGTCACTGTGTACTACCAGGTCAGTTGGTCTCATTGTGCAGCCATCCTCATGGCTAAATATCTTTAGGGTACTAAAGCCTGGTGGAAGGTCCAAAGTATGGGAATGAGTGATCCATTGACTTTCAAGGCCCTTTTGTAGTTACTTCTGTAGTTTTATGCTTGGGGCTATTTGTCCTCCTGAAGCAACTACATTTAAAAGTGGATCCTCCTTCAGTCACAGTCAGGTATTACCAGAGAAGTGTGGATGGGATTCCTTCATGTTCTCTTTACAGAACCCTAACCAGCAGAAGGACATTTGTTAAAGCATAGTTTTGAAAAAGAGACAAAAGCATAGCCAAGCAATCAATATACAGCAAACAGAATGACTACCAGAGTCCTAAAGAGTTCAAAGCACTATGTTATGGATGATAGATCCATAGGCTTCAGAACCCCTTACTTGCCTGAGGTCATATAAGCTGGTCTCGAATTTATTCATTCTATTTTCAGTTCTGTTTTTTCCAAATCATCCTGGAGGGGTGGGGTGGGACTTAAAGTAGGGAGTGCTTTTCAGCAATTTCAATTGGCCCATAGCCTGCTTTAGCCTGTGGTTAGTCCACTTCTAGGACTATGGGGATCTTCTCTAAACCTGTGCCTGTCCAGTGTCTTCTCAAAGTCTGGGGCTCCTGTAGCTGCTACTGTGGTTCTGAGTTCTCTGCATGAGGAATTCACTTCTCTGTCAGGCCTTGTGAAGATCCCTGGTCTGGGCTTTGGGTGGCATGGCCTTATTTTCATCTTCTTTTATTGTTTCTGGCCCTGAGCCTCAACCTTATCCTGATACTGTCCAGGTCCTGGTTGTTAGAAGCAAATTTACCTGTGCAACATCATGGCCATTTCTCTTTAGTGAAGTTTAACCTTATTCCAGTCCTTTGATTCAGGAGCTACAATTCTGGAGCTAGGTTGATAAATTTTTCTTTCTCTGGAGGCCCAGCTTCTCTGTGGGGCCCATCTCAATAGCTGTAGCATTCCAGCCTGTGGTCTTTTCTAAGTTGTGACTACCAGGTTTCAAACTCCTTAAATGGTATGGGCTAGCCCTTCTTAGCCCAGTCCACATTTCCAGTGCCTTTGACTGCTCACAACCCAGACACAGGAGAACTTCTCCAGTTTTAGGAAGGGTTTCATATAGTAAGACTGTCTTTGGAAGTGCTTTTCATCAGTCACCTCTTAGCATTAGCTAAAAACTGCCTCCCTTAGGAAACCAATTCCCTTCTCACAGAGAGCATTTTGAATAGAAAATTGATACAAGGTTTTGACTGGTTTTGTTGCAGCCCCTTGAGAGAAACAGGCAATCTCAGTGCTGACTAATCAGGACTTGCGGGGCACACAGGCTTTAGCCTCTTCCTCCAGTGAAGTGGGGAGAAAGAGAAACGAGACCGTGTCAGAGGAGCCTGCAAGATGGTCCTGACTCTGGATGCACTAACAACATCCTTGCTCATTGGCCTCCTGCCCTCTTTCATTCTGATGGCATTATTTTGCCAGTTTCCAGGGCAGCCAGATGTGGTCCCAAAGCATGGTGCCTGCCTCTTAGATACTTTTCTTCTCAACTGGCTTGGGTTCCTGTGTGTGGCTGCAGAAGCTCCTATTCATTTTCTCTCCACCTGGGTAATAGATCAGATACCCATCAGGATCCCCAAGCGTGTCCTCTTCTCCTCCTTAGGGCCTTGAACTACAAGTACTTGATTTTAGAATGTGTCCTCTGGGTCTTTGGGATCCTCTAGTCAGGAGCTGGCAAGTTAGGGATTATTGGACTCACCTCCATTTTTACCTGCAATTCTACATTAAGGGCTGGGAATACAAATGATCCAGTATGATTCCTGTACTCACAGACCTTTGGTCTGGTGGGAAGGCAGAAACAAAATGAAAGTATGATTAACTGTTGGGGGAAGGGAAGTGATGATAATGGAATGAGTGGTTGCCAAGAATAGCTGCATTATTAAAAACCCCTATACGCCATTGGATATTCAGTTGGTCTGACTACCTTCTCCTCTCAGTCAGGTACAAGGAGTCTAAGAGAATACACTCTTATGGAGCTGCTTGTGGTAAGTGCATAATGGAGACTTGAGGTGTTAGGAGCCCCTGTTCCACTATGAGGCCCAGCCTTTCTGCCTGGGACTAAGGACTTGGGGTGGTCAGAGACCTGGGACTGGAAGGCAAGGTGGTCATTTACTGTTCTCACCCACTAACAGCATGGGCAGAGGGCCTGGATCATTTAGGAAAAAGGCAGTAAGGGAGGGTGGACTTTGAGGTATGTGGAACACTGGGGGAAAGAAATGAGGTTTCCCTGCTGGGAGTTGGGCTGATGGGTAGTATGTTGAATTACAGATGCACATGGAAGAGCCTTGTTTTGACTTCCTTCGAACCAAGCAGACCCTTGGGTAAGTCTGCTGGCAAGGACACTGGGCTCAAAATAAGAGTCTGGGGCTTACTCTGCAGGCTGAGGTTTATCAGATATCCTTACTGAGCAGCCTCTCATAGCTCTTTGGTCCTTCCGTGCCTTAGAGTACTTTCCATACCTACTTGTTAGAACTTCTGGAATTTGCTTCTTGGAATATGATCAGATTTTTCATTTGGTCAGCTTTCAAGATAAGAAAAAATGCTTGTGCTCCTCAATTCAGGAGAGGGGTAGCCACCTTAAAATTTATGGGTCCTCTTTTCCAGGTCCAGTAAGGATAGGCAGAAACCCTTTCCACTCACATCTAGTGCCTCTATGGGCAGGGCCCAGGTGACAACCTGAGCTTATATAATTTTTCACTCTGGCTGTAGGTACCATGTATATCCTACCTGTAGGAACACATCTGGGATTCTAGGATTCTCTGTCACCGTGGGGACGCAGGCAACCAAATACAAGTGAGTAAGCAAGTGAATAGTTGGGAGTCTAACCTAATATTCTGGCATGGAGAATGGGAGCTTTATGTGCTTCCTTAAACCTCTGATGACTCTGACCAAGCAGGGTTTGCTGTATTTAGTCACTGCAGAGGGTGTGGGGCAGGGGGTTATAGTTCGCCTGATCCAGGACTATTCGATGGTTCCAGTGGTCCTATAGGGCTTGATGCAAGTCCTGTGGTCACTGTGCAGGGCTTGCCAATGTTTCTTCTCTTCAGGCAAACCTGAGGACAAGAAAGGCAAGGATGCCTGTCGTGACATTCATATTGGAACCTTTGGTTCTCAGCTTTGGAATGACTTCTTCAGTATGAGGATACTAGGAAATTGGGCTGAAGGTGGGGGGAGAGGAAGTGTTCCTCCCCATTCTCTTCCCTCCCTCAACTGAAGGTAAAACGCTGAGGCCTGGGAAAACACTGCAGCCTTTTTCCTGGAGATGTGCCATGTCATAATTCTTTCTGCCTGAGACACCAGTTTTCTTGATGACTTTTAATTGAAGATGTTTTGTTTCAGCTCTGAAGTTGTTGATAAGAAGATAGAAGAGTTTCTTTCTAGCTTTGAGGAGAAGATTGAAAACCTCACTGAAGATGCATTCAACACCCAGGTGACTGAGCTGTGCCAGCCTAGGCTTTTGGTCTTTCACCCCCATGAGCCCTCAAGACACCAGACATTAGCTTTAATAGCACTATGTGCTGGCCAGTTTTTGAACTTTGCAGTCCCACCTTAATCCCTCCCTGTCCTGCTGGCAGTTCCATCACAAGCCAGGCTGGACAGGGCCAGGTGTGTTCTGGGGAGACTGGTATGAGGACATGCCTGAGCATTTCTTTTTGCTGGGAACAGGTCACAGCTCTGATCAAGCTGAAGGAGTGTGAGGATACCCACCTTGGGGAGGAGGTGGATAGGAACTGGAACGAAGTGGTGACACAGCAGTATCTCTTTGACCGCCTTGCCCATGAGGTAATGTGGTTTTCAGAGCAAGACAGCCCTGACAGGGTTCAACAGGAGTCACAGGTCCAAGCAAACCAGTATTTTGTATGCAAGAGAATCCTGGGACACCCAAACCGGCTTGGTTACTTACTTGCTCATTTCATTACTCTGACTTGCCTCCCCAGCACCTCAGGTGGCCACGTGAGCAGGGTGCTAACCCTTACCGTGCGCCCTCCCCAGCTTCAATCAGAGCAGCTCCACTTGTGTGTTATATTGAAGTTCGTAAGATTTTGTGGAGAAAAGAAGGTTCTGCTATTTAATGAAAATTATTCCATGAACAGGCCCAAAGGAGTAAGAAACCTATGAAAAAGAGCTCTGGATCCTGCAATTCAGTGCTACTTCTGATAACATATAACCCTTTGTGGAGAATTAGCAAAGCACAACATTGCTCTGTGAGGCTGAGAGGTTATTTAACAAGAGGTTTCAGCACAGCTCACCTTAAGGCACTTGTTTTCTTAATAGAAGACAGATTAAAAATTTGCCTGTTTTAATAGCTGCTGTATTTTCCTCAAGCCAGAATATGCAGTTACCATATAACTGGGAGGAGACACTAAGGAGACACTCGGGTATCAGGCTCAGTGTACAGTATTCAGCTGTAATTACAGCATCTGCTAACCTCTCTTGCTCATCTGCTAATGTAGATCATTGCTATAAAACATGAAGGTTCATCAGAGAATTCATCTTTATCCTTCTGGAAGGTTAGGGACAAGGTGAGGTTAGGAAGAATAAAATGAAGTCCTTAGATGCTAAGCAGGGCCAAGGAGGTCTGCCTGGGGGTTATTTCTTTCCTATCTTCCCTTTCCATGTAAGATTGAAGCACTGAAGTCATTCTCAAAATCAGACCTGGTCAACTGGTTCAAGGATCATAGAGGACCAGGAAGTAAAATGCTCAGCGTTCACGTGAGTGTGGTTAACTAAACTAGCTCTACCCCTTTACTGAACTTGGGTTGTTCAGAGACCACAAATCTGGTCAGTGTATTTCTCACCTTGAATCTTTGGCCTCTTTCAGGTTGTTGGATATGGGAAGTATGAGCCGGAAGAGGACAGCACCCCTTCTGGTGAAGATTCAAATTCTTCTTGTGAAGTGATGCAGCTAACCTACCTGCCAACCTCTCCTCTGCTGGCAGATTCTATCGACCCCATTACTGATATCAGGGCTTTCACATCAACACTCAACCTTCTCCCCTACCATAAAATAGTCAAATAAACTGCAGTCTCATTGGCCTGAAGCAATGTGTATTTAAAAATGTGTTTGTAATTTATGGAGTTACACTACTACTGCCTTAGGGCTTCCAATGAATTTTTGCACTGGCATCGGAGAATTTGATTTACTTTTTAATCCCTTCTCTATTGAAAAAGTGTGGCCAAAAAACTTGCTACAGCAATTTGGGAATCCCTGGCCTGTGTCCTATCAGACTGAGAATCTAGTTCTTGAAAAGCCCCATGTAACCAGTGTGTTATTAATAACTAAATGCTAGAGTGTTGGTACCTAAATGCTAGGTACTAATACCTGTTTCTGATTTTTTTAAAATGTATTTTTAAATAAAGATAGCTCTGTATTTCCCTTCAAAATGAGCCATTTGCTGCTGTGGCATTCTTATTACATTGTGGGGCTGGGATCTAAAAATACGGTCTTTCCAAACCCTCTAAGGTGACACAATACGTTGGTACCCCTACACTGGGATACAGGTTCAGTAAAGACTTTGGGGAGTAGCATGGTAGGGGCTAAACAAAGAACACAGAGTATAAGGGAGTGTGATTATTTTAAGAGTCATTTGAAAAGCTATCTCCTATAAATAATTGGCTTCCAAGTTTAGCCATAAAGATAATAAAAAGCACATAAAAAAAGGTTGAAAAAATTACTTTATGAAGCCTTAAGAAGCGCTGAGTATAATTACAATTTAATAATATTTCACTTCCAAAATAAAAGTTATTATAGGGTGAGACCATGAAATTTCCTAACACTTGATTTTAATACATTGCGCTAATTTTCTAAAACAACTCAGAACCCATATTTACAATAGGTGGAGTACTTATGAAAAATCTGGCATCAGGTATATTTTATATGTGTGGGTGTATATATATATATATATAACACCAAAAATTATATGAACTAAGAAACAGAGCTTGTATATCTTAATAGCAGCACTAGAGTACAGAGTTAGAGACTTGGATTTATAAATGCTTTCCAATGCCTGGGCTATGGAAAAGGAGCAGACATCTTGTTTTCAAAACCTGAAGTTTTTCTCAGGACTGAAGTCAAAATCGTAACTGCCACAGAGGAAAAAAGGGAAGCTTTTCCCGCTTTAATTGTTCATCTACGTCGGAAAGTCAGTATCCCTGAGATAGGAACCACTGTAATAAGAAGGGAGTGAATAGGTTCTCCCAAGGAAGATTGTTTGTTGCTGAATTACGCCTACTGGTCATCAGATGTAAACTTTGCATTTCCCGGCCTAATGCTTGGCAGCACCAAGACGTTTTAGTAATGGTTCATCATAAACCCAACATTCTCCATCTTCATGAAATAACTGTAAAAGAAAGGGGGAGAATTTAGTCACACATTTGCTTTGCACTTCTATAATATGCTTTTTATTATTTCATGTCTTCTCCCCCCATTAGACTGAAATGAGTTCCAGATAGGGACCAGGGATCATCTTGTTCATAAACAGTGTTTGGCAGTTCACTTCTGAAACACTGAAATGAGTGAATGATTTATTGCTCAGAGCACAGGCGGCATAGCAGGTAAGAGGCTAGGGGCAGGCAAGCTTACCCTGGTCTCCCACTGAATTTCCTTCTCCTTCCTTTCTCGGGCTTCTGCTCTTTGTCTTTCTTCAAGTCTGTGCTTTGCTTCAGTTGCTGCATCAATGTCTCTGATTTTTAAGTTGAAAGTAACATCCTTCCAGAGGCTAAAAAAAAAGATCAAGAGTAGCTGGCTATCTTGAGAATTAAAGCCTAGAGCCACCTCTGACTATGGCATAATAACAACAGTATAAGTCAAATGGCTTGAAGTGCTGTAGTTCTCAGACTAAATATCCTTAACTGGCACCAGGGCACAGGAGTAAGGAACAGGGAAATTAGCCCAGACTGCTAGTTTTCAAACAAGGAAATCAGGGACAAGCAGCTTGGTACATAAGGATAAGAGAAGAGAGAATAGTGGAAGCTGAGACCTGGGATTCTTACACTTCTACCTCTAAACTTGCTACGTAACTTTGGGGGAATCAGTTTACCTCTCTAGGGTTTGAGTGTCCCTTGCTATAAACTGAAAGGGTTAGATCAGAGGAGCTGAGAAAAACTCCCTTGAATTTAACAATGTGATCTTGGAGAAAACAGTATAAGCACAGGGAATAAGGGTCAAGAGGTAAATTGCAGAAGCTTAAGGGAGTAAGAGGTGGCTTCCTCTCAAGGCCACTATTCCCATTTCAAGAAAGGAGGCAAAAAGAGGTTAGCTAACTTAGCCATGGTTACAAAGCTAGTAAGTGGTTCTGACACAAACCCAGGCAATCAAACCTGGTCTGTACTCTGTTAGGCTCTGCTATACTGTCTCGAAAACCCACCCCTGTGCCTATGCCCGGGCAACAGTGTAAGCGTTGCAGCAACAGCTCTAGATATGCCTCCTTACCAGCGGGATTCGTACTCATTCTGATCTTCCAACTTCCTCACTTTCTTTTTGATTATAGGCAACTTCTTGGTATCTACAAAGACTGTATTTTCCTAGAAAACAAAAGAGATGGATGGATGTTTTATTATTCAAACTGTTCTAGGAGGAAGAGTCAACTCTTTCCAGAGACTGTAATTAGCAGACCCAAAAATCAAATCCCATATATGTTAATGATGTATGAGTTTCACATGCAGTCTTAAGCCTAAAATAAAATTATTGTCTTAAGTCTAGAGGCTCAATTCAACAGACATTTTCAACGTGGCTACGTGCTGCATGCTAGGGATATAACCTCTTGGGGAGCTAATATTAAGTACACTGTCTGAAGTTCCTTTTACATTTTGAATTCTCCACGTCCAAAATCCAGTTCTCACTGGGTCCTCCTGTTAATTTCATACCACCTTTCTTCCTAGCTTAATGAGAACACTGGGTGGGTGGTACCAGAGAGTGCAAGTTCCTTGAAGGCAAGAACTACTTATTTCTGTATCCCTGGTACCAGGCAGTCAAATTTTATTATACAAAATCTTAAAACTGTGTGTGTAGATAAACACGTACACACACATTCCTTTAGCACTTCATTTTATATAAACATACTATACTTTCTAATGATATACCTGACATTTATTGGGTTCTCACTATGTGCCAAGCATTGTTTTACATATATTATTCTCAAGTTTTTTGAGAGCAGAGAGAAGAGTAGAAATCATTCTAGTACCTGCACTGCTGGGGAGGCGGGGGAAGGAAGGAAAAGCCTTGCCCTAAGAGACAACTTTAGAGCTGGCCTCTGTGGTTAAAGTTCCAGATGAAGGAAGCCAGAATAAAGGATAGGCTACAATTCAATGTAGCTGGAAACCAGTGGCAAAGTATAGGTTCTTACCCCTGTTGCATATTTTGCATACATTACACCATTCCATTCCCCTTCAATAGAGCAAAAAGACTTCTTGTCATTTGGAGAACTGAAAAGGAAACATTTGTGTTAGATTCAAGTTGAAAATTACTCTACCAAAGAATCTGGTCGGTATGGCCTATCTACACACAGTAGAACACAAAAGACCAACTGTGAAGTCTCTGATGGAATCACCTTAACATAAGGGAACTGGATTTCCCAGGGCCACCTGTAAGAGTGAGGACCCAGAACAAGATGCTTGTGAACTCAAGATCCCATAAACAGCAAGTGTGGGTAAGAGAGCTCTGCTCTGCTAGGGCCACAACGGATTTGGCACATTCTCTGCCCTCAAGCTGTTCACAGCCTAGTGAGGAGAGGTGCACTGCCATCGAGATCCTCAGTGGGAAGTGCTGTGTGAGCTTGTGTGGGCACTGGGGGTCTAAGGGCAAAACTGCTGGTGCGAGGGTCAGGCAAGGCTTTGCTTATGACTGTAATGCTGGAGACCAGGCTTTCATCTTCAGGTTGAAAGGGACTTCTGGGCCTAATGCTTTGACCACTTTTCTTGAGCAAGGATCCCTTCCTCAAAAGCCCTGACAGGCCTCTACTTGTACACACAGGTATGGAATTTGAGAAGACAAGCATCCTAGCTAAGGCCTAGTTAGGAATGGCGGGGCATGAACAGAAGACTGGAAGAGGTCAGAAAGAAAAATGAACAGGGTAGAGGGATGAAAGCTGCTATCACCAACAGAAACTTAAGTGTCCTCCTTAACTCGGGAGGATTTGGGGAAAGGGAACCATGGGAAAGAAAGATGGTAGGATCTCAGGTTTACGAGGTCTTTGCACAGTGGTTCTTAAAGTTTGGTCTCGGGGTTCTAAGACCATGTCAGGGAAGGAGTCCATAAACTCGAAACTATTTTCATAATATTAAGACATTATTTGCCTTTTTCACTCAGTTTTCTCACAAGTGTATGTGATATGTAACAACAGAGTGATTAGACTTAGAAAATTTACAAAATGTACAATGCCACTTGTCTTACAAATTTTTTAAAAAGTTTAGAAAAGCTACTTTTCATCAGAAATGCTATTATTTTCATTTGTAAGTTAATAAATATTTTAAAATCTCAGTATTAATTTCTAATATGAAAAATATTGTTAGATATAATCCATATAAACAAAAGCTCTTTAGGGTTCTTAATAATTTTTAAGTGTAAAGGGGTCCACAGACCAAAAAGTCTGAGAACTACTCAGTGCAACTCTTCATCTGATACTCAAATTTCTAATTTAAAGACCCCATCAAGAGCTCTTCCAGCTCACATCTTTGTAAGGGCAGTCTTTTGACTAAAAATGGCTCTGACTGGCAGAAAATTCTGCTGAGCTAGCAGTTCCTATTGGTGTTGGTTACCTCTAAGTGCTCTGAGAAGCAGGCACACCCATCTGTTTGTTCTGAACATCCTAGTCCATCATCTGCCTATTTTATTGGGGGTAGGGGGAGCTGCATTATTGTGGTATCTTGTGTTGTTCTTCAAGCCCTGCCCATATATTCCAACCGGAATAATTTTTTATACTGATCCTTAGAAACTTCATCTTGTTCATGGTCCCATCTGCTCAAGATATTTTTGGATGCTGATTCTGACATCCAAATTAAATTATCTCCCTGGAAAACTGGTTAAGCAATTGTGTGTCTTCCACCTAGGACACTGCTCCCAATAAGACCTTCCGGGGCAGAGGAAAGTCTAGAGGCACATTACTACAGACTTTCTTCTTTAGGCAGGCTCTGAACCCACTCAAGCTGACTGTTACCCAGACAGCACAGTCATCTTCATTTGACCCAACAGTGCCAAACGGAACCAAGCCAAATGCCTGCAAGATGTGACGGTTACTGTTTTTCCCCAGCAAACGCATAGAAAAAGGAGGGGCTGTAAGGACTTGGAAACACTTCTATAGGGGTCACAGTCTGTTTGTAAGGACTAGTTGATGGTCCAACCTGGCAGGATGAGTTAAGGATCCATAAACTGGGTTAGCTAGGCAACTTAGGAAGGCCCTGTTCAGCTCCTCATCACAAGTCAGGTTCCTAGGAAGGAAATTCCATCAATGGACCTCTGACTGCTCTTGACCCACGTTTTAGGTCTCCTGATATGGGATTTTAGGAAGAGCCATCACACAAAAGGTATGAGGCAAGTTTACAAAGATAGAAGCATTCTTTCACATTTCTAACACAGAAAGTACAATTTAAGACAAAAGGAAAAGTATCTCAGAGAAGCAGAAGAGAACTGAAGCAGAAAAACAAAATACCTACAAAATCTCAGCAGTAATTCTGTGCTTCTTGCCCCCATAGAAAGGTTTAGTGTGGAAGATGATATTTGCACTATAGCCCGTTTTGGAACAATTAATATTGCATTCTCCTCCTAATTCCACCCAGGGCACTGTGAGGATAGACCTGCAAAATCAAAAGTTTTCAGGTAAGGCTGACAGTTAAGGGGAAAGAGAGGAGGAGGGGCATGGCTTAAGGAACAGCAGGGTCTACTGCTGATCAGAGCACATGGACACAGCTCTACTTGCCTTCCGTAACCATTGGGGAATGTGAGAATGTAATGTTCATCATAGTCTAGACACGAGACACAGCCTGTGGAAAGAGGGACAGAATCTCTGATGAGCAGTGTCAACTGGGGATAGTCTACCTAGTACCCCACCCCTGCTCTCACCCCAATACGGACGCTTACTTGCTAACAATGACATCCAGTCTGGCTTTCCGGCGCCACTTCCTCTTACCAGACAAGTGTCCAGCACACATTAGAATGACACAAAAATCTCTTATTAATGTTGTAGTCCACCCAATGCCCACAAACTTACCCTGCCCTATGTTGTGTACCCCAATTGACATTCCAAGGAATTTTGATTTGGTCCAGATATGAGCATTGAATTGTATCTTCTTGTTAAAACACTCTGCATAAAAGGCTGAAACTAAATAGAAAATGTTTTCAATTAGTGCACTATATAGCTACAGCCACCTCTCCAAACTCATTTAACCTGGGAGATAAAACGATCCATGGATAAATCCTTCAACCTTCAAAGAACAGCCTCAAATTAGGCCAGGAGGTACCTACCTACTTTTTATACCTTTTCCCCCAATGCAGGCATCCATTCAGAGCCACATGGGCAAGAGCTTCCCTGAACTATGAGGCTGTGGCCAAAGCAGGAGGCTTAAAACCAAAAAGGGACTATCTGTTCTCATGGTCTGCAAGTATGCAGTACTGCATCCTGTATTTCCATTCTGAATATTGCACTTAACAAGATGCTGAGGGGATATGTATAGCTGGTGGGTTCCATATCCACAGATTCAACCAGCTGCAGATCAAAATTATTTGGAAATGATACTACTGAGAGAGAATTTTTAAAAAATTTTGGAAAAAATAAAAAATAGCAACACAACAATAAAAACAATACAAATTTAAAAATACAGTATGACAACTATTTACATAGCATTTACATCGTATTAGATATTATAAGTAATCCAGAGATTACTTAAAGTACATGGGAGGATATGCATAGGTTCTATGCAAATGTGCATAACCATTTTATATCAGGGTTGTAAGCACCCTCAGATTTTGCAGGGCATCCTGAAACCAATCCCTCACGGACACCAGGGACGACTGTATTCTCTCAATTATGCCAAGAATATACTGTGCAGAAACTATGTATCACACTTAGACTCGCTCACAGCTGCTGGGGTCTCTACAGCACAGATCATTACGTGTAAGATGACTTTGGAAGAATTAAAAGTGGGTTTCCCAAATCTCTTCTTTTTATACATATTTAATCAGTGAAGCTAAAAGTGTCTTTGGAACTTATACAAGGAACAGATACAGACATGAAGAACCAATCAACTCAAGTTTCCACTTCAGGTGATAGGAAAGATATGGCCAGCCATACAACTGACAGTAAAGTAACCTCAGTTACGGATCTTTTAATGACCTTCTTTGCACAGAATACTTTGAAAGTGGAGGTTGCAGAGGAGCTCTGTAACTTACTGGGTGGATGATGGGAAACCTGCTCAGCCACAAATGTGACACTGTTTTTGGAAACCCCAGGTACTGGTCCTTCTGAAACTAGCTCCTGTAAGCAAACAGAACATTTCTTTTGATGTGGAAACACGAATGACATTTCAGAGAATCTGATAATTGGAGTCTCTGCTCTACACACACCAAGCATCCTATACATACTTCTATTATGGCATTTAATTACTCTATTCTAATTACTGCTTTGTGTCAGTCTCCCTAACTAAACTAAGACTTTTTTTTTTTTTTTTTTGAGACAGAGTCTCACTCTGTTGCCTGGAGTAGAGTGCCGTGGCGTCAGCCTTGCTCACAGAAACCGCAAACTCCGGGGCTCAAGCGATCCTACTGCCTCAGCCTCCTGGGTAGCTGGGACTACAGGTGCGCGCCACCATGCCCGGCTAATTTTTTCTATATAGATTTTTAGTTGTCCAAATAATTTCTTTCTATTTTTAGTAGAGACTAAAAATGCTCAGACTGGTCTCGAACTCCTGACCTTGAGCAATCCTCCTGCCTCGGCCTCCCAGAGTGCTAGGATTATAGGCGTGAGCCACCGCGCCCGGCCTAGACTAAGACATTCTTGAAGGAAAGGATCATGTGTCTAATTCAGGGCCAGGTCTGACACAGAGTAGGCACTTATCAATGTCTCCCAAATGAATAAGAACAGACACATACTGCCTCTATCTTTAGTAAGGACTACATGTAACATGTCACTCGGAAAGGCAAAGATATGGAAAGTCACATTTACTGAAAGATTACTAGTGCCAAACTCTGTGGGCTAGAGTTCCCCCCACCCCCTCCAACTTCTAAAAGCTTTTTAACATGCATCTGAGTCTTCCTTCTGAAGTTGTCATCTTCAATCCAACCTTTAAATGCTGGAGCCTTGGAGCTCAGTTCTGAGTTACCTACTCTTTTGTAGCTATGCTGTCCTCTTAGATAATTTCATCCAATCTTAGGGCTTTAAAATGCCATCTAAATATAACAAAATCTCTGAGAGCCCCATCCCTACCTCAGACCTTTCCCTTGAACTCTACTCTCCTAAATTACAATTCCCTACTCCTCTTGACAGTCTAAGTATGGTATTAGTAAGTACCATACTTTGTATTTCAAGCTGGACCTCTTGATTTTTCCCTCCCCGAATCCAATCTTTTCCTTATCAGTAAATGACACCATCAACTGCTGAAGTCCACACGCAAGGATTCGTGTCTGATTGTCACCTTTCTCTTAGCTCACCCAATTGACCCATCAGTTCTGCCTCTGAAATACAGCTTGAATCACCATGTCTCTTGTGGAATAGTGCTGAAGCCTTCCCAATGGTCTCCATGCTTCTATTTTTGCCCCTTCTTGATTTATTTTTCACAAAATTACTGTAATAAACTTTTCAAGACAAAAATGAGATCCTGTTAAGCCATAACATTATCATTATGGCTTACAAGGCCTTGCATGATCTGATTTCTAAATCTCCATTCTCTTCTCATCCCACTCTTTCCCCCTTCTCATTATATTCAAAATATGATGATCTAAGAACAATGTTCTTCTGTAGGTGCTGAGTATCTTCTGATCATTATCGCCTGTTCCTAAATAAAATGAAATCTTGAATCAGTATACAAGTTAAGATAATTAAAAATGTCAACACAGAACTCACTGTATTCTCTTCAGTATCATTTGGTAATGTCCAATGACACTGAAAGATTTCGCCCAAAATGGGGTTGTATGGCTTTTTGGCGACTGATCCTTTCCTTCCTGCATGAAAGGCTGAGAGGTACCATTTCACAACCTGAACCATTCGATCCCTGGGATCCTTCTGGTCACTAATGCTGTAAGGGAGAGAGACAAAACTTAATGTCCTGCTTTTTGGCAGAATGCAAGCTGATGTAGCACCCCTCAGCATGAACCACCCTGAGCGAGGCTGAGAGCATCAAGGACCCAGGATCAGGAGTTACCTCAAAGTTTCTTTTTAAAATTGAGATACAGTATAATATTTAAATCCCTTCAAAAAATAAATGCCTTCAACACAAATAATAACAGTGTAGTTTGGGGATTAAGACATGGAAATGTAGTATGTACGAGAACAGTGTCACACAGGCTGGGAGGGAGGAATGGAAGTGTACCGTTGTAAGGTTATCATACCATGTGCAAAGTGGTGGAACATCACTTGATTACAAGCAGCCATAAGTATGTTCTGATGCAACCACTGAAATAACAAAACAAAGAATAATCACTCACGAGCTGACAGAGGAAATAAAACGGAATCATAAAAAATTCTCAACCCAAAGACAGACAGAAAACGAGGGAACAGAGGAGTGGACAAAATATACATGGAACAAATAAAAAGCAAATGCAGAGAGATTAGAGTTAAAACTAACCATATCAGTAATCAAATGTAAATAGTATAAACACCCCAAGTAAAAGGCAGAATTTTCAAATTGGATGAATGCTTTCCTCCAAGGAGTAACTTTAATTATAAAGACACAAAATTACTAAAAGTAAGAGGGTAGGAAGGAATATACCAAATTAACACTAATCAAAAGAAAACTAGAATGACTATATTAGTATCAAAGTATATTTTAAAACAAAGAATGTTACC
>NW_012138302.1:15992156-16021983 GCF_000956105.1 Propithecus coquereli
AATCAAGACATAGAACATTTCTATTCCAGAAAGTTCCATCTCCTTTTCCAAGCAATCACTACCTCTGCCCCTGAAGCAAACACCATTTCTGATTTCTAGTAGCATAGATTAAGTGCATGTGAGTGCATAGTTTAATTTTCAAATAACTGGAGTTTCTTTGTATCTGTGTTACCAATTTCTAATTTAATTCTTTTATGGTCAGAGAATATACCTGGTATGATTCCAATTATTTTGAATTTATTAAGAATTCTCTGTATATGGTCTATCTTGATGAATGTTCTTTGCATACCTGAAAAGACTACATGTTCTATACTTGTTAGGTAGTGTTTAGAAAGGTCAATTAGGTCAAGCTGATTGATAATGCCATTTGAATCATCTACAGACAGTAAGTCTCAGGGGATGGGGAGGCAGGGGCTACCTGGTCAATCAGTTCCTGAGGGAGGAATTTGTGGACTTGTCTATTTCTCCCTTTAGTTTAGTCAATTTTTGCTGCATGTATTTTGAAGCTGTGTTATTAGGTACATATACATTTAGGAACATTATTTATTCTTCATAAATAGACCTTTTTATCATTACAAAATATCTCTATTTTCTTTGGTAATATTTCTTGTCTTGAAAGTCCTTTTCTGATACTAATACAGTTTTGTTATGCTTAGTGTTTTGCATGGTGTATCTTTGTCTATCCTTTTACTTTTAACCAATCAGTTATATTTAAAGTCTCCTTCTTGAAAATAGCATACTAACCCATCCTGATTTTTTATCCAGTCTGACAATCACTGTTCTCTTTTCAAATGGAGTGTGTAATCTATTTACATTTAGTGTAATTACTGATATAGTTGGATTTAACTCTACCATCTTAGAATTTGTTTTCTACATGTCTGCTTTGTTCCTTGTTCCATTATCTTCCCTTTCCTCCTTTTTGGGAATTAACTGTTTTTAGTATTCTATTTAATTTTATCTATTCACCTTTTAGCTGTACTTTCGTATTTTTTAAGTGGTTCCTCTAGGGACCTCAAAATTTAACTTCTCACACATAAAAACTACCCTTAAATCTCAAGACTATATCCAGTGAACAACTGGTACTTTCCATTCATTTTTACTCATGTTATTAATAAATGTTTACATTTCATCTGTTAAATTGTCTATTAATTTAAACACTGTCATATTTACTTGAATTTCTACCCTTTGGGAATTGGTTAAATGATTCTCTTAAATCTTCCTAAGAACGAAACATATATACATCTAAGTCAGCCAGTGTGCCCACCCATTGTGAAACCTCAGACTGAGGTTTCAAGGAATGTACAGGAAGAGAGATTACAATGAAAATTTTCCTGCCACCTGTGAAAAGCAATGTGAACTTACCTCCTTGTAAATCAATTTCACCATTACATTATTTCTATCCCTAGTGCATATACACATACCTAACATTTCAAGATTTATATTTAAAATCTATGAATCAGTCTATAATCTGGATACTCGATTGTAAACTCCTCAAGGGTAGACTCTGTGACTTTTTTTTCTCCAGTTCATAACAAAGTGCCTAGGCAAACAGGTGCTTTAGAAAGGTTTGCTGAACTCAGATAGCTGAACTTTGTTAGGATATAGTATAAATAATTTAACAGTGATTACCAATGCCTGGGTCAAATAAACTTATGCCTTTGAACCTGTAAATACTGGCCACCTATTAATGGGCTCTTGATTGCCTAACAATATCAACACTACATAACTTAAACAAACAGATAGGCATCCAATATAAACACATTACTCAATACTACTTTATCCCAGAAATGTCTGAAAGGTAAGAAGGAATCCATCTACCCTGCAAATAAAGGGCAGAAAGCTACTGAATAACATCCTTAAAAGTTGGAAATTACTGTGTTCGAATACCTCACAAACAGGTCCGGATGTGCAAAAAAGTCTGCGTACATTTCTAAAAGAGATCTTCTTTCAAGAATAAATGTTGGAAGAACTACCTGAAAAACATTCACATACAACTCTTGAGGTTGGATCAAATTCCACTACAGAAAAACAGATTGCTAAACTGCTTAAAAAAACAAACAAACAAAAAAACCCACAACTCATTCTAATGACATTAACATCCACTACATATTGCCCAGACATGCTTCTAAAAACTACTTCCCCAAACTGTTCTAATTCAGAAATGCCCACTAACTTGCCCAGCAGATGAAAAACAGAGAAGGGGTTTCTAATATTCAAATGTCACTTCCTCTATGCAAACCTCCCTTTTCTCCCTGACTGTAACAACAGCAACAAACTACTCAGTAGCAATCCTTTGATACCTCCAATCTGCTGAGGCATTACATATACATTATCTTATTAAATTGTACAACAGCCCTATGATGAAGGAATTATTATCCCTCTTTTACAGTGGAGAAATATGAAACTCAGTGGGGGTAGAAAAATTTCTCAGTGTTCCATTATTAATGTGGAATTCAAAATTGAATCTGTCAGACTTCGGGGCATCTGTTTACTTTCCTCTCTATTGCAGCTTCTCTATCATTAGGTATATGAGGAACCTTATCTACTTATGAATCTGTATCCTCAAATATAAAATGAGCTCCTAGAGGGCAAGAACCAAGTTTTGTTCACACTTGACTTTTCACTACTATTTATATTGTAAGAATTTTTTATTTTTATTTATATATTTATTTTGAGACAGGGTCTCACTACATTGCCCAGGCTGGTCTTAAACTCCTGGCCTCAAGCAATTCTCCAGCTTTGACCTCCCAAAGTGCTGAGATCACAGGTGTGAACCACTATGCCCAGCCAGTAAGAAAGTTTTAAATGAGCAACTGAAGGATTAAACAAAAGAAGAGAATACAGATTGGGAATCCAACAGGGGTAGATGCTTTTAATATATAAACAACTCTTACAAATCAAGGACAAAAAGATCACTATGGCAGAAAGATGGACAAAGGAATTGAACAATTTAAAAAAGGGCCAAAAACAATAAAAAGAAAGTTTGATTTCACTTGTAATCAAAGAAAAAAATATATTTTCCCCCTACTGAAGAATTTTCTTGAGAACTCTCAACAGATCTTCAATGTTTTTAGCACTATACTGATACATGCCATTATGACAAACTGCTAGAACAGTGATGGAAGAGAGCTGGACATGGTTATCTTCAACTTGGGTTCAATCACATGTTTTGCTACTTCATAGCTGTGAGGGGGGCTCTGGAAAATTAACTCAACTTCTTTAAGTTCCTGTAAAAGGAGGATAATTACATGAACTGCTTATATTAGGTTATTAAGTATGAAATGTCTGATTTCCTTAAGTACTAAGTTTGACAGTTGATATCCTGACATTTCACTTTGACATTTGTTTTATTTTTATTGTGAAGGCACATCCTCAGTCTTTCAAACACATGTTGTGGCTTGTGATTATCTTTCAAAAATTTTTTTTAGAACGATTTTTGTGAAACCATAGATAAGTTAAAAAATTCATGTTATTTTCGAATATGAGTTATGTCGTGGAACCAATGTAGTGTAGACAGCTTGAAATAGCAACAAAGTATTTGGGAAGGATGTGGCTAATGAACATGCAGTACACTGATGGTTTGAGAAATTCCATTCTCATCATTTTAATCTTGAAAATGAACCACATGGGCAACCTGAGACCTGGATAATAAGCTGAAAGCTGTAGTGGAAGCAAATCTATCTCAATCTATGCATGAATTAGCAGCAAGGTTTGACGTTACTATTCCAACAATATTGGACCATCTGAAACAAACGGGCAAGGTGAAGATGCTGGATAGATGGGTTCTGCATGAATTAAACGAGCATCAGACTAGAAGTCGTCTCAAAGTTTGCCTTTCTTTGCTGTCACAACATAAAGGCAAACCATTTCTATACCATATTGTGACTTGTAATGAAAAATGGATTATTATGACAATCGAAAGCGTTCGGCACAATGGTTGGATAAAGATGAAGTGTCGAAACACAGTCCAAAACCAAATATTCATCAAAAAAAGCTAATGCTGTCTGTTTGGGGGTCCAGCACTAGTATTATCATTATAGCTTCATGAAGCCTGGTCAATCGATTACAGCGGATGTCTACTGCAACCAATTGGATGAAATGATGAGGATGCTTGCGATTAAGCAGCCAAGATTGGTCAACAGAGACAGGCCAATCCTCTTGCAAGACAATGCTGGACCAAAAGTCACACAAACAACGCTGCTGAACTACAGCAGCTAGACTTGGAAACTAACTCTCTGCCACCTACCATATTCACCAGACCTTGCACCAACTGACTATCATTTCTTCCAGGCTTTGGACAACTTCTTGGAAGGAAAAATGTTCAATTCTCAACAAGCTGTAGAAAATGCCTTTCGTGATTTCATTGCCACTAGTTCTCTAGGATTCTTTGCTGCTGGCATAAACAAGATACTGTTAAGATGGCAAAATTATGTTGGTAGTTTAGGTGCATACTTTAATTGTACTGCTTCTTATTTGAAATACAATAAACTATACTTTTGATTTGAAATCGGACATTTCATATTTAATAACCTAATATATTCAGGTCCTAATATATGTATATGACCTAATATATATATTGTTCTGAAGAGTGAGGCAAATGGGATGTGACTTTGTAGTATCCCTAAAAACGACAAAACATTTGGAAATAAATTCTTTTTGGAAAGTATCTAAAGTGAGAAAACATTCTTACAAAAGATACAAATTTAAGGCATTACTATAATGACACTTTGGAATGCATAAAAGGAATCAAAATTTCAGAATCTGTTAGCAATCAGAGCCATTTGTTTGTGCTGAAAAAGATTTCTAATGGCTTATTTTTAATATAGTCAGTAATAAATTATTATAATATCATTCATAATATAACAAGCTTTTAGTAGCTATAAACCCAAATATAGATTATCTGGCAGAGAAAATTATATGAAGGAAGAATTACAAAGCTGATCAGGGCAGACACTTTTTATTGCCTCCCAACATCCATGCTTCATCCCCAAAAGAACTTGGATTCAGTTCAGATCTGGCTATAGGAAGCCATAGCCCTTACTCTCAAGTTTCAAGGGGTGAATGTGGATTCATTTAAACTAATCATTTAACTTCCCTTGCCAGTGATTGGTTTAGGCTCAGACACGTGCCTGACTCTGGTCAATGAGATTCAACGGGAAGCCTGATAGGCCACTTCTAGAAAAGAATGTCCTTCCTAACAACAACCACAGAAAGGCCAGCAGCTATGCAAGAAAATTATTACTGAAGCAATTATGGGAAAAAACTCCTACAAATGTTCTCCTACCTAGAGCATTCCTGATAAGTATGCTGGGCTTCACAAATTAATGTTATCCTTGTGTTTTTGTTCTCACTTAGATTAGGGGTAGAGGTTCTATTATAAATCCTTATTATAAGTGATTAAATATTATGGATTAGTCTTTTTTTTAATGGCCCTCTAAATCCAAAACCAAAATGAAGCTCACTACTGACTACAGCATTGGAGTTGATTTTGTCATAACAGAAGTGAAATTTCTAAATTTAATTAACTTTCTGAGGCTGGGTAGAATAGTAATTTAACCAATATGAAAGCTACTACAGCTCGTCTTAAAGACAAAGGCAGTAGTGGAAAGCTTACAGGTCTTAAAATCACAGACCAGATTAGAATCTCAGTCTGCCACTTAATATGACTCAGCCACGTTACTTAACTTCTGTGAGTTTTAGTTTCCTCATCTATAAAACGGAATTAACAATAACACCTACTTTGCAGTTCTGTGGTGAGAATCAAAAGGATAAGACTTCTAGCACAGTGGCATGAGTATACAAAGGTACCAGTCTCTTAACTCAATCAGGGATTCTGTTTAGAGCACTAAATTTAAATTCAAATTCAAATCCAGGCTACAGTAATTGTGTGACTCAATATGTGTCATATAATTTTAGATTCACTACCTCGTCTATTCCTTATAATAACCCTGTGAAGTAGGTCGCTATATGTCCACTTTGCATGTGAGAGCCTTGAAGATCACAGGGGCAGGGACTTGCTCAAGCCACATGGTTTGGTAATAGCAGAGGTAGGATGCAAACACAGGTCCTCTGATCTCAAGGTCAGAACTCTGCTCATTTTGATTTCTCTGCATACAACATTGCTTTAAGTTTTGCCCAAACTACTAAACAAGCCCAGTGTTATTCCTATTCCCCATTTGCCCTAAATAAACTCCAAATCTTAATCCATACAACACATACATATTATCCTCTGTAAAATTATCCTAGCTTCACTTATTTCATCCATTTACAAAATTTTCAGTTTACTCATCTACATATATGTTAATTAAATCACGACACAGCACAAGTATGGACAGAAGTGATGTCATTTTACTATATTTATAAGCACATTCACCACACAACCACTGAGAATCCACACACACTAGTTAAGACTTACAGCAAATGCCAAACCTGGTTCTTACCTTAGTGAGATCCATTCCAAGCCTAACCTGTGACAAGAGGTGCATGATGACACTCTTGTGCTCCTCCACTGACCCTGCCTCCCCATCATCGTCTCTATCATCATGTGAATCGAAAAGGTCTAAAATAAAACAAATCTTGTCATATTGGTGTTAAATTGGGCCAACTTGTGTTTCTACCAGTATTACAAATGTTTTTAAGGAAAAAAAAAAAGTTAAATTCTCAAAGGTCACTTACCAGCATCGCTTGTTCCATTGGACATAGAAGAATTCAGTGATTCTGTGGTATCTGGGCGCTTCAGACTATTTCCCGAGCTGCTGTGTGTCAAAACTGAGGCAGATCCAGAAGAACTAAAAAAACATTAATAACTTTCTTCAGCTAAGGAAATCAATTTGTAAACATCGTAAGACAAGCCTACAAAGCTACTTAACCAACATATCCACATAGTGACAGAGACTAGACTCTTACAGTTAGCTGGTTTTGCACACATACACGCATACACTTTCCAACTCTCTCCCTGCCACCCTCATTCTAAGATTGTAAACTGTAAAGTCTGATGACGAGCTCTCATCTTGTGCTTTTTGCATAGCGTGTGCTCAACCAAATCACGTTGAAAGGCAAGGCACAGGTCATCAAAAATTAGTGAGATTTTTGCCTCTGCATCTAAGTTTAAAACTAGAGTTCATTTTCTGATTTTGTTACTTTGTATAAATGTAGATATGTCACAATTCTTGGCAACAATTTCCAGAAACTAAAAACTGGCAGTAGTCTATTACTAAGTCTCAGAAAGGTGTCTTGTCTATATTTTTGAGACCCTGTAATAAAAGCCCACATTGGTACTAACATTCTTCTCAGTCATTAGAAAACTGTAATTGAAATTATAAAATGAAAAAGCATATATATTTTTTTAACCAGTAAACTTACAGTAACTGGCTTTATGAACTGGTTAGCAGGTCTAAAGAAAGCTTCTATTAAATTATCATAACTGTGATTAAAACTTACCCATGTATTTGTATATAAATAAAAGCATAATCAGAAAGGCAGTTTACTTATTAAATGTAAAAATGGAAACCAAATTTCTCATACTACAGGTATTTATAATAAATCTACACGTGTGAAACATATTACATGTTCTAATTTAAACATAGTTTGCCGTTGTTACTTGTCTTCTTTTCATTTTTTAATTAATAAACTTCATTTTATAGAACAGATTTAGGTTCACAGCAAAATTGAACAGAAAGCACAGAGTTCCCCTCTTGTCCCTACACAACATGCACAACCTCCCCAGCTATCAACATCCCACACCAGAGTGGCACATTGGTTACAATCGATGAGGCTACACTGACACATCATTATTACAGAAAGTCCATTGTTTACATTGGGGTTCACCTTTGGCACTGTGCAATCTACGGGCTTTGACAAATGTATTATAAGTATCCACCACCATAATATCATACAGAAAAGTTTCACTGCCCTAAAAATCCTCTGGACTCTGCTTGTATCAGAACACCTAGAATATTAGAATATATTATGTATTCTAATTTAAACAGTTTGCCCTGGTTACTTACCTTCTTTTGATCTATTTTTCAAAACTCCTTAGGTAACTAAATATTGCTTCTTTGTACTGTAACTAATGTCTACCTCACCAGTTTAGAGAGGCAATGGAAAATATTGAGTAAAAGACCTAGGCAAGAAAAATCAAATTATCATTAAATAAAAGAACTGCATGAAAATTATCTTCCAAATGTTTTGTGGCTCTTTCATACACCATCAAAATAGAGTTAATTTTTTAAATCAATTGATCTGAAAACCCCAAATCCTATAAAACTAGAATCTCAGGTTAGATGCAATTCCAAAAATCAGATCTATTTACATTTCTAACCTTATCCATGGTTAGAAACCATGTCTGGGCCAAGTGAAATACTCAATAAGGCTGAAAATGGAAAGAAATAGGATAAATTCTCAGCCATTCCATAATTTACCTTATGGAACAAAGGATATAAAGAATATAGTTAAAGACAAACGATAACAAATATGCATACAGGAAAGGTTTATATGCAATGGACTAAGCTGTCTAGAATTCAAGTAAAAGATATAAAGTATACCAAAACATTTAAAGCTCTGAATTAATTATAATAACAATTTGAGTACCTAGTATGTATGAAGCCATACACTGTATGTGTATTACCTTCAAAACAACCCTATAAGGTAGACATAATTACTCTCCATAATACACAGATGCTCAGAGGTTCAGTGACCCGCCTGAAGTCATACGCTGGAGCATAGTGAAGCCATTTCAGATGCATGCCTGGCTCCAAAGTATAAGTCCTTTCCAACAAGTAATTTCATCTAATTTACAAACGTGAAAACCACACTGCTCAATAACATAATTCACAGGAGCTATCATTACTACAGGTCTTTAGAAACAGAATAGTGAAAGGACTTAAGCTTTCAAGTTCTCTTTCTTCAGAAAGACAGAGAAAAGAGTAGATAGAAATCCTTAGAGTTACAAACAAGTGATAGCAGCTGACGATGACCAGCAGATGTCACAAGCTCAAATGACTACAGAGGCTGGACAGAGAACATAAATATATGAATAGGGCCAAGCTATAAAAATATGGAACTGGAGCCAGTATACCCAAGCTGAAGAGATTTAAAGCCCCATTAAAAAAACAAAACAAAAACAAGTCAACAGAACACTGTGCTACCCAAATAAAACATCTGCACTCCCTACCAGTTTGGGCTTCTAGGTTAGGGTATATAAGGAGAGTGTGAAATTGAGAGAGAAAAGGAAACTAGAGTGGGTTAGTTGAACATAAAACTTAACTCTGGACCCTTTCAAATGAGAGGTTCATGTACTGCGTTTTTGTTATGGGATCAGGTACTAGGGAGGGCAGAGAAGGAAGCCTAAAAGAGGGAGGAAAGGAGAGGCAAACGAGCATGTGGATGGCTTTGCAGGCATGCCTACTACAGGTACAACAGGTGTTTTAAATGTCTCTATTTCATAAAACTTTCAGGAGAATCCCCGAAACTGGGCCAGAGACTATCAGTGATGTTATAAGGATCTAATCACATATTATTAACATTAAGCTTTTACTGAAAATAGTCATATGCTTTTAGAGCTGCAGTCCCAACCCCCAGGCCATGGTCCCATACTGGTTCGTGGCCTGTTAGGAAGTGGGCAGTGCATCACCGCCTGAGCTCCACCCCTCTCCCCCTGCACCACCACCCCTCCCTACTCCATGGAAAAATTGTCTTTCATGAAACTTAGGAAGCCCCCCTCCACCACACACACAGCAGGAGGTAAGCGGTGGGCCAGTCAAGGAAGCTTCGTTTGTATTTACAACCATGCCCCACCCCTCCCATCACTACCTGAGCTCCACCCACTCTCCACCCTATCCCTGGGAAAATTATCTTTCATAAAACTGGTCCTTGGTGCTGTTTTAGATGACAGACACGTGAGTCCATATACTAACAAGTGATATCCAACTATACCTAGAATCATAGCTTGTGTCTAGTGTAAGATACTGTCTTTAATTCTGTTTTAATAAAACAATGATCAAACCCTTCAAAAATCGATAATAATCTTTACCTTGGAATTTTCCAAATGCTTTTCTTTTAATCCATTATCATAAAAATTGTTTTTTGAAATTAAATTGAAATTTCTATTGGCAAACTGCTAATGGTTTCTCAATAGTTTATCTCCCAACATACAACATTAAGAAACCAAAATGCTAAACCAAATCATTTCTGCTAAACTGGCCTTCTTGAGTGGTTGATTCAAACCTCCCTTCCTTAACTCAAGTGCCATGCCTTAACTGTATTTGTTCAGCTAGACCAAATATATTTCATTTTTTCCCATATTCAAAAGTTGAATTTGTGGCTCACGCCTGTAATCCTAGCACTCTGGGAGGCTGAGGCGGGCGGATTGTTTGAGCTCAGGAGTTCGAAACCAGCCTGAGCAAGAGAGAGACCCCGTCTCTACTAAAAATAGAAAGAAATTAACCAGACAACTAAAAATATATAGAAAAAATTAGCCGGGCATGGTGGCACATGCCTGTAGTTCCAGCTACTCGGGAGGCTGAGGCAGAAGGATTGCTTCAGCCCAGGAGTTTGAGGTTGCTGTGAGCTAGGCTGACGTCATGGCACTCTAGCCCGGGCAACATAGTGAGACTCTGTCTCAAAAAAAAAAAAAAAAACACGTTGAATTTGACCAAGTCAAAAAATTTCATGAACCAACATTTTCCTTAAAAATGCCAAGATTCTGAGCAGTTATGCTGCAATTATTAATATATATGAATGACATATTTCTCAATTCATGTGCACACTTAAGAGAACTAGAGTCCTGCCCGATATTTTTTATTAAAAGAAACTAACCTTAAAGGTCTAAGGACTGGTTGATGGTACTTAGCTTGCAAATTCACATATAATTATTTCCAAATTTGCACTGTCTTAAAAAGCAAAAACCCAAGCTATAGCAATAGTACCAACCCTGGAGAAATTAGAAGAGTTGGAAAAAACACCCAGCGAAAACTAAACCAACTACGTCTATGACAAACACAAGTAAAATGAAAGCAAATAAATAATTTGCTTTCTGTAATAACAGCTATTATTTATTGAGTGATTAAGTGCCAGACACTATATTAAGCACTCAACTTACATTATTCTCATTTAAATATTCAGTGACCCCTTGAAGTTAAAACTTTTATTATCCTTATTTTACAAATGAGGAAACTGAGGCTTACAAAAATTAAAGAACCTGACCAAGGTCACACACTTTTGAAGCAAAACAGACTTAGAACTCATTCTGAGATTCCAGAATCCAAAACGTATTTTGCTTATTGGCTAACATGTAAATGCCTGTTAAAACCTTTTCTGTACAATGGTAGATACCTAGCTTTCATTCAATGATGTAAAAAGGTCAAATATTTCCTAACGAGGGAAAACCTATTATAAAATCTGTCAAATATCTGCTTTCTTACTATGTCTGGAACCCACACACTTCCTTCCATTCCCAATACTACCAACTTTGTGCAAGTCATCTACATTTCTCAATTTACTACCAGGTTTTGGCTGGTCTTCCTACCTGTAATCCTACCCCCCTGCATTCAATTCTACACAATTAGGCAAATCTATCTTTTTAAAATGCAAATCTCACCAGCAACTGCCATCACTTGTGAGAAAATGTTCAAAATTCTTAAAAGGCTCAAGGACTCTTTCATGCCCTGGCCCTTGTCAACTTTCTTCTGTATCTTTTTTTTTAAAAACTGCTCACCATACCGTATGCTTCAGTCATAAACTATTCATATGTACAGCTCCCCAAAGAAACCAAGCTCACCTAGCTTCTAGGCCTTCCTAACAGGGTTCCATCTACATGAGAACATTTCCATTTTCCCTCCTCTCCTCATCCCCATTTCTTTTCTCTCTATTCAACCACATCTCACCTTAGGATCACATCCCCTCCCTCCTCTGGGAATCCTTCCTTGGCTTCTCAATACTTCAAAACGTCCCATAGCTTTCTGTGCTTATCCTTACCATATCTATGGTCTGGATGCTTGTCCCCCACGCCCACCCCTTCATATATTGAAACTTAATCACCAGTGTGATAGTATTAGGAGGTGGGGGGCTTTTGGGACGTGATTAAATCATGGGGTGGTGCCCTCAGGAACAGGATTAGTGCCCCTGTAAAAGAGACCCGAGAGTTCTCTAGGCCTCCCTTTCTGCCAAGTGAGGACATAGTGAGAAGACAGCTGTCTATGAACCAGGAGGCAGGCTCACCAGACACCAAATCCACTGGTGTCTTAATCTTGGACTTCCCAGCATCTAGAACTGTGAGAAATTTCTGTTGTGTATAAGCTACCCAGTTTACGATATTTTGTTATGGCAGCCCAAATGGACTTAGATACCATACCACATATCCCATTGGATTATGAATGTTTGTCTGTTCCCTCATAGACTATAAGTTCTTTGTGGGCAGGGCCTGGGTCTTTTTCTTTAATTTCTATTTTTTTTCCCCCCACTCATCAGAGAATAACCAGGGTCTTTTTAATCTCTGTATCGTCCCTTCACCTAATATAGTGCCTGGCTTATAGGTGGTGAATATCTCCACTCTAAAAAAAAAAAAAAAAATTAACAGTAACCTCTTATCTGTATAATGCTTTGTAGCTTAATCGCTCTCATTGGATCATCTCCTAATGCTGGAGCCATAGCAATGTCCAGAGTTCAACTAATAACATCAGCACATTACTATAGCTGGTGCTATTTATTCCATTTGGATTAAGTCAGAAGTAAAATAGAACTGGCTTTGCTCCATAAGCTAGTTAAAAGTAAGTTGTCCAGGCTGGGTGGCTCATGCCCATAATCCTAACACTCTGGGAGGCTGAGGTGGGAGGATCACTTGAGGTAAGGAGTTCAAGACCAGCCTAAACAAGAGTGAGACTCTATCTCTACCAAAAATGGAAAAAATTAGCGGGGCATGGTGGCACACACCTGTAGTCCCAGCTACCTGGGAGGCTGAGGCAGGTGGATACTTGAGCCCAGGAGTTTGAGGTTGTAATGAGCTACGATGACGCCATTGCACTCTACCCAGGGCTATAGAGTGAGACTCTGTGTCAAAAAAAAGTTGTCTATACAACCATTAAATCAATTTAAAACCTAGAAAAAATAAGTTGTCTTCTTTACTGTTCCCAAATAATAATTTATAAGGCAAATCTGTCATTAATAGCAGTCCTAAAATCACATTACATTTTTAAAAATCAAGAGTCATTTAGATACATACTTTGTTCTTCTACTTACTCTATTAGGCGCTTTGGGGATGAGCTACTTTGATGGAATTCATCAGCATCATAGAACTCATCTTCACTGCTAGAATAAGAAAACTCTGGGACTGTATTTGGAGATAAGTTGACATGGCTTGGAGAAGTGAGACTGCTAGTAGGTGGTGAATGGCCACTGCCTAGGAAGTTAAAAACATTTTTTAATTAGAGAAAAATGTTGGTATTAGTGGGGAAGAAATTAGGAAGATAGGGTCAAAGCAGATCTTCCTGAAATTAAGAAAGTTTAGTTAAGTTAGTAGAAGTCCCTATACTATTTGTAAATAAAATTAGTATTTCAACTACACAAAGAAAAAGGCAAATCATGTTATAGAATGAAGGCACAACCTTAGTTTAAAAACCTTTATTTAAAAATGAAAATAATGCTATGTCCTCATTCTACAAGTAAAGATTAATTTACATTTAAAATTAGGAAGGGAGCTCTTGACTACGTGAGTTTTGGTGTTGGAAGTCCCACAACAGATACCAGTACCAATGAGAAGCTAAGGATCTTATTTTACACGGTCGACCCAGATAACTAAAAACATGGCAGTGAGCCAAAG
The DNA here is from genome assembly GCF_000956105.1 of Propithecus coquereli. Taxonomy (NCBI): domain Eukaryota; kingdom Metazoa; phylum Chordata; class Mammalia; order Primates; family Indriidae; genus Propithecus; species Propithecus coquereli. The sequence continues at coordinate 16,005,970 of NW_012138302.1, forward strand.
GGAATATAAAATGGAAAGAATATCAAGACCACACGAACATTAAAATATTGTTCAGTGTATCATGTCCACATTAGTCAATATTTTTTGGCAGTCGCATGGAAAACACACACCCCATCCAAATTCCTCATTTCTTTTCCACCTAAGTCAGGTACCTGGGGCTCAGAGGCAGAGATAAAAACAGAGGGCTGCTATGAGTAGAATGTAGAAAAGGAAAAGACTGGAAAGAACTTCTATTCCTAAACAGTCTAACAATAGAAATTAAAGGAGAACCAGAGAAAAATGATTACCCTCTGTTCTCTGAGTTGATCCCCTGGTGTACTGTCTAATAATAAAGTAACAACAGAAGTATAAATCAGGACAATGGAACATCAAGATCAATTTAACTTATTGAGCATCTAAAGGCTCTTAGGCAGTTTCTGCTAATCTACTGCAGATGCCCGGTTGAGATTAAAGTTTATTAGGTCCCTGTTGGCAATCCAAAAGCCAGGGCCACAGTTCTGGAAGAAATTGAAGACAGCAATAAAAATCCAGAGCCGTTCACAGATTTTTAGCCAATTTCTTTATGGTTCAAAAGTTATGGAAAAGAGCAAATCAGTTTGCCACACAGTTGACAGGGTCACAAAGATATTTTTAAACCACAACACAAAAAATTTGCCTTCTGAAAGGTAATACTTTGAAAATTCCAAAGGTAGCTCACACTTTAGCAAATAACTTCAAATTCCTTTTCTCCAATAGCAGAGATAAGACGGGAAAGAAATGTTGTCTTATTGGAATAGGAAAAAGTAGACCAGGAATTATAAATGATTAAGTAATGTGGACATACTCCAGGTGATCACACAATTGAAAATGTGTCTGAGAAGAAAATGAGTTTGACTGGGAATTGCAAATAAAAGAATTGAGATTTACTAATGACAGCAAATATTACTTCTTAGTTCTTCCTTTATTTCTTTTTTGTATTAGAGGTAAAGAAAGATGGAGAAAAATGAAGTTAGGATGAAAAAATCATACAAGAAAGTCATAAATAACATTCTGATTTAATTTTCAAATTTTCTTTAAATCTACCTCCTCTAAAATGTTAGGTTCTGAAGTATCTTCTGAAATAATTTTTAAAAGATAATCTTTAGCTTCTGAAATAATTTATTTTACAATTAATGTACATAAGGAAGAGCTCCTCACTTTTTCACCTCATAGAAAACAAACTGAAAACCATACAAGGTATTACTTTTTAAAGGAACAAAGTGACATAGGTTATGAAATACAGAAATCAGCCAAAACATTTCAACTTCATTTTTCAAATTGCTTATCAGTATTTTCCCAAGAGCTTTAAGTAAGCTCTTGTTGATGATTTTTTCTTTCAAAATGCAGAAGGCATCTGCCCATGTTATTAAAGACCAAAGTAATAGCATCAGTACCTTTACTAATTCAATATTAAAGTGGGCTAAAATTACATGGCAATTTTTCTTTATTACGCAGGGAAAGGTCCCACCCAGGAAGGAAATCTGTGGAGGAACAACAGGGGCTGACCTTTCACCTCCTCATGAGTGGTTCTGGTTTTAGTCTCCAGGTTTAACAGGGTCAAAAGCACTAAGTGCTTCCTTGAGTTTGGTTCTACAGGTAACTCAAATTAAATTTAATTAGTTTTAAAACAAGAAATAAATCTAACATCTAACATTAATAGTATCCTTATAAAAGAGAAAAAATAAAGACCATAAATCTAAACAAATTAAGAAAACACAAAATAAAATGAAGTATCTTGTTTCTGCCTATAAAATTGGCTAAAAGTGAAAGACTGATATATGTTTCCTAAAAAAATACCTGTGCCCATGGTGCTGTACAAAGATATCATTAAAGTATTGCTCATAACAGCAATAATGGAAAAATAATGGAAACAACCTAAATGTCCATCAGTGGAAAAAACAAGTAATACCCACCTAGGCAGCTGTAAAAAGAATGCTCTAGGCCTAACTGTATGAACATGGAAAGCTCTCTAGGTGTTCTCTGTTAAACGATAAGAGTAAGTCACAGAAACACATGACCTCATTAGGTTAAAACAAAAACAGCAATAAAAATACATAATACAGGTGTATATGCACATATTATACGTGCATGCAAATGACTGAGGGGAGAGTAGAGAGGACTTTCAGCTTTTCTTCTGCATCATCTGATTCCTTTACAAAAAGAGCATGCAAGTCTAACATGGGTATATATTTTTAAAAAGTCAATATAGATCTCCCAAATAAATCCTAAGGTAAACAAAACCCTGTAATATTTTATTTTATTTAAATTATAATTACTTACTAAAGCTTCTGGTTCAATCACAAAGTTAACCACTTCATGCATGGAACTATAATGGTAAAACTAAGATATCGCCAACAGAAATATATAACACATTTCTTCAAGCCTCCCACCACCCCATCAGCAAACACAAATTTCAAATGTTAATGGGGAATTAAGTAAAAGAATTACACAAATCTGTACCTGTACTATTTGGTGTTGGAGTCTGATGATGTCCCAAAGTAGCTAATACAGGTCCAACTGGTAGAGAAGATGGACGCTGCTCTGACTTACACAACTGAGCAGGTTCTAGGAGATTTGAACGTGTAAAATAAGTTAGACAAACAAACAAACACACACTCTGTTGACTGCAATTGTTTGGGATTCAAAATCTTACAGATCAATAATTTTTGAAACTATATTATTTCATTAAGTCGAGTTCTATGCTACTACTCCTGACTTTCTAAACTCTCAAACTCGATATGTTACAGAGTACAAAGACACCAGGCAGCACATCAAAAGATCAGCCATGGTAGCCCAATACCACAGTACAACTGCTCTGTAAAACCAACAAATGCTTCCAATGGTAGTACCTCTTCTTTAGTCCCCTAAGAGATATTAAACTAATTCTCTTTAGGAGTAAAAATTCACAAAAGAATTTCACATACTTGTTAGTATTCTTTTTTTTTTGAGATGGCGTCCCTGTCATCCCAGCAAGAGCGCAGTGGCGTCATCATAGCTCACTGCAACTTCAAACTCCTGTGGGCTCAAGCGATCCTCCTGCCTCAGCTTCCCAAGCAGCAGTGATTACAGGCATGTGCCACCATGCCCAGCTAATTTTTCTATTTTTTGTAGAGACGGGGTCTCGCTCTTGCTCAGGCTGGTCTCTAACTCCTGACTCAAGCAATCCTCCTGCCTTGGCTTCCCAGAGTGCTAGGAGCCACCACGCCTGGACACTTGTAAGCATTTTTTAAAAAGGATTTTCCCTTTTACAATACAATTTCAGGCTTCACTATATCATCACTGAGAACAAAGAGATGTTGATGCAGTCTATGGCCATACCACCCTGAATGCGCCCAATCTCATCTGATCTCAGAAGTTAAGCAGGGTCTGGCCTGGTTAGTACTTGGATGGGAGAAATGCTGGATACGACAAAAAGGCAAAGGAATCAAGTACAGCCCTGAACCCTTCTTTGCCAATTTTAAAAAGTAACAGTATTATTGCTCTATACTTAAAAATACAGATATTATCAGTAGGTTATCATAAATTTTATTCTTCCATTTCTCATTATGTAAAAATCTACCATGAATAAACCATTCGTATTGTTCAGAGCTATAAAGAATGCCCCAAACCAGAACATTTCTAGATTACCCTTATTCGGGTATATTAATTTTTCCTTGCTAGTCATAAATTGTGAGTCATAGGATTCTGTCCTACCAGCTAATCCAAGTCTTAGTAACCATGTTTGTTTTCCATCTCACTTTGTAAACCAAAACTCCTTTCATTATACTTCAAAAGCCCCAATATCAAAAAACACTATCCAACTTCTTCCAGTTCATTTTCTGTTGTATTATTTTTTGGTCCCTTTTATTTATTTATTAAAAACAAACAACAAAAGAAATTCAGAAAGAGCTAAAATTATTACGACAGCCACACAAGTTTTTTCTCATTAATGAATGTATGAAACATTTTTCCAAATACTATACCTGGAGGTAAGACAGTCTGGGAAGGCATTGTGCTGATCACAACAGGTTCCAAGGGACTAGGTTGATATACTGCATCTACAGGATTAATAGTACTCTAAGATAAAGAAACATAGTAATTTTTAATTAAATGCCTTTCTCATGCTGACCCTCCCAAATGAATGAAATGCCCATATTTCTGACAGGAAAATCCTAGGTTAGTTATATAGATATGTTGATCAAAATGCAAAGAGGAAATAAAATACCTTTTCTATAAAAAAGTGTGAGAGTTTCTTACAATAAAGCATAGTAAGGAGGGAAAATGGATGAATCTCTGTCATATAAGAAGGTAAAGCTAAATGGAAAAACTTGGAAGGAGTTGTAAAATGGTGTGGGGAGATTTCAGGAAGCCAAAACAATAACCTCTCAAATGAGTGCTTCTCAAATTCTTAATCCACCACAAATATTGTTTCTCTATCAAAGACAGAGAAATTCTCTCGTTTTGGTATTAAACATTACACCTATGACCAGCTAATGTACCTGTAACAATAGGATTTCATCTTTCCATCCCATACCACTGCTACTTTCCATCACTATGTATCACACAGTACAGCAGTCCCTGGATATCTGTGGAGAACTGGTTCCAGAATCCCCTCAGATACCAAAATCCACAGATGCTTAAGTCCCTATAGTATTTGCACATAACCTATGCATATTCTCCCATATAATTTAAATCTCTAGATTACTTATAATATTAATACCTAATACAATGTAATAGCTAAGTAAATAATTGTTATACAGTATTGTTCAGGGAATAGTAAGGAAAAAGGTCGGTACACGTTCAGTACACAGGCAATTTTTTTTCCAAATATTTTGATCTGTGGTTGGTCATATTCACGGATGAGATATCCATGGTTGCAGAGGGTTGACTGTATAGACATCTAGTTCTACGGTCACTAAAGGGAAAGAGATGTATCTTCTAATTGGGGTTGTGTGGGGAAGAGGACTTTCTTTTTGAGGATTTAGAAGAGAAAAAAAAATATTCAAACTTATTGTTATAATTTTAGAGGGAAAAGTAAGGCCAGGTTTCTCTGATTCCAAGCCAAGAAATTATTCTGATAGCATAATGGCATTTTTAAGACTCCATAGTTCACTGTTTTTTTTTTTTAAGGGAGGGGGGATTTTAAGCCAGGTCTTTGTCAGAATAAAGTATAAATCTACCATTTAGAAGAATAAACCGGACAAACCCAAGAAATGAAAATTCAAATTCTTTACCTTTCCTTGAACTGGAAAACTAAACTTCAAATATATGTTAGGTAGAGTGTAACAGAAAACATGAAAACAGAATTATAAGGGAAATATTTTGCTAATGAATGAGCCCCAAAAGTATCTGTAAAACCTTAAAAGCACCTAATGATGGACACTGAAATAATGGTAAAGTTCTTGTAGACTTCTCATTTAATATCTAAGTTAAAAATTTTTTAAGCCAAATATCCCATCTACATAAATATTTAAAATCGTTAAATCAGATCTCTTAAGTGATTAGAACACAAGAATTCTGATTCTTGCCATTATAATAGTCTATCTACCATAAATATTCTAACTAAAAAATAAAGGATGGTTAGAGAAGACGCCCTGAAAACAATCACTGATAATCAAAAACCTAGTAAAAGTGAAGTGGGGAATGTTTTGAAGCATTGAGAAAAGCAATGAAACAGAAAAGCAATGAGTTTTAATTTCTTAGGATCCTCAAGTCTCTTATCCACTATGGGCCAAAGTTTCCTAGTCTGTAAAATAAAGAAGAGCCTGGATTTATAGGGGTGCTAAGGACTTTCTGGTTATTACTTGGATTCTATTTTCTGATGCTGAACCAAGTCATAATAACTAAACAAGTGTCTCAACAGTCCTGGAGCTGTTCTTAAAATAAATTCCTTGTTTACAGAGTGCTTTTCTCCAAAGGACTCCAAGTACTTTACAAAGGCAAAATCCCTCCATTAACACCTTGATCCACAGGAATGAGAATATATCATCTCTTTATCCCACCCATTGAAGAGACTAAGAAATAACTTTGGAACAAAGGACCAGAATTCTAACTTTTAGATGTAATCTTTTGTTTTCCAGATGAACTGTTTTAAGATTAGGCTTGTCAACCAAAGAAAACACTTTTAGACTTTTTTGCATCGTCAAACAAAAATTATGGAAGACGGTTGTTTTATGTTAATACTAAGCTCCTGCATGAGGCCTCAACAGACCAGACCAAACCAAAATGGAATCAGTCACATTAAATGCCACATAATTACAATGAACTCTAAGAAAACAAAACATACCAAAACAGACCAGTTTTTCTTAAAAATAGGAGATTCCAGTCTATCTGAGTCAGTGTAATAAGGAAGTACTCTCTGCCTTAACCCTTACAAGAAAAGTAATCTGATATTAACCAATCAGCCTTTTTGCTATTGTTCTGTTTCCTTGTTCCCACCTCACAAAACCCAATGTTCTGCCATTGTCCAGCAGGAGTTCTCATTCTATTTTATAGAATGGAGGCTGCCCCAATTCATGAATCAAGAACAAAAGACAATTAGATCTACAGATAAATTTGCTGTAATTCTGTTTTTTGACAGTATATATTAAAAGTACTTAATCTTTTTGTTGTTGATAGAAAAAGTAACTCTTCTACACTTATCTATAGTCTTTGGTCAATCAACTTCAGGCTAAAATATGTCATATTATATTCTACAACTTGCTTTAAAAATCAAGGTGCAGAGCTTGAGAAGCATAAGTAATAATCCTCATGCCTAATCCACTATGACATTAATGAAATTCATGTAATAGAATATGATATGCAATAAATTATATATACATATGAGCATATATAGCTGACATTTATTGAATACTGTGTGCTCATTTTGTATCTTACAACAACCTTCTGAGGTAGAATCTTTCAGCTTTCTTTATAGATGAAGAAATTAAGACTTTGTAACTTGCACAAGGTAACAGATAGTAAGCGGCAGGATTGTTTTATTTAAAGCCAAGCAGTGTGGCTATATCATGAACAGGTGCTTTATTATTCAAACTCAAGAAGTCTGGCTATATTATGAACAGTTCCCTTGTTTCTCCAAAATAAAAACTCATAAGGAAAAATGCTATAGTCCCTGAGCAAATGATACAAATGTGTTTTTTTGACAAGTTTAAAGTTTCAAAGAGTATAAACTTTCTAGATGTTTTTAACTGCAAATGATCAAAAGTTTTTGGCATGCTTCGTAAAACCCTGCCTATTTTTTAACACAATATAAAGTAACTAATTTGGCTTTGAGGAAAAAGATCAAAATAATAACCAATATGATTCTCTTTAGGTCTTTGGGGACCATGAAATGCTAGACAACACATCCAGTCCTTCCCCTTTGGGGTTCACAATCTTCAGTGACATCTCAGAAGACGACATTGTATCACTTTATATTATACAATTGTATTATTTCACTGTGGCTCACACTTTGAACAGGCAAAAATACAATCTACTTAATTCACATTTCAAAAATGTTTATTTCTGCTTTATTAAGAATATGCAAACAACATAGATATTTAACTTCTTTTTAAAATTGTAAACCAAATATAAAGATAACATGCTCATTCTTTCAGTATAATTATGAGATGTTTTTGAAGATTTACAAAATGTGTTTCCAGATCTCAGACAAGCTGGCACTTGTAAAGCCCAGGACAAAAAAAGAGGCTGCCTTCTACTTCAGAAATAGTCTGAACAGAAGTCATTCAGCTACCATAAAACTAGGGTAGCACAAACTATAAACCTTCAAACTGTTTTATTTCTACCTGAGAAATACTAAAAATAAAATTTTCTTATGTCTTTTTAGAGGGGACGTTGAATATAAGGGAAGGGTAAAAAGACAAGACAAAGGAAAGAATAAGAAAATGGCTATAAGTGAAAGAGGTCATGTAGTTTGTTCCAACAAAAATGCCGCATATACCACATTACCGGTGACAGTTAACAAAATACACAAAAGCTAAAAGATAAGAAAATAACAGGAATCTATAAACACATTTGATTAGATTATGATAGGTTTCAATATTTCTCCTCCCCCTCTGCATTCATATGATAAAAGAAAATTTGACAAGAAATATGGCATTGAGTTATACCTTATTTAATCGTAAAAGCCGACTTTTCATACCATGATTCAAGTTAACACATGCAAAGTGATTCAATATGAACCAAGACTCAGAAAAATTTTAAGACTGTTATTTCCCCTTCAAATGACTGCTGAAAGATGGCCAACTTTAGGAGTCAAAGAAAATTGCAAGAGTCAAAAACATAAAGCAGTGAGTAGGTGAAAAGAAGAATTTGCGTTGAAATGTGAGTAGAAATTCAGGCTTCTCCTGATATGACTGGTTATAATGCTCTGCAGAAGTAAAGGGAGACAAAAAGATTAGATTAAACTTACTATAATTCCATCTGCGTGCTTCTCCGCATTACTCTGGTCCTTAAGGAAAAATGTTAAAAATATTAACTTCATTCTTACATGTATGTAACTCCTTGTGCACTTCCCTACTAAGAGCTTATCTAACCAGGTAAACTATTTGTCTGCTTCCACTAAGATTTTAATTCCACTTGTACATTCCTAGCCAAACATAATTCTAACACTAGCTACACAACAATCAACACTAATAGTATGGCAATTATTTTTCTATTCAGGCATTTAATTAAGTTCATTGTGCAAATATCCTATAGAACCATAGTGACATTCAAAATCACAGGCAAATAGTGGTCTCTACAAGGATGAATCTTGAAAAGAGTATGCTAAGTTAAAGAAGCCAGTCATAAAAGTCCACATAGTGTATTATCCTGTTTCTATAAAATGCCCAGAATAGCCAAATCTAGAGACAGAAAATAGATTAGTGGTTGCCAGAGGCAGGATGGAGGGGTGAGGGAGATACAGACCCTCCCCTCTTCAACTTATGATGCTTACCATAAACATGTTCTAAACACTTACAACAGCCTACAGTTACGCAAAATCGTCTAGCCACACAATGTACTGTAGAGTTAAAAAATCCTAAGTCAAACCACCATAAGTTAAGGACCGTCTGTATAGGGAATGCCTGCTTAATAAGTATGGAGTTTCTTCGTGGGGCTGAGGGAGGGTGTGCCAAAATTAGATTATGCTGATGATTGTACAACTGTAAATATACTAAAAACCACTGAAGTATGTGCTTTAAATGGGTGAACTTTATGGTATGTAAATTATATATCAATAAAACTGGTTTTTAAAAAAAGCTGTTGAGAAATGAATACTGATGAAAAAAGTCTATGCAGAAAAAAGTTTTGGGGAGAGAAACTGGGATCTAAGGACAACTGAAATACATAATCTACTTAAAAAATATCTGTGGTCAGACAACTCAGTCCTAAAGGGATAATCTAGGCCTGTGCTGTCCAGTTTGGTATCCACTAGTAACATGTAGCTGCTGAGCACTTGAAATGTGGCTAGTTCAAAGTATAAAATAATCCCATGATTTTGAAGACTTGGTGCAAAAAAGAGGGAAAGGGAGAAAAAGAGGGGAAAGGAGAGAGGGAAAGAAGGAGAGAGAGAGAGAAAGACTATCTCAAATACCTCATTAGTGAGTTTTTATATTAATTATATGTTGAAATGATAATATTTTGGATATACTGGGTTAAATAAAATGTATTATTGAAATTAATTTCAGTTGTTTCTTTTTACCTTTTTAAATGTGGTTACTAGAAAATCTTAAATTGCATTTGTGGCCCTCGTATTTCTACCAGACAGCACTGGTCTAGACTTAGGATATTCAATAAATAACTGACAAAATTAAAATCTCAAATCTGAATGAACTGATCCACAGTATTTATTTGTATCTATTATATGCAAAACATTATAAATTACATAAATCAAACTGATCTGTGTCTACCATGAAAATGCTTATAATCTCTATCTTTGTCTATAAGAATTGCCACTGAAAGTGCCTGATTTTTAATTATATTGAAATGTTGTTTAACTGCATGATTTAACTGTTTTTTTCCAAGTTTATACCAACTATACCACATAACCGAAGCATGTCGAGCCTATCTTTTCTCTCAATTTCAGTGATCTCTGTAAGTAATGATGCAAAAATAATCCTATGGCAAATCACAGTCAACTAGCTGCACACATCATTTTAACAGACATTATAACAAGAGTTATGAGTTGTGGTATGTGGTCATATCACCTGACCTTGATGAAGAACTGATCAAGTCTCCAGCTGCAGGGGCCTCCCAGATTATCTTCACTCTGCCCCCTCCCCCACTCTCCCTAAATTTCCCAAGAGTGGAACATCAGCTTCTCCACCAATGATAAAAGGGAAGAAGGAGATCTTCTGAGATAACACAGCCCACTTGAAAATCCCACTAACCAAGTGGTGCCCAAACTTTGCTGCACATTAGAATCACTTGGGAGTTTTAAACTATCTCAATGCCCAGGTGACACTCTATACCACAACAGAAATACAACAGAATGTCTCGGGGTAGGGGCCAGACATGAAAACTGTTAAATATCCACAGGTGAGTCAAATGTGCAGCAAACGTTGGGAATCAATACACTAATCATTTAGGCAGGAAAGCAGCTTTTGGGAGTGGGAAATAAAATGAAAGAATCAAAACTGGAAGGAGCATGCTATCTCCAAGAAGCTAATACTAAATCAGCCCGAAAGCAAAAACGTATCCTATTAGCTGTCCTCTTTTATCACTTTGGGGTGTCAGATGGCATTATCTCCCTGAAAATAGCTGATTCCAATATTTTATTAATCTGCCAGTGAATAATAGTCCTCCAAAGTGGCTATAACAATTTATATTTCCATTAGTACTAGATGGAAGTTCTCCCATTTTACCAACATGTGATATTGTCATCTTAAAATATGTCCTCTTAAATTTTTTAAATTTAATAAATACTATTTAGGGCTGATGCCTAGTACTAGGAGCATCACAAATAATAATTCATTTAGTTTCATAATTCAGTAAGAAACATGTACTAGTATCATTTCTATTTTATATGGAATATAAACCAAAGCATACAGAGGATAAATAAACTTGCTCAGGTGGTGCGGCTGGGATTAAAATCCAGCCTGGCTCTACAGTTCATGATCTTTAAGATTATGCAATGCTGCCTCTCATTATTATTTTAAAATCTTATATCTTAATCACATATCACTGATTAGATTTATCTAAAGATTAATTTATGTGGATGATCATTGCAGCACCACAGAGAAATGGCTAAATAAAAAAATCATACATATAGTGAAAATACTAAACCAATAGTGAAAATATTAAGTCATGCAACCATTAAAAATTATACATTAGTAAAATCATTCAGTAATTCAGTTATTTACCAGACACCTACTATGTGGCAGGCAATTGTAGGCACTGAGGATACAATGGTGTTAAGGACTGAATGTTTGTGTCTCATCCCCCAACCATTCATATGTTGAAGTATTAATCCCCAAGGTGGCTATATGTGCAGAAGGGGCCTCTAAGAAAGTAATTAAACTTAAACGAGGTCATATGGTTGGGCCCCAGATTCAAGAGGATTAGTATCCTCATAAGAACAGACACCAGAGAGCTTGTGCTCCCACCTGTGTGCATGCTTGCTCTCTGCACAGAGGAACCAGGGAAAGACTATGTGATGACACGGTTGTACTAAAAGCCAGGAGAAGAGCCCTCACCAGAAACTGAATAGGCCAGAACCTTGATCTTGGACTTCTAGCCTCCAAACTGTGAGAAAATAAAATTTCTGTTGGTTAAGCCACCCAGGGCATGGTATTTTGCTGTGGCAGCCTGAGCAAACTAATACAAGTGGTAAGATGGACAAAGTCCTCACAGAGATTACAGTCTAGTGCAGAGCCAATAAATAGGTAAATAAATATATTATGTAAATTTGGCCAGTGATACAAAGCCATGAAGAAAAAGAAATTAGTGGAAGGTAGACAGTATTTTAGGTGGAAAGGGAAGTCTTTCCACAGATGTTCCATGTGGCAGAAATTTGAATAAAGGGAAGGAGTGAGCCTGGTGGGTATCAGTGGGAAATGCCTTTCAAGTGGAGGGAAAAGCAAGTCAAAATCCCTCTCTAACGCAGGCCATAAAAGCCTGGCTTGTCTGAGATAAAGAAAACAGACCAATGTTACTGGAATGGTGTAATCAAGCAAGGGTAGGTGATAAGGTGAGAGAGTAAGTGATGATTCAAATGACGTTAAGTTAAGGAAAATAGTTTAGATTTCATTCCAAATGAGATGGGAAACCATCAGGGGGATTTAAGCAGGCAAGGGACATGGTCTGATTTACATTTAAATTGGGTTTAAAGATACAGAGTTCACATAAGGTACAAATGTCACTGAGTTATACTTGTACATAAAAAGCCTTAACAACAATAAAACTTCCTTCTGGAATAAATAAAAAGCCAAACTCCATTTACTTGATCAACGTTACTCATTGTGAAGGACCTTGAAATGTAGGTCTATCAAGCTGTGCTAAAATAGACAGCAGGTCCAGACTAATTTGTAGAAAGTTCTAGAAGAGAGCTTTAGTAATTTGAAATGTAATACATTCAAAGACAGAGAACACCAAAAATGTTCTTGATGACTTACTGAAATAGGCTAGGCTGCTCTACTGTGCAATGATCTAAAGTTTTGAATGGTTTTCAGAGATCAAACTGGCCCAACCATTGTATCAGCTCTTCTGCTTCCTCGATCTTCTAGAGAAGGCAGTAGGAATACCCTAAAATACCTACTCACACACACACCAGGCATGGTGTAGTTTACTGGTTATCTATATATAGGCTTTTGGGTAGCTGTACGTACCCTCTACTAACCCATGTAATTTCATAGCCAAGAAAAATCCCTTTTCATTCCTCCAATCCTAACCCCTTATCCTCCCTTCTTCTTAGCTTTAGAATATATTTTTTTTTTTTTTTTTTTTTTTGAGACAGAGTCTCATTCTGTTGCCCTGAGTAGAGTGCCGTGGCATCAGCCTAGCTCACAGCAACCTCAAACTCCTGGGCTCAAGCGATCCTTCTGCCTCAGCCTCCCGAGTAGCTGGGACTACAGGCATGCGCCACCACGCCCGGCTAATTTTTTCTATGTATTTTTAGTTGTCCGATTAATTTCTTTCTATTTTTAATAGAGACGGGGTCTCGCTCTTGCTCAGGATGGTCTCGAACTCCTGAGCTCAAAGGATCCGCCTGCCTCGGCCTCCCAGAGTGCTAGGATTACAGGCGTGAGCCACCGCGCCCGGCCTAGAATATATTTTGATCCACAAAAGTTGATGGAAAATTTAGACACATACATAGGAAATCTAGATATCAATAATATCTAGAAAAGGAATACAAGCCCTAAGTTCTGACACTTTAATATTGAATCTGGCCTCAAGTGAAAATGACATTGGCCCCTTTAATTTATAAACGAAGTATCCTCACTATCCAAATACAAATGGATTGTCCCACACTACTGTCATTAACAATGCTAGGTAAAAAGTCTCTATGATTCAACAAACAAATATATACAATTTAGTAAGTAAAACAGACTAGTAATTAAAAACTCACACAAACATCATTTCTCAACATGGCACTGAGCTGTCCATCCACCCACTTCTAGCCACTTGTTGTTAATACAAGGGCAAAGACAGGTAGAAATAATGGAAAAAAAAAAAAGTTTTCAAAAAATTCTTATTCTCAAACAATAAAATTCTTATTTCTGAAAATTTCAGACAATAAAATATATATTTAGGTTGAATATGCCAAAATTTTCCAGAAAAGCAGATAATATACATGAAATTTTTAACCCACAATAATTAAAAATATATTTTGTTTTGTGAATAAAAAACAGTAAAGTTCATTAATGTAGCTCAATATCAGAAAAATCTATAAAAATTTTTTAAAATATTATATCTCTACTATACTCTTCATTGTGGATAAGAAAAATAAGTGCCAAAACATAATTCCCTTATTTTCTAAGAAAAACTTTTCTGTAAAAGGTTTTTGTATAATATGTCTCTGTTCCAAGCAGCAATAGTGGATAAAATGGAAGGAAAGGGTGAGTCATTCAAACATGCTTCCCTCCTTCCCAGCCACCACCAGAAATTATGTTACCAAAAACAGTAGGTAAGATAACATCCAAACACAATAGCTGTTCAACAGTATCAGGAAGCCCACAATACTGTAGAGAGGTCATATGTTTTAGAACTGAGTTTTTGGCTATTAAAGAAAAATGCCATTATAATTTATAAATTCCATTACATTAATGTAATCAAAAGTAAAATGTACTTACTTTAGCAATCTGCAGCAATACAATGCAGTGTTTAATTGACTCTACCATGCTCTATAAAGACAAAACACTGATTTTAGGACTGCCTCCAATAAAATGGTCATATGATCATAGTTAGAGCTTAAAATATAAAAATCAGTTCAAATGTACAGGATTTAAGTCTATATTCCACAAGAAATACCCTCTCTGGATACCCAGCAGGTTCTGATATGTTGATAGTGTCAAATGAAGTTATTCATTAGCAACTCTATGAATATTAAAGAAAGCCAAAGATTGTTAATTTATACTGAATAATATCTAAATGATTTTTCTTTTTCTTTCTTTCTTTTTCTTTTTCCTTTTTTTTAAGGAGACAAGGTCTTGCTATGTTGCCCAGGCTGGAGTGCAGTGGCTATTCACAAGCACAACCATATAAGTACACTACAGTCTCAAACTCCTGGGCTCAAGCAATCCTCCTGCCCTAGCCTCCTGAGTAGCTGGAACTACCAGCGCACACCAGCAGGCACAGCTCTAAATGGTTTTCGATACTTCAAACAGAAAAAGATATGAGCCTGATTAACTTTCAAATTCTTAAATCAACAGCAGCAACTCTAAGACACCTACTTAAGACTTTGATGGAAGTATGGAGAGTAAAGGATCCTGCCAAAATATTGGTACACCTGAAATACTATTTTGCCTGGTTTTAAAATACTTTGATCAAGATACAAATCTCATTAGTAGCCCATTATATGATGTCAGAAGGCCAGTACATCGGAAAACTTGAATCTTAATATATTTTAATAAGAAATAGAATATACACATTGTACATGGATGGCACATTTTATCCAAGGATCTCTAACAAGACCAGAAACAGATAAAGTGGTACCTGAAGTCAATTTCAAATAGAGGGATTATTCTGTAAGGTTAAACTCCTTTGGAAAATAACATAATTCTTTTAAACACTCCTATAAAAATTCATAAAAACTAAAATCTCAATTGTTTTTAACAATAGTAGCAACTTAAAATAGAAATAACATTTTAAAACACTTTGTAATGCAAATTTAGAGTTCATCAAACACATAACTTACATTTGTTGTCTCTTTGAGAGTTTCAATTTTCTGTGAAAAATATAAGTTTTAATAGATATAATCAGAAGTGTAAAGAAGCATCATTGTTGTTTTTCGCTGGTTATTTAAATAATTTTACCAAAATGTACTCATTCTAAATGAGCACAAGCAAGTTGGGAAGGGAGTATGTTTTGTCATATTTTGGTCTTTATCTAAAACAAATATTTAAATAAAAATTCCAGACATTTTATGGATCAAACCCTCTTAAACAAAATTCATGTGATTCAATTCAAGATTTATAAAAATAATATAAAACATTCTTATTCCTTACCTGAAAACAAGTTTTATCTTTTCTACAGATTTCACTGTGATTTAAAAATGCTTATTTTCCTAAGTTGTTTAAAAATGATGTGACTAAATTCCAAAACTAAAAACGGAAGATGAGTTAGAACATGAATTGTTACTATTACTAAGTTTAGAAAAACCAAATATAGCAAGGCTATAGTACACAGAAAAGCAAAAAAAAAAAAAAAAGGCCGGGCTTGGTGGTTCATGCCTGTAATCCTAGCACTCTGGGAGGCCGAGGCGGGTGGATCGCTCAAGATCAGGAGTTCCAGACCAGCCTGAGCAAGAGCGAGACCCCGTCTCTACTAAAAAATAGAAAGAAATGATCTGGACAACTAAAAATACATATATAGAAAAAA
>NW_012138302.1:16022613-16051078 GCF_000956105.1 Propithecus coquereli
AAAAAAAAAAAAAAATAGTTATAGCATCAAGACACTTTCCTACATTGGGTACATTCACTAAACACACGAAAGCAAACTTTAGTTCTTAAACACATTTCTTCCAGGGATGATTTATATGTATACATTTTTCAAGACAACATGTATTTTTTCAAGGCATCGTACCAAGTCAAATTCTATTATATGAATGATTTTAAACAATCAAGATCAATCACTTAGAAGAATTATAAGCAAAAGAAAATAGGTAACTTTTCAGAAATTAAAATATCAATTCAAACTCAAAGATTCTTTTCTGCTTTGTCTTCCAAGATTATCTACAGTCCTTTCCCCAGGACCTCTGCATTTAATTAATTTTAAAGTAGGAATTGAAGGAGTAATGATAAAGGAGGTAGAGAAATCACTTCCCCTATACTCCCCACACACACCAAGAAATTAAAAAACAAAGCATTAGAAATTTAAGCAATAAAATTTACCAGTTTCATGGAAATCTTAAACAGAATATAAACTTAATCTTGCCTTATTTTCTTCTAATTATGTCTAGGTATTTACCTTTTCCTTAATGACTAAAAAGAGTACATTATATAAATATGCTATTTACCAATATAATTAGAGATAAATATCTTTGAATAAGTCAGCTTTAAAAATGGCTGAAGAAGCACATGAGGACCATAAATTAACATCAGGTAACTGTTTTTACTCAAAATCAAGTTAAGTAACATGTACTATGTTATAGCAACCTAATATATAAACTAATGCCATACCTTTAATTGTTCTATCAAGATTTGTAGGTAAGCATCAGCCTCTGTAAGTTTCTTATCAAAGTCTTGAACACTAGGAACAAATCCTGAATCCAAACCCTAAAGAAAAAGAAAATTTGCAATTATGTTTAGCAGAACCCAAGCAACGTTTAATAGTACACAAAATATTTCATCCTTCATGCATGAAGACATTTTAATTTTTTAAATAGAAATAGTACTTTTACACAAATAGATCTGTGTAAATTATCTAAATTCTGTACGAATAGTGATGTATCAATCTCCCTCATTGACTTCAAGCACTATCCATTCTTACCACACATACTACTGCTCAAATTAGGATTTATTCTTCTCTTTAGAATCACTTTTCTTCTCCCCAAAACCCCATAATTGGCTGCCAGTCACCACCATAGAAACATTCCCTTAATCTTCACTTCATATTCTCACTGTTTAGTTCTCCCATTTCTTAACCCACCCCCATCAACTCTGAAGTTTTCCTCCTTCCTCCTTTATTAAAGAAAAAAACCAAAAACTCCAAATTCTCACCTCTTCTAAAGAAGATTCCCCTAAGTAAAAGTGAGAACACTTCTCTCCTAATCAAGTTTCCTACTTAACTTTCACCTTTGGCATGAACAGTACACTCTGGACTTGGTGTGAATGTTTATTTATTTAAAGAGCCCACTTATTTCTCAGTGTAAAAGTCCAGTATTTGCATGTCCTACTTTTTTGTACACTTAAAATTTTAAGCTCTAAGAACATGGAATTCCTATGTTTTAATTTTACCTAAAAGAAACTTTTGAGTTCTTAATCATCTCTGACCCAAAAACACACCAATCCTGGGTGTAAAAGACAAAGCAGTTGGAGACAACAAGACTACCAGCGTGCCACACTTATGTGTTGAGTCGTCATACAGTTAAGCAGGAGAATAAGGGTCAGCAACCATTACTGTCAGAATCCCAACCCAACCACAAAACTCTGTCCTAAATGGGTGAAATATACTATTTCAACATACCCATCTCACACTTGACTTTCACTCATCACATTTTTCTTCCTTTGGCCAAAGCATGCTGAACATTTTCACATTCCCATTTTAGTAAATTGAGGCCAAAGTTCATTTTATATTACAGCAACACCTCATCTTTGCATATATAACACTTTACCATAATTAAAGCACTTTTTCAGCCATTGTTTCAAAACACCAAATTGAGATGGTATGGTATTATAGAAACAACAATGGGTTGGAAAACCTGGTTTCTAATTTCAGTCCAGCCACTAACAAGATACTGTGGCTCTCTCAACTTCTGTTTTCTTACCTGCCAGATACAAGCATCCTCCTACTACTATTATTAGTGCAGCAGCCACTTAGTACCTCTACTAAAGACAACAATTAATAATGCTATCAATTTGTACCACTATTACGATAGTACTAAATAGTACTACTACTACAGTTCTATTGTTGCTGTACTCAAACTAAAATTCAAATTCTGAACCAAAACCTTAAAAACCTTAGTCCTATTTAAGACCATGGGAAAAACAACTTAACTTGTAATTTATTTTTCGAATTCGGATGCAATAAATCCACTTTTGTTTTACATACATGTCAAGAAAATGCTTGATCTGAGTATTTTAAAAACCGTTCCCAATGAGAGATGTCATGTATAAAAACAAAATTTAAGAAAGAAAAATCATAATAAACAATGTGCACAAAATCCAGATATATTTATAAAATGTGGTTAAACATTTATATAGAACTTCCTATTAGAGACATTTAACATGTAGTGTATGAGAATAAAAGTTGTAGAAAGGATAAATACATCACATTTCATAGCTACTACAGTACTACACTACGAAAGAAGGAAGCAATTTCTTTTCATGTTACTGTACTATAAAAAAAATTAGACTGGTTTAGTTTTGTTTGACAGAGCAATATAACATAATTATCAATAATTTAACTATTGGACCCAGTTAAAATCAGCCAAATGTACTGTTTTTGCTAAATATTTAAAAAGGTCAGAGGCATATTCATAAATGAATACAAAGTGAAGCATCTAAGAGGAACCATGGTCTTTAAGAATTTTCCCTCTTCTGAATCCATTTAGAACTATCATCGTAAAAATCTTATTAACATGTCCCTTTGAACAAATCACCATTAGATTAAAAATCTTCCAGTGAATAAAATTAGATTTAAAGTACTGCTATCTCCTCACCTAAACACCTAAATTAATTCTTCAAAAACAACCCTTTAATGTTGATAGAACCATAAGAATCTCACCTTGGCTCTCTTCTCAGTAGTCTTCCACAACTTTTTTTTACCCTTAGGGTAAACTCCAAGTCAAAGATCTACTCACCCATCCATTTTTCTTTAGTTAATGTATAATGGGAGGTTTATACTGACAGTTATCAGCTCAAAATCCCAGAACTGGCCTAACTGCCTTCCACAGTAACCTATAAATTTTTGGTATACTTAAAAAGAATATCTACATATACAGTTAGCCCATCTTCAATCAATAAAATAATGTGTACAGATTTATAAGTAATACAAACAAGTAGTTAATAGTCATTAAACTGTTTTCCCAGATCTAGGAGGAATAACGCACTGGAAGTACAAGTCTGACTACATATCATGACTTACAGTACATCAAAGTCACTTAGTCCAAACTCCCACTCACAGAAGTTACTTTTATAACATCTTTGAAAGTCATCTAGTCTTTGCTAGATATTTCATGAGATGAGAAACCCATTACCTCCTAATGTGGACTATTTCATAAAAATTATTTTAAAAGTATTAACTGTTCCTCTTTCCATTCAACATTTAGGACACGAAGGCACTACACTTAATCTAGTCTTTGCTAGATATTTCATGAGATGAGAAACCCATTACCTCCTAATGTGGACTATTTTATAAAAATTATTTTAAAAGTATTAACTGTTCCTCTTTCCATTCAACATTTAGGACACGAAGGCACTACACTTAATCACATTAATCCTTCTTAGTGGAGTTTTGTTTTTAAACAGGACTAAGAACATAGTCCTTTACCATGTTGAGGGTGGTCGGTCTTCCTCTGAAAAGAACTGGGAACAGGGCAGACCCTTTAAGACAGAGTGTGACTTCATACTTCATACAGTAGCTTTTGAAAACAAGTAGGTTGGGAGTTAAAGCAGATATAAATTCTAGTACTCTGTACTTGCCCTAATATTTATCACATTTTATCATAATTAAATATTTAACTGAGTGACTTCTCTGAATATGTATCTGCCCTCTGCCATGAGGGCAGAACTGCGGCATTAATTCATCCTTATACCCTCCAGGGCCAGCTCAGTGTTGAATGAATGCGTGTGGCCCTGGCTGTAGTGTCTGGCAACCACTGATGTCACCATATCAGTCTTCCCCAGGACCTCTTCTTCTGAGATTTCTCTTACTTTTTTTGTTCTCTTTCTCCTTTCTTTTCTCTGCTCCCTCACTCCTTTTCTTCATGTCTGTCTTTCCTTCTCTTTCGTACTTGTCCTTCACTAGTCACTGAAGTGACTATGTTGCATTGTTGGCAATCAGGACCACAGAGGTTGCTGCTCCCAAACGTACTATATTGGTGGTGCACCATAGTTCTATAACTTGATGGTTTCTGTATGAATTCACTTCAAGTTTAAATTTAACACAATTATAGAGAAATAAAGACAAAATGGTCTTTGATGTAACAAGAAATTGAATTAGAAGAATCTCAATAGAAATTAAACCTCAATCTAACATATTTCTAAATTTAGAAATCTATGTAAAGAAAAACCACTTATGTGGTAAAATATACTAAACACAAAATAGTCTCTAGTTTTCAAAAATGCTTTATTACTTTTAAAAAAAAGCTAATGTAGCTACATAAAGTCATCTATATGTAGCTATATTCTATATTATTCAGGATCTATTCTATCATTCTATATTATTCAGGATCTATGTATCCAGTTTAATATATAAAGAGAAAGAGAAATATACACATCAGGGCCAATTTTTAAAAAATTTCTGTAATAATACCTAGACTGATAGAAGAATATCAAACTGTCTCAAAACAGTCTATCAGTACTTCCTAGTATTTTTCCAATACTTATGTTAAATAGCACAATTTTTCTCAGAAGGCACTTAAAAGCTATCAAATGTCAACAAAATTAAATCAATCCTTATTAATGATTTTAGGTGGCACATTAAAAATTATACGCACACACATAGCCAATGTTTCACCCCCATAAAAAAGAAGAGCAGTGGCAAGGGAAATCCTTAAATCTGTGTGAAGTACATATGAATTATAGCCGCTTTGGAGAGATACTTCCTTAGTATAACAGTATAGGAAGCAATTTTTGAGGCAGAGTAAGAGCTTTTAAAGTAATTCCTGCTAACAGAGGAAGAGTAACGAATAGCAGAGATAAAGGTGGTCAAAGGTCGTTTAAGATCAGAATCAGGAATTAAGAAATTTACGGGTGACTTGAGGAATCAAGAATAAGGTAGAACAAGAAAGTTGAATAATAACATTGAAAATGAAATTCACAAATGAGTAATTATTTTCATATCAAATTGTATTTCACCGTGAAAACTTAAAGGGCTAAGTGCCCTATATGCAGTACTTTCTCTTATACAGGACAAACATATTAATAATATGTAAAAAAATATGTTGTAAAAAGAGAAAAAGAAAAATAGAAATAAATTATTCCATGTTAGTCTCATAGAAAAATTCAAAATAACAGGAAAACAGACTAAGTTACCAGTAATAGAACTGTAAAAGAGAATAACAGCTTAAAAATTTAACAAAGGAAAAACAAAAGAAAACAAACCTCCTAATTAAAAATAAATGGCATGAATCTGGACAAAAGTAGACAAAATAAAAGTTAAAAGTTAGCAAAACATACACCCTGTAATTAAAGTAATGAAAACTTTGCAAGAATGTCATTTTGATTAAAATATGAGAGTACTGGAAAGTTTATGTTCACAATTAGCAATTTGAGATGACATGCATCACAGATAAGCTTTCATCCAATGAAAGAAGTATAGGGCATACTTACAATTGAATCACTTACAATTATTTTTGAAAATTCAAGAACTGGAGAGATACCAGAAGACTGGAAAAAAGCAAGTGTGGTACTGATCTTCCATAAAGGTAAGGAAAAGAGAGAATAGAAAGTTACCATGCTGTGAGTCTGACATCAATAATCAAGTAAAGGAATAATAAGAGAAAAATCTGTAACTACACAGAGGAAAAGCAGGTACATAAGCAGCAAGTGGCAAGTTAAAAAAAAAAAAAAACATTATGCCAAACTTAATGGCTTTTCTTTTTTTTTTTCTTTTTTTTAATTTTAGGTTTTTTTGAGACTTTGTGTCTGAATTAATGGCTTTTCTGTTCCTTGGAAATTTAAGTTAGCAAATTCAGTTTTTAGGGAAATGATATTTTGTCTCCCTACCAAATGATTTAAAAGTTGTTTTAATGATGAAAAAAGTATACTAAAGAAACCAGAAATATTAATAAAACCATGGTTTTATGTGAGGCATACTAATCTGATTTTCCTTAGATTAATTCAAAATTTGGAGACATCTATAATCTCTATTGTCCATGTAGTTTATCTACTTCTACTAAAGGAAGAATAGGATTTAGAAATACAGAGTTCCATGGTTAATCATTTCTACCTTTTTAAAATCCTAAACAATACTCAACTATCAATACATTTGGAGTGAAGATTATCCATTCAAAAACATGCATAAAATTGAGCATAGTATTAAACTTTTTCCTCCACTGTACCTTTGGGAAGGTATTTTCCTTTTAAATCAATGTCCTGATAAGCTAAGGCTTCAAATTAGGTTCTCTATTATCAACATGGTAGTAATAGTTATGTTACCAACTGCTAGGTACCCCAAGAATGCCCTATAAAGGTAAGGTCTTTTTCCATAGTCCTAAGTGAGCAGTTCTAGTACCATGGATTCACCATGGATGCATAATAAAAATTAAAATTTTTCAGAATATTAGGTACTCTGCTAGACACACTGCAAGCTTTCTCATTTCATCATCACAACATAGCAAGGTAGACAGATATTAAACCTATTTTATAAGTGCTTACCCAAATCATCCAGCTGAAATTTTTTTAAAGTTGGGATTCCAACCTAGTCCTCTGACTTCAATCCATCACACTTTTCTATTAAATCACAATGACGTTTGAAAACAGTTCATGACATAAGGTCACTAAAATGTAATCTAAAAATTGCCTTGAGGGGGCGTGATGTAATGAAAATGAGCACGAGCTTTAAGAACTGATCTAGTTTTTAAATCCTGAATCTGTAAATTCCTAACAAATTATCTGTGTGATCTAGTCAAGTTACATCCTCTACCTCCATTTTCTCATCAATATGGGTATAATAAAAAACTACTCAAGGTTACTGGATAGATGAAATGAAATAGTATCGGTAAAGTAACAAAGTGGTAGGTATTCTAAATTTGGAAACTTAGATAACCAGGATTCCTCACCACATCCCCAGGCCCTACACAGTGCCTAACATATGGAAGGCACTCAATGAATATTTGATGGATAAAAACAAAAAGAATGAATAACTAGATAACTTTATAAACCACATGCAATTTCATAGAGATGTACAAGCAAGTAAAGGATATAAGTGTACTTAACATCCCTTTAAAAAACAGTTTATGAATTCTGAAGAAAATAATAAGGAATAATAATAAAAGTATGAGCAAAAGACAAAAACAAGTGATAAAACAGCAAGGAAAATAGATCAGAAAAAAATCCAATATGAGATATTCAGAAAAGTATTGGGTATTATGCCCAACCACAAAAGGTAAACTTAATTATAATGTTACCTTTATAATAAAGAGTAAAACAATATAAAGAAAGCCATTTCTTTCATAAAAGAATCAATTTTTGAATATACATTAGTTCTTTGAAAAACCAGACTTGCTTTTATCTTTAAATTTACAAAGAAAATATTTAGGCATAATGTCAAGTTTTTCTTAAAAAAAAAAAAAAAAAGCCGAAACAAAATAAATCTGAATTGCTCACATATTGTTGTGACAGAAATGAGCGGCTTTGCCAAACAGGAATCAGATACAGACACCAGTGCTAAAATTCATGAACTCTGATCATAACTCTTAGCACAACTCCTTACTCTTCATGATGTCTTCATCCAATACTGATACACACTTTGACTTACAGAACAAAACACTGATTCCATAAAGTGATTTGGCTACTTGAACAACTAAACACTAAAGGTTTGGGATTTGCACCATTTTCCCCTACTTAAATCACTGATAGTTTGTCTTTCCAAAATATACTCCCAATTTATTCAACAAGCCATATACAAAGTTACTAAACAAAACTAACCAAAACAAATAAAAACCTGAAGTCTGTAAACAGGATGACCATATATCTTAGTTTGCCTAGGACAGTCTGTTTACGCCTGTCATCTTCGCAAAATTATTAGCAGCCTCCTTCACTCTCAAAGTGTCCCAGTTTAGACAACAAATTATATGGTCACTCTATAAAGGACATAGCTAGCATCTTTAAGATATAGATGTCATGAAAGGCATATATAAGATTGCCTCAGAGGATTGAGAATGCAGCAAATTACCCTTTTAAAAAAAAAAACAACAGAACATCTAAAATGAAACATGAGTGTACGGGCTCTGAATCCAGAAAGCAAACTACAGAAACAAAAGACACCAGAATTCAAATCAATTAATATTAACTGAGTGCTTACCTTATGCTAGATAGAGACATGAATAATACTGAAGTTGCATTTTTAAAAAGTTATTTTATTTACACACTACAAGTTTCATTTTTAAAAGGTTATTTACACACACATACACATCCCCAAAATAAAGCACATGAAACAAAATATGTGAAACGGTTACTCCCTTGGGAGCAGGACTGAGGAAAGGTGGCATTTGAGACGGAGACTTCCTTAGTTTTTGCTTTATATGTTCATGTTGTTTGGGGTTTTTGTTTGTGTTTTAAGAGAGAGTCTTACTCTGTCACCCCACTAAAGTGCAGTGGTGTCATCATAGCTCACTGCAATCTCAAACTCTGGGGCTCAAGCAATTCCCCTGCCTCAGCCTCTTGAGTAGCTGGGACTACAGGCATACACCACTGCACCCAGCTAATTTTTCTATTTTTTTTGTAGAGATGGGGGTCTCGCTCTTGTTCAGGCTGGACTTGAACTCCTGACCTCAAGTGATCCTCCGGCCTTGCCTCCCAAAGTGCTAGAATTCAGGCATGAGCCACTGGGTCTGGCCTGGAAAGTCTATTTTTAAGAATCCACTAAAAATGAAATTTTAGGTAAGTGTCCTGGAAATTGGCTTTACATATAACTAGGAGAAATTCACATTAAATACATGAATCCTTAAACCAAGTATTTTAGTAGTAACTTCAAGTTTTGAAATAACTGCAGAATTCTCATAGCATAATACTTGTTGAAAATTTGATTATGAAAAGTTTTCAAAAACAAAACCTGACATATTCGCCTAACAAGACTGGATCTCTCTGTATAGCAAAATATAACAAATTAACACTCAAGGGCACCTAAATGATAAACTAGTCATACTAACAATCAGTACCAAAATACTTACATTTCACACAAACCAAACAAAATAAGACAAAAACAATCTTGAATGGAAAAGAACAGATGCTACAATTGGCTTGGCATTTATCCTTATAAATTATATATGCCAAAGCTGTCTTCATATATCTGATTTTAGCTGCCAGTGAATGTCAAACAATTTGAAGAAAACATAGGTTCAGTTTTCTCTGAAGTTTTTTAAAGTGTATACAAAACTCCTCTGATTTAATTGTTGTTAGAAATCTATCAAGATAATATAATAGAAGGACTAAAATACATGCCCATGAGTATAGGACTTTGTTTTGCTCTCTACTATATCACCCAGACTAGCACTTGGTTTGTAGCAAGTACTCAATAAAAGTTTTGTAGGTAAATTAAGGAATTCTGCAATGTGCCTACCTGTTAGCATTTAAACACAAAGCAATCAAAGAACTAGAAGTTCTTGCAGATTATAAATCAGAATGTCATAAAAAAATCATAAATAACTCATTTAGTTATAATAAAGGAGTTATTACACTGGTTGCTGAATTTTTCTAAAGCTAAAAGTTTTTAAGAAAAAATGATAAATTAAATAAGAGAAAAAGACATTGAAATAAATGGTAGTACAAACATCAGACAATGACAATCATCTCATGCCCCAAAAAACTCTTTAAAGACAAATCTTATGAGCACATTTTTAAATATATTACTCTAGGCCTTAGAATTCAGTGTTAAACAATAATTATTTATTTACTGAGCACCTCTTATGACTATGGCACCGTGCTGGATGTTTTGGGGATGTCAAGATGAAGCAGATACAGCCCTCAAAGAGTTTCAATCTGTTAGAGGAAATAAACATTTGTCTACAAATGACTGATTGCAGCAAGGCAAAACGTTACTAGAAAAGCACCGAGAGAGTCAAAGGAGAAAGGTTTCACAGACGTATCTGAGAGTGCAGGATTTGGACAGAGATGGAGAGGGGTAAAGTATTACAGCAGTGATCTCTGGCAGGAAAAAGGATGATCAGACGAGATGTTTGAACTTTTCCTTAATGAAGTGACTACATTACCAATAGAAGTGAGGGCAGGGTTAAGGAAATTTACAAGGAATGCTGAGGTACCAAGGAATTAGGAACATCAGGATGCCTTTACCACCCCTAACCCAGGAAGGCAACCGTTACCATGGGCCAATCAGTAGAGGAGTGGACACAATGGCTATAGGACAGTCACTGCTAGAACTACATCAAAGTAGGGAAGGAGCAGGAGAATTTATCCTTTTTTTCCCTTCCATCTTCTGTCACTGCTTCCCATTGGCTAAACCCAACCAGAAGCCAAGGGATATGCTGCAGGCTGTAAAGGTCAGCCTCCTGGAGCACGGAGCACAGAAGGGCAGAGAATGAATCTGCAAGAAAATGGAGAATAACCAGAAAAGGAATACTCGCAGGCTGAGGGGCTGGTATAAGCACAGACGCTGGAAAGCACCAGGAGGCCAGATGAGGAATGATAATCTCTTAGAGAAATATGTAAGATGTTATTTTTCAGATCTGGATGCTGAATCTGAAGTAAACCAAAATTAGTTGCTGAACTGGAAAAAGTACTGGGGTTTGAGGAACAAAGTGAGCAAGGGATGGAGATTCGCCAGAGCAGCACCCTGATTCTCTCTGGAGATAGTAAAAGAAAAAGAGTCATCTAGGCTCTAGTCCTAGTCATTCTAGTCTCCAGCTGTGTGACCTTGGGCAAGTCACTTGGCTTATCTGAGACTGTTTCCTCCACCATAAAAAAAAGTAGAGATTGAATTAGAACTTTAAGATTCCTTCCAATTCCAAGATTCTGTGAAGCCAGGATGTTTATCTCCCAGTAAATAACCAGGTTCACCAGGAGGGTAATACCTCACCACTTGGAAAAAACCTAAGGTCTACTTAGTCTAGCCATCTTTTGAAAAATTAATTTCATTTAAAGATAATAAGAACTTATAGGTTCCAACTGCAGCCAAGTCCTTTATGGTATGACAAAGAATGTTAAAATACAAGTAAACTCCATCATTTAGTGTAACCTTGAAACTTAGTGAGAAAGATACTACATAACCAAATTTAAAAACATGCTGTGGAATGCAGAGAATGCAAAGAAACAATTGAGTAAGCAGAATTACTTGGTTGAAGTGCCACATTTTGGAAGAAACACAATGAGCTGCTTAGTCATTGTAATAAAGAGGCCAAGTTCTTAAAGGTGTCTCCAGAAATAAATGAACTCCAATGTGAGAAGTACAATTTTCTTTCTCTCTTTCTCACACACATACACACACACACACCAACCACAACCATTTGTTTATGACACAAATATTTATTGAATATATATTATGGCCAGGTACTATCATCATCTTCAAAGGATGCCTTTAAGGACAACAGAGATAACGGCAAATATAATTATTACCTAATCTTCTGGAATGAGCTCAAATTTCACCCCTTCAAAGCCATCTCCCTGACTTATTCTAGCCCACAACATGCTTTTTTCTATGATACTAACAGTACCCCAGAACCAATTTGTGCTAGTACTACTATTCGTATCATTTCAGCTACCTTAAAGCTCATATAGATGGGTGAGGGGCGGTGTGGGGAACAGTACCTAGGAATCTGCTACCATTTATAACATCATTTCTAAACTTTTTTCAATCCTCTGTCTCTCACGTTTGGTAGTAACCAGGGAGCTTGGTGACTTAGGGAACACTTTTAACTCACAGGAAAAAATCGAGCAGTACAACTGAGCCAAAGGTTTATATACTTAGGATATTATTATGTTACATATCCTGATCACTTAACAAGCATCAACTATGTGCCAACCACTAGACTAGGGACAAAGGCCCTGGGGAACAAAGATGAGTAAGAACCCCTGATCTCTAGAAAATTAGGGTCTAATGTAAGAATTAGACATGTGAACAACAATTTTACAATACAACTTAGTGAAGGCTGCAATACAGAGATAAGAACAAAGTGCTGTAGAAGCACACAAAGGACAAGTGTAAGTAACTGGCTCTGCCCAAAGGAAGGCATCACAGAAAAGTTAACACAGGCGCTGTATGTTAAGAAAGAATTCGAGGCTTATCACTTGAGATACAGGGGGGTAATCTAAGCAAGAGGGAAAGGCTGTGCAAAGACAAAGAACTATGAGAGGACATGGCATGTTCTAAATGAGGAACAGTTCACAGCTGATGCCTCTCACGTAAAGCACCTGGAGCTGAGTCCAGACTCAAGAGAGACAAATTAGGACCAGATTGTGAAGGGCCTTAAAGGACAAGCCAGGAAGATAGACTTTGCCCAGGGGGAGTCAAAACACATTTTTAATTACGGGAGTAACTCAGTCAGATTTGGTTTTGGATTAAAAGGATGGGTAGGGGAGTCCAGTGACAGACTAGTCAGAAGGTTTTTCAAAAGTCTAGGTGAGAGATGATGGGGGCCTGAATTAAAAAGCATTACCATCTAGAAAAAAGTGCCAAATCCAAGAGATTATTACTAAGGCAAACATAACAGGACTTGATGACTGAACATGGAAAATAAGAAAGATGGAAAACAGCTTTAAATGATTAACCGCCTGTGTGTGGCAGAACTTCAATTCCTTAAAATATTTAGGGAGGGATACTTTGCTTAATTATATTTTCTGTCTGAGAACTATTTTTTTCAAGCATAATAATCTTTGCTTAACCCTTTATTGAAAATCTTCCTAAGTATTAATATAATTTCCTAAGTACATTACAATAATCATAAAAACTATCCCTTTTTCTATATAAGAATCACTGTAAACATCAGTTACACTCTATAAAATTTAGATATTGATAAAACTCAACATATTCCAGGGGACATCCTAGAATTTACTTTTTAGAATGAAAGTCTGATTATCAGACTGGTTTGTCTTCATACTCGTTTTCAATCAACAGAGTGTAAGCCATGTAACTACATGATTTTCCAACCAGCAGAACATGGTGATATCACAATGCTCTTTCCTGGCTAAATCAAACTTATATTGAACTAAATTCCCTGCTAATCTTATCAACTGGGGATGAACTGGGGATGACTGAGTATACTAAACACAATATTTTCACATTAAAAAAAAATCATACCATTCAGAATTTTAGAAATATCAAAATGAATGTGACCAATAGATAGTCTTTGCAGCCTACTATTTACTGAAGGGTGCTTCCAAGCAGTCATCTCTGTCAAAACCGGATTCAGAACACCTTGGAAACAGATGCAACTTATCTATCATCTTCCTTGTTTCTCATTTAAACTCTCAAGACTAAGAATCTGATTTTTAGTGGTGTATACCTTCCCTAGGCTAGGAAAGGTAAAACAGCATTTCTATTTAAGTTGTCTCTTGCTGAGCTGCACAGAAAGAGGAAGTAAAAAACTACTTTCTTAAAGTAAAAGTAAAGAAGAGATGTTAACACTATTCATTAAAGGGCTTAATCACCTACTCAGTTCAACAGAGGCAGTGTTCTGAGAGAGTATTCACAAATAATTATGTGAGAATTTCCAGTTTTTAAGTTCACTGCAAAAACTCTTAAAACTGCAACAACTGTTCTAAGATCCCTCCCAGCTTTTCCATTGAGAAACTGTGAAATAACTACTTGATTTCTTTTTAATTTCCTGAATACAGCTATAAGTAAACTGTTTAATCAACAAGCAAATCCACGTGTTACTTCAAATTAGCAAAAGTTTTCTTATTCAGTAAATCCATCTTTCGTAACAAAAATACTTGTAATACAATATGAATGCCAGCAAAAAAATGCATGATTCAAATATGCTTCCTAGTCTATTAATTATACTCAATTTTCCGTAACTAAGCTGGGCTGAGAACCCCCATAAAACTATACCAAAGTTTTCAATATTTTTGCAAGCCACCCAAAAAGCATAAAATCACCTCCTTCCCTACTAACAGCATCCGTAATTATTATACATAAAAATACAGAATCAGGCCAGAGGAACACAGTACCAAAAATAAAACACACGAAATAACACTTGGCCTGCAACTCGAGACTCTACTAATGGGCAACAGGTTAAAACTAAGCTTTCACATTAAGAGAAAGCTTCACTTTTGTATTTAAAATCATACTCTGAGACATTTTTCAAATGGAAAACAGAGTTCCACAAAAATGAATTGAGAAAAAAAAAAAAAGATTCCCTCCAAAGTCTGATTTGGTGGCAAATGACCTCTCGGTGGAACTCGAGGCCACGGCCTCAGCCTCCAACCCATCTCGGCTGAGGAAGTGAGGAGCGCAGCCCGGGGAGAGGGGCCTAGGCAGCCACGTCGTCCTACTCACCCCAGGGGGCAGAGGGAGCGCAACATTCGTGCACACGGCCTGGCTCTGGGCCGGCAGCAGGGACCCCGGGGACTCAGGGGTGGGGGCCAGCCCCTCTCCCAGACCCTCGGGGTCTACTCACTCCGCAAGTGGCCAGCAAGAAAGCCATTCGCCAAGGCCCCCCGCCCTCTGTGCCTCTGGGGGAGGGGTCTGGGGGCTGCTCCCGAGCGCCCCTTTTCTTCCCCCCTCGATCGGATCCCTGGGCTGCAGCGCAGGCGGTCCAGACAGAGGCTCAGCCCATCCCCTGGGACACCCCCTTCACCCCCCTCACCCGTCCTGTCCCCGCCCCGGCCGGGGAACCTCCCCGATTGGCTGGCCCTGCCGGATCCCGGCAAAGAGACCCCTGGCGATTGGCCATGGGTCACCTGCTGTCGGGAGGTGAGCGGCTGACGATTGGCGGTTGGACCAGTTTTGGGGTGGAGAGGCAAGCGGGAGCCAGCACCAGCGGGAGGGGCAGGTAACTGCGGGCCCGCAGCCAGAGGGCCTGGCTGCCGGCTCCCGCCCAGGCCCGACAGGCTCCTAGCTGGGGCCAGGGCTCACCTTGAGGGGCGCCTCAGAACACGCGGCCTCCGTCGCTCCAGCGCCACCCCCGGGAAAGGGAGCCTCTCACCTCTAGGATTCCCATTGGGTGGCGACTAGAGAAGAACCCGGCCACGGCCGTAAACGTGCTTCACCTACACCCACCTGCTTCTAGCTTGCCATGGCCAGATTTGGCAGCTATGGAGCCTGGGCCCAGAAGTTTCATCCTGATAACTAATTTTGTTTACTTCTGGAAAGTTGTTTGAGTCGCGTGGGGGGTAGGAGGGAAGAGGCGGAAGTGAGGGGAGGAGGAGATACTATATCAATAAACAAAAGCATGGGTGCCTGTGTTTTATTTTATGAATACGGTGAGACATCGTGGGCCTGCTGTTGTGCCACAGCTCCATAAGGAGTGTAGGTGGCTTGTGAAGGTTCTCCAGGAATCCAAATGTTGTAAACTTCAAATTATATCAGAAGTTTGAACTTGGAGGACCTCAACAGAGAACCACCCAAAATGCAGCAAATCACAGACATAAATGATTAACTTACTGATCTGGGAGTCAGTCTCCATTTTGGCTCTTGCTGTGTTCTCTAGGGTTATTTATATACCTATCCCTTTCCCTTCCAGGACTCTACTAAACTCCTAAAATTCCAATTACTTTTTGTATTTTTATACCTCTACTGGTACACCCTACAACACCTAGCATATAGCACACACTGCACATAGAGCTCAATGCTTGCTGAATAAGTAAGCTAAACTGGACTCAGTGTTACAGATACCTTCAATTTGTTTTATGAAAATTGTTTCAAAATGCCCAATACCAAATGCACTCTCTTCTTCCCCCTGCCAGCTTTTTCAAAGCTGGGTCCTCTCCCAGGGCTCCCTATTTCAGTAAATGAAACCACTACCATCCACCCTGATATGCTAACCATAAACCTAGCAGTCCTCCTACACACCTCCCCCACTCCACACTCAATCCATCACCAAGTTCTGTCACTCTTACCTGCTAAAATACACTCTGAATTCTGTCCATCTCCATCACCACCACTCTATTACAGGTCCTGGTCCCTTGGAATAAACTTCTTACGTAAGTCTTCCTGAATCTACCCGAGCTCCTCCAATTCATTCTCAACACTATAGCCAAAGCTATATTTCTATAAACAATTTCATGAACCCTTCACCCCCGACTACCCTTGCCCCATGGCCAATTAAAGAACCTCAACTGCTTTCCATTGTGCTTGGGATACAACTCAATATTTAACAATGGTCTACAAGGTTTAGTCCTACTTACCCCTTAGCTCCATCTTTTACCTTACACTCCCTATTTGCTGCTTTCTACAAAATTACCTTTTTCACGCTCCTTTAATTTACCCAGGACTTTCCAACCTCTGTCTTTTACAGTTCCCTTAACACCAATACCCATGCTTCACATAATTTACTTGTACTAATCATTATTTCCTCCCTATCAATGTCAATTCTTCCTACTATATGTTGTCATAGTATATGTAGCACTCCTTTGTGGAACTTACCACAGCTATAATTTTACATTTATTTGAGTTATTCTTCCCTTTTTTTTTTTTTTTTTTTTAAAGAGATGGGAGTTCTCACTATGTTGCCAGGCTGAACTCCTCCAACTCCTAGACTCAAGAAATCCTCCCACCTCAGCCTCCTGAATAGCTGGGACTATATGCATGTACAACCTTGTCCAGCTTGAGTTATTCTTTTCAATCAACTTTTTGGAACCATAATTTACATATGATAAAATGCATCCATTTTAAATGTACAATATGCTTTGACAAATGTATGCACACATGAAACTACCACAATTAAGAAAGAGGATTTCTATTACCCCAGAACTTCCTTCATGCCCCTCTGCAGTCAATCCTACCAACCACTGCCCTGCTTTCTGTCTACTGTGTTGTTCTTTGATTAACATTAATCTTCACTATTAGACTGTAAGTTTAATGAAGTGGGGATCTATTCTGTTCAGCGCTATACCATCAGTATTTAGCAGAATGCCTGAAATATGTTAAGTGATCAATAATGGATTTCCTATGGTATAAGATTCTGAAAATAAATATCAATGCTCTAATGAATATCAAAAAACTATAAACAGTGATGGAGGAAAAAATACGTTAATGCTGTCAAATGGACACAGTCAACATCTAACCTTCACTAATACCCTTTAAAATTTTCCTTTAATATCTGCTTTTCTAGCAGTTATTGTTATGCCTGCATAGCCCTAGAGACTTAATTCCATATGAGCTGATCAAATGGTTCTCTAGGCCAGGAAAAAAAAGCCTACATCTCTAAATCTATCTGTGCACTATACTGTTTGACCCTGTAAGAGACATAATATTTATATAATTCCTGCTTACCAGTTATTTCATGTGTTATATTTAACCTTCCCAATTAGAGAGGAAGACCTATAAGGTTAAGGATATTGTACTTAGTGCCTAGCAAAGTGTCAGACTTTTTTAAAAAAGTGTCCTCCTAATCTCCCATAACCATCATCAGAGGTCAGTAGTTTCAAATGTTAATGCATTGCCACTTTGACAGTATAGTATAAATATTTAATTAAGTCTTAGTGAAAATTTAGTGAACTCAATTATCATTAGTTTTTTATTGACAGACAAGTATGGAAATTAAGGATAAAGGTAGTAGGGAATATGATCTATGATAGGTTCTTAACAATAATATTGAGTTTTCCTTAGCTGTATATTAAAAAACTGTTACAGTTACATATTTAAAGAGGTCTCAGCTCCAGTCCAACATCTACATTGTCACACTTTAATACTAGAGATAGCTATTTGTTGTAGACATATAGCTCTCATCTTCCTAATCCTCATATAAAGTTAGTGTGCATAAAAGATAGAGCACTGGAAATGAAAAGCAATTACACAAAGCAGCATAACCCATATTGTGCCAAGAAGATAAAACTAAATTTGACAACTCAAATATTGTTAAAGAAATCTACAAGTTGTTTCAAAAGAAAGTTAAGTGACCAGTGCCTAAAATTCATATGACAAGTGATTTCTGATCAGAAGGGTCTTCAATACTTATATTTCAACTACATAACTAAAGCTTAAGTGATTAAATGACTACCTTTTTGTGGTGGGTATTTAGGATAAAGGAAGAATAGGATATCATAATTAAGAAGTATAAAAAACAAAATGATAAAAAATCAAAGCCCTGAGTTTTTTGGGGGGAAGTAAAATGGCAAGAAGTCTGTTAAGAAAAAAATAGGCCATACCTATTACCTATTAAGATGAAAAGAAAATTTTAACTATACAAAGTTCATGTACTACTCTCAAAAATATTACTGCTGCTAGAAATTATAATAGTCCAATAATATTTACCTAGAAATCACATTCTGCTCTAATGTCACCTCAGAAATAAATGATAAATACTTTCAAATTGCTGTTGTTGGGCAGCACCAGAAAGAAAAAAGTTGCAAAAACATAAAAATCGAATCAGGTGATACTTTAGGTTTCCAGTGTGGTATATAAGAAGCTTAGAAGTCACCACTCTGTCCTAATAACAAGCAACATGTTGAACAAATTTAAAATTCTACAACTCTTCTTAGATCTATAAGAGAAGTGAGGTCACAGGGCAAACTGCTGCCCCCAAAATTAGGAGACAAACAGGCAAATACAGAGAATCACAACTTACCTGAGCAAAAAATTCACAAGCAGCAACCTCCATGGGAACCAGCACCCAGGTAAGGATACCTGATCTGTAATTGAAAAATTGCTGGAGGCTCAGTGTGGACAAATCTGAGAGATATAAACTCCAGGGACACCAAATCATGGGGGGGTGGATGGGAAACCACACTTTTGTTTTACCTCCAGAAACTGTACAAGGTCATCACAGTGAATATTGGGGAAAAAAATCTCCTCATGCTTCCCCTCTAGCGTTCCATGTGGGAGAAGGTAAATACCCAACTTTCAGCCATTTTTAGCCATCCTGTCCCACCTATGGGGCGGGCAGGGGTGAGGGCAGTGAAAGATTTGAGAAACTCATGTGAAGTTTACAAAGTTCACTAAAAGACTGAGACCTAAGCATAGGGCTACAGAATGTTCCCCCTCTAACCGCACCTTACCACATTACTGAAGGACAATTTACAGCAGTTTCTGTAACCCAATACATCACATCTAGTTTTCAAGAAAAAAAATCACAAGACATACTAAACAGGAAAAAGCACAGCTTGAAGAGACACAGAAAGCATCAAAACTAGACCCAAATAGCAGGGATACTGAAATCATCAAACCAGGAATTTAAAACTTTAACTATGATTACTATCCTAAAGGCTCTAATGGATGAAGTAGAAAACATGGAACAGACGGGCAGTGTAAGCAGAGAGATGTAAATTCTAAGAAAGAATCAAAAAGAAATGCTAAAGATCAAAAATACTGCAGCAGAAAGGAAGAATCTTTTTGGTGGACTAATTAGCAGACTGGCACAGCTGAGTAAAGAATCTCTGAGCTTGAGGATATCTCAATAAACACCTCCAAAACTGAAAAGCAAAGAGAAAAAAGACTGGAAGGGTTGGGAGGAGAACAGAATATCCAAGAACTGTGGGACAACTACAAAAGGTATAACTATGCGTAACAGAAATACCAGAAGAAGAAGAAACAGAAAGGAATGGAAGAAAAATTTGAAATAATGACCAAGAATTTCTGCAACTTAATTTGAGATATCAAAGCACCAATCAAGAAAGAGCTCAAAAAATACCAAGCAGGATAAATGCCAGAAAAATTATACCTAGGCATATCATATTCAAATTATTGAAAATCAAAGATACAGAAAATATCCTGAAAGAAACCAGTGGGAGGGGGGACCCAACTTACCTAAAGAGGAGAAAAAATATTAAAATTACATCTGATATCTTCTCAGAAACTATGCTAGCAAGGAAAGAATGGAGTGAAATATTTAAAGTACTGAGAGAAAAAAGAAAAAAAAACCCGTAGAATTCCATACCCTGATAAATTATCCTTCAAGGAGAGGGCCAGCACAGTGACTCACACCTGCAATCCCAACATACTGGGAGGCCAAGGCAGGAGGATTGCCTGAGACCAAGAGTTTGAGACTAGCTTGGGGAACACAGCAAGACCTCGTCTCTACAAAGAAATTTTAAAAATTAGCTGGGCGTGGTGGTGTGCACCTGTAGTCCTAGCTACCTAGGAGACTGTAGTGGAAGGGTTGCTTGAGCCCAGGAATTAGATGCTACAGTGAGTTATGAATGTGCCTCTGTACTATAGCCTGGGTGACAGAGCAAGACTCTGTCTCTAAAATTTAAAAAAGTGAAGGAGAAATAAAGACTTACTCTGACAAACAAAAATTTGAGGGAATTTGTTTTCAGTAGACCTGCCTTGCAAGAAAGGTTGAAGGAAATTCTTTAGAGAGAAGAAAAATGATCAGAAACTCAGATCTACATAAAGAAAGAAAGAGCTTCAGAGAAGGAAGAAATAAAGGTAAAATAAAAACTTTTATTTTTCCTATTCTTAATTGATTTAATAGATAACAGTTTGTTCAAAATAATAGCAACAATATATTCCATTTGTGTTTGTATATATGCTGATGTATGCTAATGTACACATATAATAAATGAAATGAATGACAACAATGATACAAGAGATGGAAGGGAGGAAGTAGAATTGTTCTGTTATTATAAGATACACTACTTGTGAAGCAGTATACAGTTGACCCTTGAACGACAGAGTAGTTAGGGGTAGTGACCCACTCATGTAGTAGAAAATCCACATTTAACTTTTGACTCCCCCAAAACTTAACTACTAATAGGAAACTATTGATCAGAGCCTTACCAATAACATAAACAGTCAATTAACACATATTTTGTATGTTATATGCATTATATACTTTGTGTAATAAAGTAAGCTAAACAAAAGAAAATGTTATTAAGACAATCATAAGGAATAGAAAATAACAGAAAACTTACTATTCATTAAGTGGAAGTAGATCATCATAAAGATCTTTATACCACCAGGTGCAGTAGCACCCGCCTATAATCCTAGCACTTTGCAAGGCTGAGGCAGGAGGATCATGTGAGGCCAGAAGTTGGAGACCAGCCTGAGAAACATGATGAGACCTCATCTCTACAAAAAATTAAAAAATTAACTGTGCATGGTGGCATATACCTGTAGTTCTAGATACTTGGATGGCTGAGGTGAGATGATTACTTGCGGCCAGAAATTCGAGGTTGCAGTGAGCTAGGATCACATTACTGCACTCCAGCCTAGGTGACAGAGTGAGACCCTTGTCTTAAAAAAGATCTTCATCCTCCTTGTCTTCACAATGAGTAGAAGCGGGGTGGGGATGGTCGTGTTGTCTCAGGTGTGGCAGAGGCAGAACATGATCAGTGTATAAGTGGACCTGCGCAGTTCAAACCCATGTTCAAGGGACAACTGTGTTATTTGAAAGTGTACTTGGAATAGTTGTAAATGCATAACGCAAACAATATAAGTAATTTTTTAACAAGTAAAAAAAAAGAGAGAAAGAAAAAAAAAACGAAGTACAACTGATACTCTAAGAAAGGGGAGAAAATGAAATCTCACAAAATGTTCAATTAAAACCACAAAAAAACAGAAAAAGAGCATAAGAGAAAAATCATAACAAAGAATAAGGGCATCCAATAGAAAAAAGAAACAAATATGGTAGACATTAATCCAATTGCATGAGTAATCATTCTGACCATCAGTAGTATAAATGCATCAATTAGGAGACAGACATTATCAGAGTGAATCAAAATACGCAAGACCCAACCATACGTTGTCTACAAGAAACCTACTTTAACTATAAAGACATATATTAGGTCATCAAATAGGAAACGTCCGATTTCGAATCAAAAGTGTAGTTTATTGTATCTCAAACAAGAAGCAGTACAATTAATCAAAGTATGTGCCTAAACTATCGACACAGTTTTGCCATCTTAACTGTGGATTGTTATGCCGGCAGTGAAGAAGCCTGGAGAGCGAGTGGTGATGAAATTGTGAAAGGTGTTTTCCACAGCTTGTTGAGAATTGAATATTGTTCCTTGCAAGAAGTGTTTCAAAGCCTGGAAGAAGTGGTAGTCAGTGGTAGAAGGTCTGGTAAATACAGTGGATGACAGGCCGGACGCGGTGGCTCACGCCTGTAATCCTAGCACCCTGGGAGCCGAGGCGGGCGGATTGTTTGAGCTCAGGAGTTCGAAACCAGCCTGAGCAAGAGCGAGACCCCATCTCTACTAAAAATACAAAGAAATTAATCGGACAACTAAAAATATATAGAAAAAATTAGCCGGGCATGGTGGCGCATGCCTGTAGTCCCAGCTACTCAGGAGGCTGAGACAGAAGGATTGCTTGAGCCCAACAGTGTGAGGTTGCTGTGAGTTAGACTGACGCCACGGCACTCACTCTAGCCCGGGCAAAAGAGTAAGACTCTGTCTCAAAAAAAAAAAATACAGTGGATGACAGAGTGTTTCCAAGTCCAGCTTTTATAGTTTGAGCAGTGTTGTTTGTGTGACATGTAGTCATGTGTTTGTTTCCTTGCAAGAGGATTTGTCTGTCTCTATTAACCCATCTCGGCTGCTTAATTGCAAGCATCTTCACCATTCCGTCCAATTGGTTGCAGTAGACATCTGCTGTAATCAATTGACCAGGTTTCATGAAGCTGTAGTGGATGATACCAGTGCTAGACCACCAAACAGACATCATTAGCTTTTCCTGATGAATATTCAGTTTTAGACTGTGTTTTGGCACTTCATCTCTATCCAAGTATTGTACCAAACCCTTGCAATTGTCAAAAATAGTCCATTTTTCATAACAAGTAACAATACAGTAGAGAAATGGTTTGCCTTTATGTCATGATAGCAAAGAAAGGCAAGCTTTGAGACAATTTCCAGTCTGATGCTCGTTTAATTCATACAGAACCCATCTATCCAGCATCTTCACTTTGCCCATTTGTTTCAAATTGTCCAATATTGTTGCAAAAGTAATGTCAAACCTTGCTGCTAATTCATGCACAGATTGAGATGGATTCGCTTCCACTACAGCTTTCAGCTCATCATTATCCACTTTCGTCTCAGGTCGCCCCCATGGCTCATTTTCAAGATTAAAATCACCAGAACAGAACTTCTCAAGCCATCTATGTACTGTGTGTTCATTAGTCACATCCTTCCCAAACACTTCATTGATATTTTGAGCTGTCTGAGCTGCACTGATTCCACGAAGGAACTCATATTGGAAAATGACGCTCATTT
The DNA here is from genome assembly GCF_000956105.1 of Propithecus coquereli. NCBI lineage: Eukaryota > Metazoa > Chordata > Mammalia > Primates > Indriidae > Propithecus > Propithecus coquereli. The sequence continues at coordinate 16,046,064 of NW_012138302.1, forward strand.
TTGACTTAACCCATGGTTTCACAAAAATTGCTCTAAAAAAAAAAAACACAAGCCAAACCATTCATTTGAAAGAATGAGGATGTATCTTCACAATAAAAATAAAACAAGAAGTGTCAAAGTGAAATGTCAGAGATAGCAACTGTCTAACTTAGTACTTAAGGAAATCAGACATTTCATACTTAATAACCTTACTCGATTAAAAATAAATGAAGACATACCATGCTAACACTAATCAAAGGAAAGTGATAGTAACTACTACACTGATTTCAGACAAAGTAGACTTCACAGAAAGGAAAATTATCAGGGACACAGAGAGGCATGACATTATGATAAAGGGGTCAATTTCCCCAGAAGATACAACATCCTTAATATGTATGTGCTTAACAGTAGAACATCAAAATATGTAAGGCAAAAACTGATAGAACTGCATGAAGAAATAGATGAGTCCAATATTATAGTTGGAGACTTCAATACCCATCTATTAGAAATGGAAATATCCAGCAGGCAGAAAATGAATAAGCACATCACTGAATTCAACACCACCATCTATCAACTGAATATAATAGATTTCTATAAACTGCTTCACCCAGCAATAACAGGTTACACATTCTTCTCAAGTTCACATGGACCATTTGCCAAGAGGCACTACATTCTAGGCCATAAAACACACTTAAACAAAATTAAAAGAATAGAAATCATACACCATCTGCTCTCAGATCACAATGGAATTAATTAAACAAGAATTCAATAACAGAAGGATAGCTGGAAAAATCCCAAAATATGTAGAGATTAAAACAACACATTTCTAAATAACACATGGGTCTAAGAAGAAATCCCAAGAGAAATTTTAAAATATTTCCAACTAAATGAAAATGAAAATACAACTTACATTTTTGGCATATAGTGAAAGCCGTGCTTAGAGAGAGAAATTTATAGCATTGAATGCATATGTTATAAAAGAAGAAACATCTAAAATCAATCATCTAGCTAGGTGCAGTGGCTCATGCCTATAATCCAAGCATTCTGGGAGGCCAAAGTGGGAGGTTCACTTGAGCCCAGGAGTTTAAGACCAGCCTGAGTAACATAGCAAGACCCCATCGCTACAAAAAAATTTTTAAAACAAAATAAATAAAATCAATCATCTGATCTTCCATCTTCAGTATCCAGAAAAAGAAGAGTAAAGCCAATGTAAGCAGAAAAAAAAAATAACAGGAGCTGGGCACAGTGGTGCATACCTGTAATCCCAACTACTCAGGAGGCTAAGGTAGGAAGATCACTTGAGCCTAGGGGTTTGAAGCTGTAGGGCACTATGGTCACACCTGTGAATAGCCACTGCACTCCAGCCTGGGCAACTAGCAAGACCTCATCTCTTAATAAAAAAGAAAAAGAAAAGAAATGATAAAAATTAGAGCAGAAATCAATGAAACTAGAAACTAGGAAACTAGAAACAGGAAATCAACAGAAAACCAACAAAACCAAAAGCTGGTTCTTTGAAAACATCAATAAAATTGATAAGCTTCTAGACAAGCTAACTTAAAAAAGGGAGAGGAGTATGGGCACTGTGGCTCACATCTGTAATCCCAGCAACTTGGGAGGATAAGGAGGTAGGATCACTAAAGGCCAGAAATTCAAGACCAGCTTTGGCAACTTTGGGAGAATCTGTCTCTTAAAAATTAAGAAAAAATTAGCCAAGTGTGGTGGCACACACTTGTAGTCCCATCTACTAAGAGGGCTGAGGCAGGAGGATCACGTGAATCCAGGAGTTCAAGGCTGAAGTGAGCCACAATTACACCACTGCACTCCAGCCTAGGCAACAGAACAAGATCTCTCTAAAATAAGAGACAGAGGAGAGAGAGAGACAAGAGACAAGAATTACTAATATCAAAAAGAAAAAGGGGGATATCACTACAGATCCTGTGGACATTAAAAGGATAATAGCAGACTATTATAAACAACTCCATACCCATAAATTTGATAACCTTAATGAAATGGCCCACTCCCTTGAAAGACATAATCTGCCAAAATTCAAAAAAGAATAAAAAGGCAATGTGAACAGGCCTATATCTATTAAAGAAGCTGAATCAATAATTATAATAATAATCAATAAATAATAAAACAAAGCACCAGGCCCAGATGGGTTCACTGATGAGCTCTACCAAACATTTAAGGAAGAAATTATACCAATTGTCTATAATCTCTTTCAGAGAACACAAGGAGCTAAAGGAATACTTCCCAACTCATCCTATGAAGATAGCATTACCCTAATACCAAAACCAGAGAAAGACATTACAAGAAAATAAAACTGTAGACCAATATCTTTCATAAATATAGACGCCAAGATCTTCAACAAAATATTAGCAAATCAAATCCAACAAGTATAAAAAGAATTATTCATGACAACCAAGTAAGATTTATTCCAGGTATGCAAGGCTGGTTCAGTATTTGAAAATCTATTAACGTAGTCCCCCATGTCAACAAGATAAAAAAGAAAAAAATATGATATTAATAGATGCAGAAAAAAATTAACAAAATCTAACTCCCATTCTTGATAAAAACAGTAAACTAGAAAGAGAGGGGAACTTCTGCAACATGATAAAGAATATCTACAGAATGCCTACATCTAACATCAAACTTAATAGTGAGAAACTAGAAGCTTTCTCATTAAGATCAGGAACAAGGCAAGGATTTTTCCTCTTACCACTACTTTTCAACACTGTCCTGGAAATTCTAGCTAATGCAATAAGAAAGGAAAATAAGAGTTATAATGATTGGGAAGAAATAAAACTGTTTTTGTAGATGACATAGTTGTCAGTGTAGAAAATTGGAAAGAAGAGACAAAAAAATTCCTGGAACTTATAAGTGATTATAACAAGGTTGCAGGATACAAAGTTAATATACAAAAGCCAACTGTTTTCCTGTATGCCAGGAATTAATAAGTGGAATTTGAAATCATATAAATGTAACAAAATATGTACAAGATCTATATGAAGAAAACTACAAAATTATGAAAAATGAAATTTAAAAAGAACTAAATAAATGGAGAGATAGTCCATGTTCAAGAATAAGATGACTCAGTATTATCAAGATGTCAGTTCTTCCCAACCTGATCTACAGATCAAAGCCATCTCAATTGAAATCACTGCAAGTTATTTGGTGGTTATCAACAAACTGATACTAAAGTTTAAGTGGAGAAGCAAAAGAACAAGAATATCCAACACAATATTAAAAGATAAAAACAAAGTTGGAGAAATAACATTTCCTGACTTCAAAACTTACTATAAAGCTACAATAATCAATACAGTGTGGTACTGGTGAAAGAACAGAGAAACAGATCAGTGGAACAGAATAGAGAGCCCAGAAAGAGATCCACATAAATACGGTCAACTGATTTTTGACAAAGAAGCAAAAGAAAGACAATAGAGAAATACAATCTTTTCAACAAATGCTGCTGGGACAACTGGACATTCACAGGCAAAAATAACAAATCTAGACATAGACCTTATACTCACTCATAGAAATTAACTCAAAATGGATCACAGACCTAAATGTAAAATGCAAAACTATAAAACTCCTAGAAGATAACATCAGAGAAAAATCAAGATAATCTCGGGTTTGGCAATCACTTTCTAGATACAACACCAAAGGCACAATCCATGAAACAAAGAATTGATAAACTGAAATTCATTTTCTGCTGGGTGAATGACCTATCAAGAGAATAAAAAGAGGCCAGGCGTGGTGGCTCACGCCTATCATCCTAGCACTCTGGGAAGCTGAGGCGGGAGGATTGCTTGAGCTCAGGAGTTCCAGACCAGCCTGAGCAAAAGCGAGACCCTGTCTCTACTAAAAAAATAGAGAGAAATTAGCCAGACAACTACAAATTAGCCGGGCATGGTGGAGCATGCCTGTAGTCCCAGCTACTTGGGAGGCTGAGGCAGAAGGATTGCTTGAGCCCAGGAGTTTGAGGTTGCTGTGAGCTAGGCTGATGCCACGGCACTCTAGCCCGGGCAACAGAGCAAGACTCTGTCTCCAAAAAAAAAAAAAAAAAAAAGAGAGAGAGAGAGAGAGAGAGACAATAAAAACAAAAAACTCAAGCTGCGAGAAATATTTGCAAAAGACAAATCTGACGTATCTGATAACGGATTGTTATCTAAATTATACAAAGAGCATAAGATAAGCATATAAAAAGATGTTCCACATCATGTCATCAAAGAAATACAAATTAAAATGAGTTAACTACATAGCTAATAGAATGGCCAAAATCCAGAACATTGCCAACACCAAATGCTGAAGAGGATGTGGAACAACAGGAAATCTCACTCATTGCTGATGATAATGGAAAATGGTACAGCCACTTTAGTGGTTTAGTGTTTTCTTACAAAACTAAACATACTCTTACCATGAGATCCAGAAATGGCACTCCTTGGTATATTATATTTACCCAAAGGAGTTGAAAACATATATCCACATGAACAACTGTATACAATGTTTATAGCAACTTCATTCATAATTGCCAAAACTTGGAAGTGACCAAAATGTCTTCTGGTAGGTGAATAGATAAACTGTGGTATATCCAGACAACAGAATATTACTCATCACCAAAAAGAAATGCACTATCAAGCCATAAAGAGGAAACTTAAATGCATATTACTAAGTGAAAGAAGCCCATCTGAAAAGTCTACATATTTAATACTGTGTGAGGACAACTATATGACATTATGGAAAGGGCAAAACTATGGAGATGTTAAAAAGTTCAGTGGTTGGCTGGGCGCGGTGGCTCACGCCTGCAATCCTAGCACTCTGGAAGGCCGAGGCGGGTGGATCGCTCAAGGTCAGGAGTTCCAGACCAGCCTGAGCAAGAGCGAGACCCCGTCTCTACCAAAAAATAGAAGAAAGAAATTATCTGGACAACTAAAAATATGCAGAAAAAATTAGCCAAGTGTGGTGGCACACACTTGTAGTCCCATCTACTAAGAGGGCTGAGGCAGGAGGATCACTTGAATCCAGGAGTTCAAGGC
>NW_012138302.1:16051171-16058611 GCF_000956105.1 Propithecus coquereli
AAAAAAAAAAAAAAAAAAAAGTTCAGTGGTTGTCAAGGATTAGCAGGGAGCAAAGGATGAATAGGTAGAGCACATTGAATTTTTAGGGTAGTGAAACCACTATGTATGATATTATAATGGGGATAAATGTTACTATAAATTTGCCCAAACCCATAGACAACACCACAAGTGAACTCTAATGTAAACTATGGACTCTGGGTGATAATGACATGTCACTGTAGGTTCATTAATTGTAACAAATGTACCACTCTGGTAGGGGATGCTGATAATAGGGGAGGCCAGATGTGTGTGGGCAGGGGGTATAGGAGAAATCTCTGTACCTTCTGCTTAATTTTACTATGAACTGCTCTAAAAAAATTGTTTGTTTGTCTGAAGTCAAATCATATTTTCCCTAGGTATTTGCCTAGCAACTCAGGCCAAATGACTAAATTAGATAACATTAAAAGACAACCGTCAGGATAGTCACTATTTTGACTGACAGGTTCTGAAAAGTCTCAACACTAAAGTCAGCCAATAAATTTTCATGTAGAAACTTTGGCCAGATGGAATAAATACACAACTTGGCATATGTTAGAAGCAGTCCCTTTCTCATGATCAAAGCCACCAATTCCAAAAGTTTGTTAACTGTTTGCAACTTTCAATGCATTATCTAACAGAAAGAAATATTTGGTTCAAGGATAGGAATGAACATCCTCTACACAATTTCACCATGTCTTGTTGTCCACTTTATCTTTAGTATCTCCTCACACAGGGACTGGCCTGTATTAGGTACTTAATAAGTGTCTGTTGAATGAATGAAATGTCAGGTACTGTGGTATGAAAACAGCACAATAAACTGCTTTAAAAAGTTGAAAATGGCTAGTCTGGGAGGCAGAACAGAGAAAGTGGAGAGACAGGAAGCCGAAGTTTTTCTTTCTTTCTTTTTTCTTTTTGAGACAGGGTCTCACTCTGCTGCCTGGGCTAGAGTACAGTGGCATTATCATAGCTCACTGCAACCTCAAATGCCTGGACTCACGCAATCCTTTCTCAGCCTCCCAAGTATCTGGGACTACAGGTATGTACCACCATACCCAACAAATTTTTCTATTTTTTGTAGAGATGGGAGTCTGTGGTGCTCAGGCTGGTCTCAAACTCCTGGGCTCATGTGATCCTCCCACCTTGGCCTCCCAAAGTGCTAGGATTGAGGGTATAAGTCACCAGTTTTTTTGTTTTTGTTTTTTTAATGAGCCTTTTAGTACCATTTAATTTTCAAAATGATATTAGATAGGCACTACTGCCCTGATTTTTACAGGTAACATACTTCATCACTTAACTTTATTCTGAAACAACTCACAGATTTCATTGAAAACACTTGAGTTGCCAAATTTGATTAGAAATGCACAGCTTCTTGCCACAAGATGAGTGAAAATGCTTTGTATTGTCTAATTACCATTCATTTTAAATGTTCCATCTTTTATGGACTATAACTTGACATCAGGATTAGGAAGTTAATAAATGAGAAATACATGTTTCTCTCTAGAAAAAAGTGTGTGGGAAAAGCTATTATTTAATTTTATATACTTCTACACAGTTTAAAATTTTTTAGAAGCTTGTGTTACTTTTATCATTATTTTATCACAGTTTTTAAAAAATTCAATCCTCATTATGATATTTATTTTCTTCTTTATACTAGACTCGGCTCCATAAAGGCAAGGTCTATGTATAGCTTTATTCAGTTATCTCTTCTACAACTAGTACAGTGAATAGAACATAGTAAGTGTTCAATAAATATTTACCAAATAAATAACTTTTCTGTATGCTCTACATGTTATGAATTGAGCATGTACTATTTAAAATGTTTTGAAACTTTATTTTTATTAAGAAAAGGCAGAAAAACATAAGATTTCCATAAAAATACACAGTTAAAATAAATTTCTAGCAGTTAAATGAATAACCTTTAGCTATTTAAAAATATGGACCATCTGTTCTTAGTTATTTCCCAAGAGTTCAAGATAGATAAGCCATCACTACTACAACACAATTCATAAGAAAAATGAATCACAGAATCCTAATTTAGGAGCTAGAAATTCATCTGCCCTCAGTAATAGCAAGGACCTTGGCAACAGCCCTTAAGGGAATCTTCCTTTATTATGGGAAACCCAAGAAACTGGCTACTTCTCCATACCACCTACCTGTAGAAGTGGTGACACACCTATATTGCAATCATTTCCTTTGGGAAACAAAGGGCTTCAAGGGAGAAAAACAAAACATACCTATTTTTCTACATGATACAAATAAAACCTAATGAGTCCAGGGAAATAATACGATTGAAGTAAACAGATCTTTACACATTGAAATTGAAAAGTATGTTCAAAAAGCTAATGTTCAGTGAAGTGGGTTAACACAATCAAGAAAAACACTCAAAAGATTTCTATTAATCTTAGTTACCCAGTTAGACACATAAGCCATTACAGTTAATGAAGGTGCAATCAAGGCATCTCAATACTAAAGATTAACTTTTCAGCTACTCTCCTAAATTGTATCTTAAATACTAAATTGTGTTTGTCTATAACAAAAGTTGGCCAGCCATGTAATTATCATACCTGAGTATCTTCTTTTGAAAAAAAAGGCTTCACAATGGCTCTGTTGTTTCTCTAGCCTCAATAATAATCTGCAGGTCTACCACATCTCCTTTCTCTGTAATGCTGTTTTACCCACGGATTCAGTGGTATTTCTGGTGAGGTTTGCACCAGCTCTCTCTGTTTCCCTCAGCCATATTCCCATACAAGGTATCATGTCCTTTCTCTCTTGGGGCTTGAGATCAAAGCCAGTGAGGGCCAAAAATTATGAAATTATAGGATAGTAGCAATGAAATTCCAATTCGATAACCACTGAAGATACAATCTACAGTAGCCTACAAAAACTATACATATGAGGACAATTAAAGCCGAATTTCTTGGCCCAAAGAATAATCACAGAAGCCAGTTAGTTTAAATTTTTTAAATATCAACTCACTTATAGCATAACACTAAAAAAATTAAAGGTCTAATACCACTCAAACATCTACATGAGCATCTTCAAACTGGGATCGAACTCTTCACAACAGTCTTTCATGTTTTCATTTCTGATAATCTATAAAAATGAGTATAACCACACACTAAATCAGCTCAGTAACAACCTGAAAACCAAGTGCTACCAAGTTCATTGCCCATGCTTGTATTTATAGTCAATTTGGCACCATGTACTACCTGTCACAAAAGTGACATTGACCATGTAAATGACATATCTACACAAAGTAAGCCCAAATGATCCCATGGCATGTGCTGTACAAGTGAAGATTTCCTAGTAATTACAATAGGGAAAAGTACCAAGATGATTGCACACAATAGCGTATACATGCCAAACTTAAAAAGAATTTATACCCCAACAGTCAGCACCATTTTCACATTGTAAGTAGAAACCCACTTTTAGCAAGACAATACCATTCATCACATTAAATTAATGATAATTTAGATTTTATTGCTTTGTGCTATGTTTGCATTTAATTCTTTCAGATGTATGGTTAAGATTTTATTTATCTATCTATCTATATTTAGAGGCAAGGTCTCATTCTGTGGCCCAGACTAGAGTGCAGTGGCATCACCATGCAAGCTCACTGCAAGCTCAAACTCCTGGGCTCAAGTGATCCTGCACCTCAGCCTTCTGAGTAGCTGGGACTGCAAGTGCAAGCCACTAGGCCTGGTTAACATATTAACTGCCATGTGAGTTATATTTAACTCATGCTAGTTTGGGGCCCGGGGCCTTGTGAAGCATATGTAACTCACATGTCTCTTCACCTTGGGAGCCGTGAGAACTATTTTTCAAATTGCATATTACTCACTCACAGAAAACAATAAAAAATAATAAAATTTTCATTAAATTAGAAATGACCCTTTTATTTTCGAAGTTTTTATTCTATCTTTGTAATAAAACACCATGGCCCCAAGGAAAATAATTTGTTTTCTAGTATGGCAGTCAATGTGTTATTTTTATTTTTTTTTTTTTGTAGAGATAGAGTCTCGCTATGTTGCCCAGGCTGGTCTTAAACTCCTGGCCTCAAGCTATCCTCCTGCCTCAGCCTCCCAAAGTGCTGGAATTATAGGTTTGAGCCACTGTGCCTGGCTTCTGTAAGCTTTTAAACCCAAGAAATTTATATCTGGCTTTGGGTTTGCCCACATTAAACATTATGATATAATCCTTCACTTTCACATTGGCATTCAGGGCCTGCAAGAGTTTTTTCTAAAATGAGTCCAAACTTATTCAAGTTTATAAAACTGATTTTTATACCTGTTTGATACCCAGACAAGCTGCTGTAATTCATTATACTTGCAAAATATAAGATACTTAAAAAACCTACAGGATGTAACATTCTTCCAGTAATCATTCCCTTGCTTGATAATCTCTCAGCATTTAGTTTGTACTAAAGCTTACTAGGGTAAATAAAGAATCTGAAAGGTTAACCTCCATTAATCAGTATCATCAAGTATCTACTGCACACCTCTTACAGCCTAAAAGGAGGGGATTAAGAAGCACAGCAGCCCCTCTGGCCTCCCACCTTCAAGGAGCTTCCTAATTTGGCTGGATGTAAAGACATGAAAAGATACCACAAACTAACATATGACAAGATTAGAATGACCATTAGAGATTCAACCTCCACAGGAGTTGAAAGGACAGAGGTTTTAATTGTCTTATGCCATCTTTAGACCATCCTAATTACAATATGCTGATACCCACAACAAAGCAGGAACCATAGGACAAGAGAAGGAATAGAGGAAAGAAAGGAAAGGGAACAGGTAGAAAAAAATGCTATGAATGCACTAACGGTTAATGAGAATGGAAGGAAGAATGGAAGCAGTATTTGTCGAGTACCTTCTATGTACAAGGCATAATATTAGAGATATTATATTATCTTAATATAACTACTTTGTTGAGATTTTATATCTACTCCTAAAGATGAGGAAACAAGTTTAAAAGAAATTAAGTACTTACACCAGATTATACAGATAGCACAGGGGCAGACTCAAGACCCAAATCCTGGTCAGCCTGCCTCCAAATCTTTTCTACTTTAATATGCTGCCTCTCAAACCATATTCAAAAGTGTGAACAGTGCCTGTTGGGGTTTTGCACATGTGCCATGGGAAAAATACTATCGATAAGATAGTTTCTCTCTCTAATCTCATGAAATTTATAATCTCAAAAGGATGACAAGTTATATAATACCGTATTATTACAAGAGATAACACATGTAAATCCTACATAATTGTGGCACATAGGCATATAAGAAGTGCTCGAATGTTATTAATAGTTGCTACAATTATTATTACAGAGCAGAATGTTATATGGGCTACAAGAAAGTAGAAAGAACAGTAGAGGTTAAGAAAATAAGAGACTGCTTTTTTTTTTTTTTTTTTTGGAGACAGGATCTCACTCTGTTGCCTGGGCTAGAGTGTACAGTGCAGTGGCACAACCATAGCTCACTGCAACCTCAAAGTCATATCAAGTGATCCTCCTGTATCAGCCTCTGAATAGCTGGGACTACAGGTATGTGCTACCACACCCAGCTAATTTTTTAATTTTTAGTAGAGACAGGGGTCCGGCTATGGTGTTCAGGCTGGTCTCAAACTCTTGGCCTCAAGCTATCTTCCCAGCCAAGCCTCCCAAAGTGCTGGGATTACAGGCATGAGCCACCGTGCCCAGCCTGCTTTTTATTATAGTAATAAGAAATGGATGGAAAGAAGAGGTAATGTATGTGCTGGGCCTTGAATGACTGGAAGAAATCTGACAGGCATATCTGAGAATTGGGGATTGTAGGACTTGGAGAGAGCAGCATAACCATGGAACCAGGAAAGACTTCTGTGTGCAGTATTAGGTACATGCAGGGACAGGAGATGAAAGGTAAGTTAGGGTCAAATAAAAGAGAGCCTGAAATCCCCTAATAACAAGTTTTACTTTATCCTACAAGCAAATGTAAACCAATAAAAGTTTTTCACAGTTAAGGATGCCTTTAGATCATTAATGATGGTTTTTTATCTGTAAGATGAAGAAGAGAAATTCAGGAATATTAGTCACGAGGGTACCAGAAATATAGCTGGCAAGATGTAACAAAAACCTAACTAGAGTGGTAGCAAAGATAGCCAAAGTGAGGGGAGAAATATGAGTGATTCTATAAAAGAAGAACTCCCAGCTCTAGCAGGTCAGAAGTTATCGCCTGCAGTGGGGGTGGGGGTGGGGTAGGGGGCAGGGCAAGATGGCCAAAAAGAAACCTCTAGCAATTGTCCCTCCACACGATCACCAAATTGAACAACTTCAGAAATTCAACAACCTTCAGAAGAACCCAAAATCAGATGAGCAACCATACTGCCTTGTTTTACCATTATATCAAGGAAAGAGGCACTGAAGAAGGCAGAAAAGTAAGTCTTGTATTACCTATACCACCTCTCCCCCATCTCTCCTCAGTGCCATGCCAGCATGCCCAGTGGGGAGAGAATCTGTGTGCCTGGGAGAGAGAGGGAAAGGATTGTGAGACTTTGCAATGAAACCCAGGGCCGCCCTGGCACAAGAGAACACACCATAGGGCAGAATTCTACCAGTGCCCACAGAGGTAGCATTTAGACCAGCCCGGCCAGGGAGATCCAGCTAGCCTCACCACTGGCTAACAAAAAGGAGCCTGGGGCCTGGACTAAATTCCTAAGGTAGCCAGGCCACCAAGGCCACAGTTCTTGGGCAATCCCTGCGACTATACTGGCTTGGAGCCAGTGAGCTTAGGGTGCACATGACCCAGTGAGACATCAGCAGAGGGTGCCAAGCCAGTTCCTGTGTCCCCTGCTCTCCCCAACTACAGGCAGTGTGGCTCAGGGAGTCTTTTTCTACTTGGGAAAAGGAAAGGGAAAAGTTCAGAGGACTTTGTTTTGCAACTTGGGTACCAGCTCAGCCACAGTAAAATAAAGTAACAAGCAGACTCCTAAAGCCCCTGAGTCTAGGTCTTAGTTCCTGGAAGGCATTTCTGGACCCACCCTGGGCCAGAGGAAACATGTTGCCCTGAAGGGAAGGACCTAGTCCTGGCAGGATTCACCACCTGCTGACTAAAGAAAGAAACCTTGGGCTTTGAATAAACATGAGAGGTAGCCAGGCAGCAATCACCATGGGCTTTGAGTGAGACTGGGCTGGCTTCAGGTATGACCCGGCACTGGTGGCCACAAGGGAGTGTCCACATCATTCCTTCCCCAAACTCCAGCAGCCCAGCACAGAGTAAAGGAAGACAGTGAGAGTCTTTGCCTGGCAATCCAGGGAATTCTCCCGTATCTTACCCAAGTCCACCAAGGCAGTACCATCAGGAGGCTGCAAGAGTCATTACTGGGCTTGGGGCACCTCCAATACAGATACAGATGCAGTAACCAAAGACTTAGATCACAACACTCAAAT
>NW_012138302.1:16058951-16063014 GCF_000956105.1 Propithecus coquereli
AAAAAAAAAAAGAACATTAATGAAAATAAGAAATCATCTGAAGGTATGTAAGTACACAGATATAGAATACCCTATTGCTGTAAGTACAGTGCATAAATGGCTTATATCTTTTGAGTAGGAAGGCTAAAAGACAAACCTATCAAAAATAACTACAACAATTTTTTAAAAGGTAGATATTATAAAAAAGGTATGGATAGAAACAACAAAAGGTTAAAAAGTTAGGGAGGAGGAGTTAAAGGGTAGAATTTGTTAGATTTCTCTTTGCTTGTTTATTTGTAAGCAGTTACGCTTAAAATAATTATAAAATGTTTTTACAAGCCTCATGGTAACCTCAAATCAAAAAACCTACAACAGATACACAAAAAAATAAGGAGCAAGAAATTAAAAGATACTACCAGAGAAAATCACTTTTAACAAAGTAAGACAGGAAGGAAGAAAGAAAGGACCACAAAACAACCAGAAGTCAGGTAACAACATGGTAGTAGTAAGTCAGTCCTTACCTATCAATAACAACATTGAATGTAAATGGACGAAACTCTCCAATTCAGGGTGACTGAATGGATTAAAAAACAAGAGCCAAACATGTTATATGCAAGAGACACACTTCACCTATAAATTTATGCCTATAAAGATATGAAAATAAAGGAATGGAAAAAGATATTCTATGCAAATAGACACCAAAAAGGAGCAGGAGTAGCTATACTTCTATGAGACAAAATAGATTTCTAGACAAAAACTGTAAGAAGAGACAAAGAAAATCATTATAGAATGATAAAGGGGTCAATTCAGCAAGAGGACATAACAGTTCTATATATGCACCCAACACTAGAGCACCCAGATATATAAGGAAATATAATCAGAGATAAAGAGAGAGAGAGAGAAGCTCCAAAACAATAATTGTTGGAGATATCAACACTTCACTTTCAGCATTGGACAGATCATCCAGACAGAAAATCAACCAAGAATCACTGGACCTGACCTGCACTGTAGAACAAATGGACCTAATAGGTATTTGCAGAACATTTCATCCAACAGCTGCAGAACACACATTCTTCTCCTTAGCTCATGGATCATTCTCTAGGATAGACTATATGTTATGCCACAGAACAAGTCTTAAAAAATTCAAAAAATTTAAAATCATAGCAAATATTTTCTCTGACCACAATAGAATAATACTAGAAATCAATAACAAGAGGAATACTGGAAAGTATAAAAACACATGGAAATTAAGTAATATTCTCCTAAACGATCAGTGGGTCAATGAAGAGATTATGAAGAAAATTTAAAAATTTCTCAAAATAAATGAAAATGAAAACATATCAAAGCCTGTAGTAATAACAGGAGAGTTTATAGCAATAAGTACCTACAAAAAAGTAGGAAAACTTCAAATAAACAACCTAACAGTGCATCACAAAGAATCAGAATAACAGGAGCAAAACAAAACCAAAATTAGAAGAAAAGAAATAATAACCATCAGAGTGGAAATAAATTAAAACCAAAAAACCACAAAAGATCAATGAAACAAAAAGTTGGTTTTTCAAAAAGATAAACAAAATTGACACATCTTTAGCCAGACTAAGAATAAAAGAGAGAAGACCCAAATAAATAAAATCAGAGATGAAAAAGGAGACATTATAACTGATGCTGCAAAAATCCAAAGGATCATTAGAGACTACTATGATCAACTATATGCCAATAAATTGGAAAACCTAGAAGAAATGGATAAATTCCTAAGACACATACAACCTACCAAGACTGAACCAGGAAGAAATTCAAAACTTGAATAAACCATTAGCAAGTAATGAGATAGAAACAATAATAAAAAGACTCCTATCAAAGAAAAGCTCAAGACCCGATGGCTTCCCTGCTGAATTCTGCCAAGCATTCAAAGGAGAATTAATACCAATCTTACTTAAATTAAAACAATGAATCAAGGAGAAGGGAATATTCCTAAATTCATTCTATGAGGCCTGTATCACCAATACCAAAACCAGACAAAGACACAATAAAAAAAGAAAACTATAAGCCTATAAGCCAATATCTCTGATGAACATAGATGCAAAGGTCCTCAACAAAACACTAGCAAACCGAATTCAACACCACATTAAAAAGATTATTCATCACGTCAAGTGGGATTCATCCCAGGGAAGCAAGAATGGTTCAACATGCAAATCAATCAACATGATACATTATATCAACGGAATGAAGGACAAAAACCATATGATCATTTCAACTGATGCTGAAAAAGCATTCAATAAAATTCAACATCCCTTCATGATAAAAAATCTCAAAAAATTAAGTATAGAAGGAACTTACTTCAACATGATAAAAGGCATACATAACAGACCCAACAGATCCACAGCAAGTATCATACTGAATGGACACAAACTGAGAGGCCAAGACGGGAGGATTGCTTGAGGCCAGGAGTTCGAGACCTGCCTGAGGAAGAGTGAGACCCCATCTCTACTAAAAATAGAAAAATCAGCTGAGCACAGTGGTCCACACCTGTAGTCACAGCTACCTAGGAGGCTCGAGCAAGAGGATCCCTTGAGCCCAGGAGTTTGCGGTTGCAGTGAGCAAGGATAATGCCACTGCACTCTAGCCGAGGTCACAGAGTGAGACACTGTCTCAAAAAAGAAAAAAAGATATCTGCCATGTTTATTGCAGCACTATTCACAATAGTCAAGATTTGGAATCAACTTAAGTATCCATAAAGAGATGAATGGACAAAGAAATTATGGTACATATACACAATGGAATATTATAGAGCCACAAAAAGAATGAAATCCTGCCATTTGCAACAGCATGGATGGAACTGTGGAATGTTACATTAAATGAAATAAGCCAAGCACAGAAAGACAAATCTCATATGTTCTCACTCATATGTGGGAGCTAAATATTAAAAACAATTGATCTCATGGAGGCAGAGAGTAGAATGATGGTTACCAGAGACTGGGAAAGGTAGCAGGGAGGGGGGATAAAGTGGGGATGGTTAATGGCACAAAAATATAGTTAGATAGTTAGATAGAATGAACAATAATTGATAACACAACAAAGTGACCAGAATCAACTATAAATTAGGGTATACTTTAAAATAACCAAAAGAGTGGAATTGTAATGTTCCCAACATGAAGAAATGATAAATGCCCAAAGTGATAAATATCCCAATTACCCTGATTTGATTTAGTCATATTGTGTGCCTGTATCAAAACATCACATGTACCCCAGAAAGATATACAACTATTATGTACCCATAATAGTTAAAAATAAAAAGAGAAGTTATCGCTTAAAAGCACTTTCAATTTTTATATATCAATGGCTCAGAGAATAACGCTGTCATTAACAGAAACAAAAAGCAAATAAAGAGGTGGATTTGGGAAGAAAAGAGATGTCTTTAGCCATGTTGAAGTGGAGTTCCAGTGTGACATCTAACTGGCAAAACCCAAAAGGAAAAAAAAGTGGGACTAAAGCTATATATCAAAGGAGATAGAAAAATTAGGGGAAAAAGAGTCATCTACAGAAACGATTTAGCCGAATTCATGAAAATGGTGGGGGCTGCTGGACAGTAAAGGAATAAGGACACAATCCCAAAGGAAACATCATGCAGTCAAGAGTATGTGTGTAGTGTTAACCTTGGGAAAGGGTAAGAATATTTTTTCTTGGGAATATGCAAAGCAGAGAAGTAAAAGATAGGTGAAATCTTTAAAAACTATTGAAGAAGAAAGATCTTTTTCTATGAAGATGAGAACAGGCTGTAATTAGATACCGAATATAATAAAGAGATTTCGAGGCCGGGTGTGGTGGCTCACGCCTATAATCTTAGCACTCTGGGAGGCCAAGGCGGGAGGATTGCTCGAGGTCAGGGGTTCAAGACCAGCCTGAGCAAGAGCAAGACCTCGTCTCTACTAAAAACAGAAAGAAATCAGCTGGACAACTAAAAATAGATATAAAAAATTAGCCAGTCATGGTGGCGCATGCCTGTAGTCCCAGCTACTCGGGAGGCTGAGGCAGAAGGATTGCTTGAGCCTAGGAATTTGAGGTTGCTGAGAGTGAGCTAGGCTGA
>NW_012138302.1:16063633-16069342 GCF_000956105.1 Propithecus coquereli
AGCAGCCGCCACAAGGTCTACACTGGGGAATGAGATAAACAAAACCAGAAAGGTACTAAACGGAAATGAAAAATGGAGAAGTAGAGCTCAGACCAAAACGAGAGAAGAAAGGTTCAGAAGTAAAATGGTAGAAGGAGGTGAAGGTAAGAAAACTGTTGTCAAAGAGAAAACACTTTACTTTAATATCTTGGAAGTGGCACAGCTCTTAGTAATGAAAAAGACAGGGCAGTATAATTTAATGGCCGGAGTAGTGATAAAGTTCAATGGAAAAAGGAAGCCATGGTATGTAGTAGAAGCTTCCTCATCTATAAACTGGGGACAAAAATGCATATCTTTTAAGATTTTTGTGGGAAATCAAAATAGATACTAGGATATATTTAAGAAGTAGGCTGCTGCCATCACTGAATCTCCTCTCTCACGCCCCTTTGGAAGGCAGCGCCATGAGTACCCACCCCACCGTGCCGAATAGATAGTATTTTATACATCTCCAAATACTGAATAAACAGCAATGGGAAAGCAATCTAGACATCAACTGTTACTGAGCACTATTTGAATACCAGGCACTAGGAGAGGGAATGGTAGCAGTAGTTATTACAATGGCAACTAACATTCATCAAGTTCTTACTATAATTTTAACCAGTTTTCATTTAACTTACTTAACCACCAAAACAACTCCAGGAAGCAGGTACTTTTATTATCCTCAATTTATAGATAAGGACACTGAAACTCAGAGACAGTAAGTTGAATGTTAATACTGGCACTGGGATACAAAGCCAGACATTCTAGCTCCAGAGTGAAGTTCTTTACCACACTTCATTACCTCTGGGAAGAGAATCTTTTGTCAGTCACATGAACATTTAATTCCATATTTCTAAATGTCCTATGCTCTGCATGCATTAAGTTTAGGGCAAAAAAAGGATTCTTCTGTATTATACGTATTTTGAAATATCAAAGCTATCAGAAATCTAAGTCTTCTTAAAGTTGTCTATTATTCCCAAAGACACATAAGCTCTCTTCTTAGCAAAAGCTCAAAAATTCCAAAACTGGATCAAATTAGTATCTGAACTTAAGGAATGTGCATCCTATCTGAGGAGGTGAGAGCTATCTATACTTTAAAAGATAAATAAGAAGAATACGGTAAGGGCTTTGTGAATTGTGCAATGACTACAGTATTCCAAGGAAAAGAGATTATTTTGAATCTGGGGGTGTGGGAGAAGGAAGGGCTAAATAGGGGAGGCTTCCTAGAAGAGGTCAGTTCTGAATTAGGCTTTGAAGACAAGGGCAGAAGACATTTCAGAGAGAGGGAGAACATCACACACAAGAGTGTGGAGGACAGAAATGAAAAAAATGTGTTTGGAGGAAAGCAAGTAAGTAACAACACTCTAATGGAAGATGTATACGGTAGCAGAAATGTCCAGAAGGACATGTGAAAATAGGTCGCAGAGAGACTTGAATGTCAGTCTAACCAACCATGGGAGGGAGGGATCTCATGTGCCACATTCAGTCTAATATGAGTATTAAAACACTTGTCTTCTTACAGGATCACAAATTTGCTGAAATGATGCTGTAGTCATTTATAAAGCTGCCTAAATTAAAAACAAACCTATAGAAATTATGAAGTTGCTTTTAAAAAGCATAGCTCATAGAGTAACTTACAAATCTATTTCAATTCCATATTCATTTTTTACAGTCCCTTAATAACCACATCCTCGAATAATGATTTTTAAGCCTCAAATTCTTTCAAGTGATGGAGAGTCTAACATCTAGAAAGACCTAGGATGCCCTATACCACCCTATCTAATGAAACCAATGCCTAATGTAGAAGATAGGTAGAAAGAAAAGGTTATAAAACATCCATTTTCTACAATTCAATCTTCTAAATGAAAATATTCAAAACAACATTCTATATGTCACAAATATAAGCTTTTTAATTGAGAATAAACACAGAAAATTATCTCCAGTGTGGTAGATAGATATTAGTTGCTTTTTGTTACCTAGCATCTTTTTTTTCCCCTATTCTGATTTTGCTTGTGGTGGGGTGGGGTAGGATGAACACACTTTCTACGTTATCAGCAATGTGTTTCTGGTGAAGCCAGTAACATCCCAGCTCCAGGGTGAAGCATATGACTATGAAATTGTGATAGGTCAGGACTGGACACCTGACTGAAACTAAGGTGATCAACACTAATCCTGTCAACCCTGTTAAGGTCCAGAATGAAATATGTGAGGCGGAAATTGCTGTAACCATCATACCACCACAAAGGTAGGACGGATCTAAAAATGAAACCAACCCAAAAGAACTGGAACTTAGAAACAGCGATGGGGGATCTGAGTTCCTTGTGATCTCATGCCTACTTCAAAATACATCTAAGCCAGATTTACTTTTTTTTCAACCAGTTTGGATTGAGTTTTCTTTCACTACCATCCCAAACAGTACTAACTGACACATGTGGTAATACCCAAATCCTATAACAAGAAAATAAGGTCAACTTCTCAGCACTTATCTAGTATCATGCATAATTTTTTTGCAGTATTGCAATATAAATTTATCTGAAAATAAGCTGTCTTATAAAGGTCAGAGGCAATTTGTGATCCCAGATTCAGCTTGTATCATAAAAAGATTCAACTTTAAGTAGCACAATTTCATGTCTGCTTTTAATCCTGAACATTCTTGAATCACGAAAGAACCAACTATTTACACAACAATAACTATAGATACTAAATTAAAAAAATGAATCTGGCACATTTTAAAAGCATTTTGCTTTCAACATTGCCTTGTATTGTCTTGTTTCTAGACAAAAATCTGTATTTTACCCTACAGAAAGCACAATAAATGACTATAACTTCACTATATAACACTGTAGAAGAAAAAGCAACTAAGAAATTAAAAGTTCTCATTACATCGTATCACAATTATTTTTAAAAGATCAGAAAACAAACACACAAAAAACTAACAAACTATCCAGAAGCCATGTAAAGACTCTTACTTGAAGCTGGAGAGTATGTCGAAGAATTGTTTCTTCTAAGGCATGGATCCACTTCTCTCGCTCATCAGCATCACGTGCTGGAATAAAAGATTATAAAAATTAAAAGTTTACTTTCTATGATATACCTCTATGTTTGAAAGTATAATTTTAAAACTGTGATGCTAACAGAAAAGGTTTTTAGTTGTGCCATTTCCTTAATAAGTTCAGCTTGATCTATCCTTTCCAGATATGCAAACCTGCTTGCAACAATTTATAACAAAGGGAATATTATGTTCAATAACAGCAGGCTATACAGTTCAGACCAAACTTCCCACTGAGAACAACTAGAAAAGCTGGGCTGATTAGTAAAAAACAACTGGTTGAAGGCATCAGAAACCAATAAAGTAGTAAAGAATTACCAGGCCAACATCTGGGAGAAGACAAAAATCTAGAAGATAAGCCTCGTATTTAGGGCCACTTTTCTCCCAGAGACTTTGTAAATTCCAGGACAGGAGTTGTAGACTGGACAATGCACTTAAAAGCTTTGTCAGTGTGTGGGCAGGGAGTATATGAGAATCCTACTGTCTGCTCAGTTTTGCTGTGAACCTAAAACTGCTCTAAAAAATAAAGTCTATTTAAATAATATAATAAACCTTTTTAGGCCAAAAGGTAGAAACCAGGGCCCACCAACAACAGGAGCTCCGGTAAATAGGCCATGTTTTGACTGGGACCCCAAACGGCTTCACCTTGGGATTAAGGATAAACCAGAATTAAAACTATTACTTTGTCATATAGGTGGCCCAGAAAAATCTTAAATCTTGATGCCTGAAATGGATTTAAATGACCCCAGATTATTGGTGAGTCCAGGCATCTAGCTAGCCAAAGAAAATGAAAATCTTTTCTGTAAGATGATATCATCTTAGCTTCTAAATTAAATTTCTATAAACAATTTTTCAAATACAATGTCTAGCACAAAGGCAAAGACAATCAAGTACACATAAGCACAGACACTTTCAGAGGAAAAAAACCACACATTAACGAGAACCAAAAGACAATATAAACAGATAAACAGGGGCTCCAGATTATTTTATAAATGATATTGATTTTTCCTTTCTAAATTTTTGTGTTTTGCTTTTCATTTAGATTTATAAAATAATCAAATATAAATTTGAAAATAGAAAAATATAATAATCAAAATTAAGAATTCAATAGATGAATTTAACAACAGACTAGATACAACTCAAGAGACAATTACAGAACTGGAAGAGAGGTTAGAAGAAACTAATCAGAATGAAAGACAGTTAGATAAAGGGATAGAAAACGCAGAAAAAATGGTAAGCAACACAGAGGGTGAAAAAGTATAACATGCATGTGATTAGAATACCAGAGGGAGACAAAAAGAGAGAATGGAACAGAACTATCTGGCTGAGAATTTCCCAAAATTATGAAAGACATTAAGCCACAGATATCAGAAACTCTAGGAATCGCAAGCAGGATAAATCAAAGAAAAACACAGTAAAGCACATCCCAGTAAAAACAGAAACAGAAAAAAAAAATCTGTTTTCAAGATACAGGAACTCTCTTGAACGGGATTAGGGACTCCAGAGAGCTCTCTTGCTCTCTTTCCAAGATGTGAGGATACAAGGACAAGGAGATGTGGACTGTCTACAACGTGTAAGAGGGCCTTCATCATAACTTGACCATGTTGGCACCCTGATCTCAAACTTCCCAGCCTCCAGAACTGTGAGATATCAATGTTTGCTGTTTAAGCTATCCAATCTCTGGTAATTTGTTATAGGAGCCCAAACTGATTAAGACACGAAGTAACTTTGAAAAACAGTATTTGGACTATACAATGAAAGGCTAAACAAAAAAAAGAAAAGAGAAGGAAGAGCTGTATACAAATATTATACTCTAGTTAGTGAATCTGGTTTTCATAGGAGTATAGGTTAGTAATTCTATAACTACAAACGAGTGACTATATTATAGATAATGAGAATCACATTTCTCAACTGTCAAAGAAAAAATTTACAAATAAGAAAAGGAAGAAGTCTAGAATAAACCTTGTGGCATTGGACTGGAATTAGAGGTATCAGTATGAACTTATGATTTTAGATAAATAGATAGATAATAAATAGGTAGGTAGGGCAGGTAAGTAAATAGGTAAACAGATATAGGAAGTACTTGAAAAAGAATAGGGGCATGTCAAAAAGGCACAGGAGCCAACTTGAAGGAGCTCTAATGGCCAG
Organism: Propithecus coquereli; assembly: GCF_000956105.1. Taxonomy (NCBI): domain Eukaryota; kingdom Metazoa; phylum Chordata; class Mammalia; order Primates; family Indriidae; genus Propithecus; species Propithecus coquereli. The sequence goes on from NW_012138302.1 coordinate 16,068,849, forward strand.
AGCTCGAAGAATTTTGAGAAATAAGAAATAAGAAAACCAAAAAATAAATTCATAAAGTGTTGGACTACAGACCACAGAATATAATAAATATCCACGAATTAAATACAGATATATAAAGAAAACTTGAATAAGTACATAAATAGGGGAGAAAGGATATCTCTTCCTTCAGAAGAATTATGATTAATAAGTGTAGAAGGCTGGCCATGGTGGATCACACCTATAATCCCAGCACTTTGGAAGACTGAGGCAGAAGGATTGCTTGAGGCCAGGAATTTCAGACCAGCCTGGGTGACATAGCAAGATCCCATCTCTACAAAAAATTTAAAAATTAGCCGGGTGTGGTGGAGTGCGATTGTAGCCCCAGCTACTTGGGAGGCTGAGGCAGGAGGATCGTTTAAGCCCACGAGTTTGAGGCTACAGTGAGCTATGATCAGGCCACTGTACTCCAGCCTGGGAAACAGAGCAAGATCCTGTCTCTTAAAAAAAAAAAAAAA
>NW_012138302.1:16069392-16078163 GCF_000956105.1 Propithecus coquereli
ATTTCACGATGGGGCTGCAATTGGAAATCAACAAGAAATCAATACAAAGACTTAAATAATAATGGATATCCAATTAAAGTTAGACAAAATTAAAATTGTGATAGATACAATAATTTAACTTTTGTGACCTCTAACAGTACTACAAGCACAGAAACCAGACAATGAGGACCCTGGGGAATGGAGACCCAAATTACATACAACGCAAAACATCCAGTGACAAGAAATTCTAAGGGTGATGGCAAAAACAATGTTAAAGAAGCAGGCCAGGCATGGTGGCTCACATCTGTAGTCCTAGTACTCTGGGAGGCCAAGGCAGGAGGATTGCTTGAGCTTAGGAGCTCGAGATCAGCCTCAGCAAGCGTGAGGCCCCGTCTCTACTAAAAATAGAAAGAAATTAGCCAGACAACTAAAAATAGCAAAAATTAGCTGGGCATGGTGGCGTATGGCTGTAGTCCCAGCTACTTGGGAGGTTGAGGCAGGAGGATCCCTTGAATCCAGGAGTTTGAGGTTGCTGTGAGCTAGGCTGACAACCATGGCACTCTAGCCCAGGCAACAGAGCAAGACTCTTTCTCGGAAAAAAAAAAAAAAAAAGCAGCCGCCACAAGGTCTACACTGGGGAATGAGATAAACAAAACCAGAAAGGTACTAAACGGAAATGAAAAATGGAGAAGTAGAGCTCAGACCAAAATGAGAGAAGAAAGGTTCAGAAGTAAAATGGTAGAAGGAGGTGAAGGTAAGAAAACTGTTGTCAAAGAGAAAACACTTTACTTTAATATCTTGGAAGTGGCACAGCTCTTAGTAATGAAAAAGACAGGGCAGTATAATTTAATGGCCGGAGTAGTGATAAAGTTCAATGGAAAAAGGAAGCCGTGGTATGTAGTAGAAGCTTCCTCATCTATAAACTGGGGACAAAAATGCATATCTTTTAAGATTTTTGTGGGAAATCAAAATAGATACTAGGATATATTTAAGAAGTAGGCTGCTGCCATCACTGAATCTCCTCTCTCACGCCCCTTTGGAAGGCAGCGCCATGAGTACCCACCCCACCGTGCCGAATAGATAGTATTTTATACATCTCCAAATACTGAATAAACAGCAATGGGAAAGCAATCTAGACATCAACTGTTACTGAGCACTATTTGAATACCAGGCACTAGGAGAGGGAATGGTAGCAGTAGTTATTACAATGGCAACTAACATTCATCAAGTTCTTACTATAATTTTAACCAGTTTTCATTTAACTTACTTAACCACCAAAACAACTCCAGGAAGCAGGTACTTTTATTATCCTCAATTTATAGATAAGGACACTGAAACTCAGAGACAGTAAGTTGAATGTTAATACTGGCACTGGGATACAAAGCCAGACATTCTAGCTCCAGAGTGAAGTTCTTTACCACACTTCATTACCTCTGGGAAGAGAATCTTTTGTCAGTCACATGAACATTTAATTCCATATTTCTAAATGTCCTATGCTCTGCATGCATTAAGTTTAGGGCAAAAAAAGGATTCTTCTGTATTATACGTATTTTGAAATATCAAAGCTATCAGAAATCTAAGTCTTCTTAAAGTTGTCTATTATTCCCAAAGACACATAAGCTCTCTTCTTAGCAAAAGCTCAAAAATTCCAAAACTGGATCAAATTAGTATCTGAACTTAAGGAATGTGCATCCTATCTGAGGAGGTGAGAGCTATCTATACTTTAAAAGATAAATAAGAAGAATACGGTAAGGGCTTTGTGAATTGTGCAATGACTACAGTATTCCAAGGAAAAGAGATTATTTTGAATCTGGGGGTGTGGGAGAAGGAAGGGCTAAATAGGGGAGGCTTCCTAGAAGAGGTCAGTTCTGAATTAGGCTTTGAAGACAAGGGCAGAAGACATTTCAGAGAGAGGGAGAACATCACACACAAGAGTGTGGAGGACAGAAATGAAAAAAATGTGTTTGGAGGAAAGCAAGTAAGTAACAACACTCTAATGGAAGATGTATACGGTAGCAGAAATGTCCAGAAGGACATGTGAAAATAGGTCGCAGAGAGACTTGAATGTCAGTCTAACCAACCATGGGAGGGAGGGATCTCATGTGCCACATTCAGTCTAATATGAGTATTAAAACACTTGTCTTCTTACAGGATCACAAATTTGCTGAAATGATGCTGTAGTCATTTATAAAGCTGCCTAAATTAAAAACAAACCTATAGAAATTATGAAGTTGCTTTTAAAAAGCATAGCTCATAGAGTAACTTACAAATCTATTTCAATTCCATATTCATTTTTTACAGTCCCTTAATAACCACATCCTCGAATAATGATTTTTAAGCCTCAAATTCTTTCAAGTGATGGAGAGTCTAACATCTAGAAAGACCTAGGATGCCCTATACCACCCTATCTAATGAAACCAATGCCTAATGTAGAAGATAGGTAGAAAGAAAAGGTTATAAAACATCCATTTTCTACAATTCAATCTTCTAAATGAAAATATTCAAAACAACATTCTATATGTCACAAATATAAGCTTTTTAATTGAGAATAAACACAGAAAATTATCTCCAGTGTGGTAGATAGATATTAGTTGCTTTTTGTTACCTAGCATCTTTTTTTTCCCCTATTCTGATTTTGCTTGTGGTGGGGTGGGGTAGGATGAACACACTTTCTACGTTATCAGCAATGTGTTTCTGGTGAAGCCAGTAACATCCCAGCTCCAGGGTGAAGCATATGACTATGAAATTGTGATAGGTCAGGACTGGACACCTGACTGAAACTAAGGTGATCAACACTAATCCTGTCAACCCTGTTAAGGTCCAGAATGAAATATGTGAGGCGGAAATTGCTGTAACCATCATACCACCACAAAGGTAGGACGGATCTGAAAATGAAACCAACCCAAAAGAACTGGAACTTAGAAACAGCGATGGGGGATCTGAGTTCCTTGTGATCTCATGCCTACTTCAAAATACATCTAAGCCAGATTTACTTTTTTTTCAACCAGTTTGGATTGAGTTTTCTTTCACTACCATCCCAAACAGTACTAACTGACACATGTGGTAATACCCAAATCCTATAACAAGAAAATGAGGTCAACTTCTCAGCACTTATCTAGTATCATGCATAATTTTTTTGCAGTATTGCAATATAAATTTATCTGAAAATAAGCTGTCTTATAAAGGTCAGAGGCAATTTGTGATCCCAGATTCAGCTTGTATCATAAAAAGATTCAACTTTAAGTAGCACAATTTCATGTCTGCTTTTAATCCTGAACATTCTTGAATCACGAAAGAACCAACTATTTACACAACAATAACTATAGATACTAAATTAAAAAAATGAATCTGGCACATTTTAAAAGCATTTTGCTTTCAACATTGCCTTGTATTGTCTTGTTTCTAGACAAAAATCTGTATTTTACCCTACAGAAAGCACAATAAATGACTATAACTTCACTATATAACACTGTAGAAGAAAAAGCAACTAAGAAATTAAAAGTTCTCATTACATCGTATCACAATTATTTTTAAAAGATCAGAAAACAAACACACAAAAAACTAACAAACTATCCAGAAGCCATGTAAAGACTCTTACTTGAAGCTGGAGAGTATGTCGAAGAATTGTTTCTTCTAAGGCATGGATCCACTTCTCTCGCTCATCAGCATCACGTGCTGGAATAAAAGATTATAAAAATTAAAAGTTTACTTTCTATGATATACCTCTATGTTTGAAAGTATAATTTTAAAACTGTGATGCTAACAGAAAAGGTTTTTAGTTGTGCCATTTCCTTAATAAGTTCAGCTTGATCTATCCTTTCCAGATATGCAAACCTGCTTGCAACAATTTATAACAAAGGGAATATTATGTTCAATAACAGCAGGCTATACAGTTCAGACCAAACTTCCCACTGAGAACAACTAGAAAAGCTGGGCTGATTAGTAAAAAACAACTGGTTGAAGGCATCAGAAACCAATAAAGTAGTAAAGAATTACCAGGCCAACATCTGGGAGAAGACAAAAATCTAGAAGATAAGCCTCGTATTTAGGGCCACTTTTCTCCCAGAGACTTTGTAAATTCCAGGACAGGAGTTGTAGACTGGACAATGCACTTAAAAGCTTTGTCAGTGTGTGGGCAGGGAGTATATGAGAATCCTACTGTCTGCTCAGTTTTGCTGTGAACCTAAAACTGCTCTAAAAAATAAAGTCTATTTAAATAATATAATAAACCTTTTTAGGCCAAAAGGTAGAAACCAGGGCCCACCAACAACAGGAGCTCCGGTAAATAGGCCATGTTTTGACTGGGACCCCAAACGGCTTCACCTTGGGATTAAGGATAAACCAGAATTAAAACTATTACTTTGTCATATAGGTGGCCCAGAAAAATCTTAAATCTTGATGCCTGAAATGGATTTAAATGACCCCAGATTATTGGTGAGTCCAGGCATCTAGCTAGCCAAAGAAAATGAAAATCTTTTCTGTAAGATGATATCATCTTAGCTTCTAAATTAAATTTCTATAAACAATTTTTCAAATACAATGTCTAGCACAAAGGCAAAGACAATCAAGTACACATAAGCACAGACACTTTCAGAGGAAAAAAACCACACATTAACGAGAACCAAAAGACAATATAAACAGATAAACAGGGGCTCCAGATTATTTTATAAATGATATTGATTTTTCCTTTCTAAATTTTTGTGTTTTGCTTTTCATTTAGATTTATAAAATAATCAAATATAAATTTGAAAATAGAAAAATATAATAATCAAAATTAAGAATTCAATAGATGAATTTAACAACAGACTAGATACAACTCAAGAGACAATTACAGAACTGGAAGAGAGGTTAGAAGAAACTAATCAGAATGAAAGACAGTTAGATAAAGGGATAGAAAACGCAGAAAAAATGGTAAGCAACACAGAGGGTGAAAAAGTATAACATGCATGTGATTAGAATACCAGAGGGAGACAAAAAGAGAGAATGGAACAGAACTATCTGGCTGAGAATTTCCCAAAATTATGAAAGACATTAAGCCACAGATATCAGAAACTCTAGGAATCGCAAGCAGGATAAATCAAAGAAAAACACAGTAAAGCACATCCCAGTAAAAACAGAAACAGAAAAAAAAAATCTGTTTTCAAGATACAGGAACTCTCTTGAACGGGATTAGGGACTCCAGAGAGCTCTCTTGCTCTCTTTCCAAGATGTGAGGATACAAGGACAAGGAGATGTGGACTGTCTACAACGTGTAAGAGGGCCTTCATCATAACTTGACCATGTTGGCACCCTGATCTCAAACTTCCCAGCCTCCAGAACTGTGAGATATCAATGTTTGCTGTTTAAGCTATCCAATCTCTGGTAATTTGTTATAGGAGCCCAAACTGATTAAGACACGAAGTAACTTTGAAAAACAGTATTTGGACTATACAATGAAAGGCTAAACAAAAAAAAGAAAAGAGAAGGAAGAGCTGTATACAAATATTATACTCTAGTTAGTGAATCTGGTTTTCATAGGAGTATAGGTTAGTAATTCTATAACTACAAACGAGTGACTATATTATAGATAATGAGAATCACATTTCTCAACTGTCAAAGAAAAAATTTACAAATAAGAAAAGGAAGAAGTCTAGAATAAACCTTGTGGCATTGGACTGGAATTAGAGGTATCAGTATGAACTTATGATTTTAGATAAATAGATAGATAATAAATAGGTAGGTAGGGCAGGTAAGTAAATAGGTAAACAGATATAGGAAGTACTTGAAAAAGAATAGGGGCATGTCAAAAAGGCACAGGAGCCAACTTGAAGGAGCTCTAATGGCCAGAGCTCGAAGAATTTTGAGAAATAAGAAAACCAAAAAATAAATTCATAAAGTGTTGGACTACAGACCACAGAATATAATAAATATCCACGAATTAAATACAGATATATAAAGAAAACTTGAATAAGTACATAAATAGGGGAGAAAGGATATCTCTTCCTTCAGAAGAATTATGATTAATAAGTGTAGAAGGCTGGCCATGGTGGATCACACCTATAATCCCAGCACTTTGGAAGACTGAGGCAGAAGGATTGCTTGAGGCCAGGAATTTCAGACCAGCCTGGGTGACATAGCAAGATCCCATCTCTACAAAAAATTTAAAAATTAGCCGGGTGTGGTGGAGTGCGATTGTAGCCCCAGCTGCTTGGGAGGCTGAGGCAGGAGGTTTACTTGAACTCAGGAGTTTAAAGTTGCAGTGAGCTATGATCATGACACTGCACTCCAGCTTGGGTGACAAAGCAAGATCCTGTATCTTAAAAAAAAAAAAAAAATGTAGAAGGAATAAGAAAAATCAAAAATCCCCATTACACCAACACCACAGTAATAATTACTGTAGGCAAGATCTAGTGATGGCACGGTGAATGGCTAAAATCAGTGGTCAAAAGTGAGGAGAAATAGGTAATTAGTATAGTCTAAAAGTATCTCCCCAAAGATATTTATCAATTATAAACAAAAAAATCATAATTTTACAATGGAGAAATCTGGTAGACACTACCTTAATCAAGTGACCAAGGTTAACATCACCAGTAGTAAGATTGACATCATATACCCCTCCAATACAATCCACTGAGAAGGAAACAGCACCATTTCTGTGATATTCTTGCCAAAAATACATCATCTCAATCTAATCATGAGAAAATATCAGATAAATCCAAAATGAGAGACATTCTACAAAATCACTAACCAATACTCATCAAAAATGTCAAGGTCATGAAAGACAAGAAAAGAATAAGGAACTTTCACAACTAAATGCAATGTGAGATCCTGGATTGAATCCTGGAACAGAAAAGGTACATTAGAGGGAAAATTCAAATGAGTTCTATAGTTTAGTTAAAAGTATTGTATCAAATGGGTGGAAGATCCAGCTCAGAGTATCAGAGCCTGAGCAGGGTGAAGAGGGGTGAAGGGACCACCTAGCATGGGGCATCAAAGCCCACAGCAAAATGAAGAGGGACTCTATATATTGGGAAAGTCCAACATGGGGAGTCAGAGCCCAAGCAAAGTGCATGGAGTCAGTATGGCACAAGTCTTCCAACGCTGAGTGGAGTGAGGGTGCCATTTACAAAAGGAAGTGGATGATTGGAAAATAATTATTTATAGAAGTATTGATCAAACGAGTAAATATAACAAAGATAAAGAGTTTCTCATAGTTGGAAAATGGAGTTACAAATACAGTAAGGGAGAAAACCAGAATGATTTCTGTAGTGTTAGACTGTAATTGGAGGTATCAGTATGAATTCATGGTTATATACATATAGATGGAAATAAATATGGACATGGATGCACTAGAAAACATCCTTCATTAAAAGAAACCAGGGTTCCCTGGAAACACGGCTGATTCCAGAACTAGGTCAGGAAAGGTACAAAATGAATCTGGAATATCTTTTTGTGCCAGAAAGTAAGGAATAGTCAAAAAATTATAGGGGCATGTCAAAAGGACACAGAAGTCAGCTTAAATAGGATTCCACTGGCCAAACCAAGGACAATTTCAGCATCAAAATAATGAGCCCGGGTGGGATGGCTCATGCCTATAATTCCAGCACTTTGGGAGGCAGAGGTGGGAGGATGGCTTGAGGCCAGGAGTTTGAGGCTCCAGTGAGCTATGATCGTGCCACTGCACTCCAGCCTGGGCAACAGAGCGAGACTGTCTCTAAACAAAAATAAAATAAAATGATATGTATTTGCAGATAGGAGATTAGAACTGAATTTTAAAGACTGAGTAAAAATTAGAAGCAAATTTGTAGGAGGTAGGGATGTAGAGAAGAGGGGAGGCATTCCAGGTAAAGAGAACAGAATAAGCAAAGACAAAGGGCAAATTACTATATGAGAATAGGACTAAGCATCAGAAGATGTAGCCCATGCTTTGCTACTTTTTTCTAGTGTTAACCTTAGCAAGCCTCTTATATCATCTAAATATTCATTTTTTGCACCTTAAAATTGGAGGCCTGTACTAAATTATCCCTTCTAGTTGAAAATTCAAGATTCTATTATTCTGACTAATTTAGCCTGCCATCTCCCACTCTCTCCTGTGTGTCAGTAAACAAACCTCTACCCTACAGGATCTAATAGGAAAAATATTTTTATGTATATTAAACACCAATGAGATGGTCCAGTTATTATTTAATCGCAACAAATTGTTCATATGAGAATAAAAATACAGTAATGATATAAACAATTCACAAACTATCTGCAGAGGCAGCTCTCTACGAGTAAAATCAAAGCTACACTGGGTAGCGGAGAGGCAGGGATAAGATGGGGATGGTTAATGGGTGCAAAAATATAGTTAGACAGTTAAATAGAATGAATAATATTTGATAGCACAACAAAGTGACTATAATCAACAATAAGTTATTCCATGATGACATCTGAACCATGGGCAGGTCTCTATCCAGACACTATAAAACAAGACCCAGACCATAACCCAGGTCTCTTTTGCTAACGCAAGGGCTCCAGGCGTCATCTGTGGCGTATGTATCTTGCTCTGTAAATCTACGTCTTGCTCTTGCTCTATAATCCTATCTTGGTCCACGCCTCAATAAATTTTACCTCATGAATGCCTTAAAAAAAAAAAAAAAAGAAAGAAAAAGAACCTGGCCAGGCATGTGGCTCACACTTGTAATCCTAGCACTCTGGAAGGCCGAGGTGGGAGGATCGCTTGAGGTCAGGTGTTCGAGACCAGCCTGAGCAAGAGTGAGACCCCATCTCTATTAAAAGTAGAAAAATTAGCAGGAGTTGTTTTTTTTTTTTTT
>NW_012138302.1:16078448-16112205 GCF_000956105.1 Propithecus coquereli
GGAGTGCTAGGATTACAGGTGTGAGCCACCGCGCCCAGCTGAGCCCAGGAGTTTGAGGTTGCTGTGAACTAGGTTAATGCCATGGCACTCTAGCCCAGGCAACAGAGCGAGACTGTGTCTCAAAAAACAAACAAACAAACAAAAAATACAATAAGTTAGGGTATACTTTCAAATAACTAAAATAGTGGAATTGGAATGTTCCTAACACAAAGAAATAATAAATGCTTGAGCTAATGGACACTCCAATTACTCTAATTTGACTAATATACAGTGTATGCCTATATCAAAACATCACACGTACCCTATAAAGATATACAACTATTATGTACTCATAATTAAAAACTAAAATTAAGATAAATAAAATAAAGCTATACTAAGTGACTCTCTACTAAAAATGGCCACATTTAATCAATCTGCTAAAACAACTTTGAATACGATAGTATTTTACCCAAATAATTCTTCCCTCTTTTTATGTTATTTATACAATCAGTTTATCTCTAGAATTGATTGCTTCTCCAGCATCTACCACTTCTATACATTACATTTCCAAGCTTGCTTTCTATCTTCTAAGCCAGTGTGTTCCAAATTTTGTGACTTACAATAAGGAGTACATTTTATAACATGACTCAGTTCGCAAATACATATACACATGTATGGGTACATACACATACACATATAAAACTGGAACATTTGTTTCATAAAATAACGCCTGTTCTTACTACATGCCATACACAATGATATTTTCTGTTGTATCTAATTTTTTTTAAATGCTGATTTGGCCCACTAAACAGAATTCACAATGCACTAATGGGTTGGTATCCACAGTTGGAAAATACTGCTCTAAGCCACCTCAATGCCCCACAAAGGTACTGCTTTTTCTTTATCTCTTAAGCAGCATAGTGTAAAGGCCAAGAGGGCCAACTCTTGGGTCCAAACTCTGGTCTGGTACCTAGCTTTCCCTTATTCACTCTGACCCTGGGCAAGTTACTTAAACTCTTTGAGCATTACTTTTCTCATCTATCATCTAAGGATGATAATATTACTTATGGGGATAACAGTACCTAGACCCTTATACAGTTCTTGTGAGGTTTCAGTGAGATAATTAATCGGTACAATATTTACCACAGTGCCTGACCTATGCTAAAATACCAATATGTTATCACACACAGCCTTAAGAGAAAACGAGGTCTATTAATCCAGTACATAATTAGCCAGAGAAAATTAGTAGGAAAGAGATTACTTGTAACTTATAATTCCCAATAATGCCTGACTTTAAGCAAAATATTTATCTCTTCAGGATTTTATAATCTTAGCTCTTTCATTACATATCTAATCACATTTCCTATATTATGTACATTTGAATACGTAAGAACATGAGGTCATTCAAAAGGTTTCACTCTTCCAATGTAACTCTCACAAACTAAACCACAAGAAGCGTATTTTAAGACAGGGTTCCAAAACTCCTATACCTTACCATTCCTGATCCACTGCTTAGGAATCTGTCCTCCTAAAGTCATATTTTCTTCTCCTTTAAGACATAAACAACCTTGAATAAATTACTGCCTGATTGCAAAAGGAAGTGGTTATTTGTCTGTTCTGCAATTTAAGTAAAAAGAAATTAACATCTGTAATCAGGAAGGCCTTCTTTTCTCTGTAAGTTATTGTGAAATAAAAACATTACGCAAAAACCATGTTTACAAGATTAACTGTTGACAGACTGTCCAAATATCTACTGAGCTCCAATACGCATGAGGTACTAAGTTTAGGATATGAGCAAGGATAAAACAATCCATGATCTCAAGTAACTTATAATCTCTTGGAAAATACGATAATTTGGTTTGATAGTACATTATCTAGTTAGGTTATCTTCTTCACCCATTCTAATAGCCTGTAATATCTTTGCTTATTAGAATTCTATTCATTCCTCTGAGCTATGCTGAAATGTTACCTTCTCTGCATATGTTGCTCATGATAAGAGCACCTGCTCTCTCCTTCCTTAAATTTATTCAAATATTCCAATACTCAGGTAGTATGTAAATATACATGCCATGTACTTGTCACTGTCTTAGGCATTAGGGACACAATCTGAGCAACAGTTAAAACTCTAGGGATAATCAGGGTTCAAATCTACCTTTCCAGTTTGACTTCCCAACATACTCTTCCATGAGCCACTACATTGCTGCTACATTGTACTTACTGCTCACATGATTCACAATTCCCAGGTTTTGCTCAAAGTGTTCCCTCAGCTGAAATGCCTAAATCCCATCTCTATCTGTGTAAATAATAAAAGCTAAATCTGTTGAGCACTTCATTTGTGTCAGCATGGTTCTAAACACATAACATGTATTAACTAAATCCTCACAACAGCTACATGAGAAAGGTACTATTATTATCCTTATTTTCCAGAACAGAGAAACAAAAAAGTTTAGTATTTTGCAGTGGCATAGCACATAGAAAGCAGCAATGAGAACAGAGTCTCTAGGCTTCAAACACCCATAGTTCTGTTAAATAAACTTCATCCCATGCCCTTCTCACTAGATAAAGTCCTTCTTGGCTAGGTGCGGTGGTTCACACCTGTAATCCTAACACTCTGGGAGGCCGAGGCGGGAGGACTGCTTGAGGCCAGGAGTTCAAGACCAACCTGAGCAAGAGCAAGACCCCATCTCTACAAAAAATAGAAAAATTAGCTGGTCGTTAGGACACACACACCTGTAGTCCCAGCTACTTGGGGGGCTGAGGCAGGAGGATCATTTGAGCCCAGGAGTTCAAGGTTGCAGTGAACTAGATGACACCACTGCACTCTACCCAGGGCAACAGAGTGTCTCAAAAAATTTAAAAAATTAAAAAAAATAAAGTCCTTCTTAAGGGATAATATAAGCTTTCCCACAGTTTAGAGATATTGTAGGAAATGGAAATAATGAAAGCCAGAAATTCTAGTCAGAAAATTTGGATTCAAGTCTCACCCTCACTACTTTTGTGTGACCTCAGAAGGATAGTCCTTAGCACCTCTGAGTTGTATTTACATATTTAAAAAGGGGTTAATGTCACCAACGACCTCATAGGTCTACTGTGAAGAATCAGGTGAAATAAGATACCTAACAATATCGGGAATCCAATGAGGTCAGGGGGTCCTCTAGGCAAAATTACTTCAATACTAAGACATAATCTGCATTTTTCACTGTGTTGATGTTTGTACCAATGGTACAAGAGTGATGGTGGTAAAATTGCTGGCATATGAGCACAAATCAAGGCAATGGTACCAAACTGAACTGGTAGTCACTGTAAGAATTCCTGTTTCTCTTACGAATGCCCTTGAAGAAGCAGTAATCATTATTAAATCTCAACCCTTGAGTACATTTTTTTAAATATATAGTCTCTGTGACAGATGGGAAGTACACATAAAATACTTCTGCAGCATAGCAAAGTATGATGGTTATCTCAAGGAACAGCACTGTGCAAATGTCTGAGTTGTAAACAGACACTTTTTTCCTCATTTTTACTTGGAAGAACTGATGAACTATATTATTCACTCTGGGATATTTGGCAAACATTTCCCTGAAAATAAGGAAATGAGTCTGTCATTTCAGGGAAAACTGACAGTGCTATTGCCAGTTATAAAATTCAAGCTCTTAAGCAAACATTAGAAGTTTGTATGTATTCACCAGCCACCATGACCCTGACAGATTCTCAAAACTTAAAGCCTTTTCTGATGAGTTTGAGGTAGTATCAACAATTTTTTATGTCATATAATGAAATGTGTCAACATTTGGAAAATCCACATAACTCAGTAAACCAGTATTTTCAAATCACCAATGCATGATGTTACAAAATCATACAAAGGGTAAAAAATCCATTCAAAGTACCAGACAAACCAATGGATTTTAATGTGATAGAGTATTTTCATTTATCAATTTCATTACATTTCACAATACAACTAACCTTTAAGAAACTGTTGCTTGAGTTTTGGTGAAGTACCAAAGAGAAATAGTCACAATTATCTGAAAAGGCTATTAAAATACTCCTCCCTTTTCTAACTACATATATGTTGAGGCTATATTTTCGTACACTTCAACCAAAACAATAAATCATAACAGATTGAATGCAGAAGCAGATATGAGAATCCAGTTATCTTCTATTAAGCCAGACATTAAAGAGAATTGCAAAAATGTAACACAATGTCATTCTTCTATTTTTTTGTTTGTTCATTTGTTTAGGAAAATGGTTCTTTTCTAGTAAAATATTACTAGTGTAATGGGTTTCTTATTGCTATTTTTAAATAAATAAATAAGTACATATTTTTTAAATCCCTCAGTTTTAATTTCTAAATTGGTAAGTATTAATAAATATAATCCAATTAACAAAAGCTCTTTGAAGTCCACAAATAATTTTTAAAAGTGTACAAGGCTCCTCAGACCAAAAAGTTTGAGAATCACTCGTATGTAATATATGTGACATCTTCCTTGATTACTTAATTGATTCCTCCTCCACTAGAATGTAAGCTCCTAGAAAGCAGAAGCTTATCAATCTTATTCATTGCTACATCTCTAGTACTTAGCAAAGTGCCTTGCATATTTCGTAGTGTCTTGCTCATTTTATTTATATATATATATATAAAATGTATATATATAAATGTATATGATATAAAATATATATACACACACATACATATATGAGATGGGGTCTCACTCTGTCCCCCAGGCTGGAGTACAGTGGCACAATCATAGCTCACTTTGGAGCCTCAAACTCCTGGGCTCAAAGCAATCCTCTTGCCTCAGCCTCCCAAGTTGCTGGGACTACAGGCATGAGCCACTACACCTGGCTTCATTATATATTTAAGAGTAGTTACATGATGGATAGATGGATGCTGAATAAAAACATTCCACTTAAATAAATGGGTGGTTTTGAGTGCAACTGATTGTAATTTGGAACAAGTTTGGATATGTTGAATAGTTTGAAAGTGTTTTTTAAAAAGGTAATAAAGAGGTATGGAAAGAGAGAACAATTTGCATGACTCCACAGTAATCTAAGCCCATGTTTTGTATCCAGGAGGTTTAAGAGTCATGGTTTAAATAAACTGCTTACCATAATAAAAACAGAGGTGAGATCAGATTAGAAAGAAAAAGATCTGTGTGCCTTACTATTAATATACCTTGTATATGCTTCTATCAAAGTATCTATAATATTATTATAATGCTCTACTTTGTGTAAATTTTTCCCCTTCCTTTGCTTAACAGTGTACTCCCTGAGGTGTGGCATGGAATCTGATCCACATGTTGTTCATTCTCAAAGCCTGACGTTTTCTTAGCAACTAAGTTGTAGTCATAATTACAGGACATATGAAAACCCATTCAAATGCTACCTTCTCAATGAAGCCTCCAGGCCAGCATACAATGAAACCTGGCCCCCTAATCCAGCATTCCCAATTCCCATTATCCTGCTTACTTTTTCTTTTCTCTATTGTACTTATTCCCCTCTAACATACATAGTCACATGGCATATAACAACGTTTTGGTCAGGGATGGACTGCATATAACTGCGGTCATCAACCCCCAAGCCGCATACTGGTCTGTGGCCTGTTAGAGACCAGGCTGCAGAGCTCTACTGCCCGCCCCCCCAACCCACCACGTGGAAAAATTGTCTTCCATGAAACTTAGGAACCAGGGACTCACACAGCAGCACAACAGGAGGTGAGTGGCTGGCCAGTGAGCAAAGCTTCATCTGTATTTACAGCTGCTCCCCATCACTCACATCACTGCCTGAGCTCTGCAAACTGCTCCCTCCCATCCCCCCTCCACCCTATGGAAAAACTGTCTTCCATGAAACCAGTCCCTGGTGCCAAAAAAGTTGGGGGCCGCTGGCACCTACAACAATGGTCCCATAAGAGTATAATGGAGCTGGAAAATTCCTATAACCTAGTGACTTTGTAGCTGTTGTAACTTTGTAGTGCAACGCATTACTCATGTTTGTAGTGATGCTGATGTAAACAAACCTGTGTTACCAGTAGTATAAAAGTATAGCACAGTCATGCAGTACAGAATAATTGATAATGATAAACGACTATGGTACTGGTTTATGTATTTACTATACTATACTTTTTATTATTAGAGTGTACTTCTAATTATTAAAAAAGAAGTTAACTGTAAAACAGCCTTAGGCAGGTCCTTCAGGAGGTATTCCAGAAGACATTGTTATCACAGGAGATGACAGCTCCATGCACGTTATTGCCCCTGAAGACCTTTCAGTGAGACATGATGTGGAGGTGGAAGACAGTGAAACCGATGACCCCTGAGACTGTGTACGTCTAGGCTTATGTGTGTGCTTGTGTCTCAGTTTTTAACAAAAAACTTGAAAAAGTAGAAATAAAAAATTAATAGAAAAAAAGCTTATAGAACAAGGATACAAATATTTTTGTATAGCTGTACAGCGTGTGTTTTAAACTATTATTACAAAAGAGCCAAAAAATTTTAAAGTTTATAAAATAAAAAGACTATAGTACGTGAAAGCTGATTTATTATTGAAGAAAGACTTTTTTATAAATTTGATGTAAGTGTACAGTGTTTATAAAGTCTACAGTAGTGTACAGTAATGTCCTAGGCCTTCACATTGACTCTCCACTCACTCACTGACCCAGAGCAATTTTCAGTTCTGCAAGCTCCATTCATGGTAAGTGTCCCATGCGGGTGTACTGTTTTTAAATCTTTTATACCATATTTTTACTTTATCTTTTCTATGTTTACATATACAAATACTACAAGTACCTACAGTATTCAGTACAGTAATATACTGTACAAATTTGTCATCTAGGAGCAACAGGCTATACCATATAGTCTAGGTATGTAGTAGGCTATACAAGTTAGGTTTGTGTAAGTACACCCTATGATGTTCACACTACAAAATTGCCTAATGACACATTTCTCAGAACATAACCTCATTAAGCAATGCATGCTGTATATTTACTCATGTTTTTTAATTTATTGTCTGTCTCCTGCCATCGGAATATAGGCTCTAAAACGGCAGGGATCTTTATTTGCTTTATTTATTGATGTATCCCAACCTCCTAGAATTATGCCAGGCAAACAGATGCTCAATAAATATTTGTTGAATGAGGAATGATAATCCACTGATTTCATTATTCAGTGTAAGGGCCCATTTTTATATTTGGAGTCTAAAAATAGGTTAGATTTCCTAAGAAATCATTATTTTTGCTTAATATCCTATTAAAGCTGCCATAATTGGCTCCTTCAAAGATTTATGAATAATTTTAGCTGAAATCTCCAAAACTGTCAAATAAAATGCAAGCAAATATTTACAAAAGTGTTTCTCCCCCACAACTTCTGCTCTGACTATCTGAGGCAATACTGTGAGTCTCCTGAACACAGTCGGCATTGTATTGGGCAACTAGATGTCACTGATTCAGTCAAAGCAGAGAATGAAAACCAAATGTAGATCAATGGGTTACTTTCAATTCATTCTACAATTACATGCTTCTGAGTCACATTATTCCAGTCAATGAAAAGCCTTACCAAATTTTTATGTAAAATATAAATTTAATTTAATAAATAAATCTAATAAATTTAGCTCCTGCAAAAGATGTTTCCTAACTACTTTAACTCCAGGTTTTAGCGAAAGCCTAATGTTAGAGGGTCACTATTCCTTAATCTTGAACTCTAGAAAAATCTTCAGTCTTTAAGACTTACAATATTGAGAAGGCTAGAAAAAAATGTTAGGAACAGGATGGTTTTAGAGAGCTCTGTCAGACATCAATAAATAGGGTGCTTTGGCAGAACAGAAACTAGAAAAAGGAAGATTAAAAGGCTACAGAAAGTGTAAAGGCAAGAAGTAATAAAGACCTTGGTCATGTCGTTGACTTAGGGGATAGAGAAAAGATAGAATCGAGTGTACATGTGACTCATCAGATGTAGAAAGTGTAGACGCAGGGAAAGAGAAAGCTTCAAATTCGATTAATTGAGTAAATGGAAGTGTTGCTCTGCAACAACATCAGAAACAAGTTCAAGAAAAATAGAGGTTTTTTTATTCAACCTATTTGAATAAAAATTCAAAATTTTATTTTGGGTTTGAAGAGTCTCAGACTCAGTTAATTTGAGATTTGGAAACCCTGACCTCCTCAAGACTCTTAGTAGCATTTTTACTGAATTTATTAATTAATAGTTAGTGCTCAAATATATGTTGCTAGAAAATATTCCTTTCTCTAAGAAAAGCCAAAAAGTAGAATACATCTTTAATGCATTTTGGGGAAGAGAAGAGAGAGAAGGATCACAGGAGGTAATTTTGAGAAGCTAAAGCCAAGTTTCAGTTCATGAGGAAAAATACAGAACTTCAAAAATACGTGCCACTGATTACACAAGGCTAAGGGTTTCTTCTAGAAAGGAAGAATGATGTCATAGGCTCACTTAACTTTTGAGTAAGTCACTGAAAGGAAAGAGAGAAGAAAAAAAAGATTAATTCCTGTCAGAAAATTCAGAAAGGAAACTAAAGCAAGGGAAATAAAATATATCTATAAGAAAGGAGAATTTGTAATTTAATTCCTTTGTCTGCTTCCAAAGCAAACTAGGCCAAAACATGTAGCCTAACAAAGTAACAGAACTACATTAATAAGAAATTATCATGATTGGTTTATGCTACTCCAAATAACACACTTAGTTTTTCTGAAAATAGGTATTACTCCTTACACACTGTGGGCAAGAAAGTCCTTTAGACTTAAAAAAAAAAAAAGTATGCAAATATTTCTTCAGGGTATAAAGTAGAGTGAAGGTACTTCTGCGCTATAGTCTTACAATAGTCCTGTGAACAACCTTTCTGAAGGCTTCACTCTTTGCCGCCAGTAGCTCTCCAAGGAATTCTGCTGAGGGCAAAGAGCTAGCAGTAAGTTCTTTCCTTTCTTTTCTATATTTAGCTGTAAGCTATTAATACAATATCTTCACCCTTCTTTCACAGAACATAAACTCCCAAACCAAGGTTGCAGTATAAACTCAGACGTAACCAGAGTACATTCCACAAGCTTTAACTCCATCTGGTAAAACACAGTTTAGATAATTTCATTGATTCAGCCCTCCCTATAATTTAGGACTTAACAATAATTTATACCAAATCACTATGCTTAAACCAATTCACTAAGTACAAAGTGTAAATAACATTAAAAGAAATTCCTGATGATTATAAATCATGTTAAAAAAATATATTAGACAACAATGTTGGCTTAGTTCTAGTTTCTATACATAAGCTAGAAAAAAGTATTTCTTTCCAGGTAGCCTATGACTCAGATTCTCTTCTCTTTATCCATCATGAACCAACCTATCTACATTACTATAATTTAATTGTACATTGCATTTATGGTATTACCTTGATTTAACTCATTAACCTGAAAATATAAATTCCCAAAAGGAAAGGATTCCATTTGGTTTACACTCAAAAGTTCTGCAAGATGCCTAGAAACTTCCACAGAGAACATGGTCAATTTATATACTTCAAATAGTTATATTCCATTCATAGTCTTTCCATTAAAAATCAGGGTATATCCTGGGTAAGTAAAAGCCAACCACTGTTCCACACACACCTGCACCTGAGTATTTATTTTATTTTCAAGGCTCTCTAAGTCATTGGTCTTGCGACTCTTCTTAAATGAAGACTTGTCTCAGGGATCCTTACATGCTCTGAAGCTTCCTTCAGTGAGATAACTCCACATTTCATACATTTTTCCTAAACAATTCCATATATTCCTGATATATTCCAAAGATACACTTTCATTCAACAAAATATTTACTGAGGGTTTATGTTATCTCCAGTTGGTAGGCACTGGTGATACGGTAGTGAAAAAGACACAGTCCCGGATGCACCTCAAAGAATGACGGCACCACTCTCTTCGGTTACTCCATCAGAAAGCTGGGGATAATTCTGAACTTCTTTGCCCTCAACACCCTACGTGTAGTTAGTTGCCAAATCTGGCCAACATATATGTCTTCTGTACTTACATTTTCTAGGCATTGTTCTGCCTTTGTTCACCTTTCACCAGAACCTCTGCAATAAGCTCCACACTGAGCTCCCTGCGCCCAATCTCACTTCTCTTCACAAATAGCTCCCTGTGTTCCTTCTGAGCCACAATTTGATAATGACATTTCCCTGACTAAAACATACCTCTCCCTATTTACAAAAAAGATGTTTTAATCTATCATTCTGTTACATGAGATCTTTGACGATCTATCTAGTTCCAGACTCAAGTCTCCTTCCCCTCATCTCCCATGTATTTCAAAATACATCACACCTAACATTTCCCAAACAAGTCATCATTTTTCACACTTCCAAGCCTGTGTACCTACCGTTCCCTTTACCTAGAATGTGCTTCTCCTTTCTCTGAAAGTTGATGTTTTCTTTTTGCTTCTATCCCTGTCTACCCCACCTCTATTTCATCCTTCAAAACCCACAAACATTCTCTCTCTTCTGTGAAGCTTTTCCTTGCCTCCATTAGTTTTCTCTTCTACATTTCCATAGATCTCCAGAGCATTTATAATTGTTTGTTCCAAACTATATACCATGGATAAGTTATTTAGCCTTCTGTACCTCAGTTTCCTCATGACTGTCTTTGGGTTGTTCAAAGAATTAAATGAGGCCGGGCGCAGTGGCTCATGCCTATAATTCTAGCACTCTGGGAGGCCAAGGCGGGCGGGTCGTTTGAGCTCAGGAGATCGAGACCAGCCTGAGCAAGAGCAAGACCCCATCTCTACTAAAAAAATAGAAAGAAATTAGCTGGACAACTAAAATATATATAGAAAAAAAAATTAGCCAGGCATGGTGGTGCATGCCTATAGTCCCAGCTATTCGGGAGGCTGAGGCAGGAGGATCGCTTGAGCCCAGGAGTTTGAGGCTGCTATGAGCTAGGCTGATGCTACAGCACTCTAGCCTGGGCAACAGAGTGAGACTCTGTCTCAAAAAAAAAAAAAAGAATTAAATGGGAAAACACAATTAAGCCTTCAGTACAGTAGCTGCACCCAGCTGCCATACTTATCAGTGTCATTCCTCCTATTAAACTGAGAGCTCCCTGAATAGCTCTGAATCAGCTCAGAATCCCTGGTGCCACACTCAGTGTGTGGTATTTTCAAGAACCTAATTTGGGTTATCTCCAGCCCAAACCCTGGGCTAGAAAAAGGAGAAATAAGGATTCCCAGAAAGAGCAGCAGCATGACCATCAGCAACTTCATAAAACAGAGATTAATAATTGCAGCAACTACGATATTTTGATCCCTACTATTTGCCAGGCACTATGTTGAGTATTTATATACATTTTCTCTAATCTCACAACAATTCTGTCGGTACTGCCATCCTCATTTTACCGGTAACCTCATGCTCTACCTTCTAGTCTTAGGAAGGCAGGACGACTTCTACGAAGGAGGAATGAATATGAGAAGATATGTTGGTTTATTTCCCTCAAACCTGGGAATACTCCTTCAGTTGACATAGTAAGAGAATTGCGCAGTCAGAACAAGAATAAAATTAAATAGGGTACAAGTCAATGTTTGACTCCCTGACCTTTAAATGCATACAGGGAACATTCCCAGGCCTTTTTCTGGCCAGGTTTCCAAACCTCCCACACACTTGGTAACAAACCTGTCCATCTCTTCTGACCAATGTCCCAGTTCCCTTTGTCTCAGCTGGGCCCCTGCCCAGTGACAAACATCAACTAGGATAGTGGTCCCCAAACTTTTTGGCACCAGGGACTGGTTTCATGGAAGACAATTTTTCCACAGACCAGGGGGTGGGGGGCTGGGGTGTTGTTGTGGGGTGGGGGGGTATGGTGCAGAGCTCAGGTGGTGATGCGTGGCCCATTTCCTAACAGGCCACAGACCAGTACCAGGCTGCGGCCCAAGGGTTGGGGACGGCAGAACTAGGACACACACTGAGCACATGACAACATGAAGACACTAATAATACAATCAGTGTAGGAAGCATGCTATACTATTAGGAAGGAGAGAGAACAGCGGTGAAGCTAGAGCTGCCAAGAGGCTAAGGCATAGTAAAAGAGAAGTGAATGTGGCCAAGGGTAACAAGAAAGGAAAGGCATGAACAAGCAGCACCATGTAATGAAAATAACATGGGTTTGAATCCAGGCTCTGCCGCTTCCTATACATGTGACCTTGAATAAAAACTGAGACATGCATCAGTTTCCTATGTATAAAATGGGAATAAAAATACCTATCTCGTAAACATGCGTGGGGTAGGTAGAAGGATTATAGTGCCCAGCACATTAACTGCACTCTAACGTCTCCTTTCTTTCTACCCTAATTCCTTCTTTTATTCATCAGAGGCTCGCTTCTAAAATATATTATAATAACCTTCTCCAGAAAAAATTTCCAATCATCCTAAGAAAAAAAAATTCCAATGACAGCCATTTCCACTTGACTTAAATCCCCATATTCAAGGGCTCAGCTCTTGGATCGATGTTATGCATGGAGTACATTAATGAAAGCATCATGATCATGAGAATGAATGCCTGTGTAAGAGTTAACGAAGGAGGCTGAAAAGACAAAGACAGCCTTGGCAGAAGTAAGCATTTTCTTGGAGAATTCACCAGTTAGTTGGTAGCCTAAAAGTAAAAACAAGGGTGAATAAAGTCCAGCCATTACCAGAATTACCAGAGCTTTAATTCAGAGATATTTAACCTGGGTCTCAGAACTACCTGAAATTGTGTACAAACAGGAAGCCTCCTGTAGAACAATGATTTTTCGAAATCTAAATTCCTTGGGAATAGGCACTTTGCTGTGCTCACCCCCTTTACACTCAAAAACTAGCCTGGTGCCTGGTATACAATAAAAGCACTCAGATATTTATTGACTTAATAAAAATGAATGAATGAAAAGAATAAATAGATGAAATAAATTGAATACTAGTATTTTCCTGAAGTGCCTAAGGGCTGCCTGGGGCAGGGCTATAGGGCCTCAACACTCTGACTTCAACCAGAGCAACTGTACTTTATTCTGTCTCACATTTGGTTAGATTGCACATTTAAGTGAGATCATACTGTATTTGTCTTTCTGTGCCTAGCTTATTTCACTGAGCATAATGTCTGCCAGGTTCATGCACGTTGTCACAAATGACAGGATTTCCTCCTTTTATAAAGCTGAATAGCAGTCTGAGCAACAGTGAGACCCCATTTCTACTAAAAATAGAAAAACTTGGCTGGGCGTGGTGGCTCACGCTTGTAATCCTAGCACTCTGGGAGGCGGAGGCGGGAGGATCACTCAAGGTCAGGAGTTTGAGACCAGCCTGAGCAAGAGCGAGACCCCGTATCTACTAATAATAGAAAGAAATTAGCTGGACAACTAAAAATACATAGAAAAAAATTAGCCGGGCATGGTGGCACATGCCTGTAGTCCCAGCTACTTGGGAGGCTGAGGCGGGGGATTGCTTGAGCCCAGGAGTTTGAGGTTGTTGTGAGCTAGGATGAAGCCACGGCACTCTAGCCCAGGCAACAGAGTGAGACTCTGTCTCAAAAAAAAAAAAAAAAAAAGGGAATTTGATCCATTAGACTTTGATCCATTGCCTACACGTTAATTTTTGAAGGAAAGAAATAAAATGTATGAATAAATCTTCTATCTAAAAAGCGAACATTAAGGACTTTATAATATGTGGTAAGAATACACCCTCCTCTACCATGCAAGTCTCTGTTCAACTCACATAGTCTACTTTCATGCATATTTTCAGGTACACGTTATATACCAAAGGGAAATGCTTTTCTTTATATATTTTAATTTACTTTTCACACAATACCTACCAAGCAATGTGTTCCAAACTGGAAAAAAGATTACTTAATATATATCAGCAATGTCTCAGATAGTAGAGTTAATGAATAAGTCTATTTCCTATTCTCTTTCTGAAAGAAAGACACAAGAAAAAGATGAATGTTCCAACAACAAAAAATCGACAGGGGAATGAACAAGCCATCCAACAAGAAATAAACACATTAAAATACATTTCTGAGGAGGCATTGAGTTGGCATCATTTTAAAGTTATAATAACTAAGTACAGATGAGGGGTATGATGAAGCACAGGGGAGTGAAA
The DNA here is from genome assembly GCF_000956105.1 of Propithecus coquereli. Lineage (NCBI taxonomy): Eukaryota > Metazoa > Chordata > Mammalia > Primates > Indriidae > Propithecus > Propithecus coquereli. The sequence continues at coordinate 16,092,519 of NW_012138302.1, forward strand.
GCAATTGGAGAAGACTGTTTCAGGAATATTAAAAATATTTATGCCTTCAAGTTTGACAAACTCTTTTATGAATCTATCTTAAATTAAACAGAGATTTGGTGAAAGGTTAACCAAAACAGAGAAAATAGAGAAAAACTGCACAATACAGATGAAATATTTAAGAGAGAAAACCCTGTACAATACAGATAGCTAATGGCTAATATGATTATTCATAAAATGGAATATTACATAACTTTAAAAAATCTTATTTTCTTAGAACATTCAGAGTCACTGTTAAATGCTCATGACACAATATTTAAAATTGAAAATCTGGATATTATTTATAAAGAATAATTCGATTTTACAAAACACACATACAGTGGTTCCCCCTTATCTGAGGGGAATACGTTTCAAGTTCCCCAACGTATGTCTGAAACCATGGTTAGTACTAAACCCTATATATACATGGCTACAATAAAGTTTAATTTATAAATTAGGCAGAATAAGAGATTAACAACTAATAAAAAAATAGAACAATTACAACAATATGCCAGCATCACTACTCTTGCACTTTTGGGCCATTATTAAGTGAAATAAGGGTTACTTGAACACAAGCACTGCAATACCCACAATAGTCGCTCTGTTAAGGATATGGCTACTAAGTCACAAAAGGACAGGTAGCATATATAACATACATACACCAGACAAAGGGATGATTCATCTCCGTGTGAGACAGAGCAAGGCAGCACAAGTTTCCATCATGCTACCCAGAACGGTGCAGAATTTAAAACTTATAAATTGTTTATTTCTAGAGGCTTCCATTTAATATTTTCAGACCACCATTAACAACAGTAACTGAAACTGCAGAAAGCGAAACTTTGGAGAACAGGGGACTACTGTAAACAACTGGAGGATCAGAAGGAAATACACAAGCATGTTACTAACAATTATCTTCAAGCAGTAGGATTATGGGTGATTATTAGCATCATCTTCACACTAGCCTCTATTTTCCCAAATTTCTACAGTGAGCAGGTACTCACTACTTAGAAAATAGGGAAAACGCATGGTGGGATAAAATGTAAATTATTAACAAAAAATAAAATTAGCCTCTTGAATATCGCTATCCACTAAGCCAAACAGTCCATAGTTAAACCTGGGAAGATTACGATTTCAAATATTCAAGGAGGATCTTGTACAGAAAGCAAATTAAGAAGAAAAGTATACCAGTGAAATACAACCCTCCTCCAGTAATATAACAAACTCCCAATACATGAATTCAGTAGCCTTTCCCCCACCTCCTGAAATTATAACATCTAATTAGAAAATTTGTTATAGCTGATTTACTTCCCTTATATGAAGTCTGTAAATATTTTTGTATTTTGTTTTGTTTTATAGTGGGGTTACCACATAAAAATTAAAAATAGAAAACTGCAGAGGGAAACTTTTTTGAAGTCAATGGAAGATAATGGCATATTACTAATGATAATGTTGAGATCATTATTTGTAAAGCAGAAGACACTTAAGCCTGCAACCATGGTTTAGTCTCATGATTTACTGTTTTTCTAAATGATTAATGATGCGGATGTGCCATGCTGAGTTGACTGATGTTAATGCAGTAGAGGAGATGTTGCTGTAATACACTTGATCAATATAACTTTTCTGAATTAAACACTTTCCTTAACCATAACATCAACCACGGGGCTATTTGTAGTAATTCTGCATTTTAATAAACGAGTAAGCTGTAATGGACTAAGTGGAAAGGTCAGTTATCAAATCAACCACAGATAACTTCCACTAACATATAGTTCTTGAAAGTTCCTCTAATTTAAACATTTTTAATGCTTAAAAAATGTTGTTTTGTCTTAGGAAATCTGTATTGCTTTAAAAGTTATATCTAAATAAATTTGCAAACAGATTTCATACTTCAAATTATTTTAGAGAACATATTGCTTAAAGCATGTCCTTAGCAAAGTCCTTTGAAAGTGAAGGATTATTTTATGAAGAACTAATCATATACATATCCCTAATTTTCATCTTTAGAATTTTAGATTTTTCACATGCCAGGTTTGGTTAAGACAAGAAACCCCTACTATATATGTCAGGTTAAGACACAGTAAGAGACAATCTAAGATCAAGCCCAGGTCACTTTGACTCTCTTTGTCTCACTTCTCTTACTTATAAATTGGGGATAATTCTATCTAATGTATAAGATTGTTACAAGCAAAATGGAATAACATGTGAAACCACTGGACCTAGACTGTGGTTCTCAAACTGTAGAGGGCATCAAAATCACTAGAGATGGCTCATTCCCAGTTTCTGATTCAACAAGGGGGAAAGGAGGAGAATCTGCATTTCTACCAAGTTCCCAAGTGATGCTGACCCCCTGGTCTGGGACTATACTTCAAGAACCACTGATCTAGACCAACCTGGGCACTAATCCTGGCTCTGTCACTTAGCTTCTCTGAAACTGAGTTTCTCTAAAAGTAGAAATAAAATTACCTCATGGGCTGTGGAATTTAGGAATTATACATAATGCACAGTACCTGTTAAACAGTGCCTTGTTCATAACAGATATTTAGTAGTAGTAACAGTGGTTGTTACAACAACCACTATTGCTACTGTTTCTATTAAGTAATGGAACACGTAGAACATTAATGCTTCCAAATTGGTTTCTTTATTTTTTAAACTACATATAAAACTGTATGTATTTATTGTGCACAATATAATATTTTGAAGTATACATACATTGTGGGATGGTTAAATCTAGCCACCTAACAAATGTATTACCTCACAGAATTATCATTTTTGTGGTAATTGTCAAATTTTTTAATTGCATTAAACTACATTGTAATTTAAAGTTCCTGGCAGTGGCTCACACCTGTAATCCTGGCACTTTGGGAGCCTGAGGCAGGAGGATCGCTTGAGGCCAGGAGTTCGAGACCGGCCTAAGCAAGAGCAAGACCCCCATCTCTACAAAAAATAGAAAAATTAGCCGGGCATGGTGGCACACGCCTGTAGTCCCCCTCGAGAGGCTGAGGCAAGAGAATCACTCAAGCCCAAGGAATTGGAGGTTGCAGTGAGCTATGATGAGGCCACTGTACTCTAGCCTGGGTGACAGAGCAAGACCCTGTTTCAAAAAAAAAAAAAAAAGTTCCTTACATTTTACATTAATTCCTTGTCTGATAAAATGGTAAAAGTTAATTACAAACTAGTTGGCCAATTTCAATAATAATTTTTATAACAGCTTAGAGGAAAATGGCTCTAGAGCACAACTATCTGTGTTCAAATTTCAGTTCTGCCTTATACTGGCCATGTGTCCAGATCCCCCCATTTCCTTATTAATAAAACAAAAATAGTATAATAGTACCTACTTCATAAGGTTGTGAGAATTGCATGAGTTAACAAAGGTAAAACTAGGTATAGTGCCTCACATAAAATAAACATTCAATAAATGTTAGCTATCATTATTATTATCCCAATACACTGTCAATAACATTATGAATCATCATATATATTAAATCATTAGAGACAATTTTATTTGAAGGTAAAATTCAAATAACTGGTTTTTTTTCCTAATTATTAGTGTGAACATAGTCTTCTACTAGGTTGAGCCATTTGAGCTGCTGATAGGCAACTAATTTAGACCTATAAAAACAATAATTTTATATTGTTGAAGCTAACGGCTTTCATCCTAACCTCTCTGATCATTCCTCTGAGCCTGCTGGCAGTTCCACTCTAATGTGATCCAAGGTTTAATTCTCAGCTCTCTTCTCACTCTGATCTCCTAGGACAGCTCCCACTATGACCACGGTTTTAAGACAAGACTAAAAATCCAAAGGTTTTCTCTAGCCCATAGCTGCATTCTGTTTGGCCTACATTAAAAAAAATGTTTTTAAATCTGGAGATTTCACACATATTCAATCCCATCAACAAAATAAAATTAAATTAAAATTAAGTAAAATAAATAAAATGAAATAAAATCTGGGTTTCTGACTTCTCTTGAAAAGACTGGACAATCTGGCAATACGGGACAAGCATTCCAAGCCTACCACTGTCTGGAATTAAATAGCAGCTATCCCTTTAAACAAGGTACAACTTCTCCAGATTGCTTGAGTCTTTATACAGCCTTACTCTTCACTCATTTACAGTTACATGCTGCTTAACAGCAGAGCTGAGTTCTGAAAAATGCATCATTAGGCAATTTCATCATCGTGCAAACATCACCAAGTATACTTACACGAACCTAGATGATACAGCCTACTACGTACCTAAGCTACATAGAATAGCCTATTGCTCCTAGGCTACAAACCTGTATAGTATGTTACTGTACTGAATACTGTAGACAACTGTAACACAATGATAAGTACTTCTGTATCTAAATATATCTAAACATAAAAAAGGCATAGTACAATGGCTAGGCGCAGTGGCTCACACCTGTAATCCTAGCACTCTGGGAGGCCGAGGCAGGAGGATTGCTTTAGGTCAGGAGTTTGAGACCAGCCTGAGCAAGAGCAAGACCCCGTCTCTACTAAAAATAGAAAAAATTAACCGAGCATAGTAGCGCATGCCTGTAGTCACAGCTACTCGGGAGCCTGAGGCAGGAAGATCGTTTGAGCCCAGGAGTTTGAGGTTGCTGTGAGCTAGGCTGATGCCATGGCACTCTAGCCTGAGCAACAGAGTGAGACACTGTGTCCAAAAAAAAAAAAAAAGGTACAGTAAAAATATTGTGTTATATAATCTTAAGAACCACTCCAGTATACGGTATATGCCATCTCTGGTGTATGTGATCCACTGTTGACAGAAATGTCCTTATTTAGCGCATGACTGTACCTACCTGCCTTAGCCCTTAGGCATTCCAATTTTCAGCTTCTAGTTCTACCTACCAGTAATATGCTAATGGCCACAAATCTCTATTTCTAGCCCAGACTCGAATCCAGTTACCGTCACCTGTGTATCTCACAGACACTTCAAACTTATGAGGTCCCTCACCACCTCTGTTCTCTTGGATTCTCTATTTCACATGTTGACAACATCCAATAGTAACCCAAGCCAAGAACATCACCCTTACTACTCTAATTCTCTCACCTCCAATTTCCAAGCAATCACCTGTTCCTATAGGTTTTTTTTTTAAAACCTCAACTCTATTCCCTTTTCCATCCCATTACCATTGCTTTATCCCATCCAGGGCCACATCCACAATCACAGCTATCTTATTATGAATGAGCTGTCCACTCCCCTAGCCAAAGGCGATGCCCCCAGCTGTGCATTAGGTCCCATCCTCTCTTGCCTTCTTCAGCACACTGATCCAATAACTCTCCCCTTTCTCTCTGGCATCATCAATTTTTCCCTCTTTACTGAATCACTGCCAACAACATGGAAATATTTTATTGTTTCTCTTATTCTAAAAAAACAAAACGCCCTTGCTCCTATTTCCCCCTCCAGCTACTGCTGTATCACCTTCCCTTTACCAGCGGTCCCCAATCTTTTGGCTCCAGGGACTGGTTTCATGGAAGACCATTTTTCCATGGCCTGGGGTGGAGGGGGGAACAGGAGGTGTGGGGGATGATTCAAGCACATTACATTTATAGTGCACTTTATTTCTATTACTATTACATTGTCACTTGCCACTCACTGATAGTTTTAATATGAGTCTGCAAGCAATTGATTTATTATGGTTTCCATGCAGTCAAACCTCTCTGCAAATGATAATCTGTATGTGCAACCGCTCCCCAGCGCTACCATCACCACCTCAGCTCCATCTCAGATTATCAGGCATTAGATTCTCACAAGAAGTGCATAACCTAGATTCTTCGCATGCACAGTTTACAGTAGGGTTCGGGCCAGGCGCGGTGGCTCACGCCTGTAATCCTAGCACTCTGGGAGGCCGAGGTGGGAGGATCCCTCGAGGTCAGGAGTTCGAGACCAGCCTGAACAAGAGTGAGACCCCGTCTCTACTAAAAATAGACAGAAATTAGCTGGACAACTAAAAATATATATAGAAAAAATTAGCCGGGCATGGTGGCGCATGCCTGTAGTCCCAGCTACTAGGGAGGCTGAGACAGAAAGATTGCTTAAGCCCAGGAGTTTGAGGTTGCTGTGGGCTAGGCTGACGCCATGGCACTCTAGCCAGGGTAACAGAGCGAGGCTCTGTCTTAAAAAAAAAAAAAAAAAATACAGTGGGGTTCGTGCTCCTGTGAGAATCCAAAGCCGCTGCTGATCTCACGGGAGGTGGAATTTATGCAGTGATGCGAGAGACGGGAAGCAGCTGTAAATCCAGATGAAGCTTCACTCATTCACCCGCTGGCATTGCTCACCTCCTACTGTGTGGCTGGTTCCTAATAGGCCACAGACCATTATACGTTCACGGCCCAGGGGCTGGGGACCACAGCCTTCACAGGAGAACTTGAAAGCACTGTCTAGACTACTATCTTAAAATTACTCTTCTCAAGGTTACCAAGAAGCTCCTCACTATTAAATCCTATGATCATTTTTCACTTCTCATCTTATTTGACCTGCCAACAGCATTTGACACAGCTACTGATCCCTGTCTCCTCCTAGAAACATTTTTTTCTCTTGGCTTGCAGGATACCACACGCTCTTGGTTTTTCTCCTCCTTTCTGGTTGCTTCATCTCAATCTCTTGCTGGTTTTACCCCAACTTGTGCCGTCTAAATAATGTTCAACTGCCCAAGGGCTCAGTACTTGGACCTCTTCTCTCTATGCTTACTCACAAATTCTCATGGCTTTAAATACCATCTATATGCCAATGACTCCCAAATTTATTTCTCCAGCCTGAACCTTTCCCCTGAACTCCACACTACAACTGCCTACCTGACATCTCCCTTCGGATGTTTGGTGGACATCTAAAACTTGTTTAATAAGCATGTACAAAGCTAAATTTCTGATGGCCAGTTCCCCTTCCTCCTATAATCTTCTACTCAGTTAATGGCAACCCCATTCCTGTCACTCAAGCCAAAAATCTTGGTGTCAACCTAGACTTACCTTTCTGTCATATGCTACAACTCAACCTTCACAATAAATACAATATAATGTAACAATATATTTAGCAATATAAAAGAAACTACTAATATGTGCAACATGGATGAATCTTAAAAACATCATGTTGAGCTAAAATAAAGCCAGACGAAAAAAGAGTATATACTGTACAATTCCATTTATGTGAAACTCTCCAACTGAAAAATCAAATCTATAGTGATAGAAAGCAGATAGTGGTTGCCTGGGGCTAGGGGCTGGGGATAGGAACCGACTGAAAGGGGCGTAAGGGAATCTTTCGGAATGATGGAAATGTTCCATATGTTGAGTATGGTGGCAGTTATAAGTAATTTGTCAAATCTCATTGAACTGTATAATATACACATTTTATTGTATGTTAATTATACCTCAATAAGTTGATTAAACACACACACACAATTCAACCACTTCTTACTATCTCCCTACATCCGCTGCTATCATGTGGGAGACACCTCCATCTCTCTTCTAGTTTACAACAGTCTCCTAAATAATTTCCCTGCTTCAGTCTTTGCCCTGCTGAATTTTATTCTCAACACAGTGGTCAGAGTGAGCCAGTTAAAACATCACACCATGTCTCTCCTCCTGCTCAAAATCCTCTACTGGCCTCTCATCTCAGTCAAATTCAATGCCCTTATGAAGGCTTCACATGATTGGAAGGTCCTGTTCCTCTTGGACCTCACCACCCACTACTCCCTGCCATGTTTATCTGTACTCCAACCACAGCTGGCCTCCTTGCTGTTCTTCAAATATGGCAGGTACACTCTCTGCACTTACTGTTCCCTCTACCTGGAATGATGTACCTGCTCCCTTCCCTCCCCCACATAGCCATATACCTTGTTCCTTCACTTTTTTCAGCTCTGTCACCGAAAGATGCCATTTCGGTTGAGTCTTTCCCTGGCCACCCTGTCTAAAGTTTCAGCACCTCCCCCCACACACACACGACCTCACTTCTGTTTCATTTTCTTCTTTCCTGCCTTATGTTCTTCTTCCCAGGTCTTATCATTCTCTTATTTACTTATATTTTGTTAATTTATCCTGTTTATTGGCTTTCTCTTCTACCAGAATGGATGACCCAAGGGGCAAGGAATGTTACCTGTTTTGTATGCCACTGTATCCCCAGAATAATATCTAAAATAGACGCTGAACGAATAAATGAATGTATCTGAACAAATTCTAGCTTTCCTTTTGACATCAGAATTTGTTTTATAGATGACATAAAACAATTGATATTTCATTTGTTTTTAAAAAATTCTGGCATATTAAATTAAAGCTTCAGCATATTTAAAAATGTTAATGTATATCAGCTAAAATTTGCTTTTAATTCTAATCAAGATTTAAGATCTGAACTGAGAGCTTTTTATCAAATTTGCAGAGATTTTCTTATGATAAAGGACCTATGAGTGTGAAATAACTGTCAATATTGCCAAAAAAAACAAATACAGTCTTATTGAGTTCTTTGCAAAAACTAGATCTTGTGCTGCCTAAGACTCCCATAACCACTACAGTAGAAAATAAACTAACTGATCTGATAGATAGGAATCTATTTTTAAAATATGCATAACTCTTATCTATCCTTATCATTTAAATAATTCATTAGGGCAATTTCTTGTTTTATAAGCAAGCCACATAAATCTGAGGATATTAAAGAAGAGACAAATAATTTAAAAGTAAACCAGAAGGTATAGGTGGCTTTGCTCTAGAGATCCAAGTCTCTTCTCCTTTAAACATGCAAACAAATATAGCTTCTGAAAGTCCAAAGGAGGTATCTCCCTAGTAACTGCAGAGGAGAGAATTCCATACTGCAGCCTTTACCTGCAAACAGCAACTCTTCTTTAAATGTATTAAAGTATTCAACTTCATTCAAGTAAAGAGTTCCAGGTGTGGGAATTATTTGCTTTTATTGATAAGCAGCATTATATATGTAACCTGAAAATAAAGACTCCGGGCTTTCATAACAAGATTAAAAATGTTTTATGAAGTTAAATATAGTAGAAAATTTCAGGAAAGCATCATTATTTAGGCAGTCTGAATAAATATTACCAAATAATATTTTAAGGATAAGCTAGAGAAAGTATTAGAGATATCACTATTGAGTATGTTGGTTTATCTTTATTGTATGTAACCTGCATCTTTCATTTCTATGTGCCAATTTCTTAAACAGACAATGAAGAAAAATAACTGAAATATACTATTCTAGCATAGAAAGACAATAGCTGCCTGAACACCTCATATAATATATCTGGTCACTGTAAGAGTTCATAACCAAAAACATTTTTAAGCAATAAATTTATTTAATATTTACTTATCTTGGTATACCTAGGATCTATAACAGTATATTGTCACTTGTAGTTCAGGAAAGTGCTAACCTCTCCAAATCTTTTCATTTCTAATTATTTTGGACTGCTTTAAACATAAAATAGAGATTACTCTAGAAAGGCAAAATAACAAGAACATTAGTAACAAAACTAATAAATACTCCTAACAGGCGAGAGGTACTTTAGGACAGGAGCATTAAAAATGACTTTTATTTGCTGGTTTAGAGTTTTCAAAGCAAGATGAAATGAGAATGATCATACAGTGCCTTACCCTTTCTACCGGTGAACCATAGCATGCAATGTCGAAACATAGCAGTGGCAGATGGCATTGGTGTTTTTAACTATAAAAAGGATAACAGCAGAGAAATGATGGCTGGGACACAAAACAGAAATACAGATGAAATGAATGCAAACTTGTAGTTCTTGAAGCAGAGCAAAACCTTTAAGCCAAAGGTTGCCACTAGCTTCAATTTAATTTATATTTTGAGTTTTACACAGACAAACACTGCAACCTTCGCAATCAGTCTTTAGACTCTTCATGCAGAGAAGCAGAACCACACTCCTCGATAAAGAAGATCAGCAACCTTCTGTAAACACAAGCCAGCAGCAGCAGCAGCCCATTACTCTCTCCCTTCACAGATTTTTATCCTTTAAATTTTTAATCTCCAATTGCAGCCAGATCCACAGTCGTTTCAAACAGATCTGTATCCACTGCAGACACAAATCTCTGCCTAACCTGCAGTACCACTTCATCCAGAATGTTCCTGTGCACTCGTTCATGCAGGATCAGTTGCAAAACCATTCAAGTTATCCAGCAAACAACCCAAAAGAGAAGGAAAGAAGCAGTTGGGACTGTGAAGAGAAAGAATCTCTTCTTTCAGCTCACCCTGGAAATGGAAGGTTTTCTGATCAACAGTTATTGTGAAGGTGCTGTCGTCCTCATCGTCTATACCAATCACAGCTCCCTGTGAAACAAAGAGCAAAATCCCAATAAGGCAAACAATGACATCAGCAATATTCACTACTGCTACAGCCCCGGAATACTCAATGCGCCAACGACACTGGAAGCAGGCTCGACACAGAGAAGAGGAATCTGAGACTCTAGTTTTGCTTAAGGTGGAAGAACTAAAAGAGAGGGCTGGCAGGACTCTAGTTCCCTGCACAGGTACTTTCTACACCCTGTATAAGGGACATGGATGTGGTAGGAGGGGGATGAGACAAACAGAAGCTGACTCTAGAATTTGTGTTTAAGAGGCAGCCACTGAACCTTTCTGAGCTTTAGATTGCTCTCTAAAATGAGAGTCAGAAACTTCATCGGGTTGTTAGAAGGCTAAAAGAAGGCAGGTTCTTCATCAGGCTGCTTTGGTGTTATACATGTTGGGGTAGAAATGCCAGGGGACATATGCATCCCAACCTCTTCTTCCAGGTGCTCCCATAACCACTTGTACATCACTCTGCTACTGCACTTTTCACACTATACTGTAATTATCTGTTCATATGTCTGCCTCCTCCCACTGAACCACTATGAGGTATTAGAAATCAAGAACTATTTTATTTATTTTGACACATGACACTCAAGTACACATTTAGTATATGCTTTCTAAATAAACGACTCTCCAAATTTGCGGGGTGAGGGTGAAACAAGGAACTGCATTTATAAGTTGTTTGTTTTGGGAAGGTGGGTAGGGTAGGTTTAAACCTCTATTTATTTATTATCTTTTAGAGATAGGTCTTGCCCTGTTGCCCAGGCCAGAGTACAGTGGCACAATCACAGCTCACTGCAACCTCTAACTCCTGGGCTTAGCAATCCTCCCACCTCAGTTTCCTAAGTAGCTAGAACTATAGGCACATGCTAGTACATCCAGCTAATTTTTCCTGTTTTTTGTAGAGACCGGGTCTCATTATGTGGCCCAGGCTGGTCTTGAACTTCCAGCCTCAAACAGTCCTCTCGCCCCAGCCTCCCAAAGTGTTGGGATTATAGGCATGAGCCACCACACCCGGCCTTTATTTCTTCTATATTCAATTATATGCATCCTGTTACAACAATAGGAGTTAGGGAAGAGATAGGAAACTATGCAAAATAGGTAGTCTTTTCATCAGTATCCTTAAGAAATAAGTGCCTTAAGTATTCCAGAGAGAAAGATCAGAGAACATGGGATAGATCAAATGCCCCAGGGTTGGTGACAAGAGAAGCAGTATGCCACAGACAAAATCAGAGACCTTTACACTGGGAGTTGAAAAGACTCAAGGGGACTAAATACCTGATAATACCTAATATGCCATGGGACAAAGGCTACATAGGAGGACTACTCCTATCCCAGGAATATTAGGTTAATAGAATCAAACATTTATTCATTTCTTCCCAGAGGCTATCTGGACAAACCCCAACTCTATCCAAAGTCCATCTACTTCAATTATCTTATTTATTCTTCAGTTTTAAATTTCATCCCCATTTTCAGATAAAGGAAATGTCTCCAGAGAGTATAATGGCCTGCCCAAGGTCATACAAAGTGTTAACAGCAGAACCAGGATAGGATCGCCACTGCCATGGTATCTTCCACCTATTCCATGACAGCAAGTACAGACACATTTCAGTGTAGGAACAGTTCATTATGGTTAACTTTATTTTGGGGTTAACTGAGTTAACGTTCTAGCTTATAACGTATCAAATATTTGCTGAGTCATAACTTAACACAAAAATATGTGCCTGCAGCTCTGGAATAGATAACAATAGTCCCTGCCTTCAAGGCACTTATATTCCAGTAGAGGAGATAAAACATGCAAAGAGGTGAGTATAATACGAGGCGAAAGGTGATCTCTATCTGGATGAATATTGAAAAGAGCATGCTAAGTGAAAGAAGCTACTTACTAAGTACCACATGTTATATGATTTCATTTATAAGAAATGTCCAGAACAGGCAAATTCATAGAGACTGAAAGTAGGTTAGTGGTTGTCTAGGGCTGGGGGAGGCAGCTGAGGTAAAATGGGGAATGATTGCTAATGGGTACCATGTTTCTTTATGAGGTGATGAAAACATTCTAAAATTGACTGTGGTGATGGTTGAACAACTCTGTGAATACACTAAAAACATTAATTGTATACTCTAAATGGATGAATTGCATGGTATATGTATTATATCTCAACGAAGCTATTGTAACTCATCCCACTCTCAAATGCCTGTTCTGTCTTTTGAGTTCCTTAATCAAGAACCGAAATATAGGCCAGGTGCGGTGGCTCACGCCTGTAATCCTAGCTCTCTGGGAGGCCGAGGCGGGCGGATTGTTTGAGCTCAGGAGTTCGAAACCAGCCTGAGCAAGAGCGAGACCCTGTCTCTACTAAAAATAGAAAGAAATTAATTGGACAACTAAAAATATATAGAAAAAATAGCCGGGCATGGTGGCACATGCCTGTAGTCCCAGCTACTCGGGAGGCTGAGACACGAGGATCGCTTGAGCCCAGGAGTTTGAGGTTGCTGTGAGCTAGGATGACGCCACAGCACTCTAGCCTGGGCAACACAGTGAGACTCTGTCTCAAAAAAAAAAAAAAAAAAAAGAACCGAAATATAAGTTTACCAGTCACCTACTTAATTCAGATAGAAATTTCCAGATTCTATACAAGTTCTCCCTCATCCCATAACCACAAGGGATGCTCATTCCACCTCTGGTCTATTATCTTAAGTCACCAACTCTTCTCCATCCTCACTGCTATTGCTCTAATTCAGGCATCCATTGTTTCCTGTTTGATAATGTAATCTGTCTGCCTTTAGTCTGGCCACCTTCTATTAATAGTTCACAGTCCTTGCTACTGCCGGAGTAATATTTCTAAAACACAGACTCTTACAGGAGATCTACATGTTTAAAACCTTCCTTGGCTCTCCATGAACTAATACATAAAGTCAACATTGCTTCAAGATGCCATTCAAGGCTATTCAAAATTTGGCCCAACCAACCTTTCTACGATCATCACCCAGCGTCCTTCCTCTCCACCTCACAGAGACTCTATGTGAACTCAACCTCAACATTCCTTCCACACACTGAAAAAAACACCAAGCAATTTCACATTTTTATGTCACTCCTCAAGCTCTGTTCCCCTCATTTGCTAAAGAAAAGCAAAATCCCACATCTTCCTCTAGTAACCACCTCCTCTCTCAGTGCTTTCAGAAAGGAGTTTTTTGAAAATTGGCCATGCCTTAATGGTAACCTTTCATCCACTCCTGAAATCTAGCTTCTTTCTTCTCATTGCACCAACCTTCTCTCTCAGAGGTCTCCAATGACGATGTTACAACTCCTTAGTTTTGTCACACAGCACTTCTCTGGAGCATGTGTTCCTGCTGCTGACCATTTCTTCCTCTCCTTCAATGGCTCTGTATTACCTAAGCTGTGCTGCAGAAACATTTCTCCCAACGTACCTTTGGTAATCTAAATGGGAGAAAGCATTACTTTCTGGTCCATTGTACTTTCCTTTCCCTACCCAAAGCGTTCTGTGAAGACTTTGGAACCTAGCTAACAGTCTCCCACTCCAATTGGGTCTTGCCATTATCCTGAGCAATCTTCTATGTACATGTGCACAATACATCAGACACTCTAGCCTCTGTTTCTTGTTCAACTCAAATAAACTTCACTGCCATTCTCAGTCACTCATTCCCTGTGGCAATACCCTAGACATGCACAGTCCAATATGATGCCATTAGCCACATGTGGGTATTTAAATTTTAATTACAACTAATTAAAATTAAATAAACTTAAAAACAAGTTCCTCAGTCATATTAGTCATATTTCAAATGCTTAATAGCCACATGTGGCTAGTGGCTGGTCAGCACAAATACAGGCCACTGTAATCACTGCAGAAAGTTCTGTTGGATAGCATTGCCATAGACCTTATCACTGCAGAACACTAAGCCATAGTAAATCAGTAATACTGCCAGTTAATGAACATTTTCAATGAGCAGGGCATTATGTTAAGCATTTTACACAGAATATCTCACGTGAAAATAATATTATATTGAAATGTAACATATACACAAATCGTTAAGTGTACAAGCTCAATGAACAGAAGCTTCCCTTATAACACTTCCTAATCATTAACCCTACCCTCCATCCCAAAGGTAAACCCTAACCTTAGTTCTCACATTATAAATTAGTTTTGTCTGCCTTTGGACTTTCTAAAATGGACTTGTACCATTTATTTCCCTTTGTGTCTGGCTTCCTTCATGCAATATAATGTTTGCAAGATTCATCTACGTCATTGCATGAAGCAGGAGTTTGTTCGTTTCTATTGCTTATATAGCATTCCCCTGTATGGATACCCACAATATACTTATTTATTTATTTATTTATTTATTTTTGAGACAGAGTCTCACTGTGTTGCCCGGGCTAGAGTGCCGTGGCATCATCCTAGCTCACAGCAACCTCAAACTCCTGGGCTCAAGCGATCCTCCTGCCTCAGCCTCCCGAGTAGCTGGGACTACAGGCATGCGCCACCATGCCCGGCTAATTTTTTCTATATATTTTTAGTTGTCCGATTAATTTCTTTCTATTTTTAGTAGAGACGGGGTCTCGCTCTTGCTCAGGCTGGTCTCGAACTCCTGAGCTCAAACAATCTGCCCGCCTCAGGCTCCCAGAGTGCTAGGATTACAGGCGTGAGCCACCGCGCCCGGCCCCACAATATATTTATCAATTCACTGCAGATGAACATTTACGTTGTTTCCAGTTTTACATTATTAGAATAGTGCTGCTATGAACATTTTTATTCACATCTTTTGTTATACATATATTTCTGTTAGATACAAATCTAGGAGTGAGTTTGCTAGGTCACAAGATGTGCATATGTCAGTTTCAGTGGTTCTCAAAAGTGACTGTGCCAGTTACACTCTCGCCGATGGTATATAAAAGTTTCAGCTGCTCCACATCTTCACTAACACTTTATTTTAGTCATTCTTGGCAGGTGAGTAGTGGTATCTTACAGTGGTTTTAATTTCCATTTCCCTAATAACTGATGAGGTTAAGTATCTTTTCGTGTTTGTTGGTAATCTGAATGTCTTCTTTTGCAAATAGTTCAAGATTCTTGCCCACTGACAAGACTGGACCATCTTTTCTAATTATTTGTAGGATTTCTTTATATATCCTGGATATAAGCCCTTAACTGGTTATAAATTAGGCAAGTACCTTCTTCCACTCTATTGCCTGTTTTTGCACTCTCATAATGATATCTTTTGATGAAGAGTTCTGAACTTTAATGTAATACAATGTATTGATTTTATACTTTCTACTTGTGCTTTTTGTGTCTCCTTTAAGAAGTCTGTCCCGGACCCAAGAACACGAAAATATTCTCTTTCACTATCTTCGGGAAACTTTTACATTGGATGTCAGGTAGAGTAAGTCCTCCAACTTATTTTTTCTTGGCCTTTATAAATTATAAATCAACATCACCACCATAGTCATAGCCAGCCCTCCTCGGAGGGGCAGGTGAGAGCAAGTCATCATTTCTGCTGGGGTCTGTTTGTTGGCTGAGAAGGCAGGAATCATGAGTGGGTATTCTTGGCCCTTTATAAACTTTTGAGTCAGCTGGACAAATTACACACACACAAACTTGCTAGCACACTGACTAGGAACAAACTAGGATTGTCATTTATTTAGGTCTTCTTTAATTTCAATAATTTTTATAGTTTTCTGAGGTCTTACCCATTTTTTATAATATTTATTCCTAAAAATTTGATGTTTTTGATATTATAAATGTTCTGTTTCTAAAAATTCATTTTCTAATTGCTAGTTGCTAGTATTAATATATTAACATATAGTTAATGTTTGTGTAGTGACTTTGTATCCAAAAATCTTGCTAAATTCAATTACCAATTCTAATAGTGTATCTGTAGAATCGTGTGGATTTTCCTTATGCTCGATTAAGTTGCTTTGAATAACCATTTTATTTCTTCTACTTAAATCCATATATCTTATATTTCTTTTTCTTGCTTTATTCATTGGCTACGACATCCAACTACAACAAAAGCAGTCATCAGGTAGAAATCCTAAACCTTCCAGCTATGCCCTCCCACTTTAAGACTCACTTGTATTTAAACCCATCTGCCTTCCTTTCGATCTGTCATACTGGAAAAGGTGTCCAGTCTTCTAAAACCCAGACCCCTCTACTCATGCTCCATCCCTTATCACTTTTTCTCAGGTCTCTTCCTCTGCTAGTCTTCGACTTCTCTCTCTCTCTCTACTGCATTTACACATACTCAAGTCTTTACCCTCTTTAACAACGACCCTTTTCAATTCCACATCCTTGTCTATCGATTGGCCCACCTCTCTACTTCCCTTCCAGTCAAGATGATTCAGTTGTCCAAGCCTCTGGCCTATAATTTATTTTATCCTTCCATTCCCTGAGGATATGTAACCTCAATGGCTTTTCTTCACCTTCACATAAAGTGACCATATGATCTGGTTTGCCTGGAACAATCCTGAATTACTCCTGTTGTTCTGGCACAATAATAAATAGATCTTCCTTTTACTCTCAAGAGTGCATGGTTTAAGGGATATGGTCACTCTCTGCCACAGCCCAGACTACAAGGCCCTTAATGATTTGTTCCATTTCTACCTTCTGGTCTCATCTCTCATCAAATTCTACACTTGAACAGCTTGAGGTTTACCAATTGTCCCAAGTTCTCTCCCACCACCATATCTTTGCCCATGTTCCATCTGCCTGAAACATCCTTCCTCTCCCTTTATCTGGGTTTAGAGTAATTATTTTTTTACATCTGGTAAAGCAAAACTCCCTTTGAAAATCCATACATAGAATGGTGTACTATTGCTAAGAAAAGTTATTTGTTATGCTAACCTACCAAAATATCAACATTTTTATTTCAACTCTTTTATGGCCCACTGTGCCAATGTAATAAACATATGTATCTTTCAGAGACCTCTTGTGATTTTTTTCAAGGTTATGGATGGTCAACTTTTCAGGATCTGTCAGTACTTGAACTCACCAACATGGCTATTGCTCCAGGGTCACACCACCCAGGCTCTAGATAGAAAATAACTAGAACTACATAGGCTTGTCCATCTGGCTGAATTTCCTGACTTCCCCTATTTCCCGTCTTTCTATACACATGGACATACTTCAGACATGAATCATAGTTCTGGTGCCAAAGACAGGGAATGACTGGGAAAAAAACAGAATTCTGGCTATTTGGGCGCCAGTCTCCTTTGGAAGAATGAGAGAAAAGTGGGCAGGTGAACTGGTTCCAAAGATAATTTAAAAAAGGAATGATGACTCCTCTGGGACACAGATTGCTCACATAGCTCATAAAAAGAATGTAAACAGTGCTAAGAATATGGAGCATAGCTACTCCCCTTGTAATTCCACAACCACATACTTCCCACCACCGCTCAAATGACATTAAAAATCTATCTCACATTCATATAGCATTTAAATATGCTGAGATTTAGGCAGAACAAGTTATTACTCTTCTTTAGAGATTAAGAAACTGAGACTGAGAGAGGTAAAAACGTTTACCCGAGGTCCAACAACTAAAAGGCAAAAGAGCCAAGCGTGGTGGCTCACACCTGTGATCCCAGTACTTTGGGAGTCTGAGGCAGAAGGATCACTTGAGGCCAGGAGATAGAGACTAGCCTTGGCAACATAGCAAGACCTCAACTCTACAAAAAAATTTTAAAATTACCAGGTGTGGTGGCAAGTACCTATAGTCATAGCTACTCGTAAAGCTCAAATAGGAAGATTGTTTGAGCCTGTGAGTTCCAGGCTGCAGTGAATTATAATCGTGCCACTGCACTCCAGCCTAGGTGACAGAGCGAGAGACTCTGTTTCCCAAAAGAACGGGGGGTGGGGCAGAAGAATACCAGGTCTGATCCAACACCTGATCCAAAGCCCTTTCTTAAGGACATTGTTATAGTAAGCAATATTCACTAATTACTTCACCACATTTACTAAACATCTCTTCTGGGCCAGAAACAGTAACAGCCAGGGGATATAAAAAGGAATAGGATATGTCTCTGCCCTGCAGGAGCACATATATAGAGGGGGGAGAGAGAATTCAACAATATAGAAAGAAGCAGGAAGGCAGGTCCAGCATGCTCACCCAAAAAAAAAAAAAGATGCTACACAGAGGACCTGCTTTAGCAACATTCATTGATTCACCAAGTACTGAATTTTCTAGGCACTGTTCTAGATGCCAGTAATAGAGTGGTAAACAATTTGCTTTGCTTTTTTTCACTTAGCATTTCATCTTATTTCCTCATATATGAATTGAATGTACTTATCGTCCTTCATACATTTTGAGTATTCTTTTGTCTTATTTACTGATTTATATGCATTCTTCTGGGTTTTCTTTTTGCCTTCTTAATTAATACGTAGGAGTTCTTTATATATACTGGATATTAAATTTGCCAATTTTATGTATTATAAATATGTTCTCTCCTGTCCATGGGTTGTCTTTTCTCTTTGATTGTGGTATCTCCTTTTTGTTCAAAGTTTTTAAAATTTGAAAGAAGTTTAAAATTTCATTTTAAACCCACAATGCCTCTGGAATTTGTGTGTATAGCACAAGGTGTAATTTTTTTTCCACATGAACAGCCAATTGACCTAGCTTCATTTACTAAATGATAATGTCTGATTTGTAATGCTCTGTCATATACCAAATACCCATATATGCATGGTTCTGTTTCTCAGCTTTCTCTTCGGTTTCACCAATCTATTTCTTTTCCCTTATACTGTACCATTTTAACTACCATAGTTTCATAAAAAATCTTACTATATGGAATGTCAAGTCCCCCAACTCCTTATTCTTTAAAAATGTCTTTCCCCCTTCACCATTTCAAATGACTTTTAGAATCACCCTGTCAAGTTCTTTGATAAGCCTAATTGTGGTTTTGACTTGAATAGCATCGTGTTTATAGATTAATTTATGAAGAATGGGCTGGGTGCAGTGGCCCACACCTGTAATCCCAGCACTTTGGGAGGCCAAGCAAGAGAATCACTTGAGGCCAGGAGTTCAAGACCATCCTGGGCAACAAAGCAAGACCCTGTCTCTAAAAGAAAATTTTTTTATAGTTAGCCAGGGGTGGGAGGGCACATCTGTAGTCCCAGCTACTCGGAAGGCTAAGGCAGGAGGATCGCTTGAGCCCAGGAGTTCAAGGCTGCGATGAACTATAATCGCACCATTGCACTCCAGCCTGGGCAACAGGGCAAGATCCCGTCTCTAAAACAAAGTAACTAATTAATTAAAAATAAATAAATAATTTACAGAGAATGGACATACACATGATATTAAGTCTAACCAGGCATGAACAGGATATAGCTTTTTCTTTATTCAGGTCTTTAGTTTTTCAATGTTTTATAATTTTTCT
>NW_012138302.1:16114601-16132951 GCF_000956105.1 Propithecus coquereli
CCAATAATAGACCTTGCAGTGTACTTGGCAAAAAAAAAAAAATGTTTACATTTAAGAAATGCGACACATTAAAGAAGTCCTCTGTAAACATAATCCCTTCTCAATAGACTTTCCTGCTTTGTTTCATACATAAATAACTTAATCTACAAACTCATAAATAAAATTATCAACTCTTATGGCCTAGAAGCATATACAAATTTTGAAGGTTAACAAAAGTGTTCTCTTTATGATTTTATAAATAACAACATGCTGTATTTGCAGTGTTTACTGTCAAATGACTTATCATAAGTTCTTAGTGTCTCCCAACCTGTTCTGCCAATAATAGACCTTGCAGTGTACTTGGCAAAAATGTCATGCATTTAAAAAGTCAAAATGGTCAAAATCCTAGATTTTAAAAATAGCAGAGAAGGTTCTATTTCAATATCACTAAGTCTTATTAAAACCACTTCAGTTTGAAAACTAAAAAATGCTACTAAAGAGTGAATGCTTGTACCATCATTTATATGGTATCTAGCAAAATCTAAAATTTAAGAAACAATAAAATCATATTAAATCCTGAATTCTTGCCAAAAAATGTCATTGAGATTCTGTTATAGGAACAGAATCAATATATTAAAATTTTCATATCATCACTTTGATGAGTTATAGCTTTAAGGGTAAAAAAATGACATAAAATGATTTCAAAAAGCCACACTTATGATTCCTGATACAGAACATTAGATTAGTTTTTGTTTAATGACTGGAAATCCTTATTTCTTCAGAAAATATTAAATATCTGTTGAAACATACCACCTATCTAGTGATTTATTAAATAACCACTCAAGATTTATTAGGTAAGCACTTAAATTACTTTTATGTAATAAAAGTAAACAGGAATTTTGCATGTCGGCTATGTTTCATTTTATACATTTTTTTTAGGCCTTCATTTATATGGTATAAAACTTAAATTCTCAACTAACATTTTCATTAGATTTAAATGATTCAAACTATAAATAATGCTAAGCTAAGCACTGTCATTTCCTTTAAAATCTAAGTTTCTAAAAGTTTTATTTTTCAACCAATACAAAAATTATCTGGTTCACATTATTAACTGCCCAACAAACTGTTTAAAAAACTAAATATTCTTTGTTAAAGAGCAAATTACTAGAAATGTTTTCCATGCTCTTATTTTTTAAAAAAGATTCTGATATAATGAATCTAAATCAAAATTTACAAATGGTAGCTGAAATCCTGTCGACTTTCAGCCCAATACAACATAAATCCACAGTTTTTATGCATAAACAATTCAAAATTAAAGTTTATAAAGGAAATGTCAACAAGTCATAACTACTACACATCACTACTGATGGGTTCCACTATACTTCAACCAAGCACAGCAGATGTGCACATCTGATAGACAGACTGCTAGGAAAATTAAAGCTATCAGAGCTATAAATAAGGAATACATAAATATGAACATAACGAAGCCAAAGCATTATAGCTGTAAAAAAAAAAAAAAAAAAGTTGTGATGTAAACACATCTGATAGTTCTCTGTAAGCCATTTTCCACTGATTTATAAAGCTATGGTTTTATAATTCTTTTTAAAAGGAAAATTTTTCTACACTGACGCATGCAGTAATTTTATTGTACACTCTTGACTACAAAGCAATCTTCAAATCCTCTTGCAGAGCTTGACATATCTCATCAGAGCTTCTCCAGAAAAGTCAGCTTGTCATATTTTCAGCAGCCTTTAGTGCTTCAGTAGCCTTGCAAAGCTCCTTAATAACCGATGATAAAGCTTCTGGGTTAATTCCTTGTTCACAAAGCCGCACACAAATAGACAAAGTTTCCATATTTAAGCCAGTATTCAAAATTCTGGAAATCTCAAGCAGAACGTCCATGGTCTCCCTCACCGCATTCATGTTCGCTGCCGCCGCTGCCCCAGCGCCGCCACTGCTCGCCATGTCAGAGGGCGAGGGAGGCAGGAGAAGGGCCTCAAGGGACTTTTAATTTATCCCACTGTTGTCAAAGAATGTTATCTATGTGATACTGGGTCTTTGGTATTCTTTTTCCATAACAATTTTAATTTTTTTCTTAGAGTCTTTTATGTCTAACAAAAGACTTTTCCCAGCTTTCTTACAGTTAGCACTTGCCTGGAATATATTTTTCCATCACTTTCTTATTTAATTTTAAATTTGTAATTATGAAATACTATAACCATTCAGAAAATACAGTACTAATAACATCTATATACCAATCACAGAGATTAAATAGATGTTTGTGTCTTACCCAAGGGAATGGATTTTCAATGTTTAATTCATAGAAAAGAGGGAGAACTTGCAAAAAGGCTACTGGATTAACAAGAAAGGCCAAAATCAATAGAGTGATTTTCACAATGAAATGACAAGACAATTGATAGATCTACATCATATAAGAACTTCTAAGAGGACAAGGAAGACATTCTTAAGGTTATACGTTAATCTAAAAATAATACTTTATTGTATCTATTCTAAGATGTCACTTATTATAAGATGCATTCCAATGCCAGGAATGCTCGAATATGGGAAAAAAAAATGCTGTGGTATCAATGAAATAGGGCACTAGCAGAAGTCAGTGCTAAAACTATTAATAATCTGTCACGGTACACTGCTAACTTTTGTGATGGACTAAAAGAAAAGAGAACGGATGATGCATCCCTCAGGGAATCACAGTCAACTCTGATATCTAGCACAATAGGTAAATGGAGGACTCAGTTTCATTGGACCAGGTAAAAGAGAATTACTCTAAGTCAAACATGAATTATTAATAATAGTTTTCAAAGACACATAATACATTTAGCATTAAAACTTTAATATAATTCATCTTACATTGGTGATTCCTAAGGTCCTATAGAATTCTTCAGAATTTGACATTCATCTGTATTAACAGTAATTGATTCAATAACTACCATTTGCTAAGATCCTACTAAGTCCCAAATACTGTGTTTGGGTACTTTTTAAATATATTAATTAATTTGATATTCACAATTCTATGAGTAAATGGCATGATGCCCATTCCAGAAATAAAGAAAATAGGGCTCAGAGCTAAATGGATGACTTGCCAAAAGTCACAAAGCTAGTAAGTGGAAGAATCCAGATCTGAATTTCATTTCATGTATGCCCTGTTCTTGCCTCTACCCCATATTGCCTCTTTAATGTGGTCATTTCTCCATTTTACAGATATTATCTAAAAATCTCAATAATTTGCTTTTCAGTAGTATGTGGGGGTAGAGATCAGACCACATGACTCAACCAACACTTTACTTTTTCATCAAGAAAAGGGCACCATCTAGTGGCACAAGCTTTGTAACCAACACAGTCAAAGGAAGTTTTTCACTTTGCTGCTTTCCTCCACTGTTTTCACACTACCTTACAACAACTGGGGATGTCTACATTAGCTTTCAAGTAAAGAGGAATGGAAGCCTGGTAACATTAGAGACTGAACAGCATTTTGGAATGAGACAGAACACAGTTCAATCCCACATTCACCATTTCCCTGTGACCTTGGTAAGTTACTAACAGTAGTCTGGCCCATCATCTACCTGACAGGTTTATCATGGGAATACATGTGAAAATCATCTAGCACGTGCCTGATCTGAGATTCCACCAAGGTTCCTTACCCCACTCTCCTTTTATGTAGCCTACAACTACATGGGTGTTTTGCTTTGTTTTTTAGAAAACATATACCACTGGCTTATATTATGTTTAAGATCAATAACTCCCATAGTTCTTTTGTATGTAAACCATAGTAAAGGCAAATTTCCCAACATTTATTTTTATAAACATACAAAATTAACAA
The DNA here is from genome assembly GCF_000956105.1 of Propithecus coquereli. Taxonomy (NCBI): domain Eukaryota; kingdom Metazoa; phylum Chordata; class Mammalia; order Primates; family Indriidae; genus Propithecus; species Propithecus coquereli. The sequence goes on from NW_012138302.1 coordinate 16,118,419, forward strand.
TAAGCATTTTTCAGTACCTATTTATTATGTGCCAGGCAATTGTGACAGTGGTTGGGAGCCTACTATCAAGTAGGGAGAACAGACAAGTTAACATGTAATACAATGTAACAAGTACTTTCATGACTGTAAGTGACAACGGTAAAAAGGTAGAGGAAGGGGGAGAATGAAACCTGTTGGAAGGATGTGAATCAGAAAGGGTTACATCAGAAGAGTCTCTTAGGAGATGAGTTCACCAGACAGGGAACACAGAACTTGCATGACATAAGAAAAAATAAGACTGAAGCAATGGGGAATGAAGAAACACAGTGAGAGAACAGGAAGAAGCATAGTGTGATTGAACACAGGATGGGATGGGTGGGGGAGGGGCAGGATCAGTGGTACAGTTGATAGCTCACTAAGCTCATTTGGAATGTAGATGATAGTACTGTCTATCACCACCACTGTCATCTTCATCATCATCATCATCTTTAGCAGTTATTATACCATTTCCTATACATACATAATTGCTAAGCCTCACAACAACCCTACAAGTTGTACTATGTTACCATCACAGAGGTTAAGAAATTTGCCCAGTGTCACGGAGTCTGAAAGGGGTGGAGCTGTGTGAGAGTCAGCCTCAGATCTCTCTGATTCTTTCTACATCAGTGGTCCCAAACTTGGCTGCACAACACAATCACCTGGAGAATCTGTTTAAAAATAAAGGTTCCAGAATACTACTCTAAAACAGCACATCTAGAAGGTGGGACTTGGAACCTGTATTATAAAAAAATTCTCCAGATATTTCTTGAATAGGAAGCCAAATGGTAGTCTAACTTCTTGAAAATATCTCAAAGACTCTTAAAATATACACACACACTACTAATTAATAGGTTGTATCTATGTGTCAGGTACCTAATCTTCACAAAATTCTGCAAGAAGGGTATTATAGTCCCCACTTTAAAGATAATAAAACTCAAGCTCAAGAAGATTATAAGTAGTTTCTCTCTTCCAGTCAACAAAGCAAAGGGTAAAAATGGGATTCAAATAGGTATTTCTGGTTCTTCTCTGTCATGCTTTGTGGTAGGCAGAATTCTAAGAATGATCCCTGCCCTTGTCTAATCTCCTCCCCTTTGAGTGTGGGTGGAAATTATGAATCTGAGGAGATATCACTGGAAAGATTATGTTACATTAAATGGCAAAAGGGAGATTATCTGGTGGACCTAATCTACTCACATGAAGCCTTTTAAAAGCAGAGCAAAGTCAGAGGTTCAGAGCACTACAAGGATTCAGTGCACAGTGCTGACCTGAAGATGGAAGGGGCCACATGACCAAGAATACGTGCAGCCTCTAGAAGTTGAGAGCAGACCACAATTGACAGCCAGCAAAAAAACAGGGATCTCAGTTCTACAACCATAAGAAATTGAATTCTGCCAACAACCCAAATGAGCCTGGAAGAGGATTCTTCCTCAGAGCATCCAGACAAGAGCGCAGCCCAGCCAACTTTTAGATTTCAGCCATGTGAGACCCTAAGCATAGAACTGAATTGAGATGTCTGACCTATAAACTGTGAGATAATAAATGGGTGTTTTTGCATGTGTGGTAAAGCATACTAACATAAAATTTACCATTTTAACCATTTTTAAGTGTACAGTCCAGTGGCATTAAATACATTCACATTTTTGTGCAACCATCATCACCATCCATCTCAAGAACTTTTTCATCTTCCCCAACTGAAACTCCATACCTATTAAACAGAGTCCCCATTTCCCCCACCCCCAACCCCTGGAAACCACCATTCTACTTTCTGTCTCTATGACTATGACTACTCTAGGTACCTCACATACGAGGAGTCATACACTATTTGTCTTTTTGTGACTGGCTTATTTCACTTAGCATAATATCCTCGAGGTTCATCCATGTTGTAGCCTGTGTTAGAAGAGGCTTCCTTTTTAAGGATTAATAATATTTCATTGTATGTAAAAACCACATTTTATCCATTCATCTATGAATGGACACTTGGATTCCTTCCATCTCTTGGCTACTGAGAATAAGCCTCCTGTGAACATGGATATACAAATATCTGCTTGAGTCCCTGCTTCTAATTCTTTTGGAGATATACGTGTGCGTGCGTGCGTGTGTGTGTGTGTGTGTGTGTGTGTGTGTTTGAAGCCAATTCATTATCTTGAAAATTGCGTAAGTAAAAGAAAATAAGCAGTCATTTTGCCTATTTGAACTGCACCACTGGGTACTCAAATAATAGATGAACAGAAGTATCTCCTTATAAAATTATTTCTGATAAAAAATGAAAACAAAATGATAGAGTATCATCATTTTGCAACTCTCAATTAGTTAATGGGTGTAGGTGCTGAGCATCAACAGCTGCAAATATCAATAAAGGGCAAAAACTAGACACTATGTGCTTCCTGCTAGAAGAATACACCACCACCTACACAGTCTTACCAAAGGATCAAACCCGAGGCTGATCCAATCTCTGGATCCAACTGCCAATTTGCAGTAAAAACAGAGGACAAAGAAACATACAGAATTGCACAAGTATGCAATCAGTAAAATCTACATTATGGCAAACTCCTTGAGGTCAAAGGGTCTGGATTCTTCCACAAACAAATTATAAACAAAAGACATCAAGCTAAAAAAAAAAATAGGAAAGATAAAATTACAGAATTTAGGGATGCACATTTGGGTGATGAAATTATAAAGAAATGCAAGAGGCCGGGCACGGTGGCTCATGCCTGTAATCCTGGCACTCTGGGAGGCCGAGGCGGGTGGATCGTTTGAGCTCAGGAGTTCGAGACCAGCCTGAGCAAGAGCGAGACCCCGTCTCTACTAAAAAAATAGAAAGAAATTAATTGGACAGCTAAAAATATATAGAAAAAATTAGCCGGGCATGGTGGCGCATGCCTATAGTCCCAGATACTCAGGAGGCTGAGGCAGTAGGATCACTTGAGCCCAGGAGTTTGAGGTTGCTGTGAGCGAGGCTGACACCACGGCACTCTAGCCAGGGCAACAGAGCGAGACTCTGTCTCAAAAAAAAAAAAAAAATGCAAGAAACAATCACTATAACCGAAATGGTTACTTGTAATTTAATTGGCACATGGAGAGGCTTCAGGGGCAGCTGGCAAAATTTTATTTCTTAACCTGGGTGGTACTTACAAGGGTCGATAATTAAGCTATATTTAAAAGCAAAAACAGACAAAACCAGTGCATTAACTGCAACAATGTGAGAGTGGCTCAAATCCAGACTGAATCCAACTGAAGTGCTGTCTCAATACCGCTCTGCCAAAGTCTCACTATTTAACCTATCTCAAGCCGAAAAAGCAGTTAATACCAGACTGAGTGGTGACTGAGGTCAACAGCAAGTGCTTAGAAAAACAATTAGACCAAACAGACAAAAGAGAAGCCAAAGGAAAAAATTTCAAACTTAAGTTGAATTTTTAAAAATCTTTATGCTACCACATATATACCATCTGTTCAAAACAAGCCTGTCTCATTTCCATCCTACATACCTGCCATGCTTACTCTTATCTCAGTGCCAGAATGTTTCCATTATAATTTGGTTCCTTTCTCAGAGTTATTTCCCAATTCTACCAAGGACTGCTAATAAAGGCAACAATATGTTTACCAAATATATTCACATCTTCAAAAGTAGGGATGCAGAAAAAAAGATGGCAGAAAGAAAGCAGGGTCCTGAAGAAGCAAAGGCTCCTAGAAGCTGATTTATCTAGTTACCATAGAGGCCCACCCTTCTTTAGATACAATGGAGTATTAGAAACTGTATCCAGAGCCACGGGTTCTCTCTTGCCTTTACCTGTTTGGACAATGGTGGAAACTGAATGAGCAATTAAAAGCAGCATGAACCCACAGAGGTGCAATGCCCAGTAAGGTAGCCACTGGCCACATGTGGCTGTTGAGCCTTTCCCTCGGCTAGTCTGAACTGAGATGTGCCCTTACTGTAAAAGACACATTGGATTTTAAAGACTCAGTATAAAAACAATATTTTAACAGTTTTTATTGATTGCATGTTAAAATAATAATATTTTAGATATACTGGCCTAGACAAAATACTAATTTTGCCTGTTTCTTTTTACTTTTTAAATGTGGCTACTAGAAAATTTTAAATTATATAGGGGGCTCCCATTATACTGGACAGTACTGCTATATATACCATTATTAAATAGTACTAAACAGGAAAAACAAAGCAGCTAATACTGGGGATTTTTCAGTTTTTTTCTACTGTTGTACCGCCAACACTTTAACTCATTTAATTTCCAGCTGTTGTCCCTTGTCTGTAAAACAGAGGTTAAAAAATATCAGTGGGTGCATTAAGTGATGGATAAAACATTAAATCATGGGCCAAAATAACTGAGTTCTATTCCTGGTTCGGATACAAACTAGCAGTGACTTGGAGAAATCACTTTTCCTCTCTGAGATTTAGTTGCCTGCCCCAAGAATTGGGTAAGGAAGCTAAACTAAATTTAGACTTCTATGATTCCATCAAAATGCAATTTTTTTTTCTTTCTGTCAAAATTGGTTTTCATAAAAATGAATAAATACTCACTCTGAGTCTAACACATCCTCTTCGAGAGCCTCTCATCATTTTGTCCTTGGACTAAAAGAAAAACAAAACATTCAATAAATAAAACATTATCAGACTGATAAATTGTTTTTAGAATCATCTGGGGATAAAAAGAGAAAATTTATAGTAATATCCATCCCCTCTGCCGACTCCCCTTCTGAAAAGAAATCACTTATGGATAGAGAAATTAAAAGGTTTTAAATGAAAATGGTTTATGGTCTATACAAATTAATGTAATCATAGAACTTTATGCTTAACTTCGATGTAACTATAATTTTCCCATGCCCCTTAATTCTAGCCCAGTGTTTCTCATATTTATTGAGTCAGAGAATCACCTAGAAGGCTGAGAATCACCTGGAGGTTTAAAAATTGTTCCCAGATGATTCTGACAAAGGCAGGTAGAGGAACACACTATGAAAACATTGCTTTAGCTTTACCTCTTTGCAATTTCCCCAAATGGAATTTTTTGCTTCTGATTTCTCATCCAATATTCCTCGGTTTGGAATATCCTTGACGCAGATTTTCTGCCTTGCTATCACTTTAAGCACCTTAGCTCTGTCTGATTTACATATGTTGGCCTAGACAAAATATTAATTTTGCCCACTCTGGGCTCCCAGAGTCTCCTGTGTGTTCCTTCGTCATGGCATGAGCCACCCTGTGTCATAATGGCTGATTTTCTTGCCTGACCCATCCACAAGACTGCACATTCCTCAGGGGTTAGGAATTGTACCTGACTTATTATCTTACGCTTCGGAACGGCGTTTAGTACACATTAGGTACTCAAAAAAAAAAAAAATTTAGTGATGAAACATTGCTTACCCTTCCTGTCTCCCTCACTAGACTGATCCAAGCAAAGGCTATGTTATGCACAAGAAGCACATAAATATTCTTAAAACTAAATCACCCATGTGTAATAAAGTAAAACCTCAAATAACCAAAGTGTAACAAATATTTAATACTTGAACAACTGGTATTTTTCTGTACCTCACCTATGTGAGAAAGCAGCAAAACAAGCCAATGTCATGGGATTATGTTTTAAAAACAATTGTCCCACTTGAAACCATTGATGCCCTAAATCCAAAGTCCTGAGCCATAGGAACTCATGTTCACAAATGATTATTGAGTTGCTAAAGAGAGCATTTCCCTTCATTCTACTTGCAAATACAAGAGAAGGATTCACACATTTCAGAAAAAATTTCTCAATATGAAGCAGATTCAAAAAGAGTTCTTTACTAATGAATAACACAATGAAAGAAAACATAGTTAACAAAACATTCCTTAAGCATTTAGTAGCCCTAATGCTTATCTTCTCTCCAAAAGTTTAAAGGCAATGTTCAAAAATAATAATTAGGTTTGAAAATACCCAATGAGGTTAGAATGCAAAGTTAACTTGAACAAGGTAAGAACCAATATACTCATTCTTGATACTCTTTGACCATAATACAATTTTTAAAATAAAATTATAGTAAACAGAAAAAGGGTGACACAGGCCCCAAGGATGGTACATACCACTGTTAGGATTATAAATTAGAAGACTTTGAAAGATATAACTGAAAATAATTAAAACAAATATAACTAGGAAATAAACAAATCTAGAATGTAGGACATTCTATGAAATAATTGGCTTAAGACTCTTGCAAAATGTCGTTTAAAAAAAAGATTTAAACAATTGTAACATGGAGCGAAAATAAGTGTTACAGGAATACAGGAACAAAGTGCTGTGAACTCCAGAAGGCTCCCTGCCACGGAAAAAGATCAGGGAAACAATACTAAAGTGACCAGGTTTCACGTTTCAATCTGGGACTTTAAAAACAAAAGAAAGAAAGAAGAAAGGGAAGATATGCTGGGGGAGTGGGCGAGGGGGGATCATTCCAAGCCAAGGCAACAACAGATGCAGAAAACTTCACTTTCCAGTCTCCTACTTTTGTAGGAGAGTAGACTGATATATAGATCAGGACACAAAGTACAGAGAAGAAGTTAGAGATCAGGCTGAAAAGATTACAGGGACCAGATCCCGAGGGGACTGAAAAAAATATCGCATACTTAAGGAAATTCAACTTTATTCAATAGTTAATGGAGGGCTTCTGAAGGTTTACAAGGAGGGAAATAACCTTCTCCAAAATGTGTTTTAGAAAAATAACACGGTTAATATGAGGATTTGGTGGGGAAAAGGATAATGGCAACATTATTAATAACAGTAGTAGCAGAAGCAGCAGATTCTCACTCATTGATGCCCTCTATGTGACAAGCACTTTATATACAATAAACCTCACAAGACCTTGCATGGTAAGAGTTATCCACATATTATAAATGAAAGTGACACTGGAGAGATCAAATTAATTACCCAATGTTACATATGTAAAATGTGGCAGAGTTTCACAATTTGGAATGGCTGTTCTGCAAATCATTCTTCCAGACTTTATCTGTGCACCAATAGCCTCGAATCCCTCTCTTCCACAATAGCACAGAGCCCTCTCCCTCATTCTCTCCCCACTTAGCACTACTATGGGGCTAAAGAGAAGCTGGTGTGACTATGTCCCCCAGACACAACTGGCCAATCACAGAAGCCACTACCCCACAAGGCAGGACAGAGTCCTTTCCCAGGAATTTTTCAACTGGGGCTAAGGGAAGAGTACCTTCCTATCTTCTCTTAAAGCTGTGAGATACAGATGCCACTGGTCATGTGCCTTTTATGTGAAGAAAGCAATAAATAAAGCCTATACAGCAAGAGAAGCAGAGAGGTGGGAAGAAAAATCCTAGCTGCCAGTGATCTTCAACTACACTCTGGTCCGAAGCAAACCTGCCTAGGTAAATGTCATTCACCAAATATGAGGTTATTTTTGATGAATCACAGTAGCTTCTGGTGATGAGAGAAAGGTAACTGACATAACCCCACCCCAGCAATCTTCCTACCAGGTGTTATCTTACCAATATTCTGAAACTGCTAACAAATGTACTTTTTAGCAAATTATTACGTTATTAAGTACGGAACGTCCGATTTCCTTACATACTAAGTTTGACAGTTGATATCTCTGACATTTCACTTTGACACTTCTTGGATTTTTGTTTTTTGTGAAGGTACATCCTCATTCTTTCAAACACACGTTTTGGCTTGTGATTATCTTTCACATTTTTTTTAGATCAATTTTTGTGAAAACATGGATAAGTCAAAAATTCGTGTTATTTTTGAATATGAGTTCCATTGTGGAACCAATGTAGCACAGACAGCTCGAAATATCAATGAAGTGTTTGGGAAGGATGTGGCTAATGAATGCACAGTACACTGATGGTTTGAGATGTTCCATTCTGGTGATTTTAATCTTGAAAATAAGCCATGTGGGTGACCTGAGACCAAGGTGGATAAAGATGAGTTGAAAGCTGTGGTGGAAAGTGAATCCATCTCAACCTACGCGTGAATTAGCAGCAAGGTTTGATACTACTATTCCAACAATATCGGACCATTCGAAACAAATGAGCAAGGTAAAGAAGCTGGATAGATGAGTACTGCAGGAATTAAACAAGCATCAGAAGAGAAATCGTCTCAAAGCTTGCCTTTCTTTGCTGTCACGACCTCATAATTCCTGTCTCCCTGAAATGTATAAAACCAAACTATAACCCAACCACAGAGAGACCACTTGCTCAAGACTTCTTTGGCATGGCTCTCCCAGCCACGTTCACACATATTTGGCTCAGAATAAACCTCTTTAAATTATTTTCCAGAGTTTGGGTTCTTTTCTGTTGACAGATGACATACAAATCCACGAAGCATTCTATATTTAAAAAATGAAGTAAAAAAAAAAAAAGAGAAAGATCTCAAATCGACAATCTAATCTTCTACTTTAAGAAACTACACAAAGTATAAAGATGCTAAAGGATTAATTAAAAAGGAAAGAAAAGAAACTGCACAAAGTATAGCAACTAAACCTAAAGCAAGCAGAATAAAGGAAAAAATAAAGATCAGAGAATAAATGAAAGCAGAAAACAGAAAAATACAGAAAAACAACTAAACCAAAAGTTGGTCCTTTAAAAAGATCAACAGATTTGACAAATCTTCAGCTAGACTGACCAAAGTACTAAAATCAGGAATGAAAAGGGAGACCTCCTTATTACAATCTTAGAGAATTAAAAAGATTCTAAGGGAATACGATAAACAACAAATTAGATAACCTAGATGACAGGAACAAATTCCAAGAAAGATACAAACTATCAAAACTGACTAAAGAAGAAGCAGAAAATCTGAATAGACATATGACAAGCAAAAAAATATTTAATTAGTAATGAAAAAACTTCACACAAAGGAAAGCCCAGGCCCAGATGGTGAACTGTATCACATGCTTAAAGAATTAAAAATAATCCTTTACAATCTCTTCCAAAATATAGAAGAGAGTACACATCCCCATTTTTCTATAAAGCTAGTATTATTCCAATACTAAAACCAGACAAAGATATAACAGGGAAAAACCAATGTCTATTATGAATATAGATGCAAAATTCTCAATAAAATACTAACAACCCAATCCAGCAACATATAAAGTGGAATATACACTATAACTAAGTGGAATTTATCCCAAGAATACAAGGTTGAGTCAACATACAAGAAGCAATCAATATAATATTAATAAAGAACAAAAATCACATGATAATCTTAAAAGACACAGAAAAGGCATTTGAAAAAAAATCTAACACCCTTTTCATGATAAAACCACTCAACCAACTAGGGATAGAAAGGAACTTCTTCAACCTGATAAAGAGCATCTATGAAAAATCCACAAGTAACCTCATATCTAATGGTGAAAGTCTAAAAGCTTTACACTTAAGAGTAGGAACAAGACAAGGATGTTGTCTGTTGCCATGCCTACTCAACATTGTACTGGAGGTACCAGCCAGGGAAATTAGGCAAGAAAAAGAAATAAAAGCCATTTAGATTAGAAGGGAAGAACTAAAACTATCTCTATTTGCAGATGAGATAATCTTACATATAGAAAATCCTAAGGAATACACACACACCAAAAAAAAAAAAACAACAAAAAATTCTATTAGAGCTAATAAACAAGTTCATGAAGGTTTTAAAATACAAGTTCAATATACAAAAATGAATTGTATTTCTATACTCTTGTAACAATCTGAAAATAAAATTAAGAAAACAATTCCATTTATAATAGCATCAAAAAAATAAAATACTTAGTATAATAATAAATTCAATAAAAGAAGAATAAGACTTGTACATTGAAAACTACAAAACATCACTGACGGCAATTAAAGAAGACCTAAATAAATGGAAAGACATCTCATGTTCATGGACTAGAAGACTTAATATTGTTAAAATGGCAGTATTCCCCAAATTGATTGACAGATTCAATATAATCCCTATCAAAATCCCAGCTGCATGCTTTTTTTTTTTTTTTTTTTGGCAGAAATTGACAAGCTGAACTTAAAATTCCGTGGAAACGCAAGAGACCTGGAATAGCCAAAACAATTCCCAAAAAAAAAACAATGTTGGAGGACTCATACTACTCAATCCCAAAACTTAATAAAAGACTACAATAATAAAGACAATGTGGTCTGGGCACAGTAGCTCATGTCTATAATCCCAGCTACTCAGGATGCTGAGGTGGGAGGATCACTTGAGCCCAGGCTGCACTGAGCTATGATTGTACCACTATATCCAGCCTGGGCAACAGAGTGAGACCCTATCTCTTACCAAAAAAAGTGTGGTGCTGACACAGGATATACATAAAGATCAATGGAATAGAATTGGAAGTCTAGAAATAAACCCATACATTTAAGGTCAACTGATATTTTTGTAAGAGTGCTAAGACCATCCAATAGGGAAAGAGTAGTCTTTCCAACAAATGATGCTAGAACAGGTGGACATAACCATATGCAAAAGAAAGAAGATGGAGCCCTGCCCTACACCATATAAAAAAGTTAACTCAAAATGGATCAAAGACCTAAATTATACAAAAGCTGAAACTATTAAACTCTTAGAAAAAAAGATAGGTATAAATCTTTGTGACCTTGAATTAGGCAACGGTTTGTTAGATATCACACCAAAAGTACAAGTAACAAAAGAAAAATTAACAAATTGCATCTCATCAAAATTAAAAACATTTGTGCTTTCAAAGGGCGCTATCGAAAAAGTGAAAAGACAAATCACAGAATGGGAGAAAATATTTGCAAATCATGTATCTGGTAAGGGTCTCTAGTATCTAGACTACATAAAGAACTCTTATAATTTAACAATAAAAAGACAAGCCAATTTTTAAATGGGCAAAGGATTTAAATAGCTATTTCACCTAAGAAAACCAAATTAACAAGATAATTTCAGCTGGTGAAAAGTATTAAGAAAATAAAGCAGAAAAATTGTCTTAGTCCATTTTGTGCTACTATAACAGAATACCTGAGACTGAGTAATTTATAACAAACAGAAATTTATTTTCTTACAGTTCTAAAGGCTGGGAAGTCCAAGATCAAGGCACCAGCCTCTGCTGAGGGCCTTCTTGCTTCATCATAACAAGGCAGAAGGGCAAAGAGTGCAAGAGAGCGAGCCCTTTTTGTAATGGCATTAATGAATTCATGAGGGAAGTGGCCGTGTAACCTAAACACCTTTCATTAGGCCCCAATTCCCAACACTGTTACATTGGAGATTACGTTTTCAACACATGAATTCTGGGGAACACAGTCAAGCCACAGCACTAATGATGAGAAAATTATTACTGGGGAAAGGAGTTGTATTTTAACTTAGGTGGTTTAAAAAAATTCTTTGAGGAGTTGATACTGAGCTGAGATCTGAATCAGAGGATCCAGCCATGTAAACAATCTGGGGAAAAAGTTCCAGGCAGAGGGAACAGTAGGAAACGACTCATTAGTAGACTTGCTCTCCCATTCTCAGCAAGGGCTATCTCACATTTTCTCCGCACTCCCACCACACACACTCCTTCAGCACATCTCCACTTGGCTTTCTCACAGGCATTTCAAACTCAATGTGATCGTCTCTCCTTTCATCCAAAGTTCCCTCATTTCTGTCCCTTAAAAATCTCTCAAATCCTTCTTAACCCAATCTCTACTATCAACCACCCCACTCCAGACCTCTACAATCCATCCCCTGTATTGTAGCACACCTTCTTCTTCTTTGTTTTTTAAGAGATAGGGTCTTGCTCTGCTGTGCAGGCTGGAGGGCAGTGACACAATCACAGCTCTCAGTGCAGCCTCAGACTCCTGGGCTCAATTGATCCTCCTGTCTTGGCCTCCCAAGTAGCTGGGACTATAGCTCTTGCTCTCTCGCCATGTGATGCTCTCAGCCATATTATGAAGCAGCAAGAGGGCCCTCACCAGAAGCCGAGTAGATGCTGATGCCATGCTCTTCCAGCCTCCAGAACCATGAGCCAAAATAAACTTCTTTTCCTTTTCAATTATCTTGTGGTATTCTATGATAGCAACAAAAAAAACTGACCTAAGGCATAAAACTTGCATGGATTTCTCAGTGTTCCCGTAAAAAGCCCTAGAGCCCTAGCAACATTTCCACATACCATAAGGATTAAATCTTTTGTTTTCCTCTGTTCTGAAAGGATAATAAAAACTTCTCTTATTTCCCAGAGAAGCCTGAAAGGTTATAGCCTGGAGTAAGCAGTTCCCTAGGCTAAGCCCCCAAGGTTCCAGGAAAAGGGATACAGCTACCTCCCTAGGTATTTGCATGAAAAAGAAATGAAGCCCCAGAACTTGGCCTCCTGGAGAGATTTTATCAATATACCAAAGGGTTGGAGTTAGGATTTAGGCTTATTGCCTTTCCTAACTGACCCTTTCAGGAGGGGAGGAGGATAGTTGCCTCTTTCCCCTTCATAAGCAGAGAACACTCATTTTTCCTCATCCCTGCCTACAGAGTATCTGGCTACATATGTAGGACAACTGATCCGGCTCTTATAGCATCGCCCTGGGAGTAAGAACTAGGGCAAATGTGGGCCAACACACTTTTTATTATGAAATCTGTCTCTGATCCAGTATACCTTGTGTGCATTCAGGATAAAATTAATAAAGACGAATATTAAAAGCCTGCCAAATACTTAAACTATAATTAAACAATTCTGAAATTGCTTATTTAATGTTCATTACCCCCGCTGGCCTATAAATTCTAGGAGAATAACGACCTAGTATACAGTGGAGACTCAAAAAATATTTGTTGAATGAACAAAGGATACATGTAAGTGCAGACAGCCATTTACAATTTCATTAATATAGCCTATAACCTTATATACTATGTCTCAACAGACAGTAATCTGATGAAGCTTCTATTATTATTTTGATGATGTTGGTCAGAAAACTAAAATAGAATTGTTAAATTAGATGCTCACGGACAAATTATATTTCATAGCTATATTTCATAGTCTGTTAACTAAGTCTGTTAAGCCTGTCTCAAAGGAAAAGAACCTTTGTCCTTTATGCTACCAGCTTCATACCTGCTTTACATTTATCTTTTTAAAAAGTCAGTGCTTTTTCTCCCAAAGAAACTTCTAAGGGTTTCCAGCAGCATGAGGACATTTTGGGTTACTAAGTGCCCACAAGGCAGTAACTAGTGAAGGTTCTCTAGAACTGTGGTCCCCAACCCCTGGGCCGTGGCCTGGTACCGGCGGGTGGCCTGTTAGGAAACGGGCTGCGCATCACTGCGTGAGCTCTGCACCACATGCCCCTCACCCATGACACCCCAGACCCCAACCCCGAAAACTGTCTTCCATGAAACCAGTCCCTGGTGCCAAAAAGGTTGGGGACTGCTGTCAGTCTAGAACATTAAATGCTACCAGGATGGCTTGACGAGTTTGTACCTTCTCAAATAGAAAGGAGACTATAGGAGTGAGTATTGTTGCTATCATTTCCTATTTTGTAATTATTGTATGTAGTGTATCTGTGTGGAATTTTGGCAAGTAATATTTATTATTTTTTGAGGTATAATTTCATTCAGTAAAATACAGACATTTTAATTGTATAGACAGACGAGTCTTTGTTTACAGCCTTCTTACCAATATCTCAATCAAAATACAGAGCATTGCTATCTTCCTGCAATACTCCCTCCTGTTTCTTTCCTGTCTGTCCCACACCCTAAAGCCCTACTCTCATGACTTCTATCTTTACAGGTTAGTTTGCCTGACAGGTTGCCCTCCTATGTTCCAGGAGTAGACGGCACAAGGTACAACACTGCTTAGGAGTGCAACCTCATATGCTCTTGGGAATGAATGAACTAGTATGTCTGTCCACACTGAAGCAGTGTTTACATTTATGTGAAAAGGAGGGGACCACTTTGTATTTATCCACATTCATCATCCTCCTGTCTTCTACCATCAACTTATTAAATGTTTTATTCTTAGCAAAGTTCTGTGTGTAGCAGGGGTGGAGGACTGGGTGGGGTGAGTGGTCGCAAGGATGAGTCAGAAGCGCTGCTCTCTGAGAAAAGTGATGAGGCATGCACATAAATTATTATCATATAAGATAGGAATAATAGGCGCATTAAGAAAGGTAAGATGAAGTGCTATGTATGTATTAGTAAATTCAGAAGGAGATCTCACTTTTAGCTGTGAGAGATTTAGAGCAAGTCAGATGAGACTCTTGCTTGATCTTTAATGAAAGTTTATTTTAAGCAAAGTAAAATTAACACTCAAATGAAAATTTAAGTGTCTTTATACAACAGGTTTGGGGAGGCATTCTTTGCTTTATAAAAGGATTGTACAATTAGTTTAAATGGCAAACTAATCTTCCCTAGTGAGTTTTAAATATGTTTGTAGAAAACTTTTCCAGACATATTTGCTTTGTGAAGCAGGGTAAATCCGTATTTATATTTCCAATTAAATAGATTTTCATTGATGGCACTATATACTGGTACCAAGCTAGATTTTGTGAGTTAATTTGTTAACTTAAGACATTTTTAGGCCAGGCAGGGTGGCTCACATCTGTAAGCCTAATACTCTGGAAGGC
>NW_012138302.1:16133271-16141135 GCF_000956105.1 Propithecus coquereli
TTTAGTACTTAATATATGCTAGGATATACTGAACTAATCTTCTAAAAGTTTAGTCTTGTTGGAGATCTAATTAAGTACTTACAATTAAGATGCAATCAAGCACTTTCATGCTAAGCTTTAATAGTTATATTAGAGATTATTATTGATTTAATTGTTTCACAGTAATATTTTAAAATGCAATTATAAAATTTGATTAAGGAAGACTGAAGGTTATCAGAAAGGGGAGAAAAGTTTCCCCTATTTTACTTGGGAGTGTTGGATAACCTGATTGGGGACTGAATGGACATATTTCAAGTGAATTATGTTTGTTGATGAGTGGGATACCCAGGAGAGCAATCTGGGGCCATTTATTCAACAGATATTTATCTAATACCATCCAGGTCCCAGGCATTAATTAGGTTCTGGAAGACAGGGTGGGAATAATAGTAATATAATACAAAGATAATTAACTTACTGTCTGACAAGGAAAACAGGCATACAAACAACTATATACACAATAACTAGTATGATAGAAAAAGCCATAAATTGAGGAGAAAATTAATAGTACCCGAGTATAGGAGCTGGACTAGGAAAGGGTCCACAGAGGAAATGCATGATCATGATGGAGGAAAAATATATGGGTTTGTTTTGGTGCTTGTTTGTTTTTGCTGGGGCTGTCTGTGTATTATCACTAGAGCAGATTGAGGTGTGTGTGTGTGTGTGTGTGTGTGTGTGTGTGTGTAAAGGAGGCAGAGTTGATGGCAGAAGATGTGAAGTTATGGCCTGTGAGAACAGGATTAGCTTAGATTTAAAGACAATGATCGCAGATTTCTGTTTCGGAAGGGGCATGAAACTTGTGCTAAAGTGATTTACTTATACTTGACAAATGAGGAAACTAAAGTCAGAGAACTTAAGTGATTTGGCCAAGGTCACACTGCTAGCAGGTTGGCAGATCTGGAATTCAAAACCTTCTCTCTCAGCTGAGCGCGGTGGCTCACGCCTATAATCCTAGCACTCTGGGAGGCCAAGGCGGGTGGATCGTTTGAGCTCAGGAGTTCGAGACCAGCCTGACAAAGATAGAGACCCCGTCTCTACTGAAAAAATAAGAAGAAATTAGCTGGACAACTAAAAATATACAGAAAAAATTAGCTGGCCATGGTGGCGCATGTCTGTAGTCCCAGCTACTCAGGAGGCTGAGGCAGTAGGATTTCTTGAGCCCAGGAGTTTGAGGTTGCTGTGAGCTAGGCTGACGCCACGGCACTCTAGCCCGGGCAACAGAGCGAGACTCTGTCTCAAAAAAAGAAAAAAAAAACCAAAACCTTCTCTCTCTTACTCCAGCCCATGTTATTTTATTACATTGAAATGATTGTGTACAATTAAAAGAAGGATTTCACATGAGTATATCTATAGCCTTAGAAACCTAAATAGAGAATATTTTGAGTTGTTCTTAGTTTGACTTACTTTGAAACTTATATAGCCATCCCATTTGAGGATATTTTTTATATCCTCACACTGAAGTTCAGCTAAACTAATAAAATACATCCAGAGTATCACAATTAAGAAGCCCCACTCGACTGTGTTAACCCCTTTGTGAGAAGCAGTTATATATTAAGCAGATTTAAGACTGAAATTCAGCTGAGAAGTTCTCAGTGAGTCCTTACAATTATTTTTTCCTAGGGATTTAAGAAATGGACAGAACAGGGAGACCACTATGAATTGAGATTATTATCAGGTATTCTCCTGAGAATGCAGGTCATCTCATTGTTGTCATCACACTTCTCTGATTTGGGATTTTTTTTTTTTTTAATTAATACTAGGTTTTCCCGTTTTGTTTTGAGACAGAGTTTTACTTGGTCACCCGGGCTAGAGTGCAGTGGCATCTGGCATCATCACAGCTCACTGCAACCTCAAACTCCTGGGCTCAAGCAATCCTCCTGCCTCAGCATTCCGAGTAGCCAGTTAGGATTAGAGGTGTGCGCCACCTCGCCCAGCTAATTTTTTTTATGTTGAATAGAGACGTTGTCTTGTTCTTGCTCATGCTGGTCTCTAAATCAATCCTAAGCTTAAGCAATCCTCCAGCCTGGCCTCCCAGAGTGCTAGGATTACAGGAATGAGCCACCGTGCCAGGCCTAAAGGAGTTTTTAAACACCCATTTTACGACCAATTTCAAATGCTGCATTCCATGACAATTTTTGCATAATTTTGTAATTCTCATATGAAAAAAAAAATTCTCCCCCTTCTCCCTACAGGGTGATAGACCAGAAGGTTTATTTAAAAATAAAATTTAGGCCAGGCAAGGTGGCTCAAGCCTATAATCCTAGCACTCTGGGACGCTGAGACGGGAGGATAGCTTGAGGTCAGGAGTTCCAGACTAGCCTGAGGTGAGACCCATGTCTCCAATAAAAAACAGAAAAATTAGCCAGGTATGGTGGTGCATTCCTGTAGTCTCAGCTACTCAGGAAGCTGAGGCAGGAGGATTGCTTGAGCCCAGGAGTTTGAGGTTGCGTGAGCTAAGCTGACGGCCACGCACTCTAGCCAAGGTGACACAGAAAGATTCTGCTAAACAAATAAATAAATAATCTTTCATGATTATTGGCCTGCATGCAAGGCATTTTAAAGCAACTTGAGGTTGAAATTACATTATTATTTTCTATCTAATTGTTATTTAATGCATGTTTCATTGATAACTGTCTGATGAACCACAGAGATAATTAAGCACTGTGATTTTTGTCTAAGATGAAGCCTGTTTACTTTTAACTAGCATGTAGATAGTACTTAATATGATTTGTACTTTTTGTTAAGTCACTGGGCTTTTTGCTCTTTTCCCAAAACTTGTCATTGGGAGTATATGTTGGGGGTGGCAATAGTGGATGGGTTTCGTGTGGGGGAGATGGTGTGTGTCTCACTCCATTTGGGCTGCTGTAACAAAATACCATAAACTGGATGGCTTATAAAAAATAGAAATTTATTTCTCACAGTTCTGGAAGCTGAGAAGTCCAAAAGCAAGTTATTGGCAGATTCAGCGTCTGGTAAAAGCCTCCTCTCTGGTTCATAGATGGTGCCTTCTGGTTGTCTCCTCATAGGATGGAAAGGAGAGAATGTGCTTTCTGGGGCCTCTTTAACAAGAGCACTTATCCCATTCTTGAGAGCTCCACCCTCATAACCTATAATAATCATGCCGCAAAGGCCCCATCTCCTAATACCATCACCCTCCGGGGGTTAGGATTTCAATACACGAATTTTGGGGGACATAAACATTCAGTTCATTGCAGTGTATGGCCCTATAGATACATGTGTCCCTCACATTAAATAAGCCTTAAAAAGGTATTTTCTAGAAAAGTCTGTGAAATTAATTTTGGCAAGGTAAATTCGGCTTTCTAATAGTCTTATGTGACTCTTTCAGAAATTTATTACCATTGGAAAAGAAAAATTGTTTCTGATTTTATTAATTTACTAATTTTCTTCACAAGATCCTTTATTCTACAGTCAGCAAAAAGCTGCTTTTGGTTGCTTAACCCTATCCTAGATTATATCTCAGCAGGGGCTAATGAATGTGTTGATTGTATCCCCAAACTGTTTTGATAACATAACATCGGGGGTTAGGATATGTTCCTTGGCTTCCTGGGAGCAGTGGTCAATGCCAATGCTTTTTTATATATAAATATATCTATTTGGATTACCAAATAAATTGATTTTCACGTTGGCATAGTACTGAGAAAATCTAGATATCCTAAGGTGTTTACTGCCTAGAGCTACTCACGTGGTATTGGTTAGAATGTTTGGAATCAGCATACCTTAGAACAGCGGTCCCCAGCCTTTTTGGCACCAGCGACCAGTTTCATGTAAGACACTATTTCCACCAACGGGGGTGAGGGGTGGGGGGCAGAGCTCACACAGTGATATGCGGCCTGGTTCCTAACATGCCACAGACGGGTACCAGGCCATGGCCTAGAGGTTGGGGACCGCAGTTCTAGAAAGCCTTCACTAGTTACTGCCTTGTGGGCACTAAATAACCAAGAATGTCATCATGCTGTGGAAAGCTATGCCAATAAAAACTTTGAGTAGTCACAGACCACAATAATGGAAGAACTTTCTCCATCACTTACCCCTCAGGTTATCATAGATAACTCTCTTGTCCCTCCCTCCCCCCTCAGTTATAGATGGCCTCATTTTGAGGGGCAGATTTAGTGTCTACTTATTCTACAGATGAAGTCTAAGAAAAGTACATTGATTAGATCAGTAAACAAGGTGACAGTGATATTGGGGTCTCTCCAAGATTCAGGGAATAAGGCTGCCCTCCCTTATTCATATACCAGAACAGAGATATGTACAAGATCATCTTTAAGAGATGGAACAGCCTGGAGGTCTTTATACCAAGAATTGTAAAATATTAACAGAAGTAGAAAAAGAGGACCAGAACTAGTACCAGAAGGCTTTGCTTCCAAATGTCTATATCATAAACTAAGGGGAAAATTTTTGATATGCAGAAGGAATTTAAAAATTGTGGGTAAAGAATTACAGACTTGTATTTTGATCCAGTGGCCTATTACACTGCAAAGTCCCAGGTCTTTCTCTGTTTATTAAAAGAACAACTGTATCTTCATCAAGTCAGAATTTCAGGGCAACAGATCAGTGGAGACAACCACTTTCATAGGGTTCAATTAAATACAGCCATGATACTTCAGGTTTTTCCATCCTTTATAAAGCTAAACATTAAATACTAAATAGTAGCCTAAGTTCCGCAAATTATTTATAGCAGGCTAGTAATATATGCTGGAGAAGAAAACCAAAATATGCCATGCCAAAATATACTTCTTTGGCATATTTCAAGATAGCTATTCAAAGGGCTGCAGACACAGGAATAGCTTTGAAAAGCTGTCCTTTTGTAAGGCAGACTTGCATCTGTAGAGAAAAATCTACATTAGTGGAGTGAATACCAGGTGCAAACACCTTTCTCTGAGACACCCTTATCTGCCTTATCCAATCCAGGAAAGATTATGTCACAGGGAAAGGAAACTAAAGGTCTGATACTTTTTTTTTTTTTTTGAGACAGAGTCTCACTCTGTTGCCCTGGCTAGAGTGCCGTGGCGTCAGCCTCGCTCACAGCAACCTCAAACTCCTGGGCTCAAGCGATCCTCCTGCCTCAGCCTTCCGGGTAGCTGGGACTACAGGCATGTGCCACCATACCCAGCTAATTTTTCTATTTTTTGTAGACATGGGGTCTTCCCATGTTGCCCAGGCTGGACTAGAACTCCTGAGCTCAAGGGATCCACCTGCCTCAGCCTCCCAGAGTGCTAGGATTACAGGCGTGAGCCACCACGCCCGGCCTCTGACACTTTTTTTATATATAAACATAGGGTCTTCCCATGTTGCCCAGGCTGGACTAGAACTCCTGAGCTCAAGGGATCCACCTGCCTCAGCCTCCAGAGTAGCTGTGACTATAGGAGGATGCCCTGCTTCATGTTTTTTTGCAAGAGTTGAATGAAGAAAATGATGGGTGTTTGTGTTCAAATACTAGTAGTTCTCCCACCAAACTATGAAATGATAATCCATTATTATCATTCAACTTCACTTCTCTATCAAAAATTGCCCAAGGACCTTTTTTCTCATTTGGCAAAGACTAATTCAAGGCCCAAAACAAGAAGATTATAAAAGGGAACAACAAGAACACTACAAAAATTTATGGAAGATAGAAAAATGCACACAACACACAAATAAATAAAAATCTAGTTAGCAAGAACAACAGCCAGGACCATGAAATTTCAGATGCATAGTCTTAATTCCAAGACTCATCCTATAGACCCCAATTTAGAAGGGAGCTAGGCTCCAAAAGGTCCTTGTTCAAATTTGGAGTTTGGAAGTCAGAAAAATGTTTGCCAAGAAACTGTTAAAAATGATTCCCAAGTTAGCTAGGAAAAGCATTTGAAATACAGTATGTAAATATCAAAAGACAGAGTAAAAAATTGTTACACATTCAAACATTGCCTAAGAAATTATTTTCCTAAAGAATCTCTCCCAAATGTTATGCTTAAGGGAAAGAATTATGACAGAGAATAGGAAGTAGGTCAAGAATTCAAGAACTATTTCAAAGTGCTTAAAAAACTTTCAATGGCTTGAGAAGTTAATGATCTACAAGAAACACACAGTATTTTTTCTATAATAAGGAAAAAAGTACTTTTAAAAAGGCAACTTAAAAACGCCCATTCTTTGTTCTTTATCATTAGCATTACAACAGATCTAAAAGGATTCCTTACTTTTTAAGGATTAATCAAAGGAGTCTGTATTTAGAAAGGCACATGCAGAAAGAAATTTATTTAATTGTGATAACAATGTAAATTGTTTATCACCTATCAGCAGACTAGTGATAACTTGGGTTTATCACCTTTCTAACCACTGCTAATCCAGTTTCCAAAAGAACCTTCTATTTGGAGTTCAAAAACTTGATCACACACATAGAAACTCCTGTGTGATCCTCTTAGGTTTCAAGTACTTCACTGTGTAAAGAAAATAATACTAACTACTTCACAGTACCCTTTCATAAATATAGTCATGTGATGCATAGCAACATTTCGGTTGACAACAGGCCACATATAATGGCCCATAAGATTATGTCAGAGCAGAAAAATTCCTATCGCCTAATGATGTTGTAGCTGCCGTAACTCTGTAGTGCAATGCATTACTCATGTTTGTGGTGATGTTAGTGTAAACAAATCTACTGCTCTGCCAGTCCCCTAAAAGTATAGCACATACAATTATGTACAGTACATAATACATGATAATAATAAATGTTACTGGTTT
The DNA here is from genome assembly GCF_000956105.1 of Propithecus coquereli. NCBI lineage: Eukaryota > Metazoa > Chordata > Mammalia > Primates > Indriidae > Propithecus > Propithecus coquereli. Next base: position 16,140,049 of record NW_012138302.1, read on the forward strand.
ATATATTTACTACACTATATTTTTATTGTTATTTTAGAGTATACTCCTACTTATATTAAAAAAATGTTAATTGTAAAACAGCCTCAGGCAGGTCCTTCAGAAAGTATTTCAGAAGAAGGCATTGTTATCATAGGAGAAGACAGCTCCATCCCTGTCATTGCCCCTGAAGACCTAGTGGGACAAGATGTAGAGTGGAACACAGTGATACTGATGATCCTGACTCTGTGTAGCCCTAGATTAATATGTTTGTGTCTTGGTTTTTAACAAAAAAAAAAGTTTAAAAAGTAAAAAAACAAAAAAATTTTTACCACAGAAAGAAGCTTATAGAATAAGGATATAAAGAAAGAATATTTCTGTACAGCTGTACAAAGGTGCCAGGCACGGTCGCTCATGCCTGTAATTCTAGCACTGTAGATTGCTTAAGGCCAGGAGTTAGAGACCAGCCTAGGCAACATAATGAGACCCATCTCTACAAAAAATTTAAAAATTAGCCATGCACAGTAGGGTGCACCTGTAGTCGGGAGGCTGAGGCAGGAGGATCTCTTGAGCCCAGGATTCAAGGTTACAGTGAGCTATGATCTGATCACTGCACTCCAGTCTGGGTGACAGAGCGAGACTCTGTCAATCAAGCAATAAAAAAAAGTAGAGTCTCTGTTTCCTCCCCTTGCCTATGGATGGGTCTCTGTAACTGCTTTCCTAAAGGAGTGCTACTCAGCCGAGCAGAGCCGTAAGAGATAACACAGATTACTATACCTTCTCTTTCAGCATCACAAACAGCACAGGAACCTTAATTTCCCAAAGCCAGATGACTAAGATTTCATTAAATAAAGATGAAGGAAAAATGGTATCCCTCGTTCATTTTGCCACTTAAAAAATACAATACAAAATAGTACAACAAATTATACAGAAAAAACAAGATGCTTTTAGGTTGGAAAATATCATGTATAAAATGATTCCCTTTATGTAAAATATACATACATGTGTATTTATGCATAAAGACTTGTCAACAAAGCTATTCTTGGCTGGGCATGGTGGCTCACGCCTGTAATCCTAGCACTCTGGGAGCCCGAGGCGGGCGGATTGTTTG